>NC_053022.1:208384669-209069347 GCF_003073215.2 Triticum urartu | reverse complement strand
GCGCCGCCGCCATCCTTGCTCGCCGGAGCCCCAGCTCCTCCCACCGGCCGGCGACCCTCCGCCGCCTATACCCCGCCCCGGCCGCCGCCTTGTCACCGGCAAGCCTGCCCGCGCCGCCCTCGTCGAGATCCGGTCGGATCCGGACAGATCCGGCCCGGATCCATCAACTCCGGCCAACCCCGACCTCGCCGGACTTCCTCGAGCTCGCCGGAGACGATGATGGACGAGATCCACCAGGAGACGAACCAAACGGAGCCATCCCGAACCGGATCCCTCCGTCCCGCACCACTCCGTCCCGGGTTGAGTTTCTCGGAGGGTATAATTTTCACTGTCCCAGATCCATATGCCCATGTTGGCGGCTCCGTAAGTTTGCATCCGTAGCTCCGATTCATGCATATAGCATATCAAAATGTTCATCTCAGAGAGTACATCATTTCATTCCATTGCATCATTTTCATTTGAGTTCATCTTGATGCCCGAAATGCTGTTAGAAGAAGGCTACTTGAGTTAATTGTTAGATCTGCTACTCCGTTTAGCACTTTTGTCATTTTTGCCATGATTAATGTGTGCATGATATGCCCATGCGCTCTACATATGTTTTGTTAAGGGTTTTGCCATCTATCCAGAGGTGCAACCCATGTATTTTTAGGATGTGTGTGGTGACTTGTGCAAGCTTGCAAAGTGGTGCACTTGCTAATTCTGTTTTCAGGGACTTAGTGATTTCACTAAGTCCTGGGTTTGTTTAGTTCATGATGCCATATGTTCGTGTTGTTTCCTAGTGATCCGTGCCTCTTTTGAGGATGATCAGTAAGGGAGTTTTGTTAACCTTGTAGTGCTCTATCCATACATGTGTTTTTTTGCAATTACGGAGCAACCTAGCTTGATTCAAACGAGCTCTACGTTTGCTTCGTTGCGAATCTGGGCAGATCGCCAACTTGTTTATGATTTTGGCGATGTTATTGTAGTTGATCCGTGCATGCTATGCCATTCTTCTTGCCATGTATAGCTTGCATTTTGTGCGTTATTTAGGGATGTATGATTGTCTTTCCATGACTTGCACTTTGGTGAGTGCATCGAGCTCGTAAACATGCCTTTGTGAGTTATGTTTCAGCATGTCCCAGTTTTCACTAAGTCTGAAAACTGATTATGTTTTTGCTATGTTCGTGTGCTTATTAGTATATTTTTTCATCCCTTTTGGCTCAAGGTCACTAAGGGACTTTTGATAAGCTTGTTGAGTAGCTCCATGACATGTCTTTGTTTGTCATGTTCAGGTCCTGTAGCATGTTGTTTTGTTGCTCCGAAGAGGGCTATATGATCTGAAATTCTAGACAAGTGTTAATTTCACCAAGTCTGAGATCTGTTTTACCATTTGCGTTCTTGCCATGCCTGTTTGAACCTCCTAATGGATGAATTGGCCGTAGCTCAGTGCTAGACTTTTGTTAAGCATCTTGTGTGCATCCCTGCCATGTATTTTGTTGTCATGTTTGGATGGTGTAGCATGTTCATTTCGTTGCCTACTTGCTGTAAATCGCAGACCGGTGTCAATTTTGAATCGCTTGCCATTTCCAAACCGTAACTCCGATTCCGGCGTTCTTTATATCGTTTTCAAGCGATTTCATCCCATCTTTCCAGTGGCACACTTGGAATTCCAAGTTGAGGCCAGGTTCATGCATTTCCTGTCATATCTTGCATTTTGCATCCCGCATCGCATCCCGCATAGCATATCATCATTTCATCACATTGCTTGTTCTTGCACGTGGTTGATTGTGTCCTTGTTGCTTGTTTCTCTTTTTTGGGTAGAGCCGGTAGACGAGTTTGCTAACGAGGAGCCCGTTGAGTTTGCTTTCGAGGATCCAGTCAACTCTGACAACTGTGCAGGCAAGATGATCATACCCTCGAAATCACTACTATCTTTGCTATGCTAGTTTGCTCGCTCTTTCGCTATGCCATTGCTAAGATGCCTACCACTTGCTTGAAAGCCTCCCAAATTGCCATGTCAAACCTCTAACCCACCATTGTCCTAGCAAACCGTTGATTGGCTATGTTACCGCTTTGCTCAGCCCCTCTTATAGCGTTGCTAGTTGGAGGTGAAGATTGGAGGCCGTTCCTTGTTGGAACATCTTTTATTTACTTGTTGGGATATCATTATATTATCTTATTTAATTAATGCATCTATATACTTGGTAAAGGGTGGAAGGCTCGGCCTTATGCCTGGTGTTTTGTTCCACTCTTGCCGCCCTAGTTTCCGTCATATTGGTGTTATGTTCCCGGATTTTGCGTCCCTTACGCGGTTGGGCTATAATGGGAACCCCTTGACAGTTCGCCTTAAGTAAAGCTCTTCCAGCAATGCCCAACATTGGTTTTACCATTCACCACCTAGCCTTTTCTTTCCCTTGGGTTCTGCAGACTCAAGGGTCATCTTTATTTTAACCCCCCCGGGCCAGTGCTCCTCTAAGTGTTGGTCCGACCGAGTAGACTGCAGGGCCACCTCGGGGCAACTTGAGGGTTGGTTTCACTCGTAGGATGTCTCATCTGAGTGTGCCCTGAGAAAGAGATATGTGCAGCTCCTATCGGGATTTGTCGGCACATTCGGGCGGTGTTGCTGGTTTAGTTTTACCCTGTCGAAATGTCTTGTTGTACCGGGATACCGAGTCTGATCGGAACGTCTTGGGTGGAGGTCTATTCCTTCGTTGACCGTGAGAGCTTGTGATGGGCTAAGTTGGGACTCCCCTGCAGGGATTTGAACTTTCGAAGGCCGTGCCCGCGGTTATGGGCAGATGGGAATTTGTTAATGTCCGGTTTTAGATAACTTGAACCTTAATTAATTAAAATGAATCAACTGAGTGTGTTACCGTGATGGCCTCTTCTCGGCAGAGTCCGGGAAGTAGACACGGTGTTGGAGTAATGTTTGCGCAGGTTGTTCTCTAGTTTCTCGCTCGTGCTTTGCCTCCTCTTCTCGCTCTCCTTTGCGAATAAGTTAGCCACCATACTTGTTGGTCGCTTGCTGCAGCTCCACTCATATTTTACCTTGCCATACCTATAAGCTTAAATAGTCTTGATCGTGAGGGTGCGAGATTGCTGAGTCCCTGTGGCTCACAGATTACTATTACACCAGATGCAGGGCCTGATGATTCCGCTCCAGGTCACACGTATGAGCTCAAGTGGGAGTTCGACGAAGACTCTCAACGATACTACATTTCCTTTCCCGATGATCAGTAGTGGTGCCCAGTCGGGGGTGAACGGGACCGTTGTCGCATGTTGGGTTCTCTTTTATTTTGGCGCCTTAGTCGGGCCATGAGTGTTTGGATGATGTAATGTTATTTATGTACTTGATTGACGTGGCCAGTGTAAGCCAACTATGTTATCTCCCTTTTTATCTTATTACATGGGATGTTGTGAAGATTTCCTAACTTGCGACATATGCCTTCAATGCGATTATATCTCTAAGTCGTGCCTCGACACGTGGGAGCTATAGTCACATCGAGGGTGTTACAAGTTGGTAATCAGAGCCTTCCCCGACCTTAGGAGCCCCATTGCTTGATCGTTTTTAGCGGCCGAGTTGTGTCTAGAAAAATGGTTTGAGTCATTTAGGAATTATATATCGGAGAGTTTAGGAATTCTTTTTACTTCCCAGTCTCCCCATCGCTCTGGTAAGGCATCCTGACGTAGAGTTTTGACTATTCTCTTCTCAAATTTCACTAAAAAAAATTTTAGGATCACGCGAGTATCTTGGAATCGTTCGATGGTTTTATGATGAGAACATTGTCTTGGTGCCTCCTGTCAGGGGTTTAGTGGAAGTGTCCCGGGGAGTTGAGCTCTGAGGTGTTGTCATCATAATTTTATCGTTGCAATTCTGGAATACTTGAGTTTAGTACGCCGACATCGAAAATCTCTTTTATGCAGTTCGTTGGTGAGATAACCTCGACGCCACCCAGTACCGGGGCGGGAGTTCGGGAGTATCGCCATAACTTGTATAACGGATGCTTTTCGAAGATTGAGGTAGATGGTTTCCGAAGTTTTCTCGGTTATGTGTTGAAGGATGGATACAGCTGGATGTAGGTTTTGCTAGTTTGGTGAGATATTATGCTTCCCCTGTATCCCCAACACCTGATTGCATAAACGGAAAAGTTCGGGAGTTTCATAGGTGGGAATTCAAGTAGCTCTTAGGATATCTTTCCGACAGATGTATGATATGAAATTGGGGTTCGACGTCTAGTGGTCCGCCTATTCACGGTCGGTTTTACAGTGGTCTCGTTGTGTCTTAAAGAGTCCTTGGCTATGCCGACTCGGGGACGCTTCGTATGTCATGTGCACTGCCTTGTACATGATGGTGCTGTACGATCGAGCCCGTGTAGGCCCCACCACGAAAACTTCGGACGAAATCTCTATCATATGTTTGTTCCGGCTTATTCTGCAAGCCAATCCTTTGTTTTGTTTTGAGTTGTGGTATTCAAGTTGCTTCAATGTCAAGTGTTGATTCCATACCTTCCCCAAATGGTGTTCTCATACTCCGATTTGAATACTAATCATTCTGGATAATCGAGATTGTCTTGCCAATCCTTTTCAACCGGTGTGTCTCTCTTCAAGTGGATCCGATCATTTCAACATCAGCAAGATCAATTATCATTTCTTCTCAACGGTGTTCGTTTCGTTCTCAACGGTGTTTTCCCACCCTCCCACCCTTGTTTTCTTGAAGGATTCAGAATTATTGATCAAGTATCCATCTTATTGATGTGAAGTCTCTCCATTCTTTCCTTAAATGTTCTTATCCGGTGATTCTCATGAAGTTTCTAACGGAGCTTCAAGTTCGTCATTCTTCTTTCTTTTCTTCTCTAGTGGATTCAAGTCAAGATTTGTCGATTATATCCCCTTTTCTCGTTTCAAATACCTTCTCTTGACGGTGCTCCTCATATTCATTCATTTCTCGCTATTCAATTGTTCCGGAATGCTCAAGATATCTCAAAGATTCGTGTTTCCACTATGCATTCGTTCAAGATCTTTCGAGGATGTTCTCTCATTCAAGTCTTTTATTTCAACCGGTGCATTATCTCTCTTCAAAACGTTCTACGGTGTTTCTTTTGAGTGGGCCCTAACCCACAGGTCTTTTCCCAGGATCTTACCTGACTCTTCTTATTCTCCCGGAGCTAGCCTAAATTCTTTTGAAGTTTGACGTAAGAATGATTTATCATCAGTCAAATGTATTCTCAAGATCTGTCAATTCTTTTCATCGTTGGCTCAACCTTTCCATTATTCATTCCGGAGTGCCTCAACAATTCACGGTGGTGTTTCTCGTTGTCATTTGAAGACCGAAGAAGAGTTTCTCTTTAATCTTGCTCCATTCTCTTCAAGATTCGTGATTCTAGCTTGTTGCCATCCTCTCATAATTGTTTTGATCGTGAGAATTCTTTTCACCCTTCCGGAGAGATTTAAGAGTCTTCTCAGTTTGTTATCCGGAGTCCATCATTTCGGGATTATTCATTCTCAGCTTTTAGTTATCATTCTCCAATTTTACCGGTGAAGGCATTCTCAAGTTGCGCTATATCTATCTTAATCCTTTCTACGAGAATAAGTAGTGTGCCAAATCCGTTGAGTGTCATCAATTTAATTGGTGAAGGATACGCATAACATAATTCTTATTCTTGTTCATCCAAGTGATTAATTCTTTATTCCGGAGGCTCATCATATTCTCAGTTCGAGATGCTTTATCTTTTCTATTACCGGAGTTCCAAGCCCTCTCAACTATATCGTCATGAAGATCCATCTAATCATTGCAAGGGTTCAACCTGTGTTTCAACTTTTCTTTCCATTCGTTTGACCATTCTTTTACCGGAGTTTCTTCATGGAGGCTATACATGAGGGTTCATCAAAGATTATTTCCTTCTCGAAGTGTTCATCGAGATTCTTTTCAGAGGAGTTCAAGCATTCTTCATCTTGCTATCCGGAGTGCAATTCTTTCTTTCTTATCATTGGAGGTGGTATTATGTCATTCTTGATAATTTGAGTTCATGTTTCATGATTCATAGATTGTTAAGAATGAGGTATTTTAAATCCATCAATCTCGTCATTGGAGTTACCTTGGGTTATATTCCACCTAAATCCTTCCCTAAGGTTTGTTGCTAATTATGGTGCTTATAAATGTCCCAAGTTCTTCATTTATCCTCCCGGTGAAATAAGTTTCTCGTCTCCTCGTTCATATCAATTCAATTCTTTTTCCCGTGATTGGCAGGTTGTCACCTCATAATTTGAGATGTATTCCATAAGACCATATCAAGCTTATTCTTTTCATTGTGGTTTTCCAACAACTCCGTTCTAGCATTTGTTGTAAGCGTGCTCTCTCAAGATCGTGTTCCCCTTCGTTCCTTCCATTCCATTCTTACTTTTGTTCTGGAGGCATTGTGATGTTGCTCTCTTCAACCCATCTTTTTGTTTTGTCAGGATCGTGTTCTTTTCTTGGTTTATCCATTTAACCGGAGTGTGGTGTCCTCTGCAAAAGTTCTTTCTTCTTAACAAGTCTTTCATCTCTTTTAACCGGAGTGCTACCCGAATTGGTTCTTTCTTATTCCTCTTTCTTAACGGAGTGCTTTCAACTTCGTTCATCGCTGTTGCTTCTTTCTTTCAATTTGCTCAACGTTGCAAGGTTCTTTGGTTTCACTCGTTTGACAAAGAAGCAACTTAGTTTTACCTCTTCTTTTTCTCTTCCGTTTTCTGTCCGGTGCCATTCTAGATCTCGGGACGAGATCCTCTCGTAGTGGTGGAGTGTTGTAACGCCCCGAGACTGATGTGCCACTGTGCCAGGTGTCGTCCAGTTATTCGCTATTGTTGCCTTGTCATTGCTTATGTCATGCATTGCATATCATGTCATCATGTTGCATTTCATTTGCATATGTGCTCGTCTCATGCATCCGAGCATTTTCCCCGTTGTCTGCATTCCGGCGCTTCGTTCTCCTCCGGTGGTCATTTCTACATTTCTTTCATGTGTGGGGGTTAACCATTTCCGGATTGGACCGAGACTTGTCATGCGGCCTTGGTTTACTACCGGTAGACCGTCTGTCAAGTTTCGTATCATTTGGACTTCGTTTGATACTCCAACGGTTAACCAAGGGACCGAAAAGGCCTCGTGTGTGTTGCAGCCCAACACCCCTCCAGTTGGCCTAAAACCCACCAAACTCTGCTCCATGTTCTAGAGCGTTCAATCATGATCACGTGGCCGAAAACCACACCTCATTTGGACTCTCCTAGCTCCCTCTACCTATAAATATGTGGCCACCCCCGAAATTTTCGCGGATGAAACCCTAGCTTCTTCATCCTCCCGCCGACGGACACGTCCACCCTCTCGCCCGGACATGTCCGCCCCGTCCCGCGCCCAATCGCGCGCTGCCACCTGTCCGGCCGTCGCCCTTCTCTCTCCTCCCCGCCGCCGCGGCCCGCGGAGCCCATCCGGGGCCCGCGCGGGCCCATCTCGCCGCCGCCTCCCCGCGGGAGCCCGCGTCCGCTCCCGTATCTCCCTCGCCGGCCGAGCTCCGCCGCCTAGCGCCGACCGTCGCCAAGCGCCGCCGCCTGTGCCCACCGGCCGCCGCCTCCGCCCTGTTCCTCCGCCGGCACTGGCCCGCCGCCCGCGCGCCCGGCCGCCTCCGAGCGCCACCGCCCCGCCGCGGTTTTCCGTTGGCTGCCGCCGCCATCCTTGCTCGCCGGAGCCCCAGCTCCTCCCACCGGCCGGCGACCCTCCGCCGCCTATACCCCGCTCCGGCCGCCGCCTTGTCGCCGGCAAGCCTGCCCGCGCCGCCCTCGTCGAGATCCGGTCGGATCCGGACAGATCCGGCCCGGATCCATCAACTCCGGCCAACCCCGACCTCGCCGGACTTCCTCGAGCTCGCCGGAGACGATGATGGACGAGATCCACCAGGAGACGAACCAAACGGAGCCATCCCGAACCGGATCCCTCCGTCCCGCACCACTCCGTCCCGGGTTGACTTTCTCGGAGGGTATAATTTTCACTGTCCCAGATCCATATGCCCATGTTGGCGGCTCCGTAAGTTTGCATCCGTAGCTCCGATTCATGCATATAGCATATCAAAATGTTCATCTCAGAGAGTACATCATTTCATTCCATTGCATCATTTTCATTTGAGCTCATCTTGATGCCCGAAATGCTGTTAGAAGAGGGCTACTTGAGTTAATTGTCAGATCTGCTACTCCGTTTAGCACTTTTGTCATTTTTGCCATGATTAATGTGTGCATGATATGCCCGTGAGTTCTTCATATGTTTTGTTAAGGGTTTTGTCATCTTCCAGAGGTGCAACCCATGTATTTTTAGGATGTGTGTGGTGACTTGTGCAAGCTTGCAAAGTGGTGCACTTGCTAATTCTGTTTTCAGGGACTTAGTGATTTCACTAAGTCCTGGGATTGTTTAGTTCATGATGCCATATGTTCTGTTGTTTCCTAGTGATCCGTGCCTCTTTTGAGGATGATCAGTAAGGGAGTTTTGTTAACCTTGTAGTGCTCTATCCATACATGTGTTTTTTTGCAATTACGGAGCAACCTAGCTTGATTCAAACGAGCTCTACGTTTGCTTCGTTGCGAATCTGGGCAGATCGCCAACTTGTTTATGATTTTGGCGATGTTATTGTAGTTGATCCGTGCATGCTATGCCATTCTTCTTGCCATGTATAGCTTGCATTTTGTGCGTTATTTAGGGATGTATGATTGTCTTTCCATGACTTGCACTTTGGTGAGTGCATCGAGCTCGTAAACATGCCTTTGTGAGTTATGTTTCAGCATGTCCCAGTTTTCACTAAGTCTGAAAACTGATTATGTTTTTGCTATGTTCGTGTGCTTATTAGTATATTTTTTCATCCCTTTTGGCTCAAGGTCACTAAGGGACTTTTGATAAGCTTGTTGAGTAGCTCCATGACATGTCTTTGTTTGTCATGTTCAGGTCCTGTAGCATGTTGTTTTGTTGCTCCGAAGAGGGCTATATGATCTGAAATTCTAGACAAGTGTTAATTTCACCAAGTCTGAGATCTGTTTTACCATTTGCGTTCTTGCCATGCCTGTTTGAACCTCCTAATGGATGAATTGGCCGTAGCTCAGTGCTAGACTTTTGTTAAGCATCTTGTGTGCATCCCTGCCATGTATTTTGTTGTCATGTTTGGATGGTGTAGCATGTTCATTTCGTTGCCTACTTGCTATAAATCGCAGACCGGTGTCAATATTGAATCGCTTGCCATTTCCAAACCGTAACTCCGATTCCGGCGTTCTTTATATCGTTTTCAAGCGATTTCATCCCATCTTTCCAGTGGCACACTTGGAATTCCAAGTTGAGGCCAGGTTCATGTGTTTCCTGTCATATCTTGCATTTTGCATCCCGCATCGCATCCCGCATAGCATATCATCATTTCATCACATTGCTTGTTCTTGCACGTGGTTGATTGTGTCCTTGTTGCTTGTTTGTCTTGTTTTGGTAGAGCCGGGAGACGAGTTTGCTAACGAGGAGCCCGTTGAGTTTGCTTTCGAGGATCCAGTCAACTCTGACAACTGTGCAGGCAAGATGATCATACCCTCGAAATCACTACTATCTTTGCTATGCTAGTTTGCTCGCTCTTTTGCTATGCCATTGCTACGATGCCTACCACTTGCTTGCAAGCCTCCCAAATTGCCATGTCAAACCTCTAACCCACCATTGTCCTAGCAAACCGTTGATTGGCTATGTTACCGCTTTGCTCAGCCCCTCTTATAGCGTTGCTAGTTGCAGGTGAAGATTGGAGGCCGTTCTTGTTGAAACATCTTTTTTTACTTGTTGGGATATCATTATATTATCTTATTTAATTAATGCATCTATATACTTGGTAAAGGATGGAAGGCTCGGTCTTATGCCTGGTGTTTTGTTCCACTCTTGCCGCCCTAGTTTCCGTCATATCGGTGTTATGTTCCCGGATTTTGCGTCCCTTACGCGGTTAGGCTATAATGGGAACCCCTTGACAGTTTGCCTTAAGTAAAGCTCTTCCAGCAATGCCCAACATTGGTTTTACCATTCGCCATCTAGCCTTTTCTTTACCTTGGGTTCTGCAGACTCAAGGGTCATCTTTATTTTAACCCCCCCCCCGGGCCAGTGCTCCTCTGAGTGTTGGTCCGACCGAGTAGACTGCGGGGCCACCTCGGGGCAACTTGAGGGTTGGTTTTACTCGTAGGATGTCTCATCTGAGTGTGCCCTGAGAAAGAGATATGTGCAGCTCCTATCGGGATTTGTCGGCACATTCGGGCGGTGTTGCTGGTTTAGTTTTACCCTGTCGAAATGTCTTGTTGTACCGGGATACCGAGTCTGATCGGAACGTCTCGGGTGGAGGTCTATTCCTTCGTTGACCGTGAGAGCTTGTGATGGGCTAAGTTGGGATTCCCCTGCAGGGATTTGAATTTTAGAAAGCCGTGCCCGCGGTTATGGGCAGATGGGATTTGTTAACGTCCGGTTGTAGAAAACCTGAAAATTTGTTAATGTCCGGTTTTAGATCACTTGAACCTTAATTAATTAAAATGAATCAACTGAGTGTGTTACCGTGATGGCCTCTTCTCGGCGGAGTCCGGGAAGTGGACACGGTATTGGAGTAATGTTTGTGCCGGTTGTTCTCTAGTTTCTTGCTCGTGCTTTGCCTCCTCTTCTCGCTCTCCTTTGCGAATAAGTTAGCCACCATACTTGCTAGTCGCTTGCTGCAGCTCCACTCATATTTTACCTTGCCATACCTATAAGCTTAAATAGTCTTGATCGCGAGGGTGCGAGATTGCTGAGTCCCTGTGGCTCACAGATTACTATTACACCAGATGCAGGGCCTGATGATTCCGCTCCAAGTGACGCGTATGAGCTCAAGTGGGAGTTCGATGAAGACTCTCAACGATACTACGTTTCCTTTCCCGATGATCAGTAGTGGTGCCCAGTTGGGGGTGAACGGGACCGTTGTCGCATGTTGGGTTCTCTTTTATTTTGGCGCCGTAGTCGGGCCATGAGTGTTTGGATGATGTAATGTTATTTATGTACTTGATTGATGTGGCGAGTGTAAGCCAACTATGTTATCTCCCTTTTTATCTTATTACATGGGATGTTGTGAAGATTTCCTAACTTGCGACATATGCCTTCAATGCGATTATATCTCTAAGCACTGCCTCGACACGTGGGAGCTATAGTCGCATCGAGGGTGTTACATATGCCAACGTGATGGTTAGTGCTATCAGGCCAGAGGCCCCTCGGATCAAATATCCAAACCGTAGTGGATTAGGAGTACGCGGTAACGAGCAGAGACTCATGATCGATGTGACCCCGTCGCCCCATCTCGAGTACTTGCGGCAAGGGCTAAGAATGCCTGGCCATGCCTCGTAAGTATCTCGCAGGCACCTTTCAGGTCAACCCGACTCCACATCACTCGCTATGAAGTTCGCGCGGGTACCCCTCAGGGCCGACCCGTCTTTAGTAACATGGCTCAGTGCAAAGTCATATTAACCATAGTAACTGTGTGTCTAACACCAAAGAGGAAACCCGAGGAATCACCCCCGGTGAAATCCACTCGATGTTATCATCAAGGTGAACGTAAGAGGAACCACCCTCGAGGTTCACACTTGAGGGGTTGCACGACAGAGCCATAACGGAAGTGGTTAAGGAGGAAATCACCCTCGATGACCATGATCGTATAGCTACACTACAGAGATCTCATCAGGAGTGATGTAACAGGTCCACCCTCGGCACTCGATGGTAACTCTGCAGAGTCGTACAACTAGGGAGGTGATGTGAAGTGTCGGGGCCTGGATGTCGATCACATTGATCGAGTCATCGAACAAAATGCGAGGCAACTGGGACAAGGTGGGGTCACTGATGGATCTCTAACCTACCTATACTAAGCAGTTTAGGATAAGCAGGTAAGGTATGAAATCAGGTAACAACAACAGGCTATGCATCAGAGTAGGATCATACAGAAAGCAGTAGCAGTTCTAATGTAAGCATCAAAGGGAACGAAATAGGCGATATCGGAATGCTCAAGGTGGGTTTGCTTGCCTGGTTGCTCTGGCAAGGAGGGGTCATCGTCGATGTAGTCGATCACAGGGGCGGCATCGGTCTCGGGGTCTACCGGAGAAAAGAGGGGGAAGAAACAGTAAATATAAAGCAAACATAGCATCAAAAAGCATAAAATGACGATGGGCAGAGCTAGGGTTGCCCTAACGTAGTACTACACGTTGCAGACGGAGGGGATAAACATCCAAGGATGAATTCCCGGCATTAGGCGGATTCCAGACAGAGGAAAAGAGGGGGAAATTTCCATGTTCGACATGCTAGGGGCATGTGACAGATGAACGGACCGCGTATTCGGATTCGTTGGATTTTTTGAGCAACTTTCATATAGAAAACATTTTCATCCGAGCTACGGTTTAATTACTATGAATTTCTAAAGATTTTCTTATTTTCTGGAATTATTTTGTTTACAAAAAATCATATATGACGTCAGCATGATGTCACAGTGACATCAGCAGGTCAGCAGACGGCTGACTAGGTTAAACCTGACCTGTGGGTCCAGCAGGACCCACATGTCAGCCTCTGTTAGTCTAATAGTGCATTAAACTAACAAAAGTAGGTTAATTAGCTACTGGACCCACCTGTCATAGATTAGTTAGCTAAACTAATTAGTTTTAAATATTAAAACAATTTAATTAGTTTAATTTGCGGTGGGGCCCGCATGTCAATGCCATTGGGCGGCCGAGTCAGCAGTTGACTAGGTCAACCACTACAAAAAAGTACACTTCCGTGATGATACGTGTTTGTCACAATAGGTCGCCTTTTTGTCATGCATGTACATCCATGACAAATTTATGACAGAATCAAGATAGTCATAAATGTGCTGTCGTAGAAGTGTTCCATGACATTACCAAAATTATCATCACGGAAGTGTCCACTTCCATGATGATAAATCGCGCATCACAGAAGTGCTTTCATCATGGGTGACCAACACGTGGCGTCCACCATAACAGAACGCCGTTAAGCTATCGGGTCGGGTTTTGGATCTGATAACCCGTTAATAGCCCCGACCAATGGGGATTTTCCACGTGTAAAATTATCTTTGGCTAGAGGAAACACGTGTCGGCTCATCGTCGCGACAGATGTCATCCACTCACTGGACAGAAGGTGCCTATGATACGTCGACACGTGGCACGGCCCAACAAGTTTAAATGGGCCGGCCCAACTAAAGGCCCCCAAGATTTTGTGGACCATAATGGGCCGACCCAGCTAAAGGCCCACGAGATTTTGTGGACCATAATGGGCTGGCCCAGCTAAAGGCCCACCAGATTTTGCAGGCCATAATGGGCCGGCCCAGGTAAAGGCCCACAAGATTTTCGTGTGCCATAATAGGCCGGCCTAGGTAAAGACCCACGGTGACTCTAGCCCATAATGAACAGTAATTTTCATTATACTCGTTAACGACCCGTGATTTACATGGGCCGTTTCCAGCCCGTGTTAGCTTTTGGCCTATTGATGGCCCATACGTTCTTGGGCTCCTTTTTGGCCCACGATTACTTCCGGCCCATTACTGGCATGTTCCCCTAATGGGCCAAATTCGGCCCATGGCAAGAGTCGTCCCGTTACTGGCCTGTTCCGCTAATGGTCCAAATTCGTCCCATGGCAAGAGTTGGCCCGTTACTGGCCTGTTACCCTAATGGGCCAAATTTGGCCCATGGCAAGAGTCGGCCCGTTTCTGGCCTGTTAACCCATTGCGTTGTTTCCAACCCGTCCTATATTCTGGACCATTAATGACCCGTTATGCCTATGATAGAATTAAGCCTTTGCTATCCTACGGCCTGTTAACGGCTTGTTACCGTGCTGGGCCGATACCAATTACGCCCGATTATGGCCCATGTTGACCCATTTATCCGACGGCCCGAGGCCCACCTATTATAGGCCCATTTATCGACGGCCCGTAGGAGACCCATGGATCCTACGGCCAGTATATGGCCCATGGTAGTTGCGGCCACTAGCAAACCAGGGAAAAAGAAGACTAGGAAATAAATAAGGCCGAAATTAACGCTAGGCTATTAAGGTGATTGCATAGATTACATCCACTCGGCATCAAAGATTGCCACTAGTGCAAATATAGGGAACACCCTACACTATACAAAAATGGCTTGCTGTTTTCTTCAGGCGGTGGCTGCATGTCGGTGGGAACAACACCTATGGGATCGCAAGAATCCCTACTACGGTTGCGGGGCGGGGGTCGTGAGAAGAGCGGATCAAACAGATAGCACACGGTTTGTTTATCCAGGTTTGGGCCGCAAGGATGCGTAAAACCCTACTCCTGCTTTGGTGGATTGTATATCTGTGTTCTTGAGCTAGCTATGGGGCGTGAGGAGCTCCAAAAAGCCGAATCCTCCTCCTGGTCGCCTCGGGCCTCCTTTTATAGGAAAAGGGGTTGCCACAGTGGCACACAGGAGGTGGAAAGGGAACAGTGATGTGAGGTTATCCCTCGCATTACATGACAAGGTGCATTTAATGCGTCTTGCCCAGGTGTCCTTGCTTTATCGGGGACGGGGGAGAGTCCTGTCTCGTCCATCGCTGCTCCCTCTCGCGTCGACACGCGCCCTGGCCAGTGGCACCCGTGCTGCCATGTAGGTAGGCAGGCAGCTGAGGTGGCGCAGTGGTGGGTCTCCACGAATATCTGCATGCCACCACGCAGGTGCCTGCCCAGCTGGTTGGGTCGGCAGCTGCATGCGAACGGCGGTGGAGGTTTGACTGGCGTGGGCCTGATGGTGGCCCAATGGGTGTTCTTGGCAGGGGCCTTGCCGGGGCCCCGGAAAGGGCCTTGCCGTGGCGCCTGCTGTCATCCCCGGCAAGGCTCTTGCCGGGGGCCTTGTGGTCCTCCTTGGCTGGGATCCCGCCAAGGATCATCATCTTCTGAAGGGTGTATCTGATCTTGAATGTCTTCACAAAGATCTGCATGCCACCACGGGGATGTCTCCCGAATCCTTGCCCCATGGGGGCAGTGGACTCAAGGGTGACTCACTCCGTAGGTGTGGGGCGAGTTGCCATGGCAAAGGTCTTGCCGGGTTTGCTAAAACCGCCTCCCGGCAAGGATCTTGCCGGGGGGGGGGTCCGTTTTGTCCCCTTTGCTCTTTGTGGTCTTGTTCTTGGTGTCGTTCTGCTTCTCCTGAGCTTCGGCCTTACCTTGGCTCACCTCCCTTGCCTTGCTCAGTGTGGTGGTGCCCGTGGCTCAGACTGCCCGTGCACAGTTATAGGGGTACAAAAAGCGTACCCCTCTTTTTGTACACCGACACTGCACGTTAAGAATAAATTTTGTATCGCACCAAAACAAATTACAACTATATAACAAAAGGAAGGTTGGCATAAAACTTAACAGTCTAGCAGATAAATGCACCACCAGAAGTTCAGAAGCTCGGTTCATTTGACCTGACTGTTATGTTTTCATGTTGTATTGTCCGATGGAGCACCATAATCCTCGCCTTCATTTCCCCTAGGCTCCTGAACAACATAGCAAATGTCTGATAGTCTGGTTTCAAAACCATGCATATCTTGACGACATTGATCAATGTTTCTCCTTGTTTCACAAAGGGTCTCTATTAGGGAATGGACTTGTGCCTGGAGCGCAGATACAACATTGCTTTGAGCCTGCATATGTTGATCATGAGGCAGTTTGGATGATATTGCCTTAACAACCAACCCAGTATTACGCAGGAACGTGCTTTTGCCACTGTTAGTGGACAGGTACGGACCCACTGTAGCAAGAGCTGACATTGCGGTTATAGTTGCCTCGCCACCTTCAGAAGGTGGCGGTTCCACCATTTTTTCCATAGCTCACTGAAAAGTTGAGGTTTTACATTAATAGTACCAGAACAAAAGATATTAAGGAGGCAGCAAAACCAAACGAAATAGCTTTGGTTTATATACAAAACTTATTCTAGTGAACCCATGTAAAATATTAGTTGTATTTTATTGCAAAGTACATAATAAAACCAGGTTCCAAACATTTGACCATGTACCATCGCTAATGTATTGTCTATTTCTTCACATTGTATTGAGGTCGAAGGATGAAGAGACGAAGTTTATAATACAGTAAGCATAGTATGACGTCATTCATATCACAAAACAACTGAGAACAGACAAACATGCAATTGTAACATTGTGTGGGCAAGTCCAGCACGGAACTAGATTACGGGTCAAGATCAAAGGAACATCACTCCTCTCTTTTAAACCTTGTAAGGTGCAATGATACGCTAAGACAATTGTGTATAAAATTCAAAAGAGTAATAGACATTGGCTGCAAACCATGCAGTTCAAGGAACAAGTCAGAGTAAGTAGTAGTTAAAAGGCATGAGGATTAAGGACTTACAACAGCGGCTTTGACTGGTGTAGTCATGCCCTTCTTCTTGCTGGTGTGATAGTCCTTGAAGATTTCCACAGCATTTGGTTTAGGTACTTTTTGGTCCTTGCGGGCTTTCCTCTGCATTTGGAACAAGTCAATATAGATCTGATAATATGGTACAGCGAAAAGAGTGAAACAGCAGCTAATTACAAGAGCCTCACAGTGTGCAATATAGCTACGAGATCCTGTCATCTGTTGGAATTTCACTTTCGTATGGTTGGCCTTGTTCTTTGAACAGTTCACCTACAAGAAGATAGATTTGTGTGGCACATGCGTAAATAGGACTTCAACATGTGATCAGATGACATATATATATATATATATAATGTACCTGACACTTCAGATCGGACCAGTGTTTAACGAGGCCTCTCCAGTCTTCATCAGATATATTTTCCACTAGAGATGTTTGGGCAAGTTCACTATTAGCCTTGCCTTCAAAGTGAGTTTTCCTCAAGTTATACCGATACTGTCGCAGAGAAGACTTGAAAACATGGGTGCAAGCTTGTCTGGTTGCATCATCTTGGCTATCCAACTTGAACCTCATCTGTTGAAAATTATGGGAGTCTCATTATCAGCAACCTAGAAAGTATTGGACAAAGCAAGATGATATTACTAGTTTCCATACATAACCATACTTACAGATAAATGGTCGAGGAAGATGTTGAACTGGGTTTCGTCTTTGTCATTCCTGTACCGAGTCCATGTTGGGAGGATAAGTACATGACACCTAACAGCAACCGCTGCCTCTGATACTCACTTGGCTGACTCTGTAGCATCATGTGGCCTTTTTAAACCTACCTCAAAACAGATCTCCATTCTTCCTCCTCTAGATTTAGTTAACCTATCGATCATTATTCCTGATGTTTGTTTCCTCTTGCGCCTAGGTGCTAGTCCAACAACAAACATAGGAAGTGTTAGTGTACATCAAACTGTGAGACTACATATAAAGAAGCATGCAACTGTAACTTGACTCTAGCAACTACCTTCTTGCTGTTGAAGCTCACAAGGTTCATCTGATATTGCCAACTCGTCTTGTGTCAAGTGGCAAGGCAGCTTGGGAATGCGCTGCTAGCTCAGTTGACGCACGAGTACGTCGTACAGCTGGTAGTACTGTGGTAGGTGTTGCAAGAACTAGGGCTGTCTCTGCTTGTTTGGTGGCAGCTATTTGTTTCTGTTTGTCTTTTTTTGCAACTTGTGTAGCATGGGATGCCGTGTTTGTCGAATTTTCTGATGGACTTTGACCTTCTATTGCACCATCAGTACCAGCAGAATCTGCAGGATTCATCCGCTTCTCATTCCCTGCCATTCTGCGTTTCTTCCTCTTTCTCTATGCCATGTTAAGTCAAGCCGACAAGAAAAACGAATAACAATTTAGTTCTTCAAAACAAATTGATGCGTGATGCAGACGAACTGAACTTTGATGTTAGACAACCACATGATAGGAGGATGTAATATGTATGAAAAACAGGACGGAAGAGATAACCAGGACTATGATGTGTAAACTAAGATGAAGACATTTCACCAAATTAGAAGCAATGCAATGGAAGTTAGACACCATATGAAAGATGCTACAAATATCGCTTTGCCAAGTTAACAGTTTTTCATCATAAATGGTGTTTAAACAAATGTGAAGCAGTACAAGAAATAAATCATATGCAAGATGCAAACAACATCACACTACCATGTTAGAGGTCTCTCGTCATTAGTGCCATTGCATATTCACAGCATTGCATATTCACAGCTTATGATGCGTAAACTAAGGAGAAGGCATTTCAACAAATTAGAAGTAATGAAAGCTATATACCATATGAAAGATGCAACGAATATCAGTCTACCAAGTTAAAACTGTCTCGTCATAAGTGCCATTTCAACAAATTAGTAATACAAGCTAGAAAAGAATGTGAGATGTAACCTATATCACACTCCAAAGTCAAACGTGTCTTATGATATGTGATTGTTGAGGGTTACACAGCAGTAGTAATTTGATGTAAGAACATGGTGTGATAGACAGATATTGTATGTTCTAGAAACAGGAACACGTGTCTTATTCAAGTATAATGTGTAAAGTAAGCAGATGGAATTCAACAAAATTAGAAGCAATACAAGCTAGACATCACACATAACATGCAACCACATATAACAATGCCAAGTTAGAGGGAGCACCGATGATGCTGCACTAGGGGAGACGTGCTCATCATAAACACAGCTTTGTTGAGTGTCTATGCATGTGTTGTCTTGGAAATCATCTTGGGGGTGTGGAGGAGTAGAAACTGTAGAGGCCCTCCGTTCAGAAGGAGCACCTTTATCCGCTGCCTTGCTAACTTCCTTCCGCTTTATTGATTTTGAATTATCAAGTAAAACTAACAAGAAAAAGCAATAAAATTCTCTCTTCAGAACTCATTCATGCATGATACTGACAATCACTACTTTGATGTAAGGCAAACACATGATACCGGGATGGAATATGTACGAAAAATAGGACGGCATAGCATGTTCACAACTGTTTGTGTAAACTAAGCAGAAACCATTCCAGCAAATAAGAAGCAATGCAAGCTAGACACCACATGAAAGATGCAACCAATATGACTCTGCCAAGTTAAAAGCGTCCCATCATAAATGGAATTTCAACAAATTAGAAGCAGCGCATGCTATAAATCATATGAAAGATGCAACTAATATCGCACTACATATACTAAAGGTGTCTCGCCATGTTGATTGATGCGGGATACAAAAAAACAATAGTTTTATGTAAGGACATGCTTAATAGACAGATGTACTATGTACTAAATATAGGAAGGCATGTCACATTAACACGTATAATGTATAAGCTAAGCAGACTAGCACATGCAGTTTAACCAGATTGGAAGAATTACAATCTAGACACCATATGCAACATGCAACCACATATCACGCTGCCAAGTTAGAGCAAGCACCTGCGATGCTAGTGTAGGGGAAATGTTGTAATCAACTACAGAGCTGCGTTCACTATCTTCATCTAGCATTTCTGTTTCTTGAGAATCATGTCGGGAGGCTGACGCTGCATTCTTTAAATGAGGAGTAGTTCCCTTGCCCGCCTGCCTCGTCATAAGTGATTGATGAGGGATACACAAGAACATTAGTTTGATGTAAGTACATGGTTAATACACACATGTACTAGTATGTACCAAAAACAGAAAGGCATGTCAGATTCAAAGGTATAATGTGTAAGCTAAGCAAATGCAATTTAATCAAATTGGAAGCAATACAAGCTAGACATCCGGCTGGAGTGGTGAGCATGATCATCTAGGACCTGAGAGCCTGGTGGGAGGCGGGCTGCTTCGCCACCATCGCAGCTTTTTAGTTGGCTTCCAGGTGATGCCTATTGTTGTTGGGCTTGTCACTGGCTCGGCCAGTGCCTGCTAGCTATTTGTCTTCTGGTGCTCACGGGATGGTGGTTCATGTAAAAAACATCTTTCCTTATCTTACCGACTTCGGCCTTTCGAATACAAGCTAGACACCATATGGAACATGCAACCACATATGACACCGCGAAGTTAAAGCAAGCACCTGGGATGGTGGTTCATTGCGAGCGAGTTCATCAACTCCAGAGCTATGTTTACCGTCTCGATCTGCTGACACTGCACCCATTATAGCGCTGAAACGTGTCTTGCCTACCCGCACACCAAACTGGAGCGACTTCTCGCTTTTCTTTTTGGCTTCTCTCATGGCAGCAGAGTCTGAAATACCCTAGCATAAAAACACAACAGTGAGAGTAAGGGTGAAGTGTGTGCAAAACTAGTGCACTGTAAAAGTAGTAGATAGCAGGTGGCTGGAAAATAAATGACAGGAGACATATGATAGCTCTACAACATTGCATGGCAAACAAAATTAGATTTTACTCTGTATGATTTTGTAATATATGAGCACAGGAAATGCAGGTACTCCTCCAGCACACCACCACATGTGGTGATATCTAAGATAACAGTCGACTGAAAATAAATAGGTAAGTCAATTTTT
This sequence comes from Triticum urartu, assembly GCF_003073215.2. Taxonomy (NCBI): domain Eukaryota; kingdom Viridiplantae; phylum Streptophyta; class Magnoliopsida; order Poales; family Poaceae; genus Triticum; species Triticum urartu. The sequence goes on along the minus strand of NC_053022.1, from coordinate 209,048,948 downwards.
TTAATGAACCTTCCGATCACTGTTGACGGTTCATTTATTTTCAGTCCACATGTGGTGATATCTAAGATAACAGTCGACTCAAAATAAATAGATTTTACTCTGTATGATCTTCGTCTACCTCCCGCCAGTCACTGTTGACGATCTTTCTCGAACCGCCAGCGACCACCGGCCCAGACCCCTGCCTCCGCCGCCCCGCCCTCCCATCGACCTCACACCACCGCCGTGCTTGGCAGCACCCCCAGGCCATCCCTTTAATCCCGGTCGACCTCCAGATCGGGCGCCAGTAGCTCTAGGCCGCACACACCCCTAAGATAAACACCAAGGCGCTTCTTTCCTGGTGTAATAGGCGTACTAGCGCCTGTTACGCCGGGGAATGCTTCCGTTAATTGGGAATCAAGTGGCCAGAAATTGAAATTCAGGGGGGCAACGGACCTCTAGGTAAGGTGAAATAGTATATGAGGAGAAACCTTGTGCATCGCGAGTTACTAGGAACATCTAGTATCAAGAAGATGCGATCAACTAGTGTCTTATGTGGGATGAATGCCGTGCAAGTAGAGACGTAAGATTTGCACGAATAAGGGAAGAGGAGTACCTTTTTTGGTTGCCGGTGTGGTCACCTCCACAAGTCGCGCCGATTTTCTTATTTTTACCGAGGAAACTGATGTTTTGGAGGGTGCAGGCTTGGACGGACCCATGGCCAAATTGTTGACTGTGTTGCCATGGCCGTATGTCGGCGGAGGGGAAGCAGATCCGAGGCGGCGAAGGACGGCGTAGCAGGAACAACTCTGGTGTGGTGGAGGGTGGCGAAGTTGAACTAGCGGCAGCGGTGAGGTGCAGGACGGCGTGGTTGAACTAGCTTGGGTACGGACGGCTCGGCCTCGGCTTCAACTACTAGCCGTGGAAGGTGTTGCGGTTGAGGTTGCGGTGGACGACGACGTCGGGGTATCGGCTCCGGCATGATGGAGGAGGGCGGCGGTTGATGGGTGGGATGGGGTGGCGGACGGAGGACGCCGGGGTTTCGCGGCTGGTGGAGAGGTAGTTTTGGCGCCCACGGAGTACGAATGGGGAATCGGACGGGTGGGGAGGAACCATGTTTCGGTCTGGGACGCGCTTGTTTTTTGCTTTTCTGAACAGAAATGGGACACGCTTGTTTGAAATTTGGGGAAAGTACAAACTTTGCCCCCGTCTTAAATTTCGTACCTACTGCGGGTCGGGGGTAGGATGGTAATCCCAGGTGTCCCAAATAGTGTGCGGGAGCGATTTCGGCCGCGCGCATGTGTGCTTAGGCGGCCATTGTGTATGAATGTTTTTCGGATGCGGTTGCGTGGCGTCTAGATGAAGCTACAAACCTACCCCGGTTTAGACCTTTGGACGTCGGGCCAGTAGGTTTCACGGGTCGGAGTTATTAGAAAAGTAATTTCCTTGTACTAACAAACATTGGTCTCACGCGGTTTTGGGCGAGTAGAGGCTCTTTTGGCGCTTCGTTCAAAATTTTGAAACACAAGCATTCACATTTAGAGTACTCTTGAACTATGAGGATTGACCTAAATATACAACGTTATATTTGACCTCGTATGTTTGAAAACCTCATTAAATTATCTACTTCTTTTTGAAATCTTGACACTTGAAAATACTATAACTACGATTATTTTGGAATGGAGGAGCTAAATTTGAATCTATTTTGTACACGACTACATATGCTATTATGTACAAAATCAGAGCAAATATAGGAGCCCCCATAATTTAGGTATGGTTTACAAATGCCATGATATCAAATTCAAATAATTGAATGGACTTCATGTTGAATTCGATTTTTTAAACCACCTTAAGTTGAATTCAAATGTATGATAGTTCATAGGTAGTAGCTATTTATAATGTCCATTGTGTAACTTTCGTATGTATAATGTGCTTTACACACACAACATGAACTATACTCACGTTTATATTCGATTGCTAAAGCGATGCATTGTCTGGAGTTCAAAATGCTAACTATGTGGATCAATTGTGTCAAATAATAACATAGACATGCTCAAATTTGATAGAATCTAGATGTCTGATGGATCAGTGACCGCTCCTTACGCGAATTGCAAATATCATGATCCCATGCTAATATTTGGATACAATTTATATCTTTAATCAATGTGTAGAGCAGTCTTTTACGTGTAGTTTCACTCTCCATCGGTGGTCTCTCACTCATGCTCACACACTCTCTCCCGAGGTGTCTTTCTCGCACACATGCTCTAGATATAACCCTCCCTCCCTCTCGTAACCATTTACAACTGTTTTCACTAACCTTTATCACAAGCACTCTTCCTCTCGCAAACATACACACGCACAATCCTCATCGACCCTTTCTATATACATGGACCTGCCTACGTGTCTCATGTATGCACATTATCTTTACGCCTATCTCTCACGCATTGTCTCACACCTCTCTTCCTAATCGACGAGTATGATTCTAGCAGAGCATTCTGTAGGATGCCCCTTAAAGTTAGGTTGGATGAATAGTAATATCAGAGATAAAGGGGTTACCATAGTCCGAGAACCTAGGGTCACAAATCCTAGCCGGCTTTGTCAGTGGACATAGAGTCCTTCACAATTCTGCTATCTTTGTCTTGTACGACTAGTCATCCATGGGTCTTCCTAAATGCATCACGGGCCGACCAATGTGGCGCAGGACGGAACAGAACGAAGGGCCTCACCTCGACCCACCGGACCTCACGCGGTGACACACCCTCTGCCCCCACGTCTCATTATCTTCTCACACCCACACATACCAACACAAACACCACACACACAGAAAATTTCTCCTGGTGCCTCTATTCCCTTCCCCCTTGCATATACACACTCAAGGGAATGGAATCTCTTGTCGTGACGTCATATTCGTCTCTCTCTCTAGACCACTCTCGTTTCTCATGCTATCTCTCCCACCCACCCCCCCGTCGGCCCCTCTATCCATGCCTCTCTCGAATACGTAATACACACATACCTCTCTAGGCCCTGCCAAATGCATCAACTACACATTCACACATGTTACATCACGTACCCCATTGATCTAAAACGCCCTCTCTTCATGTTTATTTCGCATACAACATTCCTTTTGAATAAAGTGTGGCCAAAGAATTATTTTAGAGTTTCTACATATATACAACATTACAAAGTTATATGGAGGAGTACGAACGCTAATTTGCATTGCATGGTTCCCACAATGATATTTATTCCGCACTGTGAATTTGTATATTTTTACACTATATACAAAGTTAGTCATAATAAAGAGAAACGAAGAGCATCTCTCTCTCCATCGCATACCCCCCCTGTACACCCCTTTCACGTATGCACACAAAACTGTCTCCAGGTCCTCTAAAAGTAAGCCCCCAGAAAATTCACGCATATTTCATCTTTCTCTCGCGATATATGCAATGACGATCATTGTATTTGAAGCGAAAGCACGATATGTACATTGAACTTCAGAATCCACTCATTACGGTCACCATTTACGTTTAGTGGTTATTATGCAGTCACGGGCTCACCGTACAACTCTATATTTGCTCATGACATGACTAGTTGACCAGTTAAACGCTCCACGTGGCACCTCTAGTGTTGCATCACATTATCTCACTACCATCGTGCCCACCTGTCGACTTGTATGTACTCTACATCTACACTCTTATAAAATACATAAAATACAATCTTATAAAAAGCAGAGTTGGTGATGATGGTGTGCCTGCCATCCTGCAATATAGGCCTCCGATTTATATCTGACAGATAGGAAAGAAACTATGGCAATTTTGCAAAAAGGTACCCACACACCTCTCCACATTTGCAAATAAGGCCTTCCCTCGTTCATCCTTTTCTCTCACAAGATAAACAAGTCATACAAATGCATCCTGATGTTACATGCAATGCACGGGCATCTTGCTAGTAAGAATGAAAACAAAGGACAAAAATATATTTGGACGGTGGTTCGAAGTCATGACCGCGGGCACAGCGAACAAGGTGGCCTTGTATTGGTATGCTGAGCCGTCTGTTTTAACACACAGGAGCTGGTGTGGTGATTATACACACACACGCACGCATGCACATGAACTACATCCACGCAACACTCACACAGACACATGCACGCACGCACGCACGCAACACTCACACGTACACACGCAGCCACGCACGCACGCACGCAAAACTCACACGCACACACGCACACATGCATGCACACACCAGTACACCACACGACCAACACACACTCTCACGCTCAAGTGCTCAACCTACACGTGCATGCGCACATATCAGGCCCTGACAGACACATACACAACCAGGTGATTCCCGCGCACGGGTTGGAGCCTTGTCGCGCCTGCGTAAATTTGTGTTTATCTGACCTTTTGCCTATGCGAACTAACAGGTGGGACCCACAATGAACGTGGTCAATTTGACTAGTCAACATGGAGCCACGCAGACTATTTGGCCAGTCAACAGAGTGCAATCCGATGCTGAGCTGTGAGCAAGTGACCGTATAGTATAATCACCGCAAAACGTATATAGTGACCATAATCAGCTTATTCTGAAGTTCAGTGACCGTATTACGCTTTTCTCTCTATAGGCCCTCCAAAACTACATCTCTACATGTTCTCGCATGTTACATCTAACAACTATGCAATACAGCACTACTACTACACTCTAACACAATAAATCATATGTGTTTTTAGTTTTACTAGGTATCATATTGTTACTTAAAATTATTCAGTTTGCGTACATTAAAATTGCCTTTGAAATGTATGGCCAGTATCATCTACCGCGCGGGAAAAATCCCGCCCTTTCCTGTTTAATCAGGTTTGTATCGATGGATCGTGCGAAATAGCAAAACTATAGTACTATACAGTACAAGTGACAGTTCACTAGGCCATCGTGTCGTCTACTCCTCCGTCGTAAGAGTGGAGCGCTCGCTTTCATAAATCTTCTAGCCCCTTTCGCCGACATGTGGGACATCAAGCTACCGGGTCCACGTGCCATACCGGAATATAGTGCAGAGCAGCCGGGGTGAAGCACCCCAGTCATGGCGCCAGCGTAGTAATGAGCAATGAGGCGTCAAATCACAAAGCTGCACCTTTCCCGCAGTAAAGTTGGAGGGACGAAGCAACCATCATTTCACTCGTTGCTGAATCCGCTTCTCCCTCATCTTCTTCAAATCAACCACGTGTTGCTTCTGCCGTTGTTCTACCTCATGTGGGACGCGGATCGGCTTGGTAATGCACTGACACGTGGAACCGCATGTTAGCAAACCGCCAGGATAACGTTCTCCGAAAATAAGAAACCTCCCCCGCCATCCGCACGGCAAAATCACCTCATTTTTACTAATCTTGATTCTATAATTTTTTAGATCAATATAATTGAGATTTGTATAGCTAGCAAACATTAGCAAAACCAAGTTGTACGGTTAAGGGCATCCACAATGTGTAGCCAAATGTGAAAATAGCTTTTGGCATCGTGGGAACCATTGTGGACGGTGTTGCCAAAGCCAAAAAGATGGAACCGAAGCTCCCTGATTGATTGATTGAAGGAATAGAAAAATGCAACGACTCTCCTCTTTCTCCCATGCTTGGACGCATGTAGTACAGTATAGAGCACAGAGTCTACTCCCCTGTCCCTTCTATCACAAATCACAAAGTAGTGAGGCGTCAAATCACAAAAGCACGGACGAAGCAACCATCATTTCACTCTTCACTGACTCCGCTTCTCCATCGTCTTCTTCGAGAAGCCATCTCACCGCATTAGTTATAGTAGTACTAGTAAAGGACTTCCTGGATGCAAATAAGGCGGTTGTCTCGGCTTGCAGGCGGCACTTGTGAACGACTTTCCGTGGTCTCCCTCAATGGTGTTCTCCGTCGAACGCACTTCGCCAAACCACCAAAAAAATATCATCGACATCACCGCAATGGGGAAGGAAGTCAAATATAGTTATTACCTCCATTTTTTTGTACAAAAGGCCAGTATATCAAAATTACAATTTGCAAAGGGCCACCAACACTAATCGAGGCAAAATTGATGGGGTTAGCAACCAAGGACATTAATATCCCCTGCATGCATGCGGAAGTGAGAAGGTTGGTTTGCATGGCGCTGCATTAATCAAGCGATGAGGAGTGAGATGGTTAGCTCTTTGGTCTTTGGAGAAAAAATATGCATTAATTGACACATGAAACGAGGATTTGTATCGATTAAATCCCGCGAAGGAAAACCCAGCCTTTCTTTTTTAACACTAGTACTCCTAGTACGTACATACTTATCCTGTTTGGGTCTAGGCCTTGCATTGCCAAACTTCGCCACACATTTTTGCAAGCTTGCCTAAAGTTTTCAAAATGATAAGGAGGTACACTTGCGCACGGCTATCGCGGTCGCACCGCACCATCACACGGTCGCTCCCGCACGCCGCGGTCGCACCGCACCCTCACACGGTCGCTCCTGCATGCCGCAAACCCAACCAAGGGAACGCACCCTCACTAACACGTGCTGTCGCATGGGAACACACCAAACTCAGCCATCCTATCGCTGACACATAATTTTCGTTCATAGAGTATGTTTATCCAACCGCATGTTGGGGAGTATCCGTATGGCCCGTCCGGTGGTCTGTTGGGGAAGAAGAAGAGGTGAGGAAGAAGGAAAGAAGGGTTAGGAGACGTAGGATATTCATCCAAGTGCATGAAATGGTAGACTGACCCAAGTCAGGTGACTTGCATAACAAATATATGTTTTTACACAGCAAAAGAACCATAAAAACAACAACATAAAGAAAAACTATCATTGCTCGCGGAAAGAGACGACCTCGTCGTCTTTGGCTGCCGGCGAACCAGCCGTCACTGCCGACGTGTGTCTCCGCACCGTGGTTGTCCTCGGCCTGCAGCTACTCGTTCAAGCGGAGCATGCGGGCGCTTTGCACGGATGAGAGCACAGACCGGTTCAAGTCGAGGACGTCCGGTTCCGCCTGCAGGAGGGCCTCGATGGCAGCGGCATCCACGCGCTCCACGTCGAGTCGAGTCTCCGTCGCCCGGTTCAAGTCCAGGATGTCCGGTTCTGCCTGCAGGAGGGCGTCGATGAGAGTGGCATGCGCGCGCTCTGCATCGAGTCGAGCCTCTGCCGCCCGGTTCAAGTCCAGGACGTCCAGTTCCGCCTGCAGGAGGGCCTCGATGGCAGCGGCATCCCCGCACTCCGCCTCGTGTTGAGCCTCCGCCGCCCGGTTCACATCCACAACATACGGTTCTGCCTGCAGGAGAGCCTCGATGGCAGCGGCATGCGCGCGCTCCGCGTCGAGTTGAGCCTCTGCCTCCCAGTCCTCCTTTAGTATCGCCATTTTGAACCGCTGGCCCGCATGCACCATGGGGGACTCAGACGCCGGCACAAAGTCGACATCCATCGTCTCATACCCATCGGGGGCCTTCTGCGCCGCGACCTCCGCCATGAACATTGGATCGGCTTCCTCCTCCTCGTAGCTTGGCTCCAGAGAACTCGGGGATTGGCCCACCGCAAAGCGAGCTTGGGTACGGAGGTCTGTGGCGCCGACCGCCGCCGCGATTTCTTCGCGGCGCTCCGGCGTCAGCATCTTGTAGTAAGTGATCTTGTGGCGCACCATGGCTTTCCGGCGAACTAGGGGACACTTGATGCGGTCTAGGGGATCGAAAGGTGGGGGAATGGGCTGGAGATTTGGTGTGGTTTTAGGGCAGTGGCTGGCGTAGGCTGAGCAGCGAAGGGTCTGGTGTGATAGTGGTTCCGGTGACGACCGATCAATCGGTTTTGACTGTACATCGCTCTTGTCGCTTTCACGTTGCAGCCCGGCACGCTGGACCGTCCAAGTCGCTCACCGAACGCGCTTCGTCTTGCGTTTTCGCTCGCTTGTGGGACCGCAGTTGAGAGAAAACCGATGTCCCTCCCCCTCCCCCGCCAGCTTCATTTATTATACCACTACTCCCTCTGTTTTATGCGGAGTAAATAGAAACAGAGGGAGTATACTACGGATGAGGATCCCCTGACGTGGCCGAACCCATTGAGTAACTGACATGCGGGGCCTAGCAAGCATGGGGTCCGCCAGTAAGTGACCGAAAGGGAGGGTAGGGCAGGGATACCTACGTCAGAGGATCCACTTCCACAATACTACTTTGACCAAATGTTAGAGTAATAATATATGACATGCAACTTACACAAATGTTAGAGTAATAATACTCCTATATGACATGCAACTTACACAAAGCATACAGGGTCTAATGCGTTTTTTGAGGCTAACTTTGACCAAATGTTAGAGTAATAATATATGACATGCAACTTACACAAAGCATACGGTCAAATTCGTATGTGAAAGGAGTTTCCAATGATATAATTTTCACATTATACATCTCATGTACTATTAATCTTGTCAGTAGTCAAATTGGAAACCATCTCGAGTACAAAACTAGGAGTACGTACGAATCTAACAATATTGATTGGCGTTGTTGAATGTTGATACCTTTTTGATCAAAGTAGATATACTTTGACTACACATAAAACTTATATGTAAACTAGAAAGGATAGGAGGGAGTATATTGTACGTTCAAAAACGAAACGAACATTGAATACCCTTTATATATGATTTGCGGATGCTATGATCACCGGTTCAAAATTTTGAATCCGCCTTAGGTATCACGTGCCCCCACTCGTTCCCTCTCGATTTCATTTCGGGGTCCGGATATCTATTGAAAGAGGACTAGGGTGGGTACATGTGAATGATACTCGGCCGAATGTTCAAATGAGGCATGCGGGAGGATGGACTCGACTGGAGGGCGACATGATCGATGGAGAAGAGGGTTGGAGAGGAATGAGAAATAAGCAAACGCCACATGATTATACTTGAACGGCTCAAATAAACAATAAGTTGTCTCGCTTGGCCTACATAGTGAAAGGCCTAATGCACAACGCGGAGCACTAACGCTCGAATATGGTCGGGAAAACAGGGAAACAGACATGTGGGGCACACCTGTCGGGACGATGTAGCGCAGACTAGTCCAATGGAGGAGCTGGCCCACGACCTCCTCGCCACCGACAACCGTTCATGTGGGTCTTTGGGGCCAACAACGGGGCGCAGCTCCAGCACCGCCTCTGGACACAGCGACCGCGGTGAGCGACACGCTCATATCGTCGCTAGACACGGTCGGTTTCAGTTTGCCGAGGGTGGCGTTAGTGTTGTGGCACGACCAACGGTATGTTTGGTTTGTGCCCAAGGTTGCCCCATCAAAGCATTGGCTAGCCAAAATTTTGGTTGAGGTATTGGTGCCCATGATTTGGCCGACATTGGCAAGAAAAATGAACTTGAGTTGGCTAGAGTTCATTGGCATGCCAAAGAAATGGCAACCGTCCAAACAAAGACCAATCTTTCGGTCATGACCAAAATTTTGGTTGTGGTATTGGTTGCCCATGATTTGGCCGACATTGGCAAGAAAATGAACTAGAGTTGGCTAGAGTTCATTGGCATGCCAAAAAATGGCAACCATCCAAACAAAGACCAATCTTTTGGTCATGACCAAAATTTTGGCAAGGTGCACTTTGGCCACAATCCAAACACACCCCAACACCCGGCTAGTCGAGGATGCATGGGGCGCCGCGACGCGTCCGCAGAGTGGTGTAGCGCGGCCAACTGCATCCTCTGGACCTGAGACCATGCCGGGTCATCTTGCTTTTCCAATGACATGCGGGGATCGCATGTGAGCAAAGGGCATCTCCAACGTTGCCACGACCGCAGCTGACTACCCTGGCACACCAAAACCCTCGTCCCTCGCGCCGTCGCGCGGTGCGTTCCCAGCCGGCGCCAGCTGCCCGCATTCATGTCATCTGTTCGCATGTCGTCATTAAGAAGCTCGGTGCCCGCGGAACCAACTCCGGCGACTTAATGACGCACCCGGACGCTTGGCCTCACTCGAATGCGCTACTTAAAGCGGCAACGCCCAGCTAACCTCCACACCATAGCGCATCGTCCTCCTACCTGGAACCACATCCGCCATGACCGCAAGCGTGAACGCTCTGCGGGAGAGCTTGTCTTCGGGGATGGAGCTCGAGGTCGCCGCCCTCGCTCAAGTCGCCGCACAAGCGGTGGCCACGCTGGCGGCCGACGACGGGAGCACCGTCAGCCACGCGTCCTACTTGCCGCCATCCAACGTCCGGCACCGCCGAGGTCGGGGACTCCTCCGAGGATGAGTAGGGCATGGGAGGCGGCAGGGCATGGTGTGCCAACTGGCCGGTCCGTCTCCCGTGTTCTACTTTTCCTCGCCGGAGACCGCACCTTCACTTCACGGGTCTTGAACCCCGCCCCCGTACATGGAGATCATAGATGGAGGACGTCGGTCGCCGCCATAGAATAGGTTTAGGGTCGGGTTTCTTTTATTTTTTTTGTCCTATAAAAGTTCGAAATGTAATGAAAATCTGCCATGTTTGCATTAATCTCGGCCGGTGTATATGAACTTTCACAATAATATACATATTGTAGGAGTACTAGAAAGATGCTCGTGCATTGCACGGAAGATCAAGATCTTGTGGGAGAAAAGGATGAACGAGGGAAAGCCTTATCTGCAAATGTGGAGAGGAGTGCGGGTAAATTGTCATAGTTTCCTTCCTATCCATTAGATATAGATCGGACGGCCTATATTGCAGGATCGGACACATCTTTCTACATCTATGGGAACCTATGAAAGGGTTAACGTAAATTGCCTCTCTCTCTCCTCCCCTGATTTTCATGGTGGTGGGCCCCTCCCCTCCCCCCAATCTACAATCAATAGCTCACACGTTTCACATTGCGTTAATTACATAACTGGGATTACGTAGGTGTAGCATTACTCGTCCTAAAAACCCAACTAAGCCAACCTCCCAGCATATCGCGCGGGAAAAGACCCGGCCGCGCCGTTTTAGTCGGGATTACCGGATTACTAGTAGTAGTATCGATGGATCGCGCGAAGCAACAGATTTTTTTTAGGGGGCGAAGCACCTAGTTTGAAAGAAAAAAATGCGGTACACTCACAGCACTCCTGTCGCGGTCGCATTGCACCCCACACACGTTCGGTCCTGCACACGGCTCACGCAAACGGAACGCGCTTCGGCTTGCCTCTTCACTGACATGTGGGACTGCACTTGGAGAAACCGACCATGCGCCAAACTCCCCCCGCCCACCGTGCGAAAATCCTCCCCCCACACCCAAAAATTCCCCCCAAATCTGATTCAACCGCCCTTCGGCCAACTAGCCAATAATATTCCCCAAACCCCCCTGCCCCCTGTCCCCCTCCACTCCATTCGCTCCGCCAAAGACGCCCTCCCCGCCGCGCCGATACGTCGGCGCCGCGGTTCGGCCATCCTCTCGCTCCCACAGTACGCTCTCGTAGACTGCCGTCCTCTAGCCGTGCTGCCGCCTTTGGCTACGTTCTTGTGGAGGGGCACGGTGGTCAGCGCTGCCACCGCTGGCGACGTTCGTGTGGAGACGCACGTCGGTCAGCTTCTCCCACGGTATGCACATTCTAGACTGAGGCCCCGTTCATGTCGGTGTAGCGCTGAATGTTAGCTGATAGACGTTGTTAATCTCACTGTTTGCCGAAGTAGTTTACTGTCAATATGCTCTGCTTAAGAAGCTTCCTTGCCCTTTTCTGCACTCAATCTGCTTAGCTGAGATGGCATGCCAAGGCCGATTAGTTGCTAAAATATCCTGCCATATATTTATTGTGACATAGATTGCCATGGTCTAGTAGCCAATCTGTTAGCTGAAATAGCTCTACACCGTTTTATACTCGATCTTTGTTGCTGCGATGGCCTTCGATAGTTCGATGGCTGTGTGCTCGGCCTCATTGACTGCTGAAACAGCCTGCCATAATTTGGCACTCAAATCTGTTTGCTGAATTAGCTTTACATATATTTTGTTACTTAGATCTGCTCGTCCAAATATCTTGCCATAGCTTTAGACATCGACCTAGGTATTTTTTTCTGGACTTCATAAAAAAGCATATATGTTTTTCCTGTAATATCTAGTAGAAGAACTAATTTGTATGTCTAATAGATGGACAGGACTTGGATCACTTCAGCTTGATGATTCTCCACTGCATATGTCGAGGGGCTTGAAAACTTCATGAACTTTTTATCAAAGCTGAGTACGATGGTCGGAAATCAGATGTGCTCTGCCCGTGTAGCAGTTGTATGAATTCCGTTACAAGACTCCAGTCAACTGTGCAAAATCATCTACACTTGTATGGGATGTCGGTCACATATACTAGGTGGGTTCATCATGGTGAAGCTGTGAACGTCAATGTTATTGACTACGTGGAAGCAGACCATCTTGATCTGCCTGATGCTCAGGTGGAAGAGGAGGAGGAGGTGGTGGTGATGGAGACAGTGAGTTTGAACAACATTGAAACAATGCTACAAAATGCTCGTGCATTCCGTGAACTTTCACCTGCAGAAGAAAAATGGTGGGCCCGCATGTTGGAACAATGCAACGTTGCTGTCACCCCAGGAAATAAGCTGTCAGTATTCTCATCTATGGTCACCTTTCTTCAGGTGAAGACATCTGAGCGGATGACCAACAAATCATTCGATGCGATGTTGGCTGCTTTCCGCGAATGTTTCCTAGATGCGTCTGAGCTGCCACACACCTACAGTAAAATGAAGAATTTCCTTCGTGCAATTGGAATTGGATATGATATGATCCATGTTTGTAAGAATAATTGTGTTCTATTCCGGAAGGATTATGCCAACTTAAGTGAATGCCTAAAATGCAAATCATCAAGATGGAAAGATGGCGATGCTGTGAAGAGGATTCCTCATAATGTTCTGAGACATTTTCCAATTACACCAAGATTGCAGAGGTTGTTTCATGATGCTGAAACAAGAGAGGATGTATTGTTGCATTCTAGGAACCAGGAGTACAGAGATCAGAATGTAATGAGCCATCCATCTCATGGTAGTGAGTGGAAAAGCTTCAATGATAAACACAAAGAGTTTGCTGCTGACCCGAGAAACATTAGACTTGGCTTAGCTTCAGATGGATTTAACCCATTTGGCCACCAGAGCGCCACATATAGCATGTGGCCAGTGCTTGTTATCCCTTACAACATGCCTCCAAATGTATGCACCGAAGAATCAACCTACATGATGGCCTTGCTCATCCCAGGTCCAAAAAGTCCTGGAAAGGATTTTGATTTGTTCATGGAGCCTCTTGTGGAGGAACTTCAACAGCTATGGAAGGGTATTCTCACTCGAGACCTATATAGCAGCCCACGAGCTAATTTCTTTCTGCGTGCTGTTATAATTTGGTGCATCCATGATTATCCGGCTTTGGGCACTATGTCAGGGCGAACGACACATGGTTACAATGCATGGGTTCGCTGTGACAGGAATCTGCTGTCATACGCAATACTTAGCAAGATCAGTTACATTGGACACCGCCGTTTCCTTGCCAAGGACAAGCCCCATCCTAGAAAATACCGAAGACATGTGTTCAATGCAAAGCATGAAAACCGTGATGCACCAAAGAGGCTCACCGCCGATGAGTTGCAAGTGGAATTAGAGAAGGTCAGGCATATTACACCAGGAAACCATCCTGGTAATGGTAGCGGGAAAAGGAAGCATGGCAGGGTAGAAGAGAGATTATTGTTTACCCGCAGGTCCACTTTATGGGACTTGGAGTATTGGAAAGATTTGGATCTAAGGCATAATCTTGATGTGATGCACATCGAGAAAAATATATGTGACAGCATTATCGGCACACTTCTTAATATTGAAGGCAAGACGAAAGATACCTTAAAATCTAGGATTGATTTGACACACCTGGGTATCAGAAAGGATTTGCAGGTGCAAGATGAAGGTAAACCATGGGATATGGCACTAGCTGTGTACGTCTTGGACAAGGTAAAAAGAAAAGAATTTTGTGAGGTCCTGTCATGTGTGAGATTCCCACATGAATTTTCTTCCAACCCTGAAAGGAGAGTCAGTGCAGATGGAAACAAGGTACAAGGGTTGAAAACTAATGACTGCCACGTCCTACTTCAAAGGGTTTTACCTGTTATCCTTAGAGGATTGGGCCACCCTGACTTATACAGAGCAGTTGCAGAGTTGGGACAATTCTTCAGGGAACTCTGCAGTAGGAATATCAGGATAGATGCTTTGGAGCGTCTTAGAGACAAGATACCAACTATCCTATGCGACCTTGAGAAGATATATCCTCCAACCTTCTTTGATGTGATGGTGCATTTGGTTGTTCATCTACCTGATGAGGCACTACTTAGAGGTCCAGTACAGTATGGCTGGATGTACCCTATTGAAAGGCGGCTAGGCACTTTTAAGGGAAATGTTAGGAACAGAGCTAGACCCGAGGGTTCCATTGCAGAGGCCTACATTGCTATAGAAGCGTTGACATTCTGCTCAAAATACATTGAAACAGCTGATCAGCTTAGCAAAGAAGTGGGTGAAGACAATCTCGGGCTCAATGTTTTTGATTATTCTGTTTGAGTTACAGGGAAGAGTCGACAAGAGGACAAACCTAAAGATTTGGACAAAATGGTTTGGTATGTGTTGAATAACTGTCCTGAGATACTACCTTATATCAAGTAAGTGCAGTACTGCAGCTTATACATCGTAATCTACTAAACTTGCAGCACATTCTTATATATTTAGATGTTTGACGCGATCACTATGTTGTGCAACATCTACAAAGAGGAGTTACTACCGCAAAATCCAAGAAACATTGACAAACTGGTTATGGCAGGATTTGCGAAATGGTTCAAGAACCATGTAAGCTTTTGAAGTGCACTGTCAATTTTTTTAATATGTTGAGTACATAAGATGACCACCTTATCTATTTTCTAACCCTAGGTTAAGAAGATGCGGGAGGATGGGCAGGTAGTTGATGATGCCCTTTACTCACTAGCAATGGGTCCCGATACTCGGGTAAGACATTATGAATCTTGCGTTGTTGGAGATGTGCGCTACAATACCCTTGCACGAGACGAAGGCAGGAAGACACAAAACAGTGCCATCATGAGCACGGATACATATGACAAAGAGACAACTGAAATGTATGCTAACATAACAGACATTATTCAGTTGCAGTATATCTCTAGTTTCGAGGATCATCGGTGTGTGGTTCTGTTGTGCTGTCGTTGGTATAACCTGTTTTCCAGGATCGCAAAACCCAGAGCTGATGATTATTTCAAATCCATCAATGTCAAGGCGGCGTACTAGACCAACGAGCCTTTTATTTTGGCAAATCAAGCAACACATATATTTTTCTTGGAAGACACATTTGCATGTAGCGATGACTGGAGAGTATTGCAAAGGTTTGAGCAGAGGAATTCATTTAATGAAGTTGCAAAACAAGATGATGCTTACACTGCTCCTGATGTACAAGATAACATAGATGTTCCTAATATCTTTGAGAACCATCACGTCAACGATGCCGGCGAAAAGATTGCCTGTCGTGATGTGGACATACAAGAGTTGATCAAGAAGAAGCCAACGTTCGAGGACGTTGAGGACGAAGAAGAAGATGACACCATGGGGAATTACGATTCAGACTGATACACATGGCGAAGATGTTGACGCTGCTGCTGCGGATGATGATTACATTGCTTTTGTCGTATTTGCTTGTCAGAAGATGTTTTTTTATCTACTATGTGAAAATGTGTTTGCTATGACAACTGAAACCTGATGAACATGTTGTTTAGTATTTTGCTGTGAGAACATCACTTGTTATGTATGCTGATTTGTGTTTGGTGATTGTATGACAACTAAAACATGATGACATTGTTTTTTAGTTGTACTCATATTTGGCTGTGAAACTTGAATTTGATGACATAGTTTGCTGTTGGACTACAATTTGCTCGACGTCTTCGAATGAGAACAATGCTGACCCAACAGGGCCTCTTCTATTTATTTATTTATATGAGCAAAATGGGATACCCCCTAATTTCTGTTAATGGAAATCATTAGATGTTCACAACACTACACCCAGCCTGCTACACAGGTTTCGTTCATTACTAGTTTCAGCAAAGTGCTCATGTCGTAGCCACTGAATACATCACGAGTGCTACATACACTACAAATAAAGAGACAATCATCCTACAGAGCACATCGATTTTGCCCATTATCTTCACAAGCTCTTTCATCTCCTCATTACTGTCAAGGTCGTTCAACAGCTGTTGCTTGGCCATGATCATAGGAACTGCATCTTTAAGCTTCTGCTCTGCATCTTCCTCTTCTGTCGTTCCTTCAGTTACTTGTCCAACAGCCCAACCTGCTGGTATTGGGATTCTCTGCTAACCAAATAATCAGCATAGTTGCATTCCCCCACATTAGCAACTTCCCAGAAATACAAATCACACGAATCTTCCCTTTTCTGCACGAATCAAATTGGTAGATCATCAACCAAACTATTAAAAAATCAGCAACTGAAAGCAGCAGAACAACACTTAAACATATTATTACCCCATGATTCAGGCGTTTGTAGAAGAGTCGGCCAGGGTTGCGGATTGTGGTTGAGACGCGATGGATGACTCTGCGTGATTTGCAGCAGTGGCACCACACCAACGGCAGCGGGTTGCGATGAGCAATCGGCTACGGTGCGCGTGCCGGCGAAGGTGTGATGAGACCCACAGGCGATGGTACGGGTTGCGACTTGGTGCATATCAGGTTGTTGCGTGCTGAAGAGTAGGTGGACGAGCAGCCAGTGGACATGGTTGATGCGGCCAGAGCTTCTGATGCTAGGCAGAGTAAGTAGAGAAGAGGAGAAGCGAACGTTGGATATGTCAGTTTCATTACTTGCAGAGTAGCATAGCACCATATATAGTCATAGTCTAGGTTTGGATTCGAACCAGCTACAGGAGCATGTCTTTCTTTTTTCTAAAACTCGGCAACGTCTCATTACTGGTACACTAGCTTGTTCTGTACGCCTTCCCAAGTCTTTGATTTTCTTTCCCCTTTTTTGCGAGGAAGGAAGGAGGACAAAATTGAGAGTTCTGGGACTCAAACCCAAGACCTCTCGGTTGAAAACCAAGGGTGCTAGTCACTTATGTGGCGAACGTTGCCTGTGAGGAGGACGGCGGACGAATGCATTCAACGTCTGTCGCGTTTCTTCAGTCTCTTCTTCCTCGAGCCGCCAAAGCCAAACCAGCGCCGGTGGGACCGCCTGCTCCCGCCTCCCATGGCTGGCTGTGATCTGCCCCGGCTCCTGTTCGTTCCCGTCCGAGGCCTCACCATCGTCCTCCGCCTTGGTTCGCTCGCCGCGGCGCCGCCCTCCGGTGTTGTCAACATGGTCAACAACCGAGAGGAATAAGGAGATGACTGTACATGGTGAGGATGACAGTAGGGACCCAGTTGCGCGCGTAGTAATTTTGTTTTTTCAGGACAGAGAAGGGTATCAACTGGGTTGTGCGGGACCCGCGGCCCGTCTAGCCCAGGCTTTTATTTCATATGTTTAGCACATGGCCAGCCCAGTTTGTTTTTTTCCTTTCAGAAAATTGCTAGCCAGCTATTTTGTTTTTTGTAGAATAACCAACATAGGCCTACTTGCTTTTCTACGCCCTGCTGGGCCGGAAATCTTTCAAGACGAGGAGGGATGCATTTTGCCTAGAAAATGGGCTATAAGTAATAAGAAATGGGCTATAAGTAATAAGAAATGGGTTGTAAAATGAAAAAATACAGCAAACAGACAATTAGTTCCAAAATACCGTTTTCTTTCGGATTTTGATATTTTAAATTTCATAGTTTTTGTGAGGGTAAAATTTGATTGAATTTAAATTAAGGTATATTTAGATTTAAAATTAATTTGAATCTGGCTAGAAATTTCGGGTTGTATGCTGTTTGGGACAGATTTGGAGGCTGACTTGTGGGTCTACTAGGTTGACGTGTATTTGGCTTTGTCAACTTAGTCCACAAACGATTCTAGCAGCAGTGACCGTTGGATGTTAATCCAACGGCCGTGCTGCTTCTTCAATATCTGATCTTCTTGCTCCAGCCGCCCAAACCAGCTCTGGTTGGACTGCCTGCTCCCGCCTCCCGTGGCCGGCTATGCTGCCGCATAGGCCGCACCGCCCCACCCGACTTCATTGCTGGCCAGGCCATTCCTCTACTCACCCACACCTCCTGTTATTTTCCGGCAACTGCAGCCGGACCAGTAAACCCTCGTACTCCCCACCGCGTGGGAAACCATTGCCGAGTCTTCCCCGGCTCCATGTCATTCCCTTCCTAGGCCTCGCCGTCGTCCACCGCCATGGTGCTCTCGGCGCGGCCTGGTCAACTTGGTCAACGAACGACATCAGTCGGTCGTGGACTGTACGCGCAAAATAATGATTCCTCCACCTGACAGCTGGGACCCACCGGAAGGGCCTCTGTATTTCGCGAAAAAAACGTTCCCCCTGCTGACATGTCGGACCCACCAGCTATATCTTCGCAGGTAAGGAAGTGCCTCCTTGTTACGCACAAAAAATGAATAGCCCCCTGCTAGCTGGGACCCACCATAGTGGGAGGATGACTTGTGGGCCAACAAAGTTGACAGGGACGGAGGGCTTTGTCAACTTAGTCAATATGAACGATTCTAGCTCCAGTGACCATACGATGTCCATCCAACGGCTGTAGTGCTTCTTCAACCTCTGGTCTTCTTGCTCCAGCCGCCCAAAGCAGCGCCGGTCGTGCCGCATGCTCCTACCTCCCGTTGCCGGCTATGCTGCCGCGGAGGCCTCACCGCCCCATACTATTCCCACCGCTGGCCAGGCCCTACGGCGACGGCAGCCTCACACCGCAGCCGAACCAGTGAACCCGGGTACTCCTCTCTGCGCGGGCTTCCACTGCCGCGTCTTCCCCGGCTCCGCGTCATCCCCTTCCTAGGCCTCGCCATCGTCCACCGTCGTGGTGCTCTCCGCGCGGCGTGGTCAACGTGGTCAAGGAATGACTTCCATCAGAAGAGTACTGTACGTGGAGAGGCTGACAGCTGGGTCCACGGCCACATCCTAGTTTTTTTGTGATTTGCCAAGTAAGTCACTTTGTCAGGCCCGTTTGGCTGCAAATCTTTCAAGACGAGGAGAGCTTTCATTCGGCTGGCCGAGAAAATGGCCCATCAGTAATGAGAAATGGGTTGTACATTTTTAAAACACATCAAACCGGCAATTAGTTTCAAATATCTTTTTTTTCATTTCAAGATTTTAAATTACATTAATTTTTATGCGTGGAGAATTTGTTGGATTTTATATTGATATACATTTATTTTTAAAATCAGTTTGAATGTGAGTCGAAATTTCGGGATTAAAAACAGTTCGGACCGCATCGAAATATGCAAAATTTCGTATAATTTTTTAACCGTGGCCACAATTTGGGCTGTAATGCTAACAAAAAGAATATGGGCTCCAAAAAAAACCTTAAGAATTAGCAAATGGGCTGTATGCTGTTTTCCACATATTTGAGGCTTTCCTAAAAAAAGGTTGACGCACAAGCAGTGACTGTTGGATGGCCATCCAACGGCCGTCGTGCTTCTTCAATCTCTGCTCTTCCTGCTCCAGCCGCCCAAACAGGCGCCGGCGGGACTGCCTGCTCCCTCCTCCCCACGGCCGGCTCTACTATCGCGCGGGCCTCACCGCCCCACCGTACTCCCATCGCTGGCCTAGCCATCCCTCTACTCACCCACACCTGCTGTTATTCTCCAGCGACGGCAGACGAACCGGTAAACCCTCGTACACTCGTACTCCCCTCCGCGTGGGAAACAACTGCCGAGTCTTCCCTGCCTCCGTGTCGTTCCCTTCCTAGGCCTCGCTGTCGTCCACCGCCCTGGTGCTCTCAGCGCAGCCTGGTCAACGTGGTCAATGACCGACATGTATCTGAAGCGGACTTTACGTGGAGAGGCCGGCAGCTGGGTCCATGGCCGCACGCAATGAAATGCCTCCTTATTACGCGCAAAATAATGATTCCTCCACCTGACATCAGGGAACCATCGGAAGGGCCTCTGTTATTCGTGAAAAAAATGTTACCACCGCTGACAGCTCGGACCCACCAGCTATATCTTCGCACGCAAGGAGTGCGTCCTTATTACGCACAAAAAATGAATACTCCCCCTGTTAGCTGGGACCCAGTATAGTGGCAGGCTGACTTGTGGGCCTACTAAGTTGACAGGGACGGAGGGCTTTGTCAACTTAGTCAATATGCACCATTCTAGCTCCAGTGACCGTACGATGTCCATCCAACGGTCGTAGTACTTCTTCAACCTCTGGTCTTCTTGCTCCAGCCGCCCAAACCAGCGCCGGTCATGCCTTGTTCTCCTGCCTCCCATGGTCGGCTGCGATCCGGCGGAGGCCTCCCCGCCCCCTACTACTCCCACCGCTGGCCAGGCCATCCCTCTACTCACCCACACCACTTGTTATTCTGCGGCAACGACAGCCTCACACCACAGCGAACCAGTGAGCCCTTCCTAGGCCTCGCCGTCGTCCATCGCCCTGGTGCTCTCGGCGCGGCGTGGTCAACGTGGTCAAGGAACGGCTTCCATCAGACGTGGACTGTACGTGGAGAGGCTGACAGCCGGGTCCATGGTCGCAGCAAGGAAGTGCCTCCTTATTACGTGCAAAATAATTATTCCTCCACCTGACAGCGGGACCCACTGGACGGTCCACCGTATTTCATGAAAAAAAACGTTTCCCCCTGACTGCTGGGACCCACCAGCTACATCTTCGCACGCAAGGAAGTGCCTTACTGTCGGGACCCACCTGGTCGAAGCGTACGTAGCGTTGTCATTCTGGTCGCGAACGTGTACGTACATATATACTGGTCGATGTAGAGGCGCGCACGTGTCGTAGTGGAGGCGCGCACGTAGCGTGTACACGTACGTACAGCGGCCAGGTTGCAAGAAAGAAAATACGGCCACGTATGTGTACATACGGGCGGGGTCTCGAACGCCTACTCCCGCATACGTACAGCTAGGGCTCGTGTACATGGCTGGGTTAGAATGGAGAAACAGCGTCGTCTTCGTGTTCATGGGGAGGCAACGGAATGCGTCGTGTTCATGGGGAGGCAACGAAATGCATCGTGTTCATCGGGAGGGCTTGGATGGAACAGGCAATGGAAATGAGGCCTGGCTTACCGTAGAACGGAGGAAATGGCCTAGTGTTCGACCGGCCACGTTTGAAACGGGATCCTATTCATCGGGGGGGGGGGGGGGGGGGGGGGGGGGGGGGGTTCTGGCGTACCGCAAAACGAAGGAAACAGACCTCCTACGGTCGAAACGGGGGTCCTATTGATCGGGAGGGGTGTGGCCTACCGCAAAACGGATGAAACGGACTTGTGTTGGAGCGCTACGGTCGAAACGTGGGTCCTGTTCATCGGGAGGGGTGTGGCGTACCGCAAAATGGGACTCCACGAGATACCGTTCATCTCCACCGTCGACCCCCTCCAGCCTCCACGAGCTACTGTTCATCCACTGTCGACCTCCTCCAGCCTCCACCTGCGACTATTCATCCACGGGCTCCTGTTCATCCAGCCTCCACCGCGCGCTACTCCACCGGCTACTGTTCAACCACCCCTCCACCGTCTACTGTTCATCCAGCCTTCCACACCACGGGGTCCTGTTCAACCACCCCTCCACAGGCACCCCTCCACCGTCTACTGTTCATCCAGCTATCCACACCACGGGGTCCTGTTCAACCACCCCTCCACCATCTACTGTTCATCCAGCCCTCCACACCACGGGGTCCTATTCATCCACCCCTCCACGGGCACCCCTCCATCATCTACTGTTCATCCAGCCCTCCACCACACGACTTGGTCCTGTTCATCCAGAGGCAACGCCACCGCTCACTGTTCATCCAAACCCCCCCGAAACGCTCACTGTTCATCCTATCGATCAGCTTCAGTTAGCAGCAGTAGCGAAGGAATCGCTCGATCGGGTTCAGTTAACAGCCATCGATCGATCGCTTGGGTTCAGTAACGCGTAACCTGTAGTGCAATCGCTCGAGTTCAGTTAGAGCCCAACGCCTCGCTTGGGTTCAGTTAGAGCCAACGCCTCTCACACACGCGCGTACGTGTACAAGAGAAACGCGCATCGCTTGGCCCCTGACCTCCCACCATAACCGGGAACTCCCCGAAATTTTCCTCCCCCTCGCTTCTACCACGGTTTTTCCCGTCATGGACGTCCCAAAGAATGTCATGCAGCTGCGTCTCCGGCCCGCCCAGGACGAAAAACCCATTTTTTTGTCATGACTTTTTGTCATAGAAGTCGGAGCCCACCACATCTATGATGATACCGGGTTTTGTCACAATTATCGTCATAGAAGTGTCATATGTATGACAGAAAAAAATTTCATTCAGCCCAAAATGTCAAGGATGTGTCTTTTTTTTGTAGTGAACCCAGTCAACTGGGCCATCAGGGCCCACTAGTCAGCAACCCAGGGGCGGGACCCACAGAGCCACGTCGGGTCAGCGTCGGAGAGAGCTCCGGCGAGCCACTCCCGCGGCGGCCCTTCGCCGGAGATGGCCGGAAAACGAGCACAGGGCTCTGTTTCACACCCAGCCAGGTGCGTTCGAACGCGAACGGTGTCGCGCGTCGAGTGGTGGCGGTAGCGCGGCTGGACTTGGCCGGAATTGTCGCCGGCGATGAGCAGAGGCGGCGGCGCGTACGAGTGCTCGACGGAAACGGTGCTATGGGACACTGTTTTTAGCGTAGCCGGGCTCGTCCGATCGAGAAGACGACGGCGAGGCGATCTGGGGGAGTGGCAGAGGCTGCGGAGGTCGGGGACGTCGACGGCGAGCGGCAAGGCGGATGCCGGACTTCGTCCGTCGTTGGGAACGGGGCTGGGATGCGCTTGCGGGCAACCCAAGCGGCTAGACGAGGCCTACGTGGTGCGGTGAGCGCGATGGTGGCATGCACGGGACCCTATGATCGCCGTGGCTACGTCGGCGACGAGCTCGCACGGAGCCGTGTTCGGGCTCGACGTGGGGGAGGGGCTACAACGGCGGAAAGGTTCCGGAAAGAGAGGGGAATGACGTGGTGGCTCACCGGGAGCCGTAGGGAGGTGGCAGTGTGCTCGGGGAGGACCAACGGCGGCGAATCAGCACTAGAGACGAAGACGGCTGCATGAGGAAGAAGGGGTCGTCGGGCTCGCGGTGGTGGCTCCCTTCTCGCTCCGGTTGGTGTAGAGGGTGTAGCCGTGGACGGCGCGTCTCGTGGTCATGCTGGAGATGCGCGGGGTGGCCGGTGGCCATGGTGATGACGGAGAACGGCGGCGATGGCGCTCGGAGGAGAGGGAGAGAGCTCGAGAGGGGAGAGTGGATAGGGACTGGCGCGAGTGGGGGCGGCAGGGCAAGTGGGAGGGGAGAGGGGAGTCCGAGACGTCGGGGCTTTATCCTCTCCCGGTGAGGCCAGCTAGGTGGTTGGACGGCAACGGACGCGCTCTGTCCCACTCGGTCGGAGGAGCAGTGTGCGGGGAAGGAGGCGGCCAGGGAGGAATGGGGGGGAGTTGGCCGGCATGCTGGAATGGGTTAGGTGGGCCGGCCCAGGTGGGTTCGGTCCAGGGAGGAGTTTGCTCTCTCTCTCTCCCTTTTCTATTTTTTTAACTTTCAGCTTTAGCTATTTTAGGCCATTTAGACACATTGGATAAAAGTTGGTTCACCACCAATATTACCAGAAGAATATTATCCACATGATGAACATTTTAGTTTTCATGTTTGAGAAATTTTGAAATTCACCTAGAATTTGAATTTGAACTCAACTGGAATAATGAAAGAGATAGAAGACAATGATGACCAAACACTTGTTTAGCAAAATGATTAGCTTAACCCCAAGGGTTACTGTAGCATCATTACACCGGGGTGTTACACCTTCTCCAGGTCCGCCGCCTTCGCCCGGCTTTCTTTTTCAAGAAGCTGGTAATGGTCGGCGGCATCTTTCAACTCAACGACCATCTTGGCTATTATTTCCTTGCTTTGGCAATGCGCATCCTCTTCGGTCCTCAGCTCTTCGACCGCCTTTACAGCGGCCACATCACTATTCCTGGCTTGTTCCTTCACTCAGGCAAGTTCCGCTCGAAGGGTCTCCATGGTGGCAGCTCCATCTGCGGTCACAACATATTAAGGATGCTAGCATCATGCTCCTCCTACTATGTGTTGATCACCGGAGAAATCACATACCATGTGCCTCGTCGGGCCTCTTGTTGACAAGCACGATGTCAGCATCCGCCGCATCAAGTTGCCGCTTCAGCTCGGCAAACTCACCAGTCCAACTAGCCACTGGACCTTCAGCCACCTACACATGAAGGCAGCCTGATTATTACCTGGGACTATGATCCTCTGTTTGTTGCCGTTCTCGACGGCAACCAGAGTCTTAGGGGCTACTATCTGCATAGGGCACACCTAATGTGTGCGGTAATGTCAAAAACATACACTATTTCACGTACCTCAAAGCCTTTCAGCAGACTCATAAAAGCTTCATGCAACCCGCTTTCGGCGGATGAAATCCTCTCAATCACCGTAGCCATTAGCGTACAATGCGCTTCTGAGATAGCCGCTTGCTCCACAAGATCCTTCAGTGCGTCCGATCGCACACCGGACGGTTCCGGACTCTTTCTGTTGCTCTCTTTAGGAGCCGAATATTGAGGACTTCGGGTGGCCGAAGGATTACCCTCCGGCCTTGGCGGATCAGGAGAAACCCTCCGCGACGACACTTCAGGGTCGCCCGCCTCATGAGGCGGGGTGGCATGGGGAGGTGTTTCACTCTCCATCATCTCCAGAAGAAGATCCCCTGAAGACGAACTCTGTCGAGAAAGGCTATGATCCGAACTACAAGATATATGCTTCGGCTATTGTCTTTAGAAGTAATGTAGGATATTTTTACTATTAAGTACTTTTTGTTTACTTACAACTCGGTGGAGGGTTGATCCCTTGCGGGCGCTGTGCAGCAAGAGTACCCTCCAAGGCAGGACCCTCTGGCGAAGATTTCTTCCCCCGTTTGGAAACCTTTGTTTCTGGGTCTTCAGAGGTGGTCCTCTTCCTTCCTTGGGGAGAGGGAATTTCAGATTCTTCTCCCTATTTATCTTCCTTCGCGGAGGCGCTAATTCCCCCGGTTGGGATGAATAATGAGTGAGGCCTGCTTTTAGCCTCTTTATTCCCCCCTTTATCTTCCCTTGAGGGCGGCTGATAAGGCGCCGGCTCAAGCATTCTGGCTAGTATTGGATCGCCCGAGCCTTCGGGAAGGGGAGCCGAACACCTGATCATCTTCTCCTTTCTTACCCAGTCCTAGTCAAGGCATGACTTTTCAGAATGATGTTATGATAAATAAAAAGACAGCATGTTCGGCCACGGGATTACTTACTTGGGTATCCATGGGATTACAGCTCAGACCCGCATCCTCGGTGGTGTCCGGACACTTTATTTGTGGTCCGAAGAAAAATTTGTACATCTCTTCGAGCATCATGCTGAGGAAGTGCTGAATAGTTCGCGGTCCTTCTGGGTTGAATTCCCACATATAGAGGGGTCGACGTTTTCAAGGCGGGACTCGACGGACTAGCATGACTTACATTACCGTGACCAGGCTGACATCTCCCTCAAGGAGATATTGGATGCGACTCTACAATATCGGCACATCATTTACTGACCCCCATTCTAGCCCCTTGGTGATCCATGATGCCAATTGTGGTGGGGGGCCCGAGCAAAAGGCTGGGGCGGCTACCCACTTGGTACTCTGGGGAGCTGTGATATCAAACCACTCATGTTGCCACAAACTGGGCACCTCTTGGAAGGAACCCTCTGGCCATGGAACGTCATCGCTTTTGCTTATTGCGGCACCTCCGCACTCTGCGTGTCGCCCCTCGATCATCTTCGACTTCACATTGAAAGTGTTGAGCCACATGCCGAAGTGTTGGGTAATGCGGAGGAAGGCCTCTCACACGATGAAGAACAACTAGATGTGAAGGAGGGAATCCGGGGCTAGGTCATGGAAATCCAGCCCATAATAGAACATGAGCCCCCTAACAAAGGGATCCAGAGCGAGGCCTAGCCCTCGGAGGAAGTGAGAGATGAATACAATGCTCTCGCCGGGTTTAGGAGTGGGAATGACCTGCCCTCAAGCAGGCAGCCTGTGCCAGATTTCACTGGTCAAATACCTGGCCTCTCTTAGCTTCTTGATGTCCTCCTCTGTGACAGAGGAAGGCATCCATCGACCTTGAAGGTTGGATCCGGACATGATTGAAGGTCCGAAGTGCCTGACCTGAGCCTTGGGTATTGGAACTCGAGGCGGGGGAAGGATTCGATTGAGCACGAGAGGGAAAAAAGGACATGCCCTGGCCTCTTTATAAAGAGGGTGAATATCAAGCGTCCTCCTCGTGGCCGTCTGGTACTTGTCTAAAATCGAGGAGTCATACCAACGGGCATGATTGGGTTACCCACGTTCGTATTGATGAGAATCCCGTAATAAGGGGGACACGATCTCTACTTTGACAAGACGTGTCAAGAATACCGCCTCGCGATATGTGTAGTGCTGGTTGAGAAAAATGGTTTGAATAATGACCGGGCCATGGCATGATGTCATGTTGCTAAACGTGTCAGCAGATTAGATTTGTGGAAATATTATTCTCTCTATGGTGGTATGTGCAACTTGTTTTGCAGAGCCGGACGCTATCCTTGTGTTCAAAATATTCTATGGAGTATTCGGAGGAAGAACCCGCCTTGTAATGCCGAAGACAAATCTGCGCGCCAGACTCATCGTCATTGAAGCCTGGTTCAGGGGCTACTGAGGGAGTCCTGGATTAGGGGGTCTCCGAACAGCCGGACTATATCCTTTGGCCGGACTGTTGGACTATGAAAATATAAGATTGAAGACATCATCCCATGTCTGGATGGGACTCTCCTTGGCGTGGAAGGCAAGCTTGGAAATACAGATACGTAGATCTCCTCCCTTGTAACTGACTCTATGTAACCCTAGCCCCCTCCGGTGTCTATATAAACCGGAGGGTTTAGTCCGTAGGACCATATAGACAATCATACCATAGGATAGCTTCTAGGGTTTAGCCTCTACGATCTCGTGGTAGATCAACTCTTGTAATACTCATATCATCAAGATCAATCAAGCAGGACGTAGGGTA
This sequence comes from Triticum urartu, assembly GCF_003073215.2. NCBI lineage: Eukaryota > Viridiplantae > Streptophyta > Magnoliopsida > Poales > Poaceae > Triticum > Triticum urartu. Next base: position 209,021,862 of record NC_053022.1, on the reverse strand, counting down.
TTACCTCCATCGAGAGGGCCCAAACCTGGGTAAACATCGTGTCCCCTGCCTCCTGTTACCATCCGCCTTAGACGCACAGTTCGAGACCCCCTACCCGAGATCCTCCGGTTTTGACGCCGACACCCGCAGTCTACTCGGTTTGGACCTACACTTAGAGAAGCACTAGCCAGGGGGGTTAAATAAAAATGACTCTCGGGCTTGCGAAAACCCAAGGGAAGGTTATAGGTTGTTAGGCAAATGTAAAACCAAGGTTGGGCCTTGCTGGAGGATTTTTATTCAAAGCGAACTGTCAAGGGGTTCCCATAGCACCCAACCGCGTAAGGAACACAAAATCAAGGAACATAACACCGGTATGACGGAAACTAGGGCGGCAAGAGTGGAACAAAACACCAGGCATAAGGCCGAGCCTTCCACCCTTTAACAAGTTTATAGATGCATTAATTAAATAAGAGATATTGTAATATCCCAACATAACCATGTTCCAACATGGAACAAACTTCAACTTCACCAGCAACTAGCAACGCTATGAGAGGGGCTGAGCAAAAGCGGTAACATAGCCAAACAATGGTTTGCTAGGAAGGTGGGTTAGAGGCTTGGCATGGCAATATGGGAGGCATGATATAACAAGTGGTAGGTAGCGCGACATAGCGATAGAGCGAACAACTAGCAAGCAAAGATAGAAGTGATTTCGAGGGTATGGTCATCTTGCGTGAGATCCCGCAAGGAAGAAGAACGAGTCCATGAATAAGACAAATGGACATAGTCGAACGAATCCTCACAACTCCGGAACGGAACCGAAGCTAACGCGAGAGGCAATCCAGAAAGAAGCAAACAACATAGTAAACAACCACCACATAAACATGGCATGTTGCACAACCAAGTATGATGCATGTCCGGTTTAATGAGGCATGGCATGTCAAAGTGCACAAACAATACTACAAATTAAGTGGAGCTCAATATGCAACAAGTTGCATATTGACGGAACACCACATTCAAACATTTAGTTCACTCTTGTTTATGTACCCAACAATATTAAATGTTCTTAAAGATGGCAAGGGGTGAAGCATAGGAAAACTACCTATCTAGACAAGTTTAAATGAGGCCGGATATAACAACAACAAATCCGGAAAATCCTCATATGCAATTTATGGATTTGGTACTGTTCTGCCCTAAACCATATTTTAGAGTTGTTAAACATGCAAAGTAAGTACACCATGTTAAACTATGCATTTTCCCACCCCATTTATATATAAAGTTTGTTAAGTTTGGAGCTATGGTTATTTAGTTATGAATTAAATCATTGTAACATGGCATTATGTAAAATAACCACAAATAGCATTTTGAACATTTTTAACATGGATGAAAGTAGCATATTATGAAACTAGATAAATGTCCAAGCATTTTTCACATATAAATCATTTTAATCCGATGCACCATTTGTGAGTTATTAAATGCATGAAACATGAGGGTTTTTCTGTAAAACTGTTGTCTTTGAAAAATAGCTAAACTCATAGAACTGGGAAAAAACATGGTACGGGACGCATCTGTTCACACCATGGGCCTTGCCCAGAACTGTGGAGAGATAACCAGGAGGGGCGCGCTGGGCTGGCGCGGTGTCGCAGAGGAGCGGCTGGGCCTGGCTGGAGCGATGGGCCGGCCCACGCGCAATCAACGGGCAGGTGTGGATCGGGGACCTCCCGATCGAGCGAGGCGGCGGCGAATCCGGCGCTCCAGCGAGGAGGTGGCGGCGGGGCCGGGTGAAGGGCGTCGAAGGACGACGGATCCGGAGGTGGCGGCTCCGTTTCCGGGCGAATCCAGCGGCGCCTAGGGAGCTCCGGCTCTGGCGAACTCCCATGGCGGCGGCGGTTCCTGCAGGGTGGCGGCACTGGTCAGGAGCAGAGAGATAGAAACGGAGGGAGAAGAAAGGAGAGGGGGCGCGGGGCACTGGCCTGGGTCGGAGGTGCTCGTCGGCAGCGAGGCTCCGGTGTTCGGCGAGTGCAGGACGGCGGCGATGGAGACCGACCGCTGTCCGATCCAGGTGAGGGAGGTTGGAGGGTCTCGGGATGAGCGGGATCTGGCGGCGGGCCACTACGGGCCGCGCGGGCTGCGGCCGGGCCTGGCGGGCTGCGGTGCGGTGGAGGGAGCGGGGAGGCGACGTGGCGGCTTGCCACTAGCCACGGGCGGCGCTGGGTGGCGGCGCAGCCAATGGCTACGCGCCAAGTGGCGGGGACGAGGTGCAGGGTGCCGGAAAACAAGGAGGATGGCGGCGGCGGCTGGGTAGGATGGCACGGGAAACGAGGGAGGAGAGGGATGACCAGATTTGGAAGGGGGAGGTGGTTTAAATAGGCAGGTTTAGGGTTAGGGAGATTTTGGAGCGTTTCAAAGCACCCGATCGCGATCCGACGGGTTGGCTGGGCCTAGGTGGGGTTAGTGGGCTGTGTAGGAGAGGTCTAGGGCTGAGAAGAGAGACGAAAATGCAGCCCGGCAAGGTTTCTAGAGACCGAAAACGTCCGATGTTTGACCCACTATAATGCCGCTATAGTTATCCGTTGGGGCGTCAAACGGACTCCGAATGTGATGAAATTTGGCAGGCGGTCTACTGACAACATAAAAGCACCGCATGCCAACTTTCATCCCATTCTGAGAACATTATTCTGGCCACTTATAAAATAATATTTCGGACGTGTCGCGGGCGCATGCGAGTGTGTCTGGGCTCAGAACGGACAACGGACGGAACTGGGGAACCCGGACGGATGCAAGTTTTGAAAACATGAAGATGCAATGCGGATGATGACATGACAAGATGCAACAAGCAAACAAATGACATGGCAACGACGGCGAAGAACTGGAAGACACTTGGCGCATCGGTCTCGAGGCGTTACACCTTGTTCCTAAATCCATCAAATATTTACCCAAAAACTTGAAAACTTCACAACACAAAACTCAACAGAAAATCTCATGAGCTCTGTTAGTATAAGAAAACAAACCACCACTTTAAGGTACTGTAATTAACTCATTCTTTATTTATATTGGTGTTAAACCTACTGTATTCCAACTTCTCTATGGTTCATACCCCCCGATACTAGCCATAGATTCATCAAAATAAGCAAACAACACACAAAAAAAGAATCTGTCAAAAACAGAACAGTCTGTAGTAATCTGTAGATTTCAAATACTTATGTAACTCCAAAAATCCTGAGAGATTAGGACATCCTAAATAATTTGTATATTGATCTACTGCAGTTGGAATCATTATTTTACCGCACTCTAGTGAGAAATTAAAAATTTTCTCGTGAGCGCAAACTTTCTGTTTTTTCAGCAAGATCAAATAACAATCATCCAAGAAGATCCTAAAGGCTTTACTTGGCACAAACACTAATTAAAACATAAAAAACACAATAATAACATAGGATAGATGATTTATTTATTACTAAACAGGAACAAAAAGCAAGGAACAAAAATAAAGTTGGGTTGCCTCTCAACAAGCGCTATCGTTTAACGCCCCTAGCTAGGCATAAAACAAGAATAGATCTAGGTATTGCCCTCTTTGGTATTTATCTTTTTAATGGATTTGTGCTCTGATCCAGGAGGTTCCTTACGTTTCCCTTCATGCTCAGAGATTTTTAGATCTAGAGCATCCAACCGCTTATTGCAAAGAGTGATCAACATATTCAAATGGTGAAGGTTCCCAACAACATTTTTAAGAGGCTCAATAGATTTTTGCAATTCACACAATTTCTCTAAAATTTGGGTTCCTTCTTGAGTAAGATGTAGTTCCTTGTGTGGGGGAAGTACTCCTACTATTCCCTCTATAATTTCATAAGCAATATTGGGATCAATTTCAATAAAATTCCCTTTAGCGGCAATGTCCAAGAGTAGTCTATGGGATATGGTTAGCCCAACATAAAAATTACAAAGTAGAATCTTCAAATCTCCCCCTATAGTGCAACTACGATAGGATTCCATCATCCTATACCAAGCATCTTTTAAGTTTTCTCCTTGTCTTTGTTTGAAGTGAAGAACTTCAAAATTAGGAGACGAAGGAAGGGAGAAAGGGCTAGCCATGACAGCAAAATAAATGACCTAATACACGAATGCACAAGAGGCTAGCGAAAGGAAACAAACGGAAGAAGGGCGAATAAAACGGCAAATGGGTGAATAAAACGTTAAGGGTGAAGTGGGGGAGAGGAAAACGAGAGGCAAATGGCAAATAATGTAATGCGAGGGATAAGAGTTTGTGATGGGTACTTGGTATGTCTCGACTTGGCCTAGATCTCCCCGGCAACGGTGCCAGAAATTCTTCTTGCTACCTCTTAAGCATGCGTTGGTTTTCCCTTGAAGAGGAAATGGTGACGCAGCAAAGTAGCATAAGTATTTCCCTCAGTTTTTGAGAACCAAGGTATCAATCCAGTTGGAGATTACATGCAAGTCGCCTAGTAGCTGCACAAACAAACAAGAACCTCGCAACCAACGCGATAAAGGGGTTGTCAATCCCTTCATGGTCACTTACGAAAGTGAGATCAAATAGAGATAATAAGATAAATATTTTTGGTATTTTTGTTGTATAGATTGAAAATTAAAGATTGCAAAATAAACAGTGACAAAAATAGCTAGTTGATGGGAAAATAATATGAGGTAAAGTAGACCCGGGGCCATAGGTTTCACTAGTGGCTTCTCTCAAGATAGCATATATTACGGTGGGTGAACAAATTACTGCCGAGAAATTGATAGAAAAGCGGATAGTTAAAATGATATCTAGGCATGATCATGAACATAGGCATCACGTCCATGTCAAGTAGAACGAAACGATTCTGCATCTACTACTATTACGCCACACATGGACCACTATCGAGGATGCATCTAGAGTATTAAATTCATAATAACAGAGTCACGCATTAGGCAAGATGACATGATGTAGAGGGATAAACTCAAGCAATATCATATAAACCCCATCTTTTTATCCTCGATGGCAACAATACAATACGTGCCTTGCTGCCCCTGCTGTCACTGGGAAAGGACACCGCAAGATTGAACCCAAAGCTAAGCACTTCTCCCATTGCAAGAAAAATCAATCTAGTAGGGAAAACCAAACTGATAATTCGAAGAGACTTTCAAAGATATCAAATCATGCATATAGGAATTTAGAGAAGAATCAAATATTCTTCATAGATAATCTTAATCATAAACCCACAATTCATCGGATCTCAGCAAACACACCGCAAAAAGAATTACATCGAATAGATCTCCAAGAACATCAAGGAGAACTTTGTATTGAGATCCAAAGAGAGAGAAGAAGCCATCTAGCTAATAACTATGGAACCGAAGGTCTGTGGTAAACTATTCACACATCATTCGGGAGGCTATGGTGTTGATGTAGAAGCCCTCCGTGATCAAATCCCCCTCCGACAGATCGCCGGAAAAGGTCCCCATATGGGATCTCACGGGTATAGAAGGTTGCGACGGTGGAAAAGTGGTTTCGTGGATCCCCTAGATGTTTTTAGGGTATAAGAGTATATATAGGCAAAAGAAGTAGGTCGGTCAAGCCACGAGGGGCCCATGAGGGTGCGGGGCGTGCCGTCCTACCTCGTGGCTGCCTCTTTGCTTCCTTGACCTCCACTCCAAGTCTCCCGGATTTTGTTTGTTCCAAAAAAGATCCTTGCGAAGGTTTCATTCCGTTTGGATTCCGTTTGATATTCCTTTTCTGTGAAACACTGAAATAGGAAAAAACAACAATTTGCATTGGGCCTTCGGTTAATATGTTAGTCCCAAAAATAATATAAAAGTGCATAATAAAGCCCATTAGACATCCAAAACAGATAATATAATAGCATGGAAAAACCAAAAATTATATATACGTTGGAGATGTATGAGACCTTCCTGAGATCACCTTTTGGAACCATAGTCCGGTCCTCAAAGAACAAGGTGTCTCTATCATCAATGTGATAGCACTTGTATTTGGGAAGGCCCTTGGCAATACCATGTTTCACCTTCTTCACCATGGAATCAAGGAGTTGTGCCTCACGGATTTGATCTTCCAAAGTTGGAGTTACTTGAAGGTTGGCAACAAAACCTTGAGGAACAATTTGGAGGTTGAGCTTGCGGAAAGCTTCACAAAGGTCAAGTTGGAATGGCTTGAGAATTAAGTTTTTGCAATATGCCTTTCTGCTCAACGCATCTGCAATCACAATCGCCTTGCCTGGAGTGTATTCAATGCTTGGATTGTGCTCTTGAATCATTTTGACCCAATGAGTTTGCCGGAGGTTGAGGTTCGGTTGAGTGAAGATATATTTGAGGCTCTTGTGATCGGTGAAGATGTCCACTTGCCTACCGAACAAAAGATGTCTCCATGTGATTAATGCATGGACAACTGCCGCCAACTCAAGATCGTGAGTGGGGTAGTTCCTTTCGTTTGGCTTCAACTAGCGAGAAGTATAGGCCACAAATTTCTTCTCTTGCATTAAGACTGCATCGAGACCTTGCAACGAAGCATCACAGAAAACTTGGTAGGGCTCGGACTCATCAGGAGGAGTTAGGACTGGAGCTGTGACGAGTTTCTCTTTGAGAGTGTTGAAAGCAACGTCACACTCAGGATTCCAGGAATACTTGACATGCTTTTGGAGGAGGTTGGAAAGAGGCTTAGCAATTTTTGAGAAGTTTTCGACAAATCTTCGGCAATAGCTTGCAAGCCCAAGGAAACATTGAAGCTGCTTGAGGTTCTAAGGCGGCTCCTAGTTCACAATTGCAGAAACCTTCTCCGGATTAACAGAAATGCCTTTGGTGGAGATGATGTGACCAAGATAAAGAACCTCATCAAGCCAAAACTCACATTTGGAGAACTTTGCGTAGAGTTGATACTCTGTGAGCTTGTCGAGCACCAATCGCAAATGCTTGGCATGATCCTTCTTATTCTTGGAGAAAACCAGGATATGGTCGTGATACACCAGGACTAATTCATTGGTGTAGGGGTTGAAGATGAAGTTCATCATGCGAGAGAATATTGGAGGGCCATTGCTAAGCCCGAAAGACATGACAATATATTCATAAGAACCAAAGCTTGTTCCGAATGTTGTCTTTGGGGTATCTTCTTAACGAATGTGAATCTGGTGATACCACATACGGAGATCAAGCTTGGGAAACACCTTTGCACCTTTGAGTTGCTCAAATAGCTCATTGATATTGGGAATTGGGTATTTATTCTTTATTGTCTTCTTGGTCAATGGGCGGTAATGAACGCAAAGTCGGTCCATGCCATCTTTCTTCTGGACAAAAATAACACCACATCCCCAAGGAGATGAACTTGGTCTGATCAGACCTAGACATTCTTGTTCATCGAGCTGTTTCTTCAATTCTTTCAGCTCTTTTGGCCCAAGCTTGTATGGGCGCTTGCAAGCGGGATCTGTGCCGGGCTGAAGATCAATGACGAACTCGACTAGCCGGTGAGGAGTCATACCCGGAAGCTCTTCAGGAAAGACATCTTGATACTCACAAACAACTGGAATCTGAGAAATAGCGTCGATCTCGCCTTTCTCATTGAGAAGAACAACCGAATGGTTTCATCACGAGCGGCAAAGATGATCACATCTACAGAAGGATGCGTCAATTTGATCTCCTTGGCAGCACAATCACGAAAGGCCTTGTGCTTAGAAAGCCAATCCATGACGAGACTCAGATCAATATCAGAGTTGCCGAGAACCATTGGAGAAGCCAGCAATTTATAATTGCCCATCTTGATGCCAACATCCGGGACCATCATTTTGGTATGCATGAGCCAACCTGGAGAGGAAACCGATAACGGCCTAGGTAGATCAACAGTATGCAAATTGTGCATGGATGCAAAAGGCCTTGATATGAATGAAATAGATGCACCAGTATCGAATATAACTTTTGTAGGAATATCATTAACTGGGAGATTACCCATGATCACTTCTAAAGAATCCTATGCTTGAGCTAAATTCATCATGTTCACCCTTGCAGACTTGGGATTGTCCTTAATAACTGCATTGCTTGCTGACCGGACAGGAGGAGGTGGAAGGCGCCTTTGGTTGAAGCACTTGTTGGAATAGTGACCCTTCATACCACACTTGTGACAAGTGACCTCTGAAAGCGGGCGAAAAGGTGGAGGAGGAGGACCCCTATCCTCAAAGCCTGAGTCTGAGACTTGTTCTGATGGCTTGGGTTGGGTCGGTGGGAAGATCCACGACCACCTGAGTGCTTTTGCTAGTAGGGATGACAAAACAGAGGATGTGGAGGAAGCCAGAACTTCTGTTGCTTAGCTACCACCTGAGAGGAAGAGGAAGACTGGACCGCATCCCTGAGTCTCTTCTTTAAAGCCTCACACTTGAGCTGAGCAGCTTCTTGCTTTAGAGCCATGTTATAGAACTGATCGAACTGAGTAGACTCCACAAGAACGAGAGCTAACTGCAGATTCTCTCTGAGGCCACCTCTGAAGTGATAGATCATGCTCTTTTCATTAGGAACGTCTTGCCTTGCGAAGCGAGAAAGATTCTAAAAATTCACATTGCATTGATACACGAACATGCTTCCTTGCTTGAGATTACGGAATTCCTCACGCTTTCTCTCGCCAACACTTGTTGGAATGTGATGAGCTCGAAAGTCCCGGCAGAAGTCAGTCCAAGTAATCACTCAACCCCCTCTAGAGTCTTTGTACTGCTGATACCAATCACCTGCTTAGTCCTAGAGCTGAAAAGAGGCGAACTTGACGTAGTCCTCAGGCCTGACATTGCTGCATTCAAAATGCTTGTTGATGTCCATGAGCCAATCATCTGCGTCCATGGCCACAACACAAGCGTTGAAAGACTTTGGCTGATTTGCAAGAAACTGGTTGAGAGTAGCAAACTGAGGCTGATTGTTGAATTACCCTTAGCCTTGATTCCCTTGGTTGCCTTGGCCTTGATTCCGCTCTTGCATGAGCTAAACCAGCATCTGAGTGTTGGCATTGGTGGCCGCCATCAAAGCTCGCCATGCCTCCGGAGGTGGAGGAGGTGGCGGAGGGTTGGACTGCTCTCCATCGGTATGTTGCGAATGCAGACGCGTTATGGGAGCCATCCGGAAGAAGGTGACATCCGTTAGAACCATGATAGACAAGATGAATCAATGGATAGATATGTGCAAAAAGTCTTCACAATAAACATTCGAACAGAGATTGAACGAATGCATTCCAAAGTTAACATTACATGACCATTAAGGTAAGATGCCCCTTAGACAAAGATTGATGAATGAAACAATAAGGTACGACTGGAACAAATAAATGGTAAGGATCCCCAATCCCATACCAATTATCTGTCAGAAGAATAACTAAGGGCTACTTGAATTCCCACCTAATAACTCTTGAAACTTTCTGGTTATGCTATTTGGTGTTGGGGATACAAGGAGGCACAATATATATCACACAACTAACAAGCCCTACGCTCCACTGTATCCATCCGTCAACACATAACCAAGAAAACTCCGGAAATCGTGTACCTCAACCTTCGAAAAGCATCTGTTATACTAGCCGTGGAAATAATCACGACCTCCCTCCTTATTACTAGGTGGCGTCGAGGTTATCTCACCACTAACTGCATAAAAGAGATTTTCAATGCCGGCGAGCTCGGGTATACCAGAACTGCAATGATAGAATTGTGACGACAACACCTCAGAGCTCAACTCCCCGGGACACTGCCACAACCCCTAAATGTCAGGAGGCACCAAGAACAATGTTCTTGTCACAACAATATCAGAACGATCCCAAGATACCCGCGTGATCCTATTTTTTTAGTGAAAATGAGGAGAGGGAAGTCAAAGCATCTACGTCAGGAGTCCTTACCAGAGCGACGAAGGGGATGAGGAGTAAAAAGAATACTACTCTCGGATATATATATATTCCTAAGACTCAAAATTGTTTTGTTCTAGACTCAACAACGTCAGCGGTTCGATCAAGTAGGGGCTCCTAAGTCGGGATGGCTCCGATTACCAACTTGTAACGCCCAATATGCGACTATACTCCATACGTTTCGAGGCACGACTTGGGGCATAAGCGCATATTGGTATGGTCGCAAGAGTGGTTGTATCTTTGCTCATATCATGTACTGAATAGATAGAATAGGAGCTTTGGCTTAAAATAGCCACAATGTCACACAATAACATCAAGTTATTTAATCATTCAAGATGAGCACAAAGTTCAGTTGGCAGATGAAATCAAATGAATAAAAGACAAACACCCATGCTAAGTCCCGATCGGCCCTACTGGGCACCACTACTGATCATCCGGAAAGGAAACGTAGTAACGGCCAAGGTCTTCGTCCAACTCCCACTTGAGTTCAGTGGCATCACCTACATCGGTCTCGTCGGTACCTGCAACTATGTTGGTAGTATATGGTGAGCCACAAGGACTCAGCAATTCTATTACCCTCGGTGTCAAGACAATCAAAACTTAAAGGTAAGGTATGGATATAAGGTGGAGTTGCAGCAAGCACTAAGCATATTATGGCGGCTGTCTTACGAATATAATAATAAGGTGAGAAACTAAGCAACGGTGGTAATCTAGTAATGATCAAGAAGTGATCCTGAACTACTTACATTCAATCATAACCCAACCATGTTCACTTCCTGAACCTCGTCGAAAAGAGACCGTCACGGTTACACACACGGTTGGCGCATTTTAGTTAAGTCAAGTGTCAAGTTCTCTACAACTGGATATTAAAAATTCCCATCTGCCACATAACTACAGGCACGGCTCTCAAAAGTTTAAACCCTGGAGGGGTGTACCAACTTAGCCCATTACAAGCTCAGGATCTGCAGAGACAATCCTCCATCGCGGGACCCTCCGATCAGACTCGGAATAGCGGTGCACAAGACATTTCAACAATTGTAAAACAAAACCAGCAATACCGCCCGATGTGCCGCCCAATCCCGATGGGAGTTGCACGTATCTCGTTCTTAGGGCACACCGGATGGGCAAGACATCGGGTTGGGTGAGACCCTGGTTACCCAGGGGGCGCCAGACATCACCCAGGTTGGACTAGCACTCAGAGGAACACTGGCCCGGGTTGTTGATTAAGAATCCTCGGGTTAATTACTCCCTATACATATTTTAGTTGTTATTAGGCAAATGGTAAAACCAAGGTTAGGGCTTGCTGGAAGAGCTTTATTCAAAGAGAACTATCAAGAGGGGCCCATAAACCCTCATCGTGTTAGGGACGCAAAAATCAAGGAACATAACACTGGTATGACACAAACTAAGGCAGCAAGAGTGGAACAAAACACTGAGCAAAAGGCCAAGGCTTCCACCCTTTACCAAGTATATAGATGCATTAATTAACTAAGAGATATTGTGATATCCCAACATATCCATGTTCCAGCATGGAACAACCGGCAACGCACCTTCAACTAGAAACACTATAAGAGGTGCTGAGCAAAGCGGTAACATAGCCAAACAATGGTTTGCTAGGAAGGTGGGTTAGAGGCTTGACATGGCAATATGGGAGGCTTGATAAAAAAGTGGTAGGTAGCGCGACATAATGATAGAACGAAGAACTAGCAAGCCAAGATAGAAGTGATATCGATGGTAATGATCATCTTGCCTGCAATGTTTTCAGGGTTGTCGAAAGCTTGCTCCTCGTGAACGTACTCGACAGGGTCCTTGTCGGTGTCAAAACCGGCGGATCTCGGGTAGGGGGTCCCAAACTGTGCGTCTAAGGCGGATGGTAACAGGAGGCAGGGGACACGATGTTTACCCAGGTTCGGGCCCTCTTGATGGAGGTAATACCCTACGTCCTATTTGATTGTTCTTGATAATATGAGTAGTACAAGAGTTGATCTACCACGAGATCGAAGAGGCTAAACCCTAGAAGCTAGCCTATGGTATGATTGTTGTATATGATCTATCGACTAGCCTGGCCTCGGTTTATATAATGCACCAGAGGCCTAGGATAACAAGAGTCCTAGCCGAATACGCTGGGGGGGAGTCCTTGTCTTGATCACCAAGTCTTGTGGAATCTTCCATGTATGCGGCAACTATCCAATCTGGCCCATGAGTATACGACCATGGGGGTCCTCGACCCAATCTAACAGATCGGGAGATGACGTGGTGAGTACCCCCTATTCCAGGACACCGTCAGTAGCCCCCTGAACCGGTCTTCAAGTTAGGGACGCTCCTCGATTCTTCTGAACTGTTCTTCATCTTCGGTTGTCGGTCTTGAAAACTGGTTCAACAAATCTTCTCATCTTCGATCTTGAGGATCACCGAAATGCATTCGACGAGTTTACACGTCGGGTATCTGAGGATCCCCTTTAAGTTTCCGGCCTTTATCAATGCCTTGTAATTTTTATGCCACACCTCGGGTTTGAAGTTGTTCTCGGGACGCAGTGTCCTCTTGCGTCCGAGCTCTAACGCCGGACTACATTAGAGGTATCTTTTGCAACCGACCACCAATGTCGGACTGCTTCCGAGCTCCAACGCCGAAATGTATCCGAGCTCCAACGCCGGACTATGTCCAAGCTCCAACGCCAGACTATATCCAAGATGTCATAGATCATCTTGGTCCAAAAAAGTTGAAGGAGTTTAGCCGAGCTTAATGCTGGAAATGCCCTCTATGGAGCCAGCCACTAGCACCCGAGCTTTATGCCGGACTGCTTCCGAAGTGGGGCACCACCCCGACTGTGGGCCAATTTTTTTGCCAATATTTTCGATTGGTGCAATTTATTCTCAGCCGAGATATATAGCTAGTAACCCTCAACGTGTGTATCAGTTTAAAACCTGAGATGCACTTGAAGGATGATTTAAGGCCACTAATCCCAGTAGCCGCTGAGACTCAGGTTGATTTGCAAAATTGGCCTCGGGATCAAGTCCTAGCTCGGCAGAATACTTCGGGATACAAAAAGCGGCATGCTCAGTCCTCGAGACTCAGGTTGGGTGCGGCCGACCAACCCGAGGATCAAAATCTCCTCGGCAACTGTATTGCACTTAAAATTTTCTGTATTGAACAGACAATGCTGATAGAGGCGAGGGTGTCCCGATCTTTCGATGAGATGATAACTATCGATTTGGTGGAGACGACTTTGATGATCCGACTACAAACGTGCACGACGTTGCACCTTAGCAATCGCTAAACAAATCTTCTAAGGTTACTGACGATGCCGGAAGCACGGTCAGCCTGACCACGAAGGTCTATTCCTGCAAGCAATCGAAGAACGAGCAAGAATATGATAAAGCAATCTGAATATTGCAAATATATATGAGGTATTGATAATGGTGGGGATCCGTAAGCGGTCTTGGTCTGGTCATTGGACACAAACGAAGTACACGAAGTTGCAATGGCTAACTTTTAACTAAACAAATCCCCAGGAAAAAGCTACTAGATGGATCTACTTATATAGGAGCAAGGGGTGGCGGCCAAGGAGGTGGGAGGACGTTCCAAGGCACCCTAAAACTAACCCTAGGTCGTACAAGGCTCATGGGCCCAAGTGGAGGTGATGCAACACCTTTGGGCTTGTAGTTTGACTCGGATTCTGCTGCAACATCAGATTGTTTCGTCCGTAACTCAACGCTCCGGACGAATTTGAAGGTGAATCCAATTGGGTTGGAAAGAGCACGAAATCTAGTTTCCAACAAAAAAAGAATCACTCAATTCGGAGTCCGTATGAAAAAGTTGTTGGCGTTTTGAGTCAGGTATGTCTGTGCAGTCCGAATCTGAATCCAGAACGTGAAAGACTTGGACTCTATCTTCTCTTGGCCCAAAAGTGACGTGAGAGGACTTTTTGAACACAACATAAACTTCTCCTTTTCCCTTATCTTCATATGTGGATTGTACAAATGTCCCATACACCTGCAATTAGACAAAACACAAAAGTGTGTGAAGTATTTTTGTTCTAGATAACATAAATAGATTATTGAATAGTTTGCATTACAAATCACCTGACAAATATGCATGTATGCAATATTTTTGGTCGTATCCAAGGTAGTCATGTCCTGATCAAATGCAGTAGCCCCCGAGACACTAGTCGGGTGGCAACACCAGATCAGGGGATCGATGTGCCCCTTTAATATTTTTAAATAATAAGCCCGAAGCCCAGTAGCCCCCGAGCCTTAATGCGGGCACGGGTGGCCGAATTAAGGATCGATATCCATAGTAAAATCACAAATTATGTGTAATGACTGTATGTATCCAAGTACTTTACATCATTAATGGTCGGATCCGCATTGTACAAAACTTTGTTGACCGACCATCGGCTTCAACCTCCTCAGCTAGTAGCCCAGGAGTGTTTGTCCTACTTTATAAAGCCTTTATGAGGGCAAAGATTTACGACAAACAAGGCAATCTGGCCATACGGTTTTATAAACAAAGGTACGTAGAGAGATATGTTATATTACTGTTTAACATAAGAAATGTCTTCCAAAGAAAATAGTCCCGCTATCAGTTCCTTTCTTTGGGTTGTCATACTAAGCATGATGATGAAACCTCAACTCTAATGTAAGAGCAAAATATTGAGTATTTTAGTTTGGGAGGCAAGTTACTAGCCCCCGGTAGTGTTCGGCGACAGTCGAGGTCAAGCCGTAAACACTTCGACCAATGTTATGAATGGCCCATTATTTAACACAGTCATCGGATCGCTGACCAGTGTACGCTTATTGTGACAGTCAGTTTTTGGCTTTCTCCATTGAGGTGCTTAACCAAGTGAGCTAGAAGCACAATCACAGTGGTTCTCCCATTGCACACCTAGACGAACAGAGCGGGACGTAGGAGGCAAGCGCAGGAGCCGGGCAACCCAACTATTGACCGAAGACACAATTCGACATCGATGCATATATAGCAATATCCGAGAATGTTTTTGCCGAATCTCTAAAGGTATCCGGCGTTGCACTGCGAGACTTGTGCTGAAAACACATAAATAGTTTAAAAGTGCCATAAGCTTGGAAAACCAAAAAATGTCAGTAAAAACTTGACGTCCGAACAAGATCAAGTGTTCGATGCCAATCCGAAAATTGGGGAAAAAATTGTGCTTCTGTCGTGCATTAATATGACACATCTGATCTCAAGACTTCAAGCGGGTCAGCCTACGGCTGCAGCCTCCTATCCTGAAGGCGGAGTGCTTCTCGTTAAACCAATTTAGCAAACTAAACTCGAGCGGTCACTAGAGAGAAAATGGGTTATCTGGCTATTGACCACACACTCACGTCGAAAAAGGAGCGATAGAAAAAGACTTTGCAACAACCAAGAAGAAAACACATTTACTATAAAATAGCTCATATAAATTTTAAGAGCCCCCAAGTGACTTGGGTAAAAGAATTTATGTATAATGACTATATGTACCGAAGAACTTATATCATATTTGTGTTCACCCGAACTTTAAACGCGTCTTAACCGACCGTCGACTTCTCCCTCTTCGGCCAAGGGCCGAAAAGTGTCATGTACTCCGGCTGTCGAGAGTATCGATGGTGTTTCCGATGACCAGGCAATCAAGCCATAAGGCTGTAATAGACAAAGCGCGCTCAGGGAACTTATGCTATATTACTAACAAAGTGTAAGAAGCATCTTCAAAGAAAATAGTACCCCCACCGATACCTTTCTTCGGTGCTCATTATTACTATGAGACTTGTGCAATAGATTTTTTGTACTCATGAGTTCCGTTGTGTGCCGACCATGATTGAAAACAATAAGAGCGCTAGCTTTTGGCTTCACCCAGTCTGAGGTCAGAGCTCGGATGACCCGGTCGTGACAATCGCAGAGGTGCTCCCTTTACACCCTAGCCGAACAATCGGGAACGTAGGGGTAAGCACAGGAGCCAGGCAACCCACCTTGCAAATCGCTTAGGTCAATATGGTGCATATTGTGGCATAATACACGAACAAGGAACGAAGCCGTACAAGTATAATCATATGCATCAGGAACAGCTCCATGAAGGGAGCCCCCAAGTAAACAGGTATTTGAATTTGTGTCTCACAAACAAAGTTTTGACAAGGAGATTCTCTACAAGCAATTTTTTTTCAAAAAGGTATAATGCTTGGTCGAACCGAACACAAGTTAAAAATTTAAAACTTTGAGCATGAAGGAAACTTAGCTGGTTAATGTGTTCGGTATTGATGACGCGGCCCGAGCTTGATGCGGGACAAGGTTCCATCCCCCAAGCCGGTCCCAAGGCGGCGGAGCAAAGAGCTCGGCACTCCGAAGTGGTGGCATAGCACGGTCAATGCGGGGCGGCAGAGTGATGCCGAAGTCCCTGGCATGGGGTAATGAAGTGTTGACGAAGCCCCCCGTCCAACCGAGGTGACGTGGTATGTCAGTACGCCGAGTTGGCGATACTGCCCAACCCGGATCATTTTCCTGTGCACAAAAAATAGTGCAAACCAGAGATAATAGTAATAATAATAATTAAAAAAATCGTTGCATAATAAATAATTTATGCAAAGTGAGTAATAAAAGAAATATGGCCTGGCGCCGAAGTCAATGTCGATGCAGGGCGTCGGCGTGATGAGGTAAAGGCGTGGCAAAGCCTAAATTCACAGGTCGGTCTGAGATCCGGATGCGGCATTTGCCGGACCATGTATGGAAACTGACCGAACCACCATGCGACCATCGTTAATGAGGCCATCATTTGATAGACCTGTGTACATATGATGAACAAACTAGAGTAATAATTCCTTGGGAAAAATGAACCAGAACAAACAAAAAATACTAGGATTAATAGCACCTGGTTTATTTGTTGTAGCAATTCGAAGAAAGGTGATTCCGAAAATTGGGACTCGATCTGCACACCCATTGCCTAATGGGCGATAAAGCAACGGTATGGCGATGCTGGCAAAGGTTGGCTCGCCAAGGCAAAGCCCTCGATCCAGCTAGCGTGACGGAGCTGGTCGGCTAGTGACGCCGAAGTCTCCGGAGTAGGTTGATGAAGAGATGGCGAAGCCCCTGGTCCAGCCAAGGTGTCGAAGCCTCGATGTCAGCCGATGAGTCGAAGTAGGTCGGCGTGATGGACACCAGCTTGAAGAAGAAATAGTGCGGCCCTGCCGATGCAGGTTGTGACGTGGTCGATGCCAGCTTGATGAAGTGACCGTGCGGCGATGCCGGTATGCCCGCTTTGTGTAATCCGTGGGGCGGCGATGTTAGTGATGATTTGTCCTTCAAGATGCCAGACTCTTGTTCGGCTTGCCGAGATGATGATCCAAAGAAGTTGAGCTCGGCTCAACAAAGTGATGACGTGTCTAGCGCAGGTCGGCAACCTTGAAGCAATATTGCCGGACTGGTTTGACACCAGCATGATGATGAAGATGACCTCCGGGGAGGCTTAAAAATTTATGGGCACATGTTTAAAAACAACGCACAATACCATAGAAGAGAACTCCTCTAAAAAGATTGTCCAATATCACGTTCATAAAGAAACATGAATGCGGGTCGGATCCATATTCGCGCAGAAAATGGATCCGAAAATTGGTCCACTCATCAGAAGGTTCCTGGAGTTTGAACCGTCGGATGGAGCTGAAATTTGGAGGGGTGGTAGATATGGGAATTCCGCAGTAGATGAACGGTTGGATCTTCCAAAGGACCTCCAAGCTGGGCTCTGGAGACCATGCCCTAAACTTGTCTAGATTCCCATCCAGATTTGACAGGGCTCCGGTATATCGTAGATTGTCGGAGATTCCTCCATCAGAACTGGACGAAATTTTGCATGGCTGTTTTGGACATAATTTCGCACTATTCCACTGAAGCAATCGTCAAACCGACGCTCGAGGAGGTGGTGACAGCGTATACAAGTTCGATGTCCATAAAAACAACATGGCTGCCCGAGGGCAATGTTGACATTGAGGCCTCGAGCTCCATAGATGACTCCTCTATGATCATGATAGAGATCGGAGTTGATGTTTAAGAAGGCCCCCATCCGAACATGATGATCGGAGATGGATCACGGTCCTCGGTCGAGCCATGGTGACCAGTCAAGCTAGCGACGAAGATGCCGGCATTGCCGTTGACCTGCGGGCGAGCCATTGATCCTTTTGCCGATCACACAGCGGAACTCTCAATGAAAGCACTAACGTCGGTGTCAAAACCGGTGGATCTCGGGTAGAGGGTCCCGAACTGTGCGTCTAAGGCGGATGGTAATAGGAGGCAGGGGACATGATGTTTACCCAGGTTCGGGCCCTCTTGATGGAGGTAATACCCTACGTCCTGCTTGATTGTTCTTAATAATATGAGTAGTACAAGAGTTGATCTACCACGAGATCGTAGAGGCTAAACCCTAGAAGCTAGCCTATGGTATGATTGTTGTATATGATCTATCGACTAGCCTAGCCTCGGTTTATATAATGCACCAGCGGCCTAGGATAACAAGAGTCCTGGCCGAATACGCCAGGGGAGGAGTCCTTGTCTTGATCACCAAGTCTTGTGGAATCTTCCATGTATGCGGCAACTGTCCGAACTGGCCCATGAGTATACGGCCATGGGGGTCCTCGGCCCAATGTAACAGATCGGGAGATGACGTGGTGAGTACCCCCTAGTCCAGGACACCGTCAGTCCTCGTACTCAAACTCGTCTCCTGGAACTACCCAAAGAAAAGACAAATACAATAAACAACCACTCATGGCAAGAACATGTGCTACATGCAAGACTAATGAGGATGCATAACAAGAACGGTATGCATGAAGTTACGGATCTATGGGAACGAAAGGGACGAACAACGAGAAGGAAACGGTGGAGTCATGAAAGATATGGGGATAATCTTGATAACCCAAGCATGCCATGGGAAAGATTTAAAGATTTCGAATGAAATCAAAATGAAGATCATCGAAAACGGTTGCACGGTTTGGAAATGACAAGCCAAACAAGATGCTATGTAATATGTTGAAAACAGTAGCATGGCAACTTAGATGCAAGGTATAAATATGCTACGACACCCAAAAAGGAAAACAAAATACATGGTAGTGAAGTATAGGTGAAGCTCTACAAATCATGAACATTGAGCTACTGCTAGAACTCACTAGAACAAGTCTAAAACAACATGGCAAAAATGCAAATGATAACAGTTTAACAGACTTAGCAAAAAAATCACTAAGCATGATAGAAAATAGCATCAGGTAGCAATGTTTAGAGCTAGTAAACTACATGTATAGGGACACATCATGGCAAACTTGAGCATCGCATACTCACCCTAAATGCACTAAACAAAACTCCCTTACTGAACTTGTTCCAAAGAACTACAGAAAAGATGATAGCATCAATGCAAACATGGCAAGTGATATGAACAGGTTTCAGACTTAAAGGAAATTCATGCATGGTAGAAACAGATTCATGATAGCAACTTTGCAAGCTTGTGGCACTCAATATAAAGCATGTCCTGTCATGTAATAAAATCTAGCATGGAGTAGACATGAAAGGAAGCTACACATGTGCCAAAATACCACATAGCATGTTTGCATAAATATACACATAAAAGACAAAAGAGCAACATGATGTAAAATGACATGTGTGCAAACTTGCTCATATGATTAAATGGATGCCACCAATGGATTCGTGGGATTTTTCTACCCCAAAAACATATATAATATGTCTAGGTTGCAGTAGAAAAATCCCACCAATTATGCAAAATAATAGCCTGCCTAAAATGGAATATGCAGAAATGGCATTTGCCTGATTTGGAAATTGCGACGCGGATCAGGCGACTGCGACGTGGGGGACACGCCGGACATGCTAACTGCAGCGAGCGAGGTCGGGGTCCTCGCCGGAGACGAGGCCCGACAGCGGCGTGTTCGGGCGGAGATGGTGGCCTCGCTTAGAGCATGCAAATAAGGGGGAAAGAGAGATGGGGAGGATCAGGAGCTCACCATGAGCTCAACGGTGGGCTCAGTTTGTGGAGAGGTAGACGTTGTCGGCGACGACGATGGACGAACGGCTACGGCCACCGGAGTTGAAGACGAGGACGACGACACTGCAACTGGACGCCATAGGCCTCTGTAGTCGATGTCGGGGACGGAGTCGATGCCAAGGAAGAAGAGGGACAAGGACGGCGAGGCGGAGGGCGTCGATGAGCACGCCGGCGACGAGCTTGTGCATGCCGAAGCGCTCGGGACGGTGGTGGCATGATGGAACTAGTGGTTCTACGGGGCTGGCAGTGGCGGGGAGAAGGAGAGGGAACCCTAGAGGGTTCGAGGGACAAGGAGAGGGAACCTTATAGGGGCTAGGGTGAGCGGGGAGTGTCGTGGAATTGTCACGGTAGATGTCCTTAGTGTCAAGAATTAGTCGCGAGGCCAATGCATCTATGTGGTAGCTTGAGAGGGGTTGAGTGGGACGGGAGACGTGAGGTTTTACCCAGGTTCGGCTCCTCACGATGGAGGTAAAAGCCTACATCCTGCTTCATTGATATTGATGATGATGATCACGATTACAGTGGTGCTCTATCTCGAGAGCTATTGAGTTGTCTGTCTAAACCTAACTTGTCAAAACTTTTGGAACCTGTCCCTCTTGGGCAGCGCTGCCCCTCCTTATATATGTTAAAGGGGCGGCTTACATGACTAGTCCTATTAGGATTAGGATTACTCTATTACAAGTGGAGTCCTAGTCTTGCTTCCTTTGTAAGGGAATATTCCTTATGCTTTCCTCTTAAACCGGCACACCATCATCCGAACCAGCATACTGAACCTTGGGCCTTGTCATCCGTCTGACCCGCCCGCCGGTTTACTAATGAGTTTCCAAGATCGGGCGGGTTACTCGTGAGTCGCCAAGCTCCGGGCGGGTCATCACACTATAAAAAAAGACACATCCGTGTCATTTTCGGCCAAACGAAATTTTTTTCTGTCATACTTATGACACTTCTATGATGATAATTGTGACAAAACCCGCTATCATCATAGATGTGGTGGGGTCCTACTTCTATGACAAAAAATGGGCTTTTCGTCCTAGGCGGGTCGGAGACGCAGCTGCATGACATTCTTTGGGCCGTCCATGACGGAAAAAACCATGGTAGAAGCGAGGCGAGGAAAATATCGGGGTGTTCCCGGTTACAGTGGGTGGTCGGGGCCGAGCGATGCGCATTTCTCTCGTACATGTACGCGCGTGGGTGCGAGGTGTTGGGCTCTAGCCGAACCTGTCGTGGAATTGTCACGGCAAATGTCCTGGAGCAAGGACTTAGTCGTAGGGCCATCGCACTAGGAAGCTTAAAGGGGTTAATCGGGACAAAGGACACGAGAGAGTTTTATACTAGTTCGGCCCCTTACGATGAAGGTAAAAGCCTACATCTAGTTGGGATTGGTATTGTTGAGGTTTCGATCACCAAGAGGCTCAACTCGCCGGCTTGGTTATCGACTTGTTGTTTCTTGCCCTAAGTCGCCACTGGGTCGTCCCCTTATATACATGGGTTGACGCCTGGTGGCCTACAGAGTTCCGGCCGGCTTATAATCATGTCCGACTCGGTGACTTCCTTTACATGTCTTTCTATACAAGTCTTTCCTTACATATGGCGGTTCATAATATCAGGCCTTAAACCGCCTTTAGGCCTTCGGGCCTTCTATAAGTCTTAATAAACTATAATTTTGAATGTTTACTGGGATTCTTGCGTAACCTGCCATTGGGGCTGACCCGGCCCCTCCTGGGCGGGTCTCAACTGATAGTAATATCTCCAACATTAGGCCCCAGGTTGACTTTGAACTTTGTTCTTTGTCAATCTTCCATACTTAGCAAAAAAATCCACCTTCTTATCTTTACTGAAATTTCCTTGTAACCCGCCGTGACGTCATCTCTTGGAAACGCAAAAAACTTTCATGACGTCATCCTCCAACGGATCTTTTATCTTTAATGTTTCCCGAGAATAGAGGCGCCTGTATAGCTGGATAACCATTTATTCGGCTCTTCCCTGATCTTCGCGCCTGTCTGTTCACCTTTTCCATTATAAATAGGCTCACCCCGGCCTTCCTCATTCTTCTCTCTCTCTCTCCGTCTTCTTCCTCTCGCGACCCTGCTACTGCTCGAGCTTCGCCGCCGCCGCGCTCCTCCTCCGTCTCCGTCAACCTTGGCCGCTGCGTCAACCCGAGTTGGTTCAGAGAAACGGTGGCGACCTCCGCAGAAGATCTGTAGCTTTAAGTTCTCACATTCCTGCTCCTCAGATCCATGTTTAGGGTTTCTGCGTGTTCTTCGTAGTTCATCATGGCTTCTTCGTAGTTCTTCCACTGCCTCCTCTTTTCGATCCAAAAGAGATGTATGTTCATGTAGTACTTGTTTGGTGCTTCCTTTTGATACTAGCAGACTCCTTTTTTCTAGTACAAGAGCTATATTTAAATCTGATGAACTCATCTGGGCTGTATTTTTAGGTCTGGAACTTTTTTATTTTGAACATCTATTTGATCTGAAATAATATCAAGCATAACTGAGGAACGTTTAAAAGAGTTCTTCATCATAGGATTTCTTCCAGCGAAAACCGTCATGTCTTACGGTGCCCCTAACCCGGAAGAAGAACGGCCCAATCCGAGAGATGGTGAGGTGATCGTTTTTACTGACCACATGAACCGTGGCTTCTCACCGCCCGACTCAAAGTTCTTCAGAGAGGTCCTCCATTTTTTCAAGTTCCATCCTCAAGATATCAGGCCTAATTCCATATCTAACATTTGTAACTTCCAAGTACTCTGTGAAGTATATCTTCAACAAGAGCCGACCGTGGAGTTATTTAGAGAATACTTTTATTTGAGCCGGCAGAATGAGTGCACCAACGGCCTTACCTTAGAACTTGGAGGCATATCAATTCAGCGTCGGCAGGGTGCCATCTTTCCCCTTATTGTCTTACCAAGCCACACAAAGGACTGGAACCAGACTTGGTTCTACTGCCAGGACACTTCGCCAGCAAACGAGAAGCCCCTGCCAGGTTACCGCCCCGATCGTCTTGACTCCAAGTTCGCACTTCCTAATAAGCTGACTGTCGCTGAACGCAAAAGGCTGATACCATCCATCAAAAGGATCAACGTTCTGTTGGGAAACGGGTTAGCTAGAGTTGATCTGACCCGCTGCTGGATCTCATGGCGAGTCATCCCTTTGAGCCACCGGTCAAAGCTGATGTATGAGTATGGTGGAGGCCCGGATGACTCTCTTCGTCATATCCCTGTTCAATTGACAGAAGAAGATATTGTCTCAATGTCAACTCTTCTGGTGAACAGGAAATATGAAGATTGCAGTGTCGTTGGGTTAAACCCCTTCTGCCAACTTAACCCGGTTCCAGAAGTAAGGATGTCATTATTTCTCTCTTTTGTATTTTTCCAGCCATATTATTTTAATACTTGCCTGACTCTTTACCTTGTTTTTACCTGTCTGCAGGCTAATTCTGACTTCTAGAAAGTTAAGTATGACCACGAGGAGGCCAAGAAAGCGAAAGCCGCCGCCATAAACGCCAAGAAAACGACCCGGAGGTTGAAAAAGAAGAAAAATCGTACTGCTGAAGACTTGATGAAGCTTGATGATACATCTGACTCGGAGGTAGCCCTTGATTCCCTTGGCCAATTTTTCAACAATCTTATTGACACTGATCATTACCAGGATGACACTGGGGCTAGTCAGGCTGGGGAAGCAGAGGAAACTATCATTTCCTCGGACTCAGAGCCCTTGCCAAGACAAAAAGTTCGACGAGTGATCCGTAAAGTAAGGTTTTCTAACCCTTTAGCTCACTTGGATCCCAACTTTCGTTTGAAAAAACAGCAACATGAAATCCACCGTCAAGCTTGGACTGAAGATGAGCCGGCTGTCGTTCTTCAACAAACTCCTCAGAAACGTCCACATGAGGTTTACCTCTTTCTGTCTTTAATTCTGTTTAATGGATCCTTCCCTTTGTATTTCTTTTAAATCTATTTTATCCTTTCAAGAGGTGTCTCGCTCTTCTGGCGACTCATCGCAGACACAATTTCCGGCTTTCAAGACTGCCCCTGGGTAATGAAAAATCCTCATATTTACTGGGTAGTTCAAATTGTATCTTTATACTGACAATCCTACAACATTTTTTTCTTAGTGGCCAAGCTAAATCCAAGAAAGCGAAGGCAGCTAAGCCGGCGGAAGACCCGTCGGTGCTGGCATCTGACCCAGCTAGGCCATCTTCTCCATTAACTGACGCTCCAGAAGACTCGCCTGTTGACACCGAAGCAAACCCTCCTGAGCCGTCATTTGACGAGATCACTATGAGCCCTTCCACAACCAGACCATCAAGCTCAACCAACCCGCTGTCTCTGTCTGCACAAGATGTTCATATTACCGGGAGCCGCTTTATTGAACCGGGGAACCCAACCGTGCTTGCTCGGTGTACAGCAAAACAAGAGGCTTTGGAGAGGCAGAAAGTTTGCTTTGACGTTGCCAACTATGACCATCTAAATGCCAATGATATTTTATCCGGCTATCTTAGCCATGTACACTCCGGTCACGATTCTGAGATTGAAATGGTCAAGCAGCTACAGTTAAAATACGAGGTACGATCTTCTGGCTTATCTATATTCCTTCAGCCCCCAAGTCTTCGGATTATGAAAGAAACGGAATGATCTGTAGACTTTAAAATATATGCCAAAACCTATACATTTGAAATTTCCTTGAATCGAATAGAACAAAGCTTCACATGTAGTCCCCAAGGGCCGGTTCTTTTTTATCATAAATGAGCCGGTACTTTAAATTGATTTGTACCGTTTTAAAAGAACTTAATACTCTGGCTTAACCTGGAGAACCTTGTTGAATTGCATACATTAGTCCCCAAGTGTCAAGTAATGTTACTTTGTAAAGTACTTGGGACTTAAAGTATGTCTTTAGATTCATAAAAATTTGTTTTGGCATACATTAGCACCCAAGTGTCAAGTAGTTTGTTTGTAAAGTACTTGAGACTTGAATCTTGATTGTTTGAACTTTGAAACAAAATCTTGACTCATCTGAATGTTTTGCAGAATGCCTTATCTGAATTGAACTCGCAATTGACTGATGCAAAGACCCGGCTAGTGAGTCAAGAGGCAAAAATTAAATCTACTAACTCCAAACTACAAATAAGTCTCTCTAAGACGGAAAATTTAAAGATCAGCTTTGCTACCCAGAAGAAAACTTGGGAGGAGGAAAAAACGCTTCTGACCCAATGTGCTGAGAAGGCCGAAACAGCTCTTGAAGAGATTTCAACAGAGTTGAACGGGTTAAAGGGCCGGGTGTCTCAAATGGTAGCTGCCATCTTTGGTAAGTCGTCCGACTTTAACTTTGTATGCTTTTTGCTGATCCGGAGTATAAGCCGCCAGCTGACTTTGCGTATAAAATTTGTGCATGCCCTCGAAGCAAAAATCTGAGCCAAGACCCGTTGATTAAACTGAAGGCAGTATATACTTTGGTAGAACAACCGTATATTGGTGCAAAACGGGCTATTGCCGCCATCTCTCCTGCTAATCAAGGACCCAACCGGCTCAGCGACATCCTGAAGAAACTGTCAATCCTTCCTGCCAGGTTTCAAGAAGTGAAACGCTCCTGCGCGCGAGCCGGAGCTTTGACTTCCCTGAGCCGCTGTAACGCCCTCGATGCGGCTATATCTCCCACGTGTCGAAGCACGACTTAGAGGCATAACTGCATTGAAGCAATGTCGCAAGTGAGGTAATCTTCACACAACCCATGTAATACATAAGGGAAAAAGATACATAGTTGGCTTACAATCGCCACTTCACACAATACATGAATACAGCATTACAACAACCAGATACAATCAAGGTCCGTCTACGGAACCAAAATAAAAGAAGAACCCCAAATGCGACAAAGGTCCCCGATCGACCCCAACTGGGCTCCACTACTGATCAACTAGAACGAACAACACAAAGGACAAGATCTTCATCGAGCTCCTCCTTGAGCTTGGTTGCGTCACCTGCTCTGAACATCGGCACCTGCAAACTGGTTTTGGAAGTATCTGTGAGTCACGGGGACTCAGCAATCTCACACCCTCGCGATCAAGACTATTTAAGCTTATGGGTAAGGTAAAGGTAAGAGGTGGAGCTGCAGCAAGCGACTAGCATATATGGTGGCTAACATACGCAAATGAGAGCGAGAAGAGAAGGCAAAGCACGATCGAGAAACTATGATCAAGAAGTGATCCTAGAGCAACCTACGTCAAGCATAACTCCAACACCGTGTTCACTTCCCGGACCCCACCGGAAAGAGACCATCACGGTTACACACGCGGTTGATGCATTTTTATTAAGGTCAAACTTCAGGTTTTCTACAACCGGGCGTTAACAAATTCCCATCTGCCCATAACCGCGGGCACGGCTTTTGAAAGTTCAAAACTCTGCAGGGGTGTCCCAACTTAGCCCATGACAAGCTCTCACGGTCAACAAAGGAATAGACATCCTCCCGAGACATTCTGATCAGACTCGGTATCCCGGTTCTTCAAGATATCCTCGACAATGGTAAAACAAGTCCAGAAAGACCACCCGATGCGCCGACATCCCGATAGGAGCTGCACATATCTCGTGCTCAGGGCACACTGGATATTCTAAGCGTACGGGAGCCAACGTAACCCAAGTTGCCAAGGGACGGCCCCGCACGGTGCTCTGGGTTGGACCAACACTTAGAGAAGCACTGGCCCGGGGGGGTTAAAATAAGATGACCCTCGGGATGCGCGACTCCCAAGGGAAAAAGGCTAGGTGGCGAATGGTAAAACCAAGGTTGGGCCTTGCTGGAGGAGTTTTATTCAAAGCGAACTATCAAGGGGTTCCCATTATAACCCAATCGCGTAAGGAACGCAAAATCCGGGAACATAACACCGATATGACGGAAACTAGGGCGGAAAGAGTGGAACAAAACACCAGGCATAAGGCCGAGCCTTCCACCCTTTACCAAGTATATAGATGCATTAATTAAATAAGAGATATTGTGATATCCCAACAAAATATATCCATGTTCCAACATGGAACAAGCTCCAATCTTCACCTGCAACTAACAACGCTATAAGAGGGGCTGAGCAAAGCGGTAACATAGCCAAACAACGGTTTGCTAGGACAAGGTGGGTTAGAGGCTTGGCTCAACAATATGGGAGGCATGATAATCAAGTGGTAGGTATCGCGGCATAGGCATAGCAAACGAGCGAGCAACTAGCAAGCAAAGATAGAAGTGATTTCGAGGGTATGGTCATCTTGCCTGATTTCCCGCAAGGAAGAAGAACGAGTCCATGAAGAAGACAAACGGACGTTGACGAACGGGTCCTCACAAACGTGACGTTACCGGAACCAACCCGAAGAAGCAAAACACTGGAAAGAAGCACACAACATAGTAAACAACCAACACATGAACATGGTATGATATGCGGGATGCGGTATGCGATGCATATGCATGATTTGACCAGGAATGAATGAACCTGGCCTCAACATGGAAATCCAAGTGTTCCACCGGAAAGGTGAGGTGAAATCGCTTGAAAATGATATAAAGATCACCGGAATCGGAGTTACGGTTTGGAAATGGCAAGCGATTCAAATATGACACCGATATGCGATTTATAGCAAGTAGCCAACTAAATACAACAAGATCAACATGCTACAGCACTCAAACATGGCAACAAAATACATGGCAGGAATCCATTCATGATGCTTAACAAAAGTCTAGCACTGAGATATGGCCAATTCATACATTAACAGGTTCAAACAAGCATGGCAAAAATGCATATGGTAAACAGATTTCAGACTTTGTGAAATTAACACTTGTCTGGAATTTCAGATCAGGTAGCACACTTCGGAGCATGAAAACTATATGCTAAAAGGCCTGAACATGGCAAAGTAAGCATGGCATGGAGCTACTCAAAGAGCATAACAAAAGTCCCTTAGTGACCTTGAGCCAAAAGGGATCAGAAAATACAATTGCAAGCATGTGAACATGGCAAAAACATAATCAGATCACAGACTTAGTGAAAACAGGAGCATGCTGAAACAGATATCAAGTACGCATGTTAACGAGCTCGATGCACTCACCACAAAGCAATTCATGACAATCTAAGCATACACCCATCAATAATACACAAAATACAAGCTAGACATGGCAAGAACAACAACATAGCATACACAGATCAACTACAACATCATCGGCAAAATCGCTAACTAGTAGACAATCTGCCCAGATTCACAAAGTAGCAAAAGTGGAGCTCGATTGTCTCAAGCTAGGGTGCTCCATGGATCGATAGAGCACTACAATATTAACAAAACATCCTTACTGATCATCCTCAAAAGAGGCACGGATCACTAGGAAACAACATGAACATATGGCAATATGAGATAAACAGATCAAGGACAGTGGAATTGCTAAGTCCCTGAAATCAGCATTAACGAATGCACCACTTTGCAAGCTTGTGGTAGTCACCACACACATCACAAAACTACATGGGTTGCACCTCTGGATAGATGGCAAAACCCTTAACAAAACATATGTAGAGCGCATGGGCATATCATGCACACAATAATCATGGTAAAAATGACAAATAACTAAATGGAGCAGCAGATCTGACAATTATCTCAAGTGGCACTCTTCTAACAGCATTTCGGGCATCAATATGAACTCAAATGAAAATGATGCAAAGAGATGAAATGATGTACTCTCTGAGACGAACATTTTGATATGCTATATGCATGAATCGGAGCTACGGATGCAAAGTTACGGCATGATGAACATAGGCATGTGAATCTGGGAATTTCGGGGACTTAGAAGAAATAGACCTCGGGTGAAAAGTGGTCAACGGGCGTTTGGGCCGAATCGGCGATGAGGCGGGCCGGCGCTGCAGCTGGGCCTGGGAGGCCGAGGCCCACGTGGCCTGCGCGCGGTCAACGCAAGGGAGGTCATCCTCCTCCCGATCCCGCCTGGATCGGGGAGGCAGGAGGTGGTGGCGGCGGACCCGGCGTTGCTCCGGCGAGCTCAGGGCGTGGGGAGGCCGGAGGCGACTCGGGAGGCCCCGGATCTGGCGGCGGGTGGCCGGATCCGGCCATCTCCGGCGATAGCCGGCGGCAGGGAAGCAAGGGTGAGGTGGCGGGGAGCCTTGGCAACGAAGCTCCGGCGGCTGGAGACAACGACGGGCGGCGCGGCGGAGGAAGTCTCCGGCGAAGGCGGTGGGGCACAAGATCCGGCGGGCGCGAGCGCGGGCTTGCAGGCGCCGCGGGCAGGGCGCGAGGCGGCAATGCGGAACGGGGTCCCGGCATGGCGGCGCATGGAAAATCCGGTGGAGGTCCGACGAAGGTCCGGCAAAAGTCCGGCGAAGAAGAGACGAGGCTGCGATGTGGGCACGTGCCCGCGGGAGGCGGCGGTGACCACCGGGCCCGTGCGGGCCCGCGATGGGCTCCGCGGGCCGGCGCGGTGGAGTAGAGTGGCGGCGACAGGTGGCGCAAGGGGAGTGGTCGAGCGGGGCGGCGGCGCTGACGTGGCACGCCCTCATTGGGCGGAGTGAGGTGGAAGCTGGACGCGTCCGGCGGGCACGGACATGTTCGGCGGCGGAGTGGGAAGAAGCTAGGGTTTGGACTGCGCGAAAAATCAGGGAGAGACACATATTTATTGGTAGAGGGAGCTAGGAGAGTCCAAATGAGGTGCGGTTTTCGGCCACGCGATCGTGATCGAACGCTCTAGGGTTTTGGTGGGTTTTGGGCCAAATTGGAAGGGTGTTGGGCTGCAACACACACGAGGCCTTTTCGGTCCCTTGGTTAACCGTTGGAGCATCAAACTAAGTCCAAATGGTACGAAACTTGACAGGCGGTCTACCGGTAGTAAACCAAGGCCGCTTGGCAAGTCTCGGTCCAATCCAGAAATCTTTAATCCCCACACAAAAGAAAGGTAGAAATGACCACCGGAGGAGAACGGAGCGCCGGAAAGCAAAACGGACCACGGGGAACATGCTCGGATGCATGAGACGAACAAGTATGCAGATGAAATGCACACGAAGACATGATATGAAATGCATGACACGCAAGCAATGACAAGGCAACAACAGCAAAAAACTGGAGGACACGTGGCACATCGGTCTCGGGGCGTTACAACACTCCACCACTACGAGAGGATCTCGTCCCGAGATCTAGAATGGCACCGGAGGGAAAACGGAAGAGAAAGAGAAGAGGTAAGACTAAGTTGCTTCATTGACAAACGAGTGAAACCACGAACCTTGAAGAGGTTAATCCATTTCGAGAAAAAGAAAACAATGGAGATGAACAAAGTTGAAAACACTCCGTTAGAAAAGAGGGACAAAGAACATTTCGACCACCTTGAGGTTGAAGGGAAGGTATATATTGAAAACACTCCGGTTAAGGAAGGGGATCAAGGAAGACCAAATTCGGGCAGCACTCCGGTTGAAAAGAAAAATAATTGAATAAGAACTTGATAAGGTCATAGAACTTGAAAAGAGGGCACGACACTCCGGTTAAATGGACAATCATGAAAAGAACATGATCTTGACAAACAAGAATATGGTTGAAGAGAACAACAACACAATGCCTCCGGAAAGAAAGAATAGAAGTTGTATCGACGGAACAAAAGAACGGAGAAGAAAACAACATCTTCTACCTGAAAAACATCTTAAAGAGAAGGGTCACACAGAGTTATTGGAACAATCCACAACGAAAAGAATAAACTTGATATGGTCTTATGGAACACCTCTCAAATTATGAGGTGAAAACCTGCCACTCACGGGAAGAAGAATTGGATTGATATCAACAAGGAGAGGAGAAACTATATCGCACCGGAAAGGATAAATGAAGAAATTGGATCATTTATAAGCACCATAGATAGCAACAATCCTTAGGGAAGGCTTTAGGTGAAATATAACCCAAGATAACTCCAATGACGAAATTGGTGGATTTAAAATACCTCATTCTTAACAACAAGTGAATCATGAAACATGAACTGAAAATATCAATAATGACATAATACCACCTCAAATGACACGGTAGAAAGAATTGCACTCCGGATATCAAGATGAAGAAAGCTTGAACTCCTTAGAAAAGAATGTCGATGAAAACTTCGTGAAGGAATTAAATCCTTGATGAATCCATCATGTAGAACCTTCATGAAGAACTCCGGTAATAAAAGAATGATCCGAAATAATTGAATGATGAAAAGAATAAGATTGAAGCCTCGCAATGATTTAAATGGATCTCGCGATGAAATAATTGAGAGAACTTGGAACTCCGGGAAAGAAAGAAGAGCACTTGAACCCAGAATAAGTATGATGAACCACTCCGGAAAAAACAGGAATTGAACAAACTCGATGAAACAAGAATAAGAATTATATTATGCTCATCCTTCACCAATTAAATTGATGACAAATAATGGATTTGGCATACTACTCATTCTCGTATCAAGGATTAAGAGAGATATAACATAAACTTAATGGACCACTGGTAGGATTGGAACAACGAATGAATTGATATGATGAAGAAGGAAGAGAACACTTGAGCGAACCACCGTAAGAATTGAGAAAAATCGAAGTAGGGGTGCATCACAGGTAAGAATTAGCAAATGAACGAAGGTGCTTGAGACAAACTAGATACATGAGAACGAAGAGATCAAGAACTGATTAAAGATCGCTTGAACGAAGCACCGGTAAGATTGGAGAATGATAACTGAAGGCTGAGAATGAATAAATTTTGAGATGATGGACTCCGAATAACAAACTGAAAAGGCTCCTGAATTGCTCCGGATGGATAAAAAGAATTCTCACAATCGAACAATTATGAGAGAATGGCAACAAGCTAGAATCACGAATCTTGAAGAGAATGGAGCAAGATTGAGAGAAAAATCTTCTTCAGTCCTCAAAATCCGAGAATGACGACGAGAAACACCACCAAGACTTGTTGAGATACTCCGGGATGACTAATAGAAAGGTTGAGCCAACGATGAAAAGAATTTGAGAGATTTTGGAGGAAAACACATTTGACCAATGATTAATCATACTTACGTCAAACTTTGACAAGAATTTGAGACTAACTCCGGGAGAATAAGAAGAGTCAGGTAAGATCCTGGGAAAAGACCTGTGGGTTAGGGCCCACTCAAAAGAAAAAAAACACCGTAGAAATGATTTAAAAGAGAGGTTGCACCGGTTGAATTAAATGACTTGAATGAGATAACAACCTCGAAGTAGGTTCAACTGATCTTGAATGAAAAGACGAGCCTTCTGAGATATCTTGAGCACTTCGGAATAGCGAGAAGTGAAAGAATATGAGGAGCACCAGCATGATAGGGTATTTAAAACGAGGAGAAAGATATGATCAATAACGCTTGAATTTAAACCGCCGGAGAAGAAAAAAATGAGTAAAGGGTGACGAACTTGAAGCTCCGTTAGAATCTTCATGAGAATCACCGGATACGAACATTGATGGAAAAGAATGGAGAGACTTCACACCAATAAGATGGTACTTGATTAAGAAATCTTATTCCTCGAAGAAAGAGGGTGGGAGGGTGGGAAAAACAAAGGCAACTTGGAGATGGATGAAACAAACACCGTTGAGAAGAACTAATCATTGATCTTGCGGAAGTTGAAATGATCGTATCCACTTGAAGAGAAACACACCGGTGAAAAGGATTGGCATGACAGACTCGATGATCGAGAAGGATTAGTGATTCACATCGGAGTATGAGAACACCATTTGGGGAAGGTATGGAATCAACACTTGACTTCGAAGCAACCCGAATACCACAACTCAAAACAAAACAAAGGATTGGCTTGCAGAATAAGCCGGAACAAACATATGATAGAGATTCCGTCCGAAGTTTTCGTGGTGGGACCTACACGACTCGATCGTACAGCAACATCATGTACAAGGCAGTGCACATGACATACGAAGCGTCCCCGAGTCAGCATAGCCAAGGACTCTTTAAGACACAACGAGACCACTATAAAACCGACCGTGAATAGGCGGACCACTAGACATCGAACCCCAATTTCAAATCATACATCTGTCGGAAAGATATCCTAAGAGCTACTTGAATTCCCACTTATGAAACTCCCGAACCTTTCCGGTTATGCAATCAGGTGTTGGGGATACAGGGGAAGCATAATATCTCACCCAAATCTAGCAAATCCTACATCCAGCTGTATCCATCCTTCAACACATAACCGAGAAAACTTTGGAAATCGTCTACCTCAACCTTCGAAAAGCATCCGTTATACAAGTTATGGCGATACTCCCGAACTCCCGCCCCAGTACTGGGTGGCGTCGAGGTTATCTCACCAACGAACTGCATAAAAGAGATTTTTGATGTCGGCGTACTAAACTCAGGTATTCCAGAATTGCAACGATAAAATTGTGACGACAACACCTCAGAGCTCAACTCCCCGGGACACTTCCACAAAACCCCTGACAGGAGGCACCAAGACAATGTTCTCGTCATAAAACCATCGGAACGATTCCAAGATACCCGCGTGATCCTAAAATTTTTTAGTGAAATTTGAGAAGAGAAGAGTCAAAACTCTACGTCAGGATGCCTTACCAGAGAGATGAGGAGACTGGGAAGTAAAAAAGAATTCCTAACTCTCCAATATATAATTCCTAAATGACTCAAAACATTTTTCTAGACACAACTCGGCCGCTAAAAACGATCAACCAATGGGGCTCCTATGGTCGGGGAAGGCTCTGATACCAACTTGTACTGACCTCGATGCGGCTATATCTCCCACGTGTCGAAGCACGACTTAGAGGCATAACCGCATTGAAAGCAATGTCGCAAGTGAGGTAATCTTCACACAACCCATGTAATACATAAGGGAAAAAGATACATAGTTGGCTTACAATCGCTACTTCACACAAGACATGAAGACAGCATTACAACAACCAGATACAATCAAGGTCCGTCTACGGAACCAAAATAAAAGAAGAACCCCAAATGCGACAAAGGTCCCCGATCGACCCCAACTGGGCTCCACTACTGATCAACTAGAACGAACAACACAAAGGACAAGATCTTCATCAAGCTCCTCCTTGAGCTTGGTTGCGTCACCTGCTTTGAACATCGGCACCTGCAAACTGGTTTTGGAAGTATCTGTGAGTCACGGGGACTCACTAATCTCACACCCTCGCGATCAAGACTATTTAAGCTTATGGATAAGGTAAAGGTAAGAGGTGGAGCTGCAGCAAGCGACTAGCATATATGGTGGCTAACATACGCAAATGGGAGCGAGAAGAGAAGGCAAAGCACGATCGTGAAACTATGATCAAGAAGTGATCCTAGAGAAACCTACGTCAAGCATAACTCCAACACCGTCTTCACTTCCCGGACTCCGCCGGAAAGAGACCATCACGGTTACACACGCGGTTGATGCATTTTTATTAAGGTCAAACTTCAGGTTTCCTACAACCGGGCGTTAACAATGTCTCATCTGCCCATAACCGCGGGCACGGCTTTCGAAAGTTCAAAACCCTACAGGGGTATCCCAACTTAGCCCATGACAAGCTCTCATGGTCAACGAAGGAATAGACCTCCTCCTGAGACATTCCGATCAGACTCGGTATCCCGGTTCTTCAAGACATCCTCGACAATGGTAAAACAAGTCCAGCAAGACCACCCGATGCACCGACATCCCGATCGGAGCTGCACATATCTCGTTCTCAGGGCACACCGGATAAGCTAAGCGTACGGGAGCCAACGTAACCCAAGTTGCTAAGGGACGGCCCCGCATGGTGCTCTGGGTTGGACCAACACTTAGACAAGCACTGGCCCCCCGGGGGGGTTAAAATAAGATGACCCTCGGGATGCGCGACTCCCAAGGGAAAAAGGCTAGGTGGCGAATGGTAAAACCAAGGTTGGGCCTTGCTGGAGGAGTTTTATTCAAAGCAAACTGTCAAGGGGTTCCCATTATAACCCAACCGCGTAAGGAACGCAAAAATCCGGGAACATAACACCGATATGATGGAAACTAGGGCGGCAAGAGTGGAACAAAACACCAGGCATAAGGCCGAGCCTTCCACCCTTTACCAAGTATATAGATGCATTAATTAAATAAGAGATATTGTGACATCCCAACAAAATATCCATGTTCCAAACATGGAACAAGCTCCAATCTTCACCTGCAACTAACAACGCTATAAGAGGGGCTGAGCAAAGCGGTAACATAGCCAAACAACGGTTTGCTAGGACAAGGTGGGTTAGAGGCTTGGCTTCCAATAGGGAGGCATGATAAATCAAGTGTTAGGTATCGCGGCACAGGCATAGCAAAAGAGCGAGCAACTAGCAAGCAAAGATAGAAGTGATTTCGAGGGTATGGTCATCTTGCCTGAGATCCCGCAAGGAAGAAGAACGAGTCCATGAAGAAGACAAACGGACGTTGACGAATGGGTCCTCACAAACGTGACGTTACCGGAACCAACCCGAAGAAGCAAAACACCGGAAAGAAGCACACAACATAGTAAACAACCAAAACATGAACATGGTATGATATGCGGGATGCGGTATGCGATGCATATGCATGATTTGACCAGGAATGAATGAACCTGGCCTCAACATGGAAATCCAAGTGTGCCACCGGAAAGGTGAGGTGAAATCGCTTGAAAACGATATAAAGATCACCGGAATCGGAGTTACGGTTTGGAAATGGCAAGCGATTCAAATATGACACCGATATGCGATTTACAGCAAGTAGCCAACTAAATACAACAAGATCAACATGCTACAGCACTCAAACATGGCAACAAAATACATGGCAGGAATCCATTCATGATGCTTAACAAAAGTATAGCACTGAGATATGGCCAATTCATACATTAACAGGTTCAAACAAGCATGGCAAAAATGCATATGGTAAACAGATTTCAGACTTTGTGAAATTAACACTTGTCTGGAATTTCAGATCAGGTAGCACACTTCGGAGCATGAAAACTATATGATACAGGGCCTGAACATGGCAAAGTAAGCATGGCATGGAGCTACTCAAAGAGCATAACAAAAGTCCCTTAGTGACCTTGAGCCAAAAGGGATCAGAAAATACAATTGCAAGCATGTGAACATGGCAAAAACATAATCAGATCACAGACTTAGTGAAAACTGGAGCATGCTGAAACAGATATCAAGTACGCATGTTAACAAGCTCGATGCACTCACTACAAAGCAATTCATGACAATCTAAGCATACAACCATCAAGAATACACAAAATACAAGCTAGACAATCTGCCCAGATTCACAAAGTAGCAAAAGTGGAGCTCGATTGACTCAAGCTAGGGTGCTCCATAATTGCAAACAAAGACATGGATCGATAGAGCACTACAAGATTAACAAAACATCCTTACTGATCATCCTCAAAAGAGGCACGGATCACTAGGAAACAACATGAACATATGGCAATATGAGATAAACAGATCAAGGACTTAGTGGAATTGCTAAGTCCCTGAAATCAGCATTAACGAATGAACCACTTTGCAAGCTTGTGCTAGTCACCACACACATCATAAAAATACATGGGTTGCACCTCTGGATAGATGGCAAAACTCTTAACAAAACATATGTAGAGCGCACGGGCATATCATGCACACAATAATCGTGGCAAAAATGACAAATAGCTAAATGGAGCAGCAGATCTGACAATTATCTCAAGTGGCACTCTTCTAACAGCATTTCAGGCATCAAGATGAACTCAAATGAAAATGATGCAAAGAGATGAAATGATATACTCTCTGAGACGAACATTTTGATATGCTATATGCATGAATCGGAGCTACGGATGCAAAGTTACGGCATGATGAACATAGGCATGTGAATCTGGGAATTTCGGGGACTTAGAAGAAATAGACCTCGGGTGAAAAGTGGTCAACGGGCGTTTGGGCCGAATCGGCGATGAGGCGGGCCGGCACTGCAGCTGGGCCTGGGAGGCCGAGGCCCACGTGGCGTGCGCGCGGTCAACGCAAGGGAGGTCGTCCTCCTCCTGATCCCGCCTGGATCGGGGAGGCAGGAGGCGGCGGCGGCGGACCCGGCGCTGCTCCGGCGAGCTCAGGGCGTGGGGAGGCCGGAGGCGACTCGGGAGGCCCCGGATCTGGCGGCGGGTGGCCGGATCCGGCCATCTCCGGTGATAGGCGGCGGCAGGGAAGCAAGGGTGAGGTGGCGGGGAGCCTTGGCGACGAAGCTCCGGCGGCTGGAGACAACGACGGGCAGCGCGGCGGAGGAAGTCTCCGGCGAAGGCGGCGGGGCACAAGATCCGGCGGGCGCGAGCACCGGCTTGCAGGCGCCGCGAGCAAGGCGCGAGGCGGCGATGCGGAACGGGGTCCCGGCGTGGCGGCGCGTGGAAAATCCGGTGGAGGTCCGACGAAGGTCCGGCGAAAGTCCGGCGAACAAGAGACGAGGCCGCGGTGCGGGCACGCGCCCGCGGGCGGCAGCGGCGACGACCGGGCCCGTGCGGGCCCGTGATGGGATCCGCGGGCCGGCGCGGTGGAGGAGAGTGGCGGCGACAGGTGGCGCAAGGGGAGTGGTCGAGCGGGGTGGCGGCGCTGACGTGGCACGCCCTCAATGGGCGGAGTGAGGTGGAAGCTGGACGCGTCCGGTGGGCGCGGACATGTCCGGCGGCGGAGTGGGAAGAAGCTAGGGTTTGGACTATGCGAAAAATCGGGGAGAGACACATATTTATAGGTAGAGGGAGCTAGGAGAGTCCAAATGAGGTGCGGTTTGCGGCCACGCGATCGTGATCAAACGCTCTAGGTGATGGAGAGGGTTTTGGGCCAAATTGGAAGGGTGTTGGGCTGCAACACACACGAGGCCTTTTCGGTCCCTCGGTTAACCGTTGGAGCATCAAACGAAGTCCAAATGGTACGAAACTTGACAGGCGGTCTACCGGTAGTAAACCAAGGACGCTTGGCAAGTCTCGGTCCAATCCGGAAATGTTTAATGCCCACACGAAAGAAAGGTAGAAATGACCACCAGAGGAGAACGGAACGCCGGAAAGCAAAACAGACCACGGGGAAAATGCTCGGATGCATGAGACGAACAAGTATGCAGATGAAATGCACATGATGACATGATATGCAATGAATGACATGCAAGAAATGACAAGGCAACAACAGCGAAAAACTGGAGGACACGTGGCACATCGGTCTCGGGGCGTTACAGCCGCTCGAAGGATTGGGTGCCAGACCTAGATCCGGCGGACATGACCAGAGGCTATCCCACCGTGAAGGAAGACGAGTCTCCTTTTGATCAGGATGACTTCATGGCTTGCGTGCGCGAAGTCTGGCCTCAGCCAACTACCCTTGGATATGATACCAATGTTGATAAGTACCAGCCAGGTTTTGATAGTGAGAATAAGAAGATGGCCACTCCCTCGTACAAGGTAACAGATTTGATCCCACCAGTAAGAGAAGACACATTTGCCCAGGAAGTTGACCCGGTCGGCCTGATCGATGATGAAGCCGAATTTGTCACCATGAACGGTTTTGATTGGTCAAAACCCAACTTCCAGCCAACAGAAGGTGGTGAACCGACAAAGGGAGGAACAATGATCATCTTCATGGGATTATATAGCCTTGTAATAGCTTAGCTGTGAAAACACTGTATGCTTTGCTTATGCCATCGCGCATAAAACACTTTTATGTGAGTCTGCGTTTCCTGATGCCAATGTATGCATCGTGTTTAATATTTGTGTCTACAACGTTTCAACTCTGTTCCTGTAGATACAAAGAAAAGACTGGCTTGGCGGCTTTGAACCAAACGGGTTAAAACACCCAATTTATAGCCAATACGTTTACCACAATAGGAACCAGAGACAGATATAAATAAAGGACAAGGACTGAAACTAACTATTTTAGTTAATGCAGCAGGTGATTGTGTATAAGTAATAACCATACCTTGTACCTTTTGATCCTTAGACCACCAGTTTAAATAACCCGGGTGATGAATTTGATAATTCCATCTTTATGAGACGCCAATGCTTTTTT
This sequence comes from Triticum urartu, assembly GCF_003073215.2. Classification (NCBI taxonomy): domain Eukaryota; kingdom Viridiplantae; phylum Streptophyta; class Magnoliopsida; order Poales; family Poaceae; genus Triticum; species Triticum urartu. Next base: position 208,983,028 of record NC_053022.1, on the reverse strand, counting down.
GAATACTCAATGATCATTATACCTTGGTAGGTTGCACCTTTTGATCCTTAAACCGCTGGTTTGAATGACCTGGGCAGCTGTATTGTCAAATAGTCGAACCGGTGAAGAAGACCAGGATAATCGTTTGTAATATTGAAACAACAAAAAACTAAAAGGCAAGCAATAGATAATAAACATAATTTAACCCTGTATTCAAAAGGTTGGGGGTTTCTGATTCGAATACGATCAGTAAACCGGACCAAAGGGGTTAAGCTAAGGTTCGAATACGACCATATAGCCCCAGTGGCTTTGGCGTTGCGCCGATCAAGAGGGTACCGACAGCTATGTTCTCTTTGGTTGAAATACGAACTATGTTTGAACAGGAAGCCCCCAAATGACCTTGAGAGGTTTTTAACGACCCTGATTCGAATACGATCCAAGTCGAACCCAAAAGGGGTTAATCTATGATTCGGATATGATCAAGAAGCCCCCAAGTAAATTTGGCCTTGAGCCGATCAAGAGGGTTACGACAGCTATGTTCTCTTTGGTTCGAATATGACCTATGTTTGAACAGGAAGCCCCCAAGTGACCATGAGATTTGCAGCTAGATTCGGATACGATCATAAGCTGGACCAAAAAGGTTAAACTTGCTTCAAATATGATCAGCTCCTTAATAGTCATTTGAAAATAAGAAATAACAAAGATGCATAATCTTTGAAAAGAAAAGAGACCGATGGTCTTACTTTATTGCTTATCATGGTATACACAATGTTAAAGTATGTACATGATGAGAGCCGGTGGCTCAGGTGTAGTATGGTCGAAGTTGAGCAATGTTCCACGGCCGGCGGGTCTCCTCCTCCGACTTACGTGAGTCTTTGTGCTCCCAAACGTCAATGAGCTAATATGACCTGTTGTTTAAGTTCTTACTGACCACAAAGGGTCCTTCCCAAGGTGGGGATAACTTGTGTGCATCTGACAGATCCTGGATGAGCCGGAGCACCAAGTCACCTTCCTGAAAAGTCCTGGACTTAACCCGGCGACTGTGATAATGGCGCAGGTCCTGTTGATAAATTGCTGACCGGGCCGCTGCTAAGTCTCTTTCTTCATCCAACAAATCAAGTGCATCCCGTCTGGCTTGTTTATTATTAGCTTCAACATAAGCCACCACACGGGGCGAGTCATGACGGATGTCACTAAGCAACACTGCTTCTGCTCCATAAACCATGAAGAAAGGTGTGTAACGTGTAGACCTGCTAGGTGTGGTGTTGATACTCCATAACACTGAGGGTAATTCCTCTACCCAACAACCCGGCGTCCGCTGTAAAGGAACCATAAGCCGGGGTTTGAGCCCTTTCAAAATTTCCTGATTGGCTCTCTCAGCTTGACCATTGGATTAAGGATGAGCTACAGAAGAAATATCAAGCCGAATGTGCTCTCGTTGACAGAACTCCTCCATAGCCCCTTGGGACAGATTAGTGCCATTGTCAGTGATAATGCTGTGTGGAAAACTAAAACGGAAGATCACCTTTTTCATGAACTGAACCGCCGTGGCCGCATCACACTTACTCACAGGGTCCGCCTCAACCCACTTGGTGAATTTATCAACTGCCACCAAGAGATGTGTCTTTTTATCCTTAGACCTTTTGAAAGGTCCCACCATGTCAAGCCCCCAGACCGCAAACGGCCAAGTGATTGGAATCGTCCGGAGCTCTTGAGCCGGCACATCCGCTCGTCGTGCAAACTTTTGACATCCATCACATCTACTGACCAGATCTTCTACATCAGCGTGAGCCATCAACCAGTAAAAACCGTGACGAAACGCCTTGGCCACCAAAGATTTCGACCCGGCGTGATGACCACAATCGTCTTCATGTATCTCACGAAGGATTTCTTGACCTTCTTCGGGGGAAACACACCGCTGAAATGCTCCGGAAACACTGCGATGGTATAACTCTCCATCTGAAATCGTCATTGACTTAGACCGCCGGGTTATCTGTCAAGCCAGGGTCTCATCCGCTGGCAACTCTCCCCGGGTCATGTAAGCCCAGAACGGTACTGTCCAATCTAGGAAGACATGAAGAGCCACCACCAACTGCGCCTCCGGGTCAGGAACAGCTAAATCTTCTTCTGTGGGCAACATGACAAAGGGGTTATGAAAAACATCCAAAAAGGTGTTAGGTGGTACCGGCTTACGCTGAGACCCCAACCGGCTTAAGGCATCAGCCGCTTCGTTCTTTTGACGGTCAATGTGCTCCACCTGATAACCTTTAAAATGCCCTGCAACGGCATCAACCTCCCGGCGATAAGCCGCCATGAGAGGGTCCTTTGAATCCCACTTGCCAGATACATGTTGAGCCACTAGATTTGAGTCGCCAAGACATCTGACCCGGCTCAAACTCATCTCTTTTGTCACTCGAAGACCATGGAGCAAAGCTTCATACTCTGCTGCATTGTTAGTTCAAGGAAACATCAACCGTAACACATAGAAGTTAACACAACTCCAGCCCCCGAGCCTTCCAACTGTTTGGACCCATCAAAATGAATAGTCCAATACGTGTTGTCTGGTTTCTCTTCTGGCATCTGCATCTCTGTCCAGTAATTAATGAAGTCAACCAGTGCTTGAGATTTGATCACAGTACGTGGCACATACTTCAACCCATGAGACCCAAGCTCAATTGCCCACTTGGTGACTCGCTCAGTGGCTTCTCTGTTTTGAATGATGTCTCCCAAAGGAGCAGAGCTAACCATGGTGATTGGATTCCCTGAAAATAATGCTGAAGCTTCCGGCTTGTCATGAACACCCCATATACGAGCTTCTGCCAATGTGGATATCGTTGTTTGGATTCAATCAACACCTCACTGACGTAGTAAACCGGCCGTTGAACCGGATTTTCCTTGCCAGCCTCCTTGCGCTCCACCACAATAGCCACACTAACAGCTCGTGAGTTGGCGGCCACGTATAATAACAACGGCTCTTTTTCAACTGGAGTAGCAAGGACTAGCGGCTCAGCAAGCTGTGTCTTCAGATCGTTAAAAGCAGTATTTGCATCATCACTCCAAATAAAAGCATCTGTTTTCTTCATCATCTGATACAAAAGGCATTGCCTTCTCCCCTAACCAGCTTATGAACCGGCTCAAAGTAGCAACACGACCCGCCAGCCGCTGAATATCATTGATGCATGTTGGTTTGGCTAGGGATGTAATTGCGTTGATTTTCTCCGGGTTAGCTTCACTACCTCGGTTGGACACCAAAAAACCCAAGAGCTTGTCGGCTGGGACACCAAAAACACACTTGGCTGGGTTAAGCATCATTTTGTAGATCCGGAGATTATCGAAAGTCTCTTTCAGATCTGTAACCAAGGTTTCCTCCTTCCTGGATTTTACCACTATATGATCCACATAAGCATGAACATTGCACCCAATTTGATCGTGAAGACAATTCTGCACACACCGTTGGTAAGTCGCCCAGGTACTCTTAAGCCCAAAAGGCGTAGACACATAGCAGAAAGCTCCAAAAGGAGTGATAAAAGCCGTCTTCTCCTGATCTTTGACCGCCATCTTATTCTAATGATAACCTGAATAAGCATCCAAGAAACTCAAACGCGCGCAACCCGCCGTAGCATCAATGATCTGATCAATACGGGGGAGTGCAAAAGGATCAGCCGGAAAGGACTTGTTCAGATCGGTGTAATCCACACACATATGCCAGGTGCCATTCTTTTTTAGTACAAGCACCGGGTTAGCTAACCATTCGGGGTGAAAGACCTCCACAATGAACCCAGCCGCCAAGAGCTGGGCCACCTCTTCTCCAATGGCTTTGCGCCTTTCTTCATTGAACCGTCGGAGAAACTGTCTGACAGGTTTGAACTTTGGATCAACATTAAGAGTGTGCTCAGCGAGTTCCCTCGGGACACCCGGCATGTCTGAAGGTTTCCATGCAAAGAGGTCCCGGTTCTCATGAATGAACTCGATGAGCGCGCTTTCCTATTTCAGATCCAAGTTTGCACTGACGACGAACTGCTAGGATGAGTCACCAGGCACAAAGTCAACCATCTTAGTGTCACCAGCTGATTTGAATTTCAATGCCGGCTCATGCTCTGTTGTTGGTTTCTTTAATGGCGTCATGTCTGCCAGGTCAACATGATCCTTGTAAAATTTTAACTCCTTTGTTGCACAAATAGATTCAGCATAGGCAGCATCACCTTCTTCACACTCCAAGGTTATCTTCTGGCTCCCATGTACCGTAATGGTGCCCTTATGACCCGGCACATTGAGCTGCAAATACACATAACACGGCCGAGCCATGAACTTGGCATAAGCCAGCCGTCCAAACAGAGCATGATATGGACTTTTGATCTTAACCACCTCAAAGGTTAACTTTTCCGCTCTAGAGTCATACTCATCCCCAAAGGCTACTTCCAGTTCAATCTTACCAACTGGGTATGCCGATTTACCAGGTACCACACCGTGAAAAACAATTTTGGATTGTTTAAGATTTTTATCAGTCAATCCCATCCGACGGAACGTCTCATAGTAGAGGATGTTGATGCTGCTGCCTCCGTCCATGAGCACCTTAGTGAACTTGTATCCACCAACCTGAGGTGCCACTACCAAGGCCATGTGACCCGGATTATCAACCCGGGGCGGGTGATCCTCTCTGCTCCACACAATGGGCTGCTCTGACCAACATAGATAACGTGGAATCGCCGGCTCAACGGCATTGACGGCCCTCTTGTGAAGCTTCTGGTCCCTCTTACATAAACTAGTGGTGAATACATGGTATTGCCCACTGCTCAGCTGTTTCCGGTTGCTCTAATAACCTGATTGTTGCTGCTGATTACCCTGGCCGGGTTGTTGATTATATCCTCCTTGGTTACCAGGATGGCCCTGACCGTGAAATCCTCCTCCACCTGAATTGGCGCCCGGGCCGTAAAAACCGCCTCCTCCTAAACCGCCACTTGGACCGTGACCTCCATCAAACGCGTTTGAATTTTTAAACGCCTTCATGATCGTACGATCCTTCCACAGGTGGCTGGCTGGCTTCTCCCGGGTGTCGTGCTTTGGACAAGGTTCATTTAATAACTGCTCAAGGGTGGGACCTGACCCACCGGACCGAGGGGGCTGTCTGCCCTTGGGCCGTTGATTACCGCCCTGTGCATTGGTGTTAGCAACAAACTCATCAGCCTTACGTTTATTACCTCCCTGATTTGTCAGGTTATGCTGGTGACCCTTGCTGTTGCCGTTCTTTTTTCCCTTCGTTGCCTTTTCTTCGTCAGACACCGGGTCCTTGGTAGTATCAGAATCAGCATACTTGACGAGAGCCGCCATCAACGTTCCCATGTCATTATAGTCACGCTTGAGCCACCCCAGCTTCTGCTTCAGAGGTTCAAAACGACAATTTTTCTCCAACATCAAGACTGCTGAGCCGGCATCCATCTTATCAGATGAATGTATTATCTCCTTGACCCGGCGCACCCAATGGGTTGTGGATTCACAATCGACATAGGCTGCTTACACGTGTCCTTAAAGTTCTGGATGAACCAGGCCTTCAACTCCGCCCACGAGCTGATAGAATTGGGTGGCAATCCCTTCAACCAAGTATGAGCTGTTCCATCTAACATCATGGTGAAATACTTGTCCATTGCAGCATCGCTGACCTCCAATAAATCCATAGCCATCTCGTAACTCTCAATCCAAGCCCCAGGCTGTAGGTCAGCTGTGTAATTAGGCACTTTACAAGGCCCCTTGAAGTCCTTTGGCAAACGCTCATTACGTATGGCCGGCACCAAGCAAGGCACGCCTCCGGTTCTTGTGGCCACTCCTGCCTCGACCGAGGTTGCTGGATAAGCCAGAAAAGTTTGATGAGCCGCCTGATCTGCTGCCATTTGAGCTGCTCGTTCCGCCTCTTGACGAATCCTCTCCTGATCCGCCAAGTTAAGGGCTCCAGCCCGCACTGGCTCATGCCTGTATGGCCGGTTGTGGCGTTGAGCATTGTTTGACATATCTGCGGACTCCATATGCCTACTGTAACTCGGGCTACGGCTTGGGCAAGGAGTTGAATGGATCCTGTCTCGACTGTAGGAGTACGCATCCTGCTGCGCCAGAGCTGTTTGAAGAAGTTCTCTTACCCTCCGTGTTTCGATTGCCGCCGGTGAGTCACCTTCCATCGGAAGAGCCGCCAAACGAGCTGATGCTGCGATGAGGTTTTCGAAAGGGTTGGAGAAGTGACCCGGCGGTGTTGGTACATAATGAGGTGGCGCGACAATTATACGAGGTGGTTCCATGGCACGCGGCTGAACCGGTGCGCCGGGTGTCGTGATCCGGTTTGCCTTCGGTGGGTTGCTTGCCCCAGCCCCGGGTGTATGGAATAGGTTCCTAGGATCAAGCATCAGAGGTAGACGTGACTGAGTTTTCTGATGCCTCCTCCTCATGACCTCGTTTGATGCATTAAGATCCACTGAGAGCCGGAAGGTCTCCACTTGAAGCTCTTGAGCATGAACATCCAAAGCCGCCCGCTCCGCTGCCATCCTGACTTCCTCTGCGGCTAGATTTTCCTTAGCTTGCACTATCTCTTCACGTACGCGTGGCACCTCTGCGTCATGCTAGGCTTTATCTACCGGCTCTACCACGGCGGTCAACAGAGTCGTCAGTTTATCCATGAGGTCCATTAGAATCTGAGCCGGGGGCGCGCGAGGTCTCCTGACCCGGCTGCAGCCGACCCGGTACCTGTTGCGGCCGCTGCTATAGAGTTTTGCCTGGGTTGTGTCCCTGCCATGAAGACTCCGACCCAATTCGGCGGCTCAAGAGTGTCCGGAATATTGCTGCCATCGGAACAGCCCCTGAACATGTCGTCTTGCAGCTGGTACAAAGAGTCTGTCGCGCCCGTTGATGATGCAGTGTCAGAGCAGACGACCGTCTCACCGCCCTCCACCGATCCTTCAGAGTATTCACCGTCGTGGACGCATCCTATGGAGGCATGATTCACGACAGATTGAACACGGGTGGTCCTTGCACGCTGAGCCGTTTCGATGAGGTTGGTGCCGACGTCCGGCTCAGGGCCTGACTCGCTGATCCGGCCGATGAAGACGTGAATTCCGCCGAAGGGGACCCGGTACCCATACTCAATTGAGCCGGCCTCGGGGCCCCAGCCTTCGTCATCGATGTAAAGCTTCCCGCGGCGACTCTCGGTCATCCGGCCCATAGCGTATCCCTTGAGCCCTTCGAAGTTGCCCTTCAAGAACTCAAATCCACCTTGCGCTGGCCCCACGGTGGGCGCCAACTGTCGTGGAGTTGTCACGACAGATGTCCTAGAGCAAGGACTTAGTCGTAGGGCCATCTCACTAGGAAGCTTAAAGGGGTTAATCGGGACAAAGGACACGAGAGAGTTTTATACTAGTTTGGCCCCTTACGATGAAGGTAAAAGCCTACATCTATTTGGGATTGGTATTGCTGAGGTTTTGATCACCAAGAGGCTCAACTCGCTGACTTGGTTATCGACTTGTTGTTTCTTGCCCTAAGCCGCCACTAGGTCGTCCCCTTATATACATGGGTTGACGCCTGGTGGCCTACAGAGTCCCGGACGACTTATAATCATGTCCGGCTCGGTGACTTCTGATACGTCTCCAACGTATCTATAATTTTTGATTGCTCCATGCTATATTATCTACTGTTTTGGGCAATATAGGGCTTTATTATCCACTTTTATATTATTTTTGGGACTAACCTATTAACCGGAGGCCCAGCCCAGATTTGCCGTTTTATGCCTATTTTAGTGTTTTGAAGAAAAGGAATATCGGACGGAGTTGAAACAGAACGAAATCAACTGGAGAAGTTATTTTTGGAAGGAAAGCAACCCAACGAACTTGGAGTGCACGTCAGGGGAGACACGGGCTGCCCACGAGGGTGGGGGGCGCGCCCCCTGCCTCGTGGGGCCCCCGTGGCTCCTCCGACGTCCTTCTTGCACCCATATATATCGTCGTACCCTAAAACTCCCAGAACAGAGATTAGATCGGGAGTTCCGCCGCCAGAAGCCTCCGTAGCCACCAAAATTCAATCGGGACCCTGTTCCGGCACCCTGCCAGAGGGGGGATCCCTCACTGGTGTCCATCTTCATCATCCCGGCGCTCTCCATGACGATGAGGGACTAGTTCACCCTCGGGGCTGAGGGTATGTACCTGTAGCTATGTGTTTGATCTCTCTCCCTCTCGTGTTCTTGATTTGGAACGATCTTGATGTATCGCGAGCTTTGCTATTATAGTTGGATACTATGTTTCTCCTCCCCCTCTTCTCTCTTCTAATGAATTGAGTTTCCCCTTTGAAGTTATCTTATCGGATTGAGTCTTTAAAGATTTGAGAACACTTGATGTATGTCTTGCCGTGCGTATCTGTGGTGACAATGGGATACCATGTGATTCACTTGATGTATGTTTTGGTGATCAACTTGCGGGTTTCGTGACATTGGGAACCTATGCAAAGGGGTTGGCACACGTTTTCGTCGTGATTCTCCGGTAGAAACTTTGGGCACTCTTTGAGGTTCTATGTGTTGGTTGAATAGATGAATCTGAGATTGTGTGACGCATATCGTATAATCATACCCATGGATACTTGAGGTGACATTGGAGTATCTAGGTGACATTAGGGTTTTGGTTGATTTGTGTCTTAAGGTGTTATTCTAGTATGAACTCTAGGTTGTTTGTGACACTTATAGGAATAGCCCAACGGATTGACTGGAAAGAATAACTTTGAGGTGGTTTCGTACCCTACCATAATCTCTTCGTTCATTCTCCGCTATTAGTGACTTTGGAGTGACTCTTTGTTGCATGTTGAGGGATAGTTATGTGATCCAATTATGATATTATTGTTGAGGGAACTTACACTAGCGAAAGTATGAACCCTAGGCCTTGTTTCCTAGCATTGCAATACCGTTTGCGCTCACTTTTATCATTAGTTACCTTGCTGTTTTTATATTTTTAGATTACAAATACCTTTATCTACCATCCATATACCACTTGTTTCACCATCTCTTCGCCGATCTAGTGCACCTATACAATTTACCATTGTATTGGTGTGTTGGGGACACAAGAGACTCTTTGTTATTTGGTTGCAGGGTTGCTTGAGAGAGACCATCTTCATCCTACGCCTCCTACGGATTGATAAACCTTAGGTCATCCACTTGAGGGAAATTTGCTACTGTCCTACAAACCTCTACACTTGGAGGCCCAACAACGTCTACAAGAAGAAGGTTGTGTAGTAGACATCACTTCCTCTCTACTCCATCTAGCAGTTCTGGCGCTGTTGCCGGGGAGGTGAGTGCTTGAAGGTATATCTTTAGATCTTGCAATCGAGTCTTTTAGTTTCTTGTTTTATCACTAGTTTAGTTTATAAAAGCAAACTATAAAAAATGGAATTAAGTTTGTCTCATACGCATCACCTTTTTAATATCTTTCGTGAGTATGATGGAAAGGAAAATTGTGCTCAAGTGCTAGAAGAAGAAATCTATAAAATGTTTGGCACTAAATATTTGAATGATGAGCATGATTTCAATGTTGTTAGTACGAATTCTGCGAATATCCATGATACTAATGATGATTGCACTAGTTATGATGAAAATGTCTCCTATAAACATGTCAATTTTTGTGGAGTGCATTGGGTTTGTAAGTACACACGAAATAGGGAAGATATATATTGCAAGAGGCATAAGTACTTAGAAACCAAATTGTTGCAAGAAGAGCTAGATGAATGTGCTGAAAAATTCAATATTTTTCACGCTCCTTGTGAACTTTGCAATGAACATGGTCATTTAAATCTCCAATGCAAATTGTTTCATGACCGAATCGTATCCAAAAATTGTGATAATTTGATTACCCTTGAGCATCATAAAGAGCTTAGTCTTCTTTTGGGGTATGAGGAAATGAAACGTATAACTGAGGGTATTCCAAAGTTTAATCTTGATAAAGTTCTTCATTTTGATCTAGAGAATAGTTATATGTATTGTGCGGTGAATTGTATTGAAAATCCTTATATTGCCAACTACATAAAGAAAATAAAACAAATAGAGAATGAAGAGAATACTAATGAAAGGGAAGAGACTTCCCAATATCCTCCTATTATTTCTTATGATGAATCAGGTAACGAGGAGGAGCCTTCTATTCAACAAATCTCATTAATAAGGAGCTCCAAAAATAGGATTGAACCCACACATGAGGTGAAGAAGAAGAAGAAAAGAAAAAGGAAGAGAGGTAAAAAGGTATCGCTCCCAAATAAAGTTGCTCCTATTATTGTTGTGCTTCATGAAAATGAAGATGATACACTTGATGATGATCTTGTTATGCCTATTGCTTGTTGTGATGATTATGATTGGGAAGATAATGATGCTTCTTATGATCTTGAAAATCTTTTTGGCACTTGCTTGCAAGGATATAATAATTGCTATACTATTGGTGCTATCCATACTATTAATGATGAGAGTGATTATGCTTATGATATGAAAAGGCCCAAGCTTGGGGAAGCTATGATTTATGAAGATGATATTTTTAGTCTCCCAAGTTTTGATATGCAAATTTATAATGATGATAGCATGCCTCCTACTTATGATAATTATTGCGATGATACTTATGCTATAAAAAGTAGTGATTATATTTATAAAACTTGTCATGATTATGGTTACCCATTTTCTGAACATTACTCTTTTAATGTGGAAACAATTTATAGTATTCAAGTCTCTTATGATACTCCCACTATTCTGATTGAGAAGAAATTTGCTTATGTGGAGAGTAATAAAATTTCTATGCTTGTAGATCATGAAAAAGAATGCTTTAGGTGCTGGTTATATTGTTGAATTCATTCATGATGCTACTGAAAATTATTATGAGGGAGGAACATATGCTCGTAGGAATTGCAATAATATCAAGTTTCCTCTCTATGTGCTTAAAGTTTTGAAGCTATGCTTGTTTTGCTCTCCTATGCTAGTTGATTATTGTTCCCATAAGTTGTTTGCTCACAAAATCCCTATGCATAGGAAGTGGGTTAGGCTTAAATGTGCTAGTCATATTCTTCATGATGCTCTCTTTATGTTTCAATTCTTATCCTTTATGTGAGCATCATTGAAATCATCATGCCTAGCTAGGGGTGTTAAACGATAGCGCTTGTTGGGAGGCAACCAAATTTTATTTTTGTTCCTTGCTTTTTGTTCCTGTTTAGTAATAAATAATTCATCTAGCCTCTGTTTAGATGAGATTTTATTCTTTTAATTAGTGTTTGTGCCAAGTAGAACCTTTGGGAAGACTTGGGGAGAGTCTTGTTGATCATGCTGTAAAAAACAGGAACTTTAGCGCTCACGAGAACTGCTGCCATTTTTATTTGGAGAGTGATATTTAGTTAATTCTTGTTGAAGATGATTAATAGATAAATTCCTCAGGTCCAGAAATTTATTTGGGAATTTTATGAGTTCCATAAGTATACGTTTGATCCATATTACTACAGACTGTTCTGTTTTTGACAGATTCTGTTTTTCGTGTGTTGTTTGCTTATTTTCATAAATCTATGAGTAGTATCGGAGGGCATGAACCATAGATAAGTTGGAATAAAGTAGGTTTAACACCAATATAAATAAATAATGAGTTCATTACAGTACCTTAAAGTGGTAATTTATTTTCTTATACTAACGGAGCTTACGAGTTTTCTGTTAAGTTTTGTGTTGTGAAGTTTTCAAGTTTTGGGTAAGGATTCAATGGACTATGGAATAAAGAGTGGCAAGAGCCTAAGCTTGGGGATGCCCAAGGCACCCCATGGTAATATTCAAGGATAGCCAAGAGCCTAAGCTTGGGGATGCCCCGGAAGGCATCCCCTCTTTCGTCTTCGTTCATCGGTAACTTTACTTGGAGCTATATTTTTATTCGCCACATGATATGTGTTTTGCTTGGAGCGTCACTTTATTTTATTTAGTTTTGGTTTCTGTTTGAATAAAATACCAAGATCTGAAATTATTAAATGTTAGAGAGTCTTCACATAGTTGCATAATTATTCGACTACTCATCGCTCTTCACTTATATCTTTCAGAGTAGTTTGTCATTTGCTCTAGTGCTTCACTTATACCTTTTAGAGCATGGTGGTAGTTTTATTTTGAAGAAATAGATTAACTCTCATGCTTCACTTAGATTATTTTGGGAGTCTTAAATAGCATGGTAATTTGCTTAAAATCCTAATATGCTAGGTATTCAAGAATAATAAAATTCTCTTATGAGTGTGTTGAATACTAAGAGAAGTGTGATACTTGATGATTGTTTTGAGATATGGAGGTAATAATATCAAAGTCGTGCTAGTTGAGTAGTTGTGAAATTGATAAATGCTTGTGTTTAAGTTTGCAATTCCCGTAGCATGCACGTATGGTAAACATTATGTAACAAATTTGAAACATGAGGTGTTATTTGATTGTCCTCCTTATGAGTGGCGGTCGGGGACGAGCGAGGGTATTTTCCTACCAATCTATCCCCCTAGGAGCATGCGCGTAGTACCGAGGTTTTTGATGACTTGTAGATTTTTGCAATAAGTATGTGAGTTCTTTATGACTAATGTTGAGTCCATGGATTATACGCACTCTCACCCTTCCATCCTTGCTAGCCTCTTCGGTACCGTGCATTGCCCTTTCTCACATTGATAGTTGGTGCAAACTTCGCCGGTGCATCCAAACCCCGTGTTATGATACGATCTATCACACGTAAACCTCCTTATATCTTCCTCAAAACAGCCACCATACCTACCTATTATGGCATTTCCATAGCCATTCCGAGATATATTGCCATGAAACTTTCCACCATTCTGTTTATTATGGCACGCATCACCATTGTCATATTGCTTTGCATGATCATGTAGTTGACATCGTATTTGTGGCAAAGCCACCGTTCATAATTTTTCATACATGTCACTCTTGATTCATCGCAATCCCGGTACACCGCCAGAGGCATCCATATAGAGTCATACTTTGTTCTAGTATCGAGTTGTAATCATTGAGTTGTAAATAAATAGAAGTGTGATGAGCATCATTCAATAGAGAATTGTCCCAAAAAAGGCCAAATAAAAAAAGAAAGGCCAAATAAAAAAAGGCCCAAAAAAGAAGAAAATAAATAAAAAGGGGCAATGCTACTATCCTTTTTTTCCACACATGTGCTTCAAAGTAGCACCATGTTCTTCATATAGAGAGTCTCTTGAGTTATCACTTTCATATACTAGTGGGAATTTTCATTAGGGAACTTGGCTTGTATATTCCAACAATGGTCCTCCTCAAGTGCCCTAGGTCTCCGTGAGCAAGCAAGTTGGATGCACACCCACTTAATTTCTTTTGTTGAGCTTTCATACATTTATAGCTCTAGTGCATCCGTTGCATGGCAATCCCTACTCCTTGCATTAACATCAATCGATGGGCATATCCATAGCCCATTGATTAGCCTCGTTGATGTGAGACTTTCTCCTTTTTGTCTTCTCCACATAACCCCCCTCATTATATTCTATTCCACCCATAGTGCTATATCCATGGCTTGCGCTCATGTATTGCGTGAAGGTTTACGAGTTTGAGATTACTAAAGTATGAAACAATTGCTTGGCTTGTCATCGGGGATGTGCATGATGAGAGCATTCTTGTGTGACGAAAATGAAACATGACTAAACTATATGATTTTGTAGGGATGAACTTTCTTTGGCAATGTTATTTTGAGAAGACATAATTGCTTAGTTAGTATGCTTGAAGTATTATCATTTTTATGTCAATATGAACTTTTGTCTTGAATCTTTCGGATCTGAATATTCATATCACAAGTAAGAAGAATTACATTGAAATTATGCCAACTAGCATTCCACATCAAAAATTATCTTTTTTATCATTTACCTACTCGAGGACGAGCAGGAATTAAGCTTGGGGATGCTTGATACGTCTCCAACGTATCTATAATTTTTGATTGCTCCATGCTATATTATCTACTATTTTGGGCAATATTGGGCTTTATTATCCACTTTTATATTATTTTTGGGACTAACCAATTAACTGGAGGCCCAGCCCAGATTTGCTGTTTTATGCCTATTTCAGTGTATTGAAGAAAAGGAATATCGGACGGAGTCAAAACAGAATGAAATCAACTGGAGAAATTATTTTTGGAAGGAAAGCAACCCAGGGAACTTGGAGTGCACGTCAGGGGAGACACGGGCTGCCCACGAGGGTGTGGGGTGTGCCTACCCCCCTAGGGCGCGCCCCTGCCTCGTGGGGCCCCCGTGGCTCCTCCGACGTCCTTCTTGCACCCATATATATCGTCGTACCCTAAAACTTCCAGAACAGAGATTAGGTCGGGAGTTCCGCTGCCAGAAGCCTCCGTAACCACCAAAAGTCAATCGGGACCCTGTTCCGGCACCCTGCCGGAGGGGGGATCCCTCACCGATGTCCATCTTCATCATCCCGACGCTCTCCATGACGAGGAGGGAGTAGTTCACCCTAGGGGCTGAGGGTATGTACCAGTAGCTATGTGTTTGATCTCTCTCTCTCTCTCGTGTTCTTGATTTGGCACGATCTTGATGTATCGTGAGCTTTGCTATTATAGTTGGATCCTATGTTTCTCCTCCCCCTCTTCTCTCTTGTAATGAATTGAGTTTCCCCTTTGAAGTTATCTTATTGGATTGAGTCTTTAAAGATTTGAGAACACTTGATGTATGTCTTGCCGTGCGTATCTGTGGTGACAATGGGATACCACGTGATTCACTTGATGTATGTTTTGGTGATCAACTTGCGGGTTTCGTGACATTGGGAACCTATGCATCGGGGTTGGCACACATTTTCATCGTGAATCTCCGGGGAAACATTGGGCAGTCTTTGAGGTTCTATGTGTTGGTTGAATAGATGAATGTGAGATTGTGTGACACATATCGTATAATCATACCCACGGATACATGAGGTGACATTGGAGTATCTAGGTGACATTAGGGTTTCGGTTGATTTGTGTCTTAAGGTGTTATTCTAGTACGAACTCTAGGGCTGTTTGTGACACTTACAGGAATAGCCCAACGGATTGATTGGAAAGAATAACTTTGAGGTGGTTTCGTTCCCTACCATAATCTCTTCGTTCATTCTCCGCTATTAGTGACTTTGGAGTGACTCTTTGTTGCATGTTGAGGGATAGTTATGTGATCTGAGGGAACTTACACTAGCGAAAGTATGAACCCTAGGCCTTATTTCCCAGCATTGCAATACTGTTTGCGCTCACTTTTATCATTAGTTACCTTGCTGTTTTTATTTTTTTCAGATTACAAATACCTTTATCTACCATCCATATACCACTTGTTTCACCATCTCTTCGCCGAACTAGTGCACCTATACAATTTACCATTGTATTGGGTGTGTTGGGGACACAAGAGACTCTTTGTTATTTGGTTGCAGGGTTGCTTGAGAGAGACCATCTTCATCCTACGCCTCCTGCGGATTGATAAACCCTAGGTCATCCACTTGAGGGAAATTTGCTACTGTCCTACAAACCTTTGCACTTGGAGGCCAAACAACATCTACAAGAAGTAGGTTGTGTAGTAGACATCAACTTCCTTTACATGCCTTTCTTTACAAGTCTTTCCTTACATATGGCGGTTCATAATATCAGGCCTTAAACCGCCTTCAGGCCTTTGGGCCTTCTATAAGTCTTAATAAACTACAATTTTGAATGTTTACTGGGCTTCTTGCCTAACCCGCCATTGGGGCTGACCCGGCCCCTCCTGGGCGGGTCTCAACTGATAGTAATATCCCGAACAGAACCCGAGCGAGGCATTGGGCTCTAACTGAACCCGAGCGATTGCACTACAGGCTACGCGTTACTGTACCCGAGGGATCGATCGATGGTTGTTAACTGAACCCGATGGAGCGATTCCTTCGCTACTGCTGCTAACTGAAGCCGATCGATGCTGCCTTTGGATGAACAGTTCCCAGTGGGGGTGGATGAACAGGACCCCGTGGTGTTGCCTCTGGATGAACATGACCCCGATCGATCGAGCAGGTTGGGGCTGGATGAACAGGATCCCGTGGAGGGCTGGATGAACAGGACCACCCCGAGGAGGGCTGGATGAATAGTATACGGGGGAGGGCTGGATGAACAGTAGCCCATGGAGGGGTGGTTGAATAGGAGCCCGTGGAGTAGCACGCGGTGGAGGCTGGATGAACTGGAGCCCGTGGATGAACAGTCGCAGGTGGAGGCTGGAGGAGGTCGACGGTGGATGAACAGTAGCTTGTGGAGGCTGGAGGGGGTCGACGGTGGAGATGAACAGTATCCCATGGAATCCCATTTTGCGGTACGCCACACCCCTCCTGATGAACAGGACCCCCGTTTCGACCTTAGCGCTCCAACACAAGTCCGTTTCCTCTGTTTTGCGGAACGCCACACCCCTGCCGATCAACAGGACCCCCGCTTCGACCGTAGGAGGTCTGTTTCCTCCATTTTGGGGTACGCCAGACCCCTCCTGATGAACAGGATCTTGCTTCGACCATGGCCGGTCGACCACAAGGCCGTTTCCTCCGTTCTGCGGTATGCCAGGCCTCGTTTCCATCGGCTGTTCCGTCCAAGCCCTCCCGATGAACACGAAGACGCATTCTGTTCTGAACCAGCCACTTGGCTCCCCATGAACACGACGACGACGTAGTTTCTCCATTCCGACCCAGCCATGTACACGAGCCCTGGCCGTATGTATGCGCGAGTAGGCGTTCGAGACCCTGCCCGTACGTACGTATGTGGCCGTATTTTCATTCTTGCACACTGGCCGATGTATGTACGTGTACATGCTACGTGCGCGCCTCTACTACGACACTTGCGCGCCTCTACATCGACCAGTATGTACGTACATGTTCGCAACCAGAATGACAACGCTACGTATGCTTTGACCAGGTGGGTCCCGACTGTCAGACACTTCCTTGCAAGCAAAGATGTAGCTGGTGGGTCCCAGTAGTTAGGGGGGCGAATTGTTTTTTTTGCCCAGACGCACTTCCTTGCGTGCGAAGATGTAGCTGGTAGGTCCCAGCAGTTAGGGGGAAACGTTTTTTTCGTGGAATACAGTTGCCCGTCCAGTGGGTCCCTGCTGTGAGGTGGAGGAATAATTATTTTGCGCGTAATAAGGAGGCACTTCCTTGCAACCGCCATGGACCCAGCTGTCAGCCTCTCCATGTACAATACTCTTCCGATGGAAGTCGTTCCTTGACCATGTTGACCACGCCGCGCCGAGAGCACCAGGGTGGTGGATGACGGCGAGGCCTAGGAAGGGGACGACACGGAGCTGGGGAAGACGCGACAGTGGAAGCCCGCGCGGAGAGGAGTACGAGGGTTCACTGGTTCGGCTGCGGTGTGAGGCTGTCATCGCCACAGGGCCTGGACAGCGGTGAAAATAGTAGGGGGTGGCGAGACCTCTATAGTAGAACAGCCGGCCACGGGAGGCAGGAGCATGCGGCACGACCGGCGCTGCTTTGGGCGGCTGGAGCAAGAAGACCAGAGGTTGAAGAAGCACTACGGCTGTTGGATGGACATTGTACGGTCACTAGAGCTAGAATCGTTCATATTGACTAAGTTGACAAAGAACTTCGTCCCCGTCAACTTAGTAGGCCCACAAGTCAGCCTCCCACCAAGGTGGATCCCAACTAGCAGTGGGAGTATTCATTTTTTTTGTATAATAAGGAGGCACCTTCGGGGGGTCTGAGCTGTTAGCGGGGGAACTTTTTTTCGCGAAATACGTTGGCCCGTCTGGTTGGTCCCGGCAGTCAGGGGGGAAACGTTCTTTTGCCAAATACGGTGGCCCGTCCGGTGGGTCCCTGCTGTCAGGTGGAGGAATAATTATTTTCCGCTTTATAAGGAGGCACTTCCTTGCAGCTGCTGTGGACCCAGCTGTCAGCCTCTCCACGTACAGTACTCTTGCGATGGAAGTCGTTCCTTGACCACGTTGACCACGCCGTTCCTAGAGCACCATGGTGGTGGACGACGGCGAGGCCTAGGAAGGGGACGACACGGAGCTAGGGAAGACGTGGCAGTGGATGCCCACGCGGAGAGGAGTACGAGGGTTCACTGGTTCGGTTGCAGTGTGAGGCTGCCGTCGCCGCAGAATAACAGGGGTTGTGGGTGAGTGGAGGGATGCCCCAGCCAGCGGTGGGAGTAGTAGGGGGCGGTGAGGCCTGCCGGGCAGCACACACTACTAGGGAAAAGCTTATACACAAGATCTTACCAGCAGCGAGTTTTAAAATAAGGCGTTGCTGCAATGTTGCAGTAGCGTGCTCCAGCAGCACTTGCTGCTGAAATAGACGTAGCAGCAGCGTGCCTCCTCTAAGCCGCGCTACTGCTATAATTCCCATGACCACACCGCGAAGCTAGTTCTAGCAACAGCTCTTTTATTCGGACCGCGCTACGGCTAGGTAGTTTAGCAATAGTGCCTTTGCCTTTAGAGCGCTACTCCTAAAACTTGCTATCTCCAACCCGGCCCCCACGCTCTCCTCCACACTCACACTCACACTCACTCCCCCTCAACCCCCCCCCCACATGCCAGTCCTCCCCCGCCGGCCGCCGTCGCCTACACCTCTTCCCTCTGTGCCGCCGTCAACTCCTCCTCCTCGCCGGACTCAGTACCGCCCTCCTCCTCCGTCCTCCCTCGACTCCCCGCCGGCCGGCCCCTCCTCGCTCCACCTTACTCCTCCGTCCTACTCTCTTCTCTCTCCTCGAGTCGCCCCTCCTTCTCCCTCCCCCCTTCTACATTTTGATTTAGTAAGCTAGTTCATATGCAACATTTTGATTTAGGTGATATGATTTAGTTGATTTAGTAGGCTAGTTGATTTAGAACATTTTGAATTAGTTGATTTAGTTGATATAGAACATTTTGATTTAGTTGATTTAGTAGGCTAGTTGATTTAGTAGATTTAGTAGGCTAGTTGATTTAGTTGATTTAGAACATTTTGATTTAGTTGATTTTGTATGTTAGTGGATTTAGTAGGCTAGTTCATTTAGTTGATTTAGTATGCACCATTTTATTGTTATTTTTATGTACATTGATAGGTAGATGCTTTTGTTTTTTGTAATAAGTTATTTTTTGGCAAAATGTAGGTGCCAATTTAGTTAAATTTGCCACTTGTTTTTTCAATCAATTATCTTAGGCAATAGGTGCCAAAATAGATGAAATGTCTTGGTAGGTGGTACACTTATTTGGTACCCTTATAATTGTCCATAAAATTGCTTCTCGCGGAAGAGCCAAAAATATCAAATGCTACTGTTTTTCTTTCCTGTGAAGTGGATCGTTAATCCTTTGCTTATATTGCTTTAGGAAAATGGCGCCGCCAGCACCACCACTATGTTGACTATGCAAGTCAAGGTGCGGCAGCAGCCTTGCAACTTTCAAGTTGTTGGGCATCTACTTCCAGGTGAGTTTTCGTCATGCGGCGTTAAGAAATTATATGAAATGTAACAACTATTTTATTTTTAGTGTTGGCATTACTGCATTGTGTCATTTTGCTCTTTTACACAGATCGTCCCATGCAATGTGAGGTTGAAATTCAACAAGCTGATAGGAGACACTATGACATTTGAGGCTCCTAGGGGGCCATACACTATGGAGGTCGAGAAAGGACGCAATATGTCGCAGATTGGAGGAGATGGATGGGCCCGTTTCCTCTCCCACATGGGTCTTACTGGTGGTTAGTTGATCAGCTTCTCCTTCAGAGCAGAAAGACCCAAGTTGGCTGTCATTTATCTCAACCTGGTGGAAGATGATGAAGATGACGAAGATGATGAAGATGACAAAGATGATGAAGATGACGAAGATGATGAAGATGACAAAGATGATGAAGATGACGAAGATGATGAAGATAATGAGGACCCACTCAATGAAGATGATGAGAACCCACTTCATGAAGCCATTGTAGCTCAAAGAATGAGGCTGAGCGAGGAGGAGGTGTGCAACCTATGGGACATAATTCCGCCACGTGATGACTTTGTCGGGTGCCATTCCTGACCAACCTGACAAGTACCATGGTCGATCGGCATGAAATGGTATGTTATACTGACTGTAGTAATTTGATGATATATATATATATGCTTTATTGTTATACTTACAAATACAAATTATCCGAGGATATGCTTAGTGGAATCTAGTCGATGATATGCTTTAGTGTAGAGTCTGATCACATACTTATTAGTGTAGAATCCAAGGAACTATTAATAGTGTAGATAATCCATATATACTTATTAGTAGAATTCATGATTAATTAGTACAAATGCGTAGTACTGTGTCTTTTGAAAGTGTATTAATCTAGACTTAATAGAAATATATTTGCAAGAGTATGTGCGAAGCTATTTATTAATTGATATGTTTTTCTTATTCAGAAATTATCAAAGAACCTATCTGTGAGTTGTGGTCTCGAGCTTGATGAAGAAGGCTCAGCTGGACTACTCCTTACCGCAAGGGGATCCGTCACCACATGTACTTACCGCATGGACCTAGACGGTCACACACACTTAAACTCGGTTGGGTGGAAGAGATTCCTCGTTGGCAAGAATCTTCGTGTTGGACAGGCCATCCTAATTACTATCAGGAACACCCACCGCCCAGGCTTGAGGATGATGATCGTCGTCGATATCATCTAGAACTATATATGTGTGTGTGGCTATATCATCTAGAACTACATATGATGATTGTCGTCGACATCATGTAGAACTACATATGATGATCATTGTCGATATCATCTAGAACTACATATGATGATCCTCATCGATATCACCTAGTACTGCTTGAGGATGCATGTTGAGTATATATGAAATTGTTATCTAATACTCCCTCCATTCCAGACTACTCATCGTGGTTTTAGTTCAAATTTGAACTAAAACCACAACGAGTAATTTGGAACCGAGGGAATACTACCTAGTACCTATAATGCTTTATGCCTTTATGAAATTGATATCTAGTAGTAGCTAGTATCTCGAAATTACTGTTTATTGAAGCTGAAACGGGGTGGTAATGGTGAAAGATATAGCAGTAGCGCGGGGCTAGGAAATCGCTGCAGCTAACTAATGGTAGCGCGTTCCGGAAAAGCGCTGCTGATATAGTCAATAGTAGTAGCGCGGGTATGGACGACGCTACTAATAAGAGTTAGCTGTAGTGCCTTATTGGTAGCGCGGCCGCCCGCGCTGCTGATAGCCTCAAAAGCCGCACAACTACTAGGGTTTTCCCTAGTAGTGACAGCCGGCCACGGGAGGCAGGATCAAGCGGCACGACCGGCGCTGCTTTGGGCGGCTGGAGCAAGAAGACCAGAGGTTGAAGAAGCATGACGGCCGTTGGATGGACATCGTACGGTCACTGCAGCTAGAATCGTTTATATTGACTAAGTTGACAAAGCCCTTGGTACGCGTCAACTTAGTAGGCCCACAGGTCAGCTTCCGAAATGGTGCGCCCTAGATATCAGGGGAGGAATCTTTTTTTGGGCGGGTGAAGCTAGAATATCCGAGATTGAAGAAGCACGACATCCGTTGGATGGACATCCAATGGCCACTGGTGCTAGAACCATGTGTTGACTATAAGTTGACAAAGCCTTGCATATGCGTCAACTCTCTTTTTTTTGAGGGGACGCGTCAACTTAGTAAGGCCACAAGTGTGTGGCAGAGAACTTATAGCCCGTTTGAGATTTGTAAGAATGTGCAGCCAATTTTTGAATTCTAATGGAATTTACTACAACCCATTTACAGTTTGTTAAAAGTACAGCCCATTTCAACCAACCGTTCAAAAAAGAATTCAATAAAATTTCCCACATTTTGATGGGATCCGAAATATTTTTATCCCGAAATTTCTAGTCAGATTAAATACAATTTCAATATAAATTTATATTATGTAAAAATCCAACGAAACATTGCGCTCGCAACAATTAATGAAATTAAAATTTTCAATATCCAAAAATAATATTTTATAAAGTAATTACGTGTTTGGTGCATTTTTTATAGTTACTGCCTAGTTTTTATAATTACATCCCATTTATTATTTCTTAAAGCCCATTTTCTTGTTAAGCCTAATGCATCCCTCCTAGGAAAGATTTGCAGCCCAGCAGGGCAGAGAATAGCAACTTGACCTTGCCTGGGTATTCCTAAAAAAAGTATAGCTAGTCTAGCCATTTTCAGCTTGAAAAAAATTAATATCTGAGTAGGATATCTGGCCTGGGCTAGACGGGCCACAGCCCACCCAGTTAATAGCTACAGCGATGTTTTCGTTGTTGTTCAGGGGAGAAAAATTAATATCTGGGCTAAACATCGCGGGCCCTATGGATGGTCTAATACAGCGCCCGTTGCTCATTCAGGAAACCAGGATCATAGGGCCACATGTCCGCGATGGCATTGTCGTTCGCTTGTTCACCGGTGCTCATTGAGGAGACGGAGGTTGCAGCACAGGTCCTCCTGCGCTGGTAGCTCTTCCGCCATTAGGGCGTCAAAGTGCGGCCGCACCTTCTCTATGAACATGGCATGAACCGGCTTGGACAGTGGCGCCGGCTCCTGGTCGGATGCTACGTCGACCGTCTGATTGTCGTCGCTCATATCAGCAAGGTAGCTGGCGAGCCAGCATGTTCGGCTACTGGACCGACCCGCTGCCAAGCACGAGTCTAACTGCCCTGACCCACCCAGAACGCCTCCCTCGCCCGCGCGTGCTTTCCGCCCAAAACGGTCAGCGCCGCCCGCCCCACTTCCCGGTGCATGCGATTGCTCCGCCTTCAAACGACACAACTGCCATCCGTCCGTCCTTTTGTCGTCCACATTAATGATATGTGGTTGCCGAGGCGGCTACTCCGGCGCCACACATCCGTCTCTCCACCGCCCACCATTGCTAAATAAACTCTTGCACCGGCCATAGCCGCAGTCATCCACATCCATTCCTATTGTCCTGTCCACACCACTACTGCCGACCATTGCTTCCTCGCGCTCCAGCGCTCTTCGGGATAGGCAGACGATGGACCACATGGAGATGGCAGCCATTGCTGCCGACTAGCTGGCCAGCAGGCAGCCGGAGGAAGACGACGTCCCAATGGACAACATGGTAGTCAACAATCGGGTGCCAACCCCCTCCTCCGTGCCATCCTCGCCGATGCATTGCACCATGACCATCGGTGAGGCCCGTGCCTAATATATGGACACGGTGTGGCAGAAGCGTGAGGAGCAGTTCTGGGTGGCGCATGCCGACGCCGCCTACAACCACCATCTCCTCCAGGAGCACCTGCAGACGGAGGAGCAGGAGGCGCTGCTCGACTCGTACCGCTCCGCCCGCGAGGGCCGCCTCGAGCGCTGGCGGTACCGCATGTGGGTGGCGTAGGCTGCGGCCGCCTACAAAGAGGGCGATGAAGCAGGTGAGGCACTGTTTGGCGAGACTGAGGATGAGGCACAGGACAATGCCGGCTCTGTCGAGTCCCCGCTCTGCTGGAGTCGATGAGGCCCTGCTCCACCGAGGCCCCGCGGCGCGAACAACAAGGCAGAGGACACCGCCGGCTCCGCCGAGGCCCCACCCTGCCGGCAATGAGGGGGAGGATTTCCCCGCTCCGCCGAGGCGCCGCCCGCTGACAACGAGACAGAGGACATCGCCGGCTCCGCCGAGGCCCCGCCCCGCTGCCAACAAGGCCGCGCCACACAGAAAACGAGGAAGAGTAGAACACGATAGGTCGCCACCGCTCGGGTCCAAGTAAGGCCACCGCTGCTACCCTCTGGTTGCTGGCACTGAGCTGTACATCATGGAGCAATTCTATGATCACAGGATGATTGAAGAGTGCTCCGTGGTTGAGCAAGCTCATGAGATACAGTCATTTGCTAGAGAACTTGAGCACTTCAGTTGTATGCTACCGGACAAGTTTGTTGCCGGAGGTATCATCACTAAGATTCCTCCTTCATGGATCTTATTGGCACTCTTGATGTGGAAGAAAAGGCAAGAGCAAAGGACACATGTGCTCGAGGAATTGAGGGAGGATCTAGTGCCAATCTGGTACACAAGAAGAACTTCCAGCCCCACAACTTTAAGAACAAGGGCAAGTTTGATTGTAAAGCAAAGTTTGATGGGAAGAACAAGGTTGTGCAACACACGAACTTCAAGAAGAAGAATGACAAGAAGAAAGGTGTTTGTCATGTGGGGATCCTGATCATTGGGCTCCTAGTTTCCCTAATCGCTATGACAAGCTAGGCGGGTTGACCACTGACGGCCGGTTAGCTTCTTGGCGGCGACGTGGAGTCGGAGAGCTATGTTGGAGAAGGACGCTGCTTCTACTTAGCTGCTGGTGCAGTTGGCTGACTGACACATGGGCCCAACAGGCATCTGGGCCATATGTAAGTTACGCAACTGCACCTGTAGTTAAGTCACTGAAGCTTCTATTCAGCTCAGCCGGGCACACGTCGGTAGCTTCGGTTAATTAATTATACCTCCATCACCATGTGCATATACCGATGTACTGGGGTGATGCACAGTATGTTGCAATAAAGAACAAACTTTTCCCACTACTGTCCCCCATTACTTTCCTCTTTGAACCACATCCTAGATTCATGGTATACAACTTTCCCCACTACTTTCCTGTTTGATCCAACACCTAGATTCGAGTGCAGAAGCGGAAAAAGCCCACATGCAGCTAGAGCAATGCATGTGGAATAAGTAAATTATACCTTATGGTTCTTGGTGTGTGGTTTGGTGGGCGACCGGAGGCCGTTCGACCCACAATATGTACGGCGGCGAAGAAGAAGGGGTCGGAGGCCCTCCCGCGCCGCCGCTGGGTGAAAGTAAACAGCTGCGCTGGTAATGGATTCCCTCCCTTACCGACGGCGACAACGTTAAGCCTCCTTCCCTTCCCGGTGGACGGATCCTGCCGGCTCTTTGACCAGCAGTGAGGGGAGAGAGAGAGAGAGAGGCCAACGAAGTCTTGTTTAGATCTAGAGAGGGTGAGAGAGTGTGAAGAGAGCAACTACAAGCAGACCAGCAGTGAGGGGAGAGAGAGAGGCCAACGAAGTCTTGTTTAGATCTAGAGAGTGTGAAGAGAGCAACTACAAGCGCTGAGGCTCCAGCGTGTATATATATACTGGAGAGTGTGAAGAGTGCAAACCCTAGAAAACAAGCGCCGAGGCTGCAGCTTATATGTGATGAGGTGATTATACGGTCACTATGACACCGTATAGCTTCGTATCCATCCATTTTGACCAGTCAAAGAATCCTCCTGGCACGAATTATGCTCAAGTGTAGTTATCTGTGACGCCCTCGATTCAATCATACACTAATCATACACGCAAATGTGTACGATCAAGATCAAGGACTCATGGGAAGATATCACAGCACAACTCTAGACACAAATTAAAATAATACAAGCTTTATATTACCAGCCAGGGGCCTCGAGGGCTCGAATACATAAGCTCGAATACACAAGAGTAAGAGGAAGCAACAATATCTGAGTACAGACATAAGTTAGACATGTGTGCCTTAAGAAGGCTAGCACAAAAGCAACAACGATCGAAAAGGCAAGGCCTCCTGCCTGGGAGCCTCCTAACTACTCCTAGTCGTCTGCGGTCTTCACATAGTAGTAGGCATCCTCCGGGTAGTAGTAGTCTTCAGTGCCGTCGTTTGGCTCCTGGGATCCGTCATCTGGTCGCAACAACCGGGTATAGGGGAAAAAGAGGTAGCAAAGCAACCGTAAGTACTCATCCAAAGTACTCGCAAGACTTACATCAAATCTAAACCAAGTATGCATCTGTATCAAAGGAGATGGGCTGTATCTGTGGACTAAACTGCAGAATGCCAGAAGGGAAGGGGAAAGCCTAGCCTATCGAAGACTAGCATCTTCTAGAAACCACCATCTTGCAGCAATAGGAGGGAGTAGAGTAGCATAAAGTAAAGTAGCAGTAATGTTATCAACCTTGGCCAGAGATCCTTTCTCGACTCCCTGCGAGAAAGCAATCCCAGAGCCATACTATCCAGTTATCATCACAATCCAATTCTCATCACCATGTCTCACCTCAAGTATCCAGTTCTAGTTGTATCGATCGGGATACAACTCCAAGTGTCCGTTACCGTAGGACAGGCTATCGATAGATGTTTTCTTCCCTGCAGGGGTGCACAAACTTACCCACCACGCTTGATTAACTCCGGCCAGACACACTTTCCTGGGTCATGCCCGGCCTCGGCCAAACAATACGTTGCAACCCGACCTAGGCTTAAAAGAGAGGCCAGCACGCCGGACTAAACCTATGCCCCCAGGGGTCATGGGTCATATCCCCGGGAACTCCTGCACGTTGCGAACGCGGTCGGTGAGCAGACCTAGCTACCTCCTTCAACAAGGTAGGTGCTTTCCAGTCCAACCTGGCGCGCGCCGCTCAGTCGCTGACGTCTATTAAGCTTCGGCTGATGTATACAACGCAGAACGCCCATACTATGCCCACGTGATGGTTAGTGCTATCAGGCCAGAGGCCCCTCGGATCAAATATCCAAATCGTAGTGGATTAGGAATGCGCGGTAACGAGTAGAGACTCACGATCGATGTGACCCCGTCGCCCCGTCTCGAGTACTTGAGGCAAGGGCTAAGAATGCCTGGCCACGCGTCGTAAGTATCTCGCGGGCACCATCCAGGTCGACCTGACTCCACATCACTCACAATTAAGCTCGCGCGGGTACCACTCAGGGTCAACCCGTCTTTAGTCACATGGTTTAGTGCAAAGTCATAGTAACCATAGTAACTGTGTGTCTAACACCAAGGAGAAAACCCGAGGAATCACCCCTAGTGAATTCCACTCGATGTTGTCATCAAGGTGAACATAAGAGGATCCACCCTCGAGGTTCACGTTTGATGGGTTGCACGACAGAGCCGTAACGAAAGTGGTTAAGGAGGAAATCACCCTCGATGACCTCGACCGTAAAGCTACACTACGGAGATCTCATCAGGAGTGATGTAAGAGGTTCCACCCTCGACACTCGATGCTAACTCTGCAGAGTCGTACAACTAAGGGGGGGTGATATGCGGTGTCGGGGCCTGGGCATCGATCACGTTGATCGAGTCATCGAACATAAAGCGGGGCAACTGGGACAAGGTGGGGGTCACTAATGGATCACTAACCATCCTATACTAAGCAGTTTAGGATAAGCAAGTAAGGTATGAAAGCAGGCAACAACAACAGGCTATGCATCAGAGTAGGATCATACAGAAAACAGTAGCAGTTCTAATGCAAGCATGAGAGGGAAAGAAATGGGCGATATCGGAATGCTCAAGGGGGGTTTGCTTTCCTGGAAGCTCTGTAGAAAAGGAAGAAGTGTCGTCGTTGATGTAGCCGATCACAGGGGCATCAGCAGGGGTCTCGGGGTCTACCGGAGTGAAGAGGGGGAAGAAACAGTAAATACAGAGAAAACACATGTATGGCAAGACAAAAGGCAGTGCTATGGGTGTTCTAACACAGTACTACGCGATACCGGCGAGGGGGAATAACATCCGAAAAGTTTTCCCGGAGTTAGGAATTTTTGGACAGACGAACCGGAGGGGAAAAATTTGATGTTTTCTATGATAGGGGCATGTGACAGACGAACGGAGAGCGTATTCCAATTCGTCTCGTCGTTCTGAGCAATTTTCATGTATAACACTTTTTCATCCGAGCTACGGTTTAATTACTAGGATTTTCTAAAGATTTAAACATTTTCTAAAATTTTGTATTTATTTTAATCCGAATTGACCAAGTCAAAAGGACTGGTCTAAATGGGAGTTGGTGGCCCACATGTCACTGCTTTAATAATTTCCAAAAGGATTTATCTAAACTAAATAGATGGGACCCACATGTCATTTGCTAATAGGCTAACTTAGCACTAAACTAATACTAAGCTACACCTAACATAATTATACAAGGACCGGCCACTACTGGCATAGCCTAGCCGGCCACACGTACGGCGCGCAAACACACAGAGCACACACACACACACAATGCTTGGGTTAAGAGAAGATAGCATTTTGTGATTTTTGTAGGATTTAAACCATGCATCAAATGAATTTGGTCTAGTGGAGTAATATGTAGTTTGTCAAGTGTGTATTCTACTCATATTTATTTTTGGCCTATTAGTAGTTGTTTAACCGCTGATTAGAGGCTGCCTAGGGGGTTAGTCAAAGTAGATATTGAAAAGCTAACTAGTAGTACAGTAAGCAGCAGCAGTTAGCGCAGCAGCAGGGCAAGAGCTTCAGCAGAAGCAGCACGAGAAGGCACAGGGGCGCGCGCGGGATGGCAAGCAGGGCCGGGCGCGGCGTCGGGCGAGCAGCAGATGACGGAGGCGGGCGTAGCCAGGCGGCGGTGAGAGCAGGATGCTGCGGGGTGACGCCGACACGGCCGGGCGAAGGCAGGCGCGGCCAGCGCCAGCGGGCGCGAACGGCGACGGCGGACAGGGCCAACAGCGGCGCAGCAGTAGACGACCTTGAGGCCAGGCGCGGGCGAGATGCAGGGGGTATGGCCAGGGCGCAGCTAGGCGAGGCCGGAGGCGAGCAAGCGCGGCCAAGGCGTGGCCCAAACGTCCGGCAGCAGCATGTAGGCATGGCCATGGGCAGCGGCACCACGTACGCGTACGTGTACGCAGACAAGCTCGGGGATGGCGGCTACGGCAACAAATCAAGGGGGTAATGAAGGAGGATGAAGGCGGCTCACTTCAAGGGAGGTCATGGACGTGCCTGGAACCGCCGGGAGGCGCCGGTGGTGGAGATCGACGGCGATGGCGCCGTGGCCGTGGAGGGGAAGACGACCAGATGGCGAGGTTGTGGAGGGCTTCAGCTTGAACCGAAGGTTGTAGGCGATGCAGACGAGGCCGACGGAGCTGCAGAGCATAACCTCACGGGTCGGGGACGGCTCCGGCCATGGGAACGACGGTGACGTGGCCATGGACGTGATTGGGGCAGGGGAGATCTGTGGGGAGGGAGAGAGGGAAGGAGTGGGGGAGCCAGGAGGCAAGTGGGGAGGGGAGATGAGGGGAGCGAGGCGCAGGGGTGGGGCGTGGCCTTATCCCCTCGCCGGGGAGGCACCGACGAGGTGGCTCGGTGGGAGCACGCGCCCTGTAGCGGTCTGAGACCGATGAACAGGAAGGAGAGGGGGTTCATCCGGTGTGGGGAGCTGGGCTAGGCCCAGGGAAATAGGAGAGTGGGCCTTTTCTTTTTTGCAAATCTCTTTCCCTTTTCTTTTATAGTTTCTATTTTCAAATTTTGGCTATTGTTTTCTAGTAAATTGAAAAACTAAACGAGTCTTGTTAGAATGAGACTTGTCACAAAAATCTAGAACATTATTTCTAGGAGGCACAAAAAGTTTGAGGCCAAAGGGAATGTCTAACCATTTTTAGAAATTAAAAAGGCCAAATTTAAATGCTCCTGAATCACTAAAAAAGTTTCCAGGGGCATTTTGAGAATCCAAAAGAGGTTGGTTCCAACATGAAAAATATACAGGGATTATTTGCCATACTTTGAACATTTTTGTTTGCATGTTAGAAACTTTTGCCATTTGACTAGATTTGAATTTTTAATTCGAACGGGATTGAATCATCGCGAGATTAACAACAGTAATCGCGGTGGCGTGGTATCATTAGCATGAGATTACTGTAACATAATTATCCGAGCGTCACATTATCGAACCCGAGACCTCATGTTTGATGAGCGAACAGGCTAACCAGCTACACAACCCTCCCGTTATGTTCAACGAGAGGAAAATAACCTTTTATACATTCCTACATTCGTGTGACAAGCATGTCATGTTTTTTGTGTGTCCGGGAGTCATTTGGATTTAAATAATAATCGTGTCATGTGGCTTTGGTGGTAAGACTATCCACAGTGGTGCAGAAATAATGCAGCTTTAGTCACCTTACCTCTCTCCATGTAGTACATTGGGTCCCACCAGTCAGAGGGTGAAACAAACAAATTAATAAGAAAAATTAAAAGCGCCAGCGGTGTATCTTACCTCACACATCTCGCTACTGCTCGGGAACACTGTTCAGTAGATCCCTCTGTTCGCCCACGTACTATTTTAAGTGAATCCTTATTATAACATGCACATAATTTGGGCACTTGTATTCGACCTAAGTAAGTGTGCCACCGTATCTCGTACGACTCCCTCCGTCTAGGTGTAATAAGTCACGTTGGAGATTGAAGGTGCAGCGGGACCAAGGTGAAAGCAGATTGGAGGAGAAGGAGAAACTTGACCGGTCATTCCTCCAATCAAAGCCCTGATTTATGTCTCTAAACGCAACAATAATCCAAACAACTAAGAGATGCCGTTTTAGCTACCATGTAGGGCCACATATTAACTCGCATGCAAGGCGACTTTGATTTCTTGACTGATCAACGTGTAGTTGCGCTCCATGCATTGGGTTTCCGGGGGAGATAACAAGGCAGAGTATGGAGCGTTTGGTTACATTGCTTAGGCTAGTCATAGTGGTGAGTAACTTGGACTAGTACAACATGCATATGTTACTAGTCTATGTTACTACTACGCGAAGTTTGCCGTCGGAAGCGAGCCGATATGGCTCTCCTGAGCTAGCAAGGTTTTTCTAGCCCACCCAAGCTAGCTGGCCCACAAAAGCTAACATATTTTAACAGTTCCAAACGCCTAATCTTGCCCGGCTGTGCTATAAGATGTTCTTGATAAGGATCCGAACGCTCCCTAAGTAACAACGCTCGCTAGCAACGAGGCCATGAGGGGATTGAGATGTGAAGTTAATGGATGACGCCTAAACATTTTGGGAATATCTGATTTCCGTAGGATGACTTAACACCTAGACGGAGGGAGTACTACTCCTCAGTCTAGGTTCGATGGAATATTCATCACCTCTCCTCTTCTTGTACGTACTCCATTTGTATCTCACTTCCTGTGGCTTCGCACTCGCATGATTTTCCTATTCTCCTGTGTGTGCGTGTGCGTGTGTGTGTTTAACAGCATGTGTGTGTTAGAGATAGTGACAGATCGACCTACTCCTACAGAGAGATGGTGTGTAGTGTATGATTTTAGCCGCAAGAGTCGGTGCATCCTCTCATTTCCGGGCGTCCGGTAGGGACAGGCGGACAACTGCCACACCCACTCCTGACTAGCCTGGCCCACCCAAAGCCCCTCCATCACCCGCGCGCGCTTCCTGCCTGAAACGGTCACTGCCGGTCCAAAGAATCTGTGCCGCATTCATGCCCGGGCAGAGCGGACGCGACCTCTCACTGGCGCCTACGTTGAAGGGAGAAGCGGATTAAAGAGTGATGGTTGCTTCGTCCGTTCAACTTACTGCTGGGTCTATGTGATTTGACGGCTCATTGGTCATTATTACTGAGGTGGTAGGACTGCTGGATGTCCCACGCTTTCGGCGAAAGGAGGTACTACTAGATTACAATTTTCTCCATTCTTACGGCGGAGGAGTGCAAGAGCAGTGAACACACATGCAGGCTCAGTGATTACATGGCCCACCTCACACTATCACCATATTTTCTGGACACCGGGTGACACCTAACTCTTTACATAGTACTCCCTCCATTCCTAAATATAAGTCTTTGTAGAGATTCCACTAGGTGGACTACATACGGAAAAAAATGAATGAATCTCCACTTAAAATGCATCTATATACATCCGTATGTGGTTCATGGTGAAATCTCTACAAAGACTTATATTTAGGAATGCAAGAAGTACTTGTATAGTACGTACTGCAATTTATCAGTGAGATAGTACAATGCTATGAAGCTTCCAGCTTCTGTTACATGTATCTTGCGTCCAAGGTTGCCCGTTGCAACATTTGATCAAATACAAAGGAGACTAACATGCATGCTATTGCATCTCAATGATTGACAGATCATAGCAAATATGTACTCCCTCCATTCTAAAATAAGAGTCTCAACTTTATGCTACACACGGAGCAAAATGAAGGAATCTACACTCTAAAATACGTCTATATACATCAGTGTTTGGTGTATGTACTAGTAGTTCATATTGAAATCTACTAAAGGACATATATATTCCAAACAATATGATAATTTCTCTAACCAAGGTAGTAGGGACAAGGGGTAAACGGAGGGAGTAGTAAAAATTTCTCCTCGTCCTGCGAGCCACCACGCGCGTGGGCGAGGGAGCGGGCGTAAGGCGTACAATACTACTACTACTCATGCAGTCCCTAGCCATTGAAACAGAGACAGCTAAAGAAAAAAACGATCCATGCAGTCCCTAGCCATTGAAACAGAGACAGCTAAAGAAAAAAACGATCCATGCAGTCCCTAGCCCTTGAACCGTAAACCCTAACTAGGCTTTAATTTGCTGGCAATGTCGGCGCTTCCTGAGGAATGAAGTTTCCAACCCTTTGAATATCGGATCATTTTGTGCAGTTTCACCAAAATCGTGAGCATCCTTGTGGAAAAGAAATTGAAGAAGCGTGATTAGAATAAGATTACTGGAACTAGTTGATGAGACATAAACTCATCACAAATATAGTACGTAGAAGCTAGTAGAGGTATGTGCGGGGCAAAGAAGTAGAAAATATCCACATGGAGTGATGTGGGCAGCTAGAGCAGTGGTGCGTGCCAGGTGTAAAGGGAGTTGTACCTGACGGATGTAGGGACGTAGCTCAACCTAATGGAGGGCGGCGGGAGGAGGCAACTACCCACGTCGCGGCAGTGAGCAATGGACGAAGGCAACCTCACCAGCTTTATGAGAGAGAATGGCGGGGACCCCTGATTGAGACGTGTCGACAGTGGGTTTTCTCTGTCGGCGATGGCGACCGCGTCTACACTAAGAATCCACCCTTTTCCCTGGCGGACGTGATCCGCCGGGATGTTAGAGATGTGGCCATAGTGGTTTTGTGCGAGAGAGTGTGAAAACTGAAGAGAGCAACCCCAGCAAGCAACTGTGTAGGCTCGTCTTGCCTATGTATATAGTGGAGCGGTTTCCTTTGCTCTGCATATGAACCTATTTATATTGCGTACATGCCAGTAAAGAAAAAAACTTTATTTATAAATGATGCGGCACCTACTACGCGTTCTCTTATAAACCTTGCGCTTGGCATCTCCAAACTATTAACCTTGCGAATGGGTCTTCACCTCTTTGGGAAGTCGAGCAATAATGGTACTGAAGTATATATCGTTCTGGCTATAT
Organism: Triticum urartu; assembly: GCF_003073215.2. NCBI lineage: Eukaryota > Viridiplantae > Streptophyta > Magnoliopsida > Poales > Poaceae > Triticum > Triticum urartu. The sequence goes on along the minus strand of NC_053022.1, from coordinate 208,949,948 downwards.
GAGACAGAATGAATTGCTGCACGTCGACCACGTGGCAAGGGTCGAGGGGCGAGGGAGAGTGCGTATTATTACGTCCATTTCAATATGGACTACATACGGAGCAAATGAGTGAATCTACACTCTAAAATACGTCTATATACATCAGTGTTTGGAGTATGTACTAGTAGTTCATATTGAAATCTACTAAAGGACATATATTCCAGACAATATGATAATATCTCTAACCAAGGTAGGGACGAGCAGTAAACGGAGGGAGTACTAGTAAATTTTTCTCCTAGTCCTGCGAGCCACCACGTGCATGGGCGAGGGAGCGGGCGTAAGGCGTAGTAAGCAAGCTTCACCTCATCCTATGAGCCACCGCGCCCGTGGGCGGGGGAGACGGCGTACTAAGCAAGCTTCTCCTCGTTCTGTGAGTTGACGGGACACATCAAAAGTACTCCAGTGTATAGAGCCTTACCTCTAAGGTAGGCCCCACATGATTTGCCTCTTTTTTAACATAACGCGTCAAGTCGCAATTTGTTTGTTCACCCGTGGTAGAAGATCCTCCCTCCATCTGGTGGACAACCATTACACGTGTCAAATTACCACGTGGGCTGCCTTTTCGTACAGAAATGAGCTCCACCGTGTACCCGCGCGGGTGTGGTTGGGAAAGAGACGGGAGTACGTGTGCCGTGCGTGCACCTCTTCTCTTCGTGCATGCCCCCCACCTACGTGGGTGTGTGTGAGAGATACAAACCTAGACAAATGGCTTGTGCGTTCTTGAGTGTTTTTTGTTTGGGGGGGGAGGTTGATTTCGTGAATGTATTTGTGGGAATATGTGTCGATGACATCTCAAACAAATTTTTTGCATGCAATGTGTGTGAAATGGAGGCCTATCCATATCATATATAGAGGGTCGGGCGATCCACGAGAAGAGAGGGAGGGGTCATAGATATCGATAGAGTCAGAGAGGATCAAGTGGGTGGGTGCGAGATCGATGAAGAGAGCCATCGAAATTGTGTGTGTGTGCAAGTCAAAGATATAGGGCGACTGACCTAGCTACCGTAACGTCAGAGGGCACAGGTCAAGTTTGTGTGTGGTAGGGAGACATGACTAGAGTGCTCGATGTATCGGTGTGTGTGTGTGGGAGGGGTAGGCAGAGGCCTAAATGTAGAGGTAGAACGACTCATATATGTGTTGAGAAGGAGTGCCTAGCTATGTCTTGAGGGAGATCGGTCGACATCCATACATAACTGAAGGACGGGAAATAGGATGGGACAGAGAGAGAGAGAGAGAGAGGAGAGAGAGGGAGGGAGAGGGGTAGAGTGTTGGATGGGTGATGGAGTTGCTTCTCGAAGATGGTGGGAGAGGCCTACTAGACAAACTGGGGGTGGAACTGCAATATCATCAATAAGAGTGGGGATATGTTTCTGTGTGTGCCTGTGCGTGATAGATCTGTCGGGACACATCCATCGATGATGAAGGGGAACCATGTGTTTGGTAAGCAAACCTAACTAGATCGGTAGATCAATTGTTGTTTGTCGGAGGAAGGGAGAGACATAACTAATGAGATAGATCGATCGACACGTGGGGAAAAATTAGTTATAAGGACCTAGCTAGCCATATGTATAGCGGGAGATCGTTCGGTGTACGTCCATTTGTTAGAGGCAAATAAGGCCCGGCGAGACGGATTGATAGAGATAATGGAGCTAGGAGATGGTGCGAGAGGCCCAGCTACTAGCTAGATAGGGGGAAGAGTGTGCGATTGTGAGATCTATGAAAAGAGGGGCGAGAGTTTACATGTGTGTGGGACCGTATGAGAGACACGAGGAAAGGACAGATAAAGGAGGAGATTGAAGGTGCGTGTGTATGTTGTAGGAAGACATCGCTGGAGAGGTTTATCGATCGGTGTGTGTCGGAAAGGAGTTGTGGAGACTATGGGAGAACGACCTAAAGAAAAAAAATGAATGTGCGCGATGGATAGAATGTTGTGGGAGGGTGGGCGAGGAGGGCGTGTGCATGCACGAGAGAAAGTTAGTGGTAGCTACAAAGGTTAGAGGATTGTGTGGGTGTAAGAGACTAACAAAGATCATAATTTGAAATGAAAGTGGATTCAAATATTTGAATAGGAGATCATAGTGTTTTAAACATATGCATGCATGAATATAGCAGTGATATGTGTGTTGTGGTTTTGCACATGTTATACCATAATGTGATAATGCATGGCGTTTGCAACTCATAGCTAAATGTCGAACAATCTAAACCATACTAGACATCAAACAATCTCACATTTTATTTGAATTTGTGATAATGTGTGGCGTTTGCAGCTTACAACTAAATATCGAACAATCTAAACAATACTATAGATCGAACATTCTCGCATTTTATTTGAATTTTTGGTAATGTGTGGTGTTTGCAACTCACATCTAAATACTTGTAGGCGTAGGGGGTGGGGCACCATACATAATGTGATAAACACATTATACATCTGAGACATGGTTTAGTTTGTGAAGATCTTGCTAGAGCTTGAAATGTACTATGATTTGAAATCAACATAAAGTGGATTTAAAAAATCGAGTTCGAGTTCATATAGTACACATAGTTCATATGTAACTCGAGACCTATCATGTGGTGTGCTATGAAGATAATACACAAACGATGGTTTAACTTGACAATAATGACGATTGTAGATCTTACTAAAACAAAGAAACGAATTCAAATGCTTTAACTTCACAACAATCATTATTGTAGATCTTATTCAAATAGAGAAACGAATTCAAATTTAGTTCATATTGAAGCGGTAGTATATACGTTTGGAATGCACTAAAACGTTCATTTGAGTACTAGGTTGCATGCATTATACACGTAGCGAAATATTTTAATTGAACATAACATGAATTCAAAGTTTGTCCGGAAATTTCAACCCGTGCCTTGTTAGCCTGAAATATTTAAGATATATCTTTGTCTCGTTGTGCTTCGACAAATCCCTCCATCTCAACCCGCGCCTTACTATTCCAAAATTACAACGCACGCGAAAACTCCCACCTCCTGTGAAATCCCGACACGCTAAATGCCTGTGATACCCCTGAACCGAAAGAACCGCCACAAATCGGTGGGGGGTACTTTCGTAACTTACCCCACATTTCGGACAAGCGCGTCCCTAAGCTATGGTTCCCCACTCCCATCCCATCCCCCCCCCCATTCGTACACCGAGCCCGGGAAACCCGTGAAGCCCCACACCCTCCTCCGTCCGCCACCCAGCCAGAGCCTCTTCCCCGACAACGTCGTCCACAGCAACACCTCGACGTCCCTCGTCCATCGTACCGGATGAGGATCCGTCGTTGATCTGGTCATCCCGCCGGTTCTACCACCCCGTCCTCCACCTCCAAGGAGCTGCCCCAACATTCCCCTCGTCTTTCGCGCCACCTCCATTCCCACACCATCGTCTTCACCTGCACCACCGGAAGAGCATCATAATCACCATTTCCTTGGATGAAGCTGCTGCCTAATCAGCGCCACCAAAGAGGTTGTACACTAATCGCCGCATTTTCTTCTTGAGTCGATCTCACAGTGCTGCCGGCGCTTGGTCCTGAGCCGACACGGCGCGGCTCCATCAACGGTGGCGTCGCCGGCCACTTCCTCCATGGCGTCGACATCCACATCAGTAGGAGCTGCTGCTGCTTTAGCTCTCGCTCGCGCTGCTGCTTTACTCTTGATCTCAGTCCCCTGCCTGGTCTGCTCTTGCTCTTGCTCTTGCTCGCGCTGCTGCTCTCGCTCTGGCTCTTGCTTGCGATGCTGCTCCGATTTAGCTACACTTTAGTTGACTAAATCGACTTTTGGGTTAGTCGATTTTCAGGGGGTGGGGGGGGGGCTTCACCGAAGTTTGGGAAGAACTAACTGCATCGGTGGAGGGGGGCTCGCCGGAGAGGTACCCCACTATCTATCTTAGGGTTCAGGGTGGGGGCGATGGTCGCCGGCGGTGGTGGGGTGGTGGCGTGGGGATCGCCGAGAAAAAGCTCGGCACGGGGAGCCTACAGGGATGGCCGAGGGGCGGCGGACCGGCGATGGGGAGTGTTTTCGGGGCGGGCGGGGCGGTGCACCCCCGGCCGCGGGCGGCGGGGGGCGGCTCTTTGGCCGGTGGTGGCTGGCGGCTCAGGGGGGTGGAGGTTGAAGATGAACCGCCCCGCCCGCTGCGGGCGGCGGGGGGTGGCTCTTTGGCCGGTTGTGGCTGGCGGCTCAGGGGGGTGGAGGTTGAAGATGAACTACAAGCCCTTGATTTCGTATCCAACGGCTGCAAAATCGACTGACCAAAGATGAAAAAGTCAGTCGACTGACTTGTAGCCTCACCTCTAGTGCGTTCAGTTTTGACAGTAAAATTCAATTTCAACAGCAAAATTCAGTTTCGACAGTTAAGTTCAGTTTCGATAGTTAAATTTAGTTTTGATAGTTAAGTTCAGAGATGAGCGGCTGATGTATACATCTATCACTTTGTGGTTATGTATTTTAGGTCATCTATTAGAGATGCTATTAGAATTCCACTCAGGTTAACGTTGTCTCTCTTGTCCTGCTTCAGCCTCGGTGTCGTACAACTCACCGGAGCTGCTCCAACGACGAAACCCTCCATCATAGCGGAGCAGTACCTCGGGCTCCTTCTCCAGATGCCTAAGATCTTCTTCCCATCCTCCGACAGCCAAGTCAGCCGGAGCATCCTCACCAGCCAACCCAATCACGCTGAGATCGACATGGCTACGCCAAAGAGGTTGTACACTTCTTGTGGTTTCACTTAATTTCACCATGCTTCTTTGCATCATGTGATCTTCCAATTCTTGTGAACCAAACACCCAGATTGGCAGAAATCATGTGTTTTAAATTATCTGTTTTGCACGTGCATTCCTGTCATATTCCTATCTATTTCCTATCCCTGCATTGTTAGAGTCCTCAAATTCAAACAATCCCTTACACAATTACTTCTGTTACAGATATGTGTCAAAGAAAACCTTGTGTGGTTTGTCCTACTCTTGCGGTGCTGTGTTCCACCCCAACTCAGCTGCTCCAACGACGGAAGGGTTCACCACAGCAGGGATCCACTCTCCACACCGTCTTTCGCCGCCTCAAATCTTCTTCCCCGTCGCCGGCAGCCACGACAACTGCATTACCATCATCAACTGAGCAGATGACCTTGAGGACTACACTGGTCCGCAATAGAGGTTGCACTCTTCCGTCTCTGCTTATGTTATGCATCGCTTAATATGATGACATGCTACTTTATCATCGTGTTCACCTATTAGACTCCGACTCAAGTCCAAACTTATCCTGAAACTTGAGTTTTTTTAATGGTTGTAGGGTACATATTGGGGCAGCAATCAGTACTATCTGGTTAATCTCGGGTGTCTACTATGAGTTTCATGTTGGTTGCAAACAAACATTAAAGGAGCCATTATCTGTATTTTTTAACTAAAGCTATTATCTGCCTGCTATCATTGGTTTTGGGTCTATCCATAGTTTGCTACCTTCACTCTAGATTTGTGCATGCACTCCTTACATAATCTCACTATGTTTTATGCCTATGCATGTCAGTTATTGTACACAATGGAATTGAACATGTAGAGCAAAAAGATGAGCCTTGCGTGGCAATAAAATTTCATGCAGACGTCGCTCCATGGTGGGCATAAAGGCAGCCCCCCTCCACCCATTTTGGATCGTAATCAAGAGGAAGATAACTGTTTTGAGGGGGATTCAGAAGTAGAAGACCACTCCTATTTACCCCATGAGGTCTTCACTCTAACATGGCATGCTGATGTTGGTAATATCATGCATATGGTGCCTTTTGCTTACTGTATATATCAAAGATGTCATCTGCTTAGTTTAGACATGCTTTGTGTCCATGCCATCTGTTTAGTTCCTTTATCGTATATGTGAATCATGCAATGCCATCTTGTTTAGCCAGGCATCATATATGTGAATTTCGCAATGCCACCCTGGTTAGCCAGTCGTCTTATATGTGAATTATATCATGACATCATTTTTTATTACGTGTTAAATTTGTCAACAATTTTAGTACATTCAATTACTTTTCCTGTGCATCAGCCATTCGGCACGGTCAAGGAAAATTTTGGAGTGGAAACAAGGTCTTCAGAGCAGACAATGCTATCTGACGAAGCACATGTCTTGCTGGTTACAGATAGCTCCTCAGAGGAGGATTCAGAGACAGATGACCAGTCCTATCCCCCCCGAGGTGCATGCTCTAACTGGGCAGGGTTATCTTGCACATATCGTGCGTATGGTATCTTGCATTGCTATTTGATTTGCTTAGATTAGACATGATTTGTGTGAATGCCACCTGTTTAGTGTCTAATTACCATATATGTGAATTATGCAATGCCATCTTTTTGCAAGACATTATATATGTGAATTATGCAATGCTATCTTGTTGCAAGGCATTATATATGTGAATTATGCAATGCCATGCTATTTAGCCAAGCGTCATATATGTGAATTATATCATGCCGTCCTTTTTTTTATTTCCCATTGCTTTTGTCGACAATGTTTGTATATTCAACTGCTCTTCCTGTGCATCAGCCATTCGAATTGGTGACGGAGAAATCTGGAGTGAAAACAAGGTCTTCAGAGCAGACAATGCTACCTGGTGAAGCAGATATGTTGCTGGTTACAGATAGATCTTCAGAGGAGGATTCAGAGGCAGATGACAAGTCCTATTATCCCCCTGAGGTGTATGCTCAAACTTGGCAGGGTTATATTACTCATATCATGCATATGTTGTATTGCAATGCTTAGTTTTTACATCATATACACGATATTGAATGCCATCTCCTTAGTTGACACATCATATATGCGATTGCCCTCTTCTCACTTCCTTAGTATATAAATCATATATTTGAATTATATCATGCCATGATGTTTACATAGACAGCCTGTATCTGAATTATGGCATGCCAACCCATTTTCTAAAGACATAATATAGTTATATCATCTCATCCCGTTCACATAGTCATCATATTTTGAATTATGTCATTCTATCCGTGAATTATATCATGCCATCATGTTTCCATCGACGACATGTTTGTGATTTATAGCATGCCAACCACTTTAATAGACACATCGTATAGTTATATCATGTCATCATGTTTACATAGTCATCATATTTTGAAGTATGTCATTCTATCCTGTTTAGTTAGCCATCATACATGTGAAATTGTGTCATGATATCCTGTTTAATTAGCCATCATATATTTGAAATTATGTCTTGCTATTCTGTTTGGTTAGACAACATAAATGTGAATTATTTCATGCCCTGTTTTCTTCCCTACTATCCATTGCACCTGTCTATCTTACAATGTCTGTACATTCAATTACTTTTCTTGTTTATCAGCCATTTCAATTGGAGGGGGTGATGGCAGTATCTGTGGGAGTAAAAACACGGTCTTCAGAAAAGATCGTGCTACCTGTCGATGGAGATAGAACCACGGTTGTACTTGCCCAAGAACCAGCCCCACCACACATAACCCAGACTCATGCAGATTGTACCCCTACCCAGTTGGACAGAGAACCAGCTACACCCCTCCTAACCCCAACACCAGCAGATAGTAACCCAGTTCCTGTTGACACAACACCGTCTCCACCACAAAGCACCCAAACACGAGCAGTTAGTAAGGCAACTGTAGTGCCCAAAGCACGAGTGTGACGCCCCCGATTTGACCGTACACTAATCATGCACGCAAATGTGTACGATCAAGATCAAGGACTCACGGGAAGATATCACAACACGACTCTACAAATAAAATAAGTCATACAAGCATCATATTACAAGCCAGGGGGCCTCGAGGGCTCGAATACAAGAGCTCGATCATAGACAAGTCAGCGGAAGCAACAATATCTGAGTACGGACATAAGTTAAACAAGTTTGCCTTCAGAAGGCTAGCACAAACTGGGATACAGATCGAAGGAGGCGCAGGCCTCCTGCCTGGGATCCTCCTAACTACTCCTGGTCGTCGTCAGCGGGCAGCACGTAGTAGTAGGCACCTCCGGTGTAGTAGGAGTCGTCGTCGAAGGTGGCGTCTGGCTCCTGGGCTCCAACATCTGGTTGCGACAACCAGGTAGAAGGGATAGGGGGAAAAGAGGGAGAAAGCAACCGTGAGTACTCATCCAAAGTACTCGCAAGCAAGGAGCTATACTACATATGTATGCATTGGTATCAACTGGAATAATGCTATTATATGTGGACTGAACTGCAGAAAGCCGGGATAAGGGGGGGATAGCTAGTCCTTTCGAAGACTACGCTTCTGGCAGCCTCCGTCTTGCAGCATGTAGAAGAGAGTAGACTGAAGTCCTCCGAGTATCATCGCATAGCATAATCCTACCCGGCGATCCTCTCCTCGTCGCCCTGTTAGAGAGCGATCACCGGTTGTATCTGGCACTTGGAAGGGTGTGTTTTATTAAGTATCCGGTTCTAGTTGTCATAAGGTCAAGGTACAACTCCAAGTCGTCCTGTTACCGAAGATCACGGCTATTCGAATAGATTAACTTCCCTGCAGGGGTGCACCACATAACCCAACACGCTCGATCCCATTTGGCCGGACACACTTTCCTGGGTCATGCCCGGCCTCGGAAGATCAACACATCGCAGCCCTACCTAGGCACAACAGAGAGGTCAGCACGTCGGTCTAATCCTATGGCGCAGGGGTCTGGGCCCATCGCCCATTGCACACCTGCACGTTGCGTACGCGGCCGGAAGCAGAACTAGCCCCCTTAATACAAGAGCAATCTTACGGTCCAATCCGGTGCGCGCCACTCAGTCGTTGACGTCACGAAGGCTTTGGCTGATACCACGACGTCGAGTGCCCATAACTGTCCCCGCGTAGATGCTTAGTGCGTATAGGCCAGTAGCCAGACTCAGATCAAATACCAAGATCTCGTTAAACGTGTTAAGTATCTGCGAACGCCGACCAGGGCCAGGCCCACCTCTCTCCTAGGTGGTCTCAACCTGCCCTGTCGCTCCGCCTCAAAGTAACAGTCGGGGGCCGTCGGGAACCCAGGCCCACCACTACCTGGATGGAGCCACCTGCCCCTTCAGCCCCCATCTCCGAACAGTATCATAAGTAATGTAACAGTATAAGTATATAGCATATGCCCGTGATCACCTCCCGAAGTGATCATGGCCCAGTAGTATAGCATGGCAGACGGACAAGAGTGTAGGGCCACTGATGGAACACTAGCATCCTATACTAAGCATTAGGATAGCAGGTAAAGGTAACAACAGTAGTAGCAAGGACAGGCTATGCATCATAATAGGATTAACGGAAAGCAGTAACATGCTACACTACTCTAATGCAAGCAGTATAGAGAAGAGTAGGCGATATCTGGTGATCAAAGGGGGGGGCTTGCCTGGTTGCTCTAGCAAGAAAGAGGGGTCGTCAACACCGTAGTCGTACTGGGTAGCAGCGGCGTCGGTCTCGGTGTCTAGCGAGAGAAGAGGGGGAAGAAACAATAAATATAATGCAAACAATTGCATGACGATGCATGATATGACAAAGCGTGATGCTAGGTGTGCCCTAACGCGGTACGAGGTGGTACCGGTGAAGGGGGGAAACATCCCGGAAATTATCCCCGGTGTTCCACATTTTCGGACAAACGAACCGGAGGGGGAAAGTTGCGTGTTTCCTATGCTAGGGATGCGTGGCGGACGAATGGGCTGCGTATCCGGATTCGTCTCGTCGTCCTGAGCAACATTCATGTACAAAGTTTTTCCATCCGAGTTACGGGTTAAAAGATATGATTTTTAAAAGAATTTATTAATTTCTAGAATTTAATTAATTATTTAATTTAATTCGAAATTGGATTTATGACATCAGCATGATGTCATGCTGACGTCAGCAGTCAACAGGGGTTGACTGGGTCAAACTGACGCGTGGGTCCCACTGGTCATTGACTTAGTTAACTAAACAAGATTAGTTAATTTAATTTAAGTGATTAGGTTAATTAATTAGGCTTAATTAGATTAATTAACAAGATTAATTAAGTAAACTAATTATCTTAATTAATTAATCATATTATTATTATTTATTTTTATTCTTTCTCTTTTTTTCCATTTCTTTCTGGGGCTGGGCCCCACATGTCATAGCCCCAAGGGGCTGGCGGATCGGGCGTTCGGGTGCGGGCGTGCGGGCGTGGGCGCCCGTTTGCGTGCACCGCGGCACCCAGAGGGGCGCCGGCGGGCACGACGCCGGCCGGGGTAGGGCGAGGTCGCGCCAGGGTACTGGAGGCAGCAGGCGTCCACCGGCGAAGCTGCGGGCGGGCCAGGGGGCGTGCGAGGCCGGCGCGTGGGCGCGTGACCAGGAGGTAGGGCGTGGCCCGACGCACTAGGGGGTCGGGGTGAGCACGTGCAAGAGCGAGCCACCAGCGTGGCCATGGCGAGCGGTTGCAGGCGGCATCGGCGGGTGATGGGTAGCGGCCAGCGCGGGTGCGCGAGGCGTAGGCGTGCGTGCAGGATAGGTTGCGGCCACAGCAGCAGCTAGGCGCAGCGTGGGGCGACGGGCGTAGCCGGACGCGGCCACCGCGCGTGTGAGGCGATGCGGGGTGAGCAAGGCGCGCGTGCGGATCGTGGCCGGTGGGAGCAGTAGCACGGGGGAAAGGGGAGGAGAGGGGAAGCTCACGAGGGCCGTAGGGAAAAGGCCGCGGGCTCGGGGTCGGCCGGTGAGGAGACCGTGGACGGGGCGGTGCCGGCGTGGTCGACGGCGGCAGGGACGACGAGGTTCGGTGGAGGCCGCTGAGGAGGAAGGCGAGGACGGTCCGGCGAGGGGGTCGGGGAGGCAACGGGAGGCGCGGCGACGTTGTTCCAGGCGGCGAGGCACTCCAGGAGGCGGCGATGGGTGCCCGATCCAATTGGGATCGGGAGAGAGGGAGAGTGGGGGCGCGAGTGGGGGGGGTGGGTGCGTGGGTGGTTAGGGTTTCGGGGGTGGGGAGGGGATAAGGGAGGCGGGGTGGGCCTCCTAGTGGCCTGGGTGTGTGGCCGAATGGGCCGGCCTACTGGGCCGAGGCCCGGGGGCAGGGGGTTTCTCTTTTTTTTCTTTTGTTGTTTTGTCTTTTCCTTTTATTTATTCTTTCCTGCTTTATTTTAGTTGCATTCTATTTTAGTAAAATATACACTTAGTATCTAAATTAGTATTACAACTTAGCCCATAGTCACAAAAAGTCTAGACCCCAATTAACTTAGTTTGACATTTTATTAAATAAAAAAGGTATTTAAATAATCATTTTTGCTACTGTTTTATTCATCTCATAGTATTTAAACATTTTATAAATGTGTGGTTTTTCCACCATAATCATCTATGCAATATTTGGTTCACTCAGAACATTTTAGTTTTAATATTTGAAAACTTTTATTGTTTGCCTGTTTTTTGAATTTGAAGTTGAACCGGTTTCGAACTAACTCTAGATTAGCAACTATAAACGAGGTGACGTGGCATCATTAGCAGAGGATCACTCTAGCTTAATTACCCGGGTGTCACAACGAGGACCACCACTCCGAAGCCCAAGTCAATGCTTAAAGCAGAAGAAGAATTGTTCTTAGGTCAGGTTCCGTAGCTATGGTTCATACTACTTTGCTCTTGCATCACTGTATTTACTCATACCAACTAATTTCAAATTTGAAGGATGCAGTTGAAACTCCAATGGCGCAACAGGTATGTTTTAAACCTATTTTCTCTAACGTGTTTGCTGCTGTAACTTGCTCTATGTTGATTTCAGTTTCAATTGAATAAACAGTTATGTTCTCATGCCATGCACATTACAAGTGTTGTTATTGTTGTGTAGTTTCCCACACTTATATTCTGTCTATGCTGCTTTGCATCAAATAGATATGATTCGAACTGTATCTATCTTGATTTGGCAACATAAACTAGAATGATATAGACCATACAGTGACCATACTAATTAGATATATGTTTGTTTCATGATGTTATCCTGTCCACCTATACTACTGAACTGGTTTACCAAAATGAGTTTCATATACAACATTGTAAACCTGAGATGTGTTTGTTTGTTTCTCCTTTAGAACGCGGATAAAATATTGGAGAAGAGTAGCCCGTTATGCAATGGTAAAGGAAGTAATGCAGATCAGGTTCAAGATAGTGAGACATCCCTGTTCTTCTCCAAGAAAGCTGATACAAACTATATTGAAGACACTGAGACAACCCCAAAGTCCTGGCTTGATGTAGTGTTCGAGTTACTGGCTACTACTACTGGCACCAGCTCTTCGAACTCGCTGCCTAAATCAGTTCGGCTTCTTGATTCTCAACTTCAAGTTGAAAGACATCGATCAGATGTTATGCGACAGGAAGCCGAAGGACTGAGGAAGTCGCTGCAGAATTCAGATGCATACTTTCTAGTGCAATAGCAAGTGCTGGAGGATTTAAGCGTCAAACAAAAGAAAGTTAATAAGCTTGCTAAGCATCTTGCCAGCATTATGGGTACCCAGGATATTGTTTCTTGAGCTCTTCTGAAGTGGTTTCAGTTCTGGACTTGTTTTGCTGCGGCGTTTATATGCTGCTTTGTTCCCTATATTTGCACTTGTGATGAACTTTGATGCCCAGTGGATGTAATATGTGTAATAGCCATGATAGCCTAGCGTAAGTTGCTTGCTTATTTATTTCCGTTGTCTTGTTTATTTGTTTTCTTGTAGTCAGTGCAGTTCTTTTTTTGCCGTTTCCTAGTGGCCGCAATAACCTATTTCTTTAAACTAGGCCACATTAACAATGGGCTACATATTTACTGTAGTTAACATGGGCCTCCTACGAGCCGTAGAAACAATGGGCCTTCTACAAGGCATAGACACAATGGGCCTTCTACGGTCCGTATCATGAATGGGCTATATGATCGGTTGGCCAAACATGGGCCAATAACAGACCACATTATGGCCGTAAATGGGCTAGAGTTGAAATCGTCCGTTCATGGGCCGACCACAACGGGCCGTTGTTAATAGGACGTATTTGATGACGCTATGAAAACGGCCCAACGTATTAACATACCACAAACGGGCCGACTGTAACCACGGGCTGTATTTCGCCCACAAGCAGAAAATGACAGTAACGGGCCGAAAGTAAACAAATGCTGGAAATGAGCCCAAGAATAAATGGGCCCTGAGAAGGCCGAAAGATATCATGGGCTGGAAACGGCCCAACGGAATAATGGGCTGTTAATGGGTATAAAGTGATACACTGTTCATTATGGGCCAGTTTTACCATGGGCCGTTAACGGGCCAAGGGTTACTAAGGGCCTCATATGGGCCAGAAGACGTCATGGGCCATACATGGGTCGGAAGTTAAAACGAGATGGAATTATATTGGACAACCCAGATGACGCTACTGGGCCTAATTCGGATAGGCCGTAAACGGGCCCTGGGTTAGCAGGCTGTAAATGGGCTATATGCGAACATGCCGTTAACAGGATTGCTGTGGGCCGGCCCACCACCTTTTGACCAAGTCAAACGGGCTGGCCTTTTCACATGAATGGGCCTTTGTTGGGCCGTGCCATGTGTCTATGTATCATAGGAGCTTTGGGTCCAATGAGTGGATGACATCTGTCCCAACGGTGAGCCGACATGTGTTTCCTCCAGCCAATGATGATTTTACACGTGGAAAATCCCCATTGGACGGGGCTATTAACGAGTTATCAGATCCAAAACCGGATCGATAGCTTAATGGCGTTCCGTTACGGTGGATGCCACGTGTCGGTCACCCTTGACGAAAGCACTTTTGTGACGCACGATTTATCGTCATGGAAGTGGACACTTCCGTGATGATAATTTTGGTAATGTGATGGAACACTTCTACGACAGCACAGGTATGACTATCTTGATTCTGTCATAAATTTGTCATGGATGTACATGCATGACAGAAAATGTGACCTACTGTGACAAACACATATCATCACGGAAGTGTATTTTTTTTGTAGTGCCAGTGAGTCGCCAAGATCCATCCGGGTCATACATCCAGCTGGGTTACACCGTAGGGTATATCCTCGACATTAGCCCCTAGTTTAATTTGGATTTATCCATGTTAAACTGATCCTGAAAAATAAACACAAGAACAAATTTGACAGGTTGTGCTCCAGGTTAAAAATTCTTGTAAGCTGGCACCTGATCATCCTTAAGACCTTGTCATTTCCTTTTTCTGGACAGTCCGGGTCAATAGACCAACTTCGTGATCAATTTGCTCACATCGGATTCTCACAGAAATATATTGTGAAGAATATTTGATTCAGCTCCCAATGCTTAACAAAAATATTAGTCTTGAAATACTCATCTGATTTTCAGCCGGCTTGTAGAACTTGCCGGTTAATCATTGCCAAAATATCCGGTTTGCAAATATGGATAACACCGCGTCATAATTATTGCCGATCTCGAGTCATAGTTATTAGTGACACCGAGTCATGATTGTTGGTGACGCCGGTTCATAATTGTTGCAGACACCAGGTCAATCTGGTTTGCTCAAAACTGAAAATTGGAAGATATTTCTCCCTTATATCCATATTACCTATAGCCCCCAAGTCTTGAGCAGAACAAAGTGATGACTTAAGACTTGCTTCAATATAAATACTGCCACTTCGAAGAAATCCATGTTGTTCATCTTAGTCACTACTAAAAACTGAATACTCTATATATGTAGCCCCCAAGTGCCGGGTTGTCATGCATGCAACAACCTGGGACTTGTAACTGCCTTATACTCATAAAAACTTCAACGAGTGTAGCCTGATACGCCTCCGTTGTATCTACTTTTCCAAACACTTTAGCCCTTGTTTTGGACTCTAACTTGCATGATTTCAATGGAACTAACCCGGACTGACGCTGTTTTCAGCAGAATTGCCATGGTGCTATTTTTGTGCAGAAATAAAAGTTCTCGGAATGACCTGAAAATCAACGAAGATTATTTTTGGAATATATAAAAAATTCTAGCGAAAAGATCCATGTCAGGGGCCCACACCTTGTCCACGAGGGTGGGGGGCGCGCCTACCCCCCTGGGCGTGCCCCCTGCCTCGTGAGCCCCCTGACGCTCCACCAACCTCAACTCCAACTCCATATATTCGCGTTCGGGGAGAAAAAAATCAAAGAGAAAGATTCATCACGTTTTACGATACTGAGCCGCCGCCAAGCCCTAAACTCTCTTGGGAGGGCTGAGTTGGAGTCTGTTCGGGGCTCCGGAGAGGGGAATCCGTTGCCATCGTGATCATCAACCTTCCTCCATCACCAATTTCATGATGTTCACCGCCGTGCGTGAGTAATTCCATCGTAGGCTTAATGGACGGTGATGGGTTGGATGAGATTTATCATGTAATCGAGTTAGTTTTGTTAGGGTTTGATCCCTAGTATCCACTATGTTCTAAGATTGATGTTGCTATGACTTTGCTATGCTTAATGCTTGTCACTAGGGCCCAAGTGCCATGATTTCAGATCTGAACCTATTATGTTTTCATGAATATATGTGAGTTCCTGATCCTATCTTGCAAGTCTATAGTCACCTACTATGTGTTATGATCCGACAACCCCGAAGTGACAATAATCGGGACCACTCCCGGTGATGACTGTAGTTTGAGGAGTTCATGTATTCACTATGTGTTCATGCTTTGGTCCGGTACTCTATTAAAAGGAGGCCTTAATATCCCTTAGTTTCCAATAGGACCCCGCTGCCATGGGAGGGTAGGACAAAAGATGTCATGCAAGTTCTTTTCCATAAGCACATATGACTATATTCGGAATACATGCCTACATTAAATTGATGAACAGGAGCTAGTTCTGTGTCATCCTATGTTATAACTGTTGCATGATCGATCACATCCGGCATAATTCTCCATCATCGATCCAATGCCTATGAGATTTTCATATATTGTTCTTGTTGGGGAACGTTGCAGAAAACAAAAATTTTCCTACGGTTTCACCAAGATCTATCTATGAGTTCATCTAGCAACCAGTGATTAGATGCATCTACGTACCTTGTAGATTGCGAGCGGAAGCGTTCAAAGAACGGGGATGATGTAGTCGAACACGACGTGATTCAAATCATCGATGATCTTCGCACCGAACGGACGGTGCCTCCGCGTTCAACACATGTACGGAACGGATGACGTCTCCTCCTTTCTTGATCCGGCAAGGGGGGAAGAGAGGTTGATGAAGATCCAGCAGCACGACGGCGTGGTGGTGGATGCAGGGCGTCACAGTAGCAGGGCTTCGCCTATACTACGAGAGAGAGACGTAACGGGGAGAGAGGAAGCACCAAAGGCTGAGATATGAAGTCCTCCCTCTCCTCAACTATATATAGGAGGACCAAGGGGGGGTGGTGTGCCAGCCCAGGAGATCTAATCTCCTTGGTGCGGCGGCCAGGGGAGGTTTCCCTCCCCCCCAAGGCACCTCGGGGTGCCTTCCACCACTTGGACTCCTCCTTGGTGGAAACCCTAGGCGCATGGGCCTATAGGGGCTGGTGCCCTTGGCCCATATAGGCCAAGGCGCATCCCCTACAGCCCATGTGGCCCCTCGGGACAGGTGGCCCCACCCGGTGGGCCCACGGGACCCCTCCGGTGGTCCCGGTACAATACCGATAACCCCGAAACTTGTCCCGATGGCCGAAACAGCACTTCCTATATATAATTCTTTACCTCCGGACCATTCCGGAACTCCACGTGACGTCCGGGATCTCATCCGGGACTCCGAACAACATTCGGGTTTCTGCATATACATATCTTCATAACCCTAGCGTCACCGAACCTTAAGTGTGTAGACCCTACGGGTTCGGGAGACAAGTAGACATGACCGAGACCGACTCTCCGGTCAATAACCAACAGCGGGATCTGGATACCCATGTTGGCTCCCACATGCTCCACGATGATCTCATCGGATGAACCACGATGTCGAGGATTCAATCAACCCCGTATGCAATTCCCTTTGTCAATCGATATGTTACTTGCCCGAGATTCGATCGTCGGTATCCCAATACCTCGTTCAATCTCGTTACCGGCAAGTCACTTTACTCGTACCGTAATGCATGATCCCGTGACAGACCACTTGGTCACTTTGATCTCATAATGATGATGCATTACCGAGTGGGCCCAGTGATACCTCTCCGTCATACTGAGTGACAAATCCCAGTCTTCGATCCGTGTCAACCCAACAGACACTTTCGGAGATACCGTAGTTACATTGTACGTTGTGATACACCCAAAGCACTCCTACGGTATCCGGGAGTTACACGATCTCATGGTCAAAGGAAAAGATACTTGACATTGGAAAAGCTCTAGCAAACGAACTACACGATCTTTGCTATGCTTAGGATTGGGTCTTGTCCATCACATCATTCTCCTAATGATGTGATCCCGTTATCAATGACATCCAATGTCCATAGCCAGGAAATCATGACTATCTGTTGATCAACGAGCTAGTCAACTAGAGGCTTACTAGGGACATATTATGGTCTATGTATTCACACGTGTATTACGATTTCCGGATAATACAGTTATAGCATGAATAAAGACAATTATCATGAACAAAGAAATATAATAATAATGCTTTTATTATTGCCTCTAGGGCATATTTCCAACAGTCTCCCACTGCACTAGAGTCAATAATCTATTACATTGTGAGGAATCGAACCCCATGGAATTTCTGTGTTGATCATGTTTCCCTAGGAGAGTTAGTCAAGATCGCTATACAGTCCGTATTCTTTACAATCTCTATGTCTGCCATTTTGAACCATTTTCACGAATGAGTTGAACGTACGCTTGATGCTTGTCTTCTTGTTGAACCTGGCTCCTTGGAAGTTGAATAGCTCGTTTGCACACAACGATTTTGAATTGCCGACGGCATTGGTGTATGACTCCTAGGTTTCGGTGATGACTTCCTCACCCATTGCCTTCATGTCGCCTCCAGCTGCCATGTATCCGCTCACATTAGATCCGCCACACGCTCTTTGCAGCTTCTGCACCAGCTTACTGCCCCACCATTCAAAATATACACGTATCCGGTTTGTGACTTAGAGTCATCCAGATCTGTGTCGAAGCTAGCGTCGACGTAACCCTTTACGACGAGCTCTTCGTCACCTCCATAAACGAGAAACATTTCCTTAGTCCTTTTCAGGTACTTCAGGATATTCTTGACCGCTGTCCAGTGTTCCTTGCCGGGATTACTTTGGTACCTTCCTACCAAACTTACGGCAAGGTTTACATCAGGTCTGGTACACAGCATGGCATACATAATAGAACCTATGGCTGAGGCATAGGGGATGACACTCATCTCTTCTATATCTCTCTCCGTGGTCGGACATTGAGCTGAGCTCAAATTTCACACCTTGCAACACAGGCAAGAACCCCTTCTTAGACTGATCCATATTGAACTTCTTCAATATCTTATCAAGGTATGTGCTTTGTGAAAGACCTATGAGGCGTCTTGATCTATCTCTATAGATCTTGATGCCTAATATATAAGCAGCTTCTCCAAGGTCCTTCATTGAAAAACTCTTATTCAAGTAGGCCTTGATGCTGTCCAAGAGTTCTATATCATTTCCCATCAAAATATGTCATCTACATATAATATGAGAAATGCTACAGAGCTCCCACTCACTTTCTTGTAAACGCAGGCTTCTCCATAAGTCTGCGTAAACCCAAACGCTTTGATCATCTCATCAAAGCGAATGTTCCAACTCCGAGATGCTTGCACCAGCCCATAAATCGAGCGTTGGAGCTTGCACACCTTGTCAGCATTCTTAGGATCGACAAAACCTTCCGGCTGCATCATATACAATTCTTCCTTAAGGAAACCATTAAGGAATGCCGTTTTGACGTCCATTTGCCATATCTCATAATCGTAGAATGCGGCAATTGCTAACATGATTCGGACGGACTTTAGCTTCGCTACCGGTGAGAAAGTCTCATCGTAGTCAACCCCTTGAACTTGTCGATAACCCTTAGCGACAAGCCGAGCTTTATAGATGGTCACATTACCATCCGCGTCTGTCTTCTTCTTAAAGATCCATTTATTTTCTATGGCTCGCCGTTCAAGCAAGTCAGTCAAAGTCCATACTTCGTTTTCATACATGGATCCTATCTCGGATTTCATGGCTTCTAGCCATTTGTCGGAATCCGCCGCCATCGCTTCTTCATAGTTCGAAGGTTCACTGTTGTCTAACAACATGATTTCCAAGACAGGGTTGCCGTACCACTCTGGTGCGGAACGTGTCCTTGTGGACCTTCGAATTTCAGTAGGAGCTTGATCAGAAGTATCTTGATCATCATCATTAACTTCCTCTCTAGTCGGTGCAGGCAGCCTCAGGAACATTTTCTTGAGTTGCGCCATTTTCCGGTTCAAGAGGTAATACTTCATCAAGTTCTACTTTCCTCCCACTTACTTCTTTTGAGAGAAACCTTCTCTAGAAAGGATCCATTCTTGGCAACAAAGATCTTGCCTTCGGATCTGAGGTAGAAGGTATACCCAATAGTTTCTTTAGGGTATCCTATGAAGACGCATTTTTCCGACTTGGGTTCGAGCTTTTCAGGTTGAAGTTTCTTGACATAAGCATCGCATCCCCAAACTTTTAGAAACGACAGCTTAGGTTTCTTCCCAAACCATAATTCATACGGTGTCGTCTCAACGGATTTCGACGGAGCCCTATTTAAAGTGAATGCGGCAGTCTCTAAAGCATAGCCCCAAAAAGATAGCGGTAAATCGGTAAGAGACATCATAGATCGCACCATATCTAATAGAGTGCGATTACGACGTTCGGACACACCATTACGCTGAGGTGTTCCAGGCGGCGTGAGTTGTGAAACTATTCCACATTTTCTTAAGTGTGTGCCAAATTCGTGACTCAAGTATTCTCCTCCACGATCTGATCGTAGAAACTTGATTTTCCTGTCACGTTGATTCTCAACCTCACTCTGAAATTCCTTGAACTTTTCAAAGGTTTCAGACTTGTGTTTCATTAAGTAGACATATACCCATATCTACTCAAGTCATCAGTGAGGGTGAGAACATAACGATAGCCACCGCGAGCCTCAACACTCATTGGACCGCACACATCAGTATGTATGATTTCCAATAAGTTGGTTGCTCGCTCCATTGTTCCTGAGAACGGAGTCTTGGTCATTTTACCCATGAGGCATGGTTCGCATGTCAAATGATCATAATCAAGAGACTCAAAAAGTCCATCTGCATGGAGCTTCTTCATGCGTTTGACACCTATGTGACCAAGGCGGCAGTGCCACAAGTATGTGGGACTATCATTATCAACCTTACATCTTTTGGATTCACACTATGAATATGTGTAGCATTACGCTCGAGATTCATTAAGAATAAACCATTCACCAGGAGCATGACCATAAACATATCTCTCATATAAATAGAACAACCATTATTCTCAGATTTAAATGAGTAGCCATCTCGTTAAACGAGATCCCGATACAATGTTCATGCTCAAAGCTGGCACTAAATAACAATTATTGAGGTTTAAAACTAATCCCGTAGGTAAATGTAGAGGCAGCGTGCCGACGGCGATCACATCAACCTTGGAACCATTCCCGACGCGCATCGTCACCTCGTCTTGCCAGTCTCCGTTTATTCCGCAGCTCCTGCTGTGAGTTACAAATATGAGCAACGGCACCGGTATCAAATACCCAGGAGTCACTACGAGTACTGGTAAGGTACACATCAATTACATGTATATCAAATATACCTTTGTTTTGCCGGCCTTCTTGTCCGCTAAGTATTTGGGGCAGTTCCGCTTCCAGTGACCCTTCCCTTTGCAATAAAAGCACTCCGTCTCAGGCTTGGGTCCATACTTTGACTTCTCTTCCCAGCAGCTTGCTTGCCGGGCGGCAACTTCCTTGCCGTCCTTCTCAAAGTTCTTTTTACCCTTGCCCTTCTTGAACTTAGTGGTTTTATTGACCATCAACACTTGATGTTCCTTCTTGACTTCTACCTCTGCTGATTTCAGCATTGCAAATACTTCAGGAATGGTCTTTTCCATCCCCTGCATATTGAAGTTCATCACAAAGCTCTTGTAGCTCGGTGGAAGCGACTGAAGGATTCTGTCAATGACCGCGTCATCCGGGAGATTAACTCCCAGCTGAGTCAAGCGGTTATGTAACCCAGACATAGTGAGTATGTGCTCACTGACAGAACTATTTTCCTCCATCTTACAGCTGAAGAATTTGTCGGAGACTTCATATCTCTCGACCCGGGCATGAGCTTGAAAAACCATTTTCAGCTCTTCGAACATCTCATATGCTCCATGTCTCTCAAAACGCTTTTGGAGCCCCGGCTCTAAGCTGTAAAGCATGCCGCACTGAACGAGGGAGTAGTCATCAGTACGTGCCTGCCAAGCGTTCATAACGTCTTGTTCTGTGGGAACGGGTTCACCTAGCGGTGCTTGTAGGACATAATCTTTCTTGGCAGCTATGAGGATGATCCTCAGGTTCCGGACCCAGTCCGTATAGTTGCTGCCATCGTCTTTCAGCTTGGTTTTCTCTAGGAACGCGTTGAAGTTGAGGACAACGTTGGCCATTTGATCTACAAGACATATTGTAAAGATTTTAGACTAAGTTCATGATAATTAAGTTCATCTAATCAAATTTATAATGAACTCCCACTTAGATAGACATCCCTCTTCTAGTCATCTAAGTATAACATGATCCGAGTTGGCTAGGCCGTGTCCGATCATCACGTGACACGGACTAGTCAACGTCGGTGAACATCTTCATGTTGATCGTATCTTCTATACGACTCATGCTCGACCTTTCGGTCTTCTGTGTTCCGAGGCCATGTCTATGCACATGCTAGGCTCGTCAAGTCAACCTAAGTGTATTGCGTGTGTAAATCTGTCTTACACCCGTTGTATGTGAACGTAAGGATCTATCACACCCGATCATCACGTGGTGCTTCGAAACGACGAACTGTAGCAACGGTGCACAGTTAGGGGGAACACTTTCTTGAAATTATGAGGGATCATCTTATTTACTACCGTCGTTCTAAGCAACAAGATGCAAAACATGATAAACATCACATCAAATAAATAGTGACATGATATGGCCAATATCACATAGCTCCTTTGATCTCCATCTTGGGGCTCCATGATCATAACGTCACCGGCATGACACCATGATCTCATCGACATGCAATTGTGATTCCTATTACAATGCATGATACATCTCATACATCACATATATCATCTCAATCACAATCGGCCATATCACATCACATAGCACCCTGCAAAAACAAGTTAGACGTCCTCTAATTGTTGTTGCATGTTTTACGTGGCTGCTATGGGTTTCTAGCAAGAACGTTTCTTACCTACGCAAAACCACAACGTGATATGCCAATTGCTATTTACCCTTCATAAGGACCCTTTTCATCGAATCCGATCCGACTAAAGTGGGAGAGACAGACACCCCGCTAGCCACCTTATGCAACTAGTGCATGTCAGTCGGTGGAACCTGTCTCACGTAAGAGTACGTGTAAGGTCGGTCCGGGCCGCTTCATCCCACGATGCCGCCGAATCAAGATAAGACTAGTAACGGCAAGCATATTGAACAAAATCAACGCCCACAACTACTTTGTGTTCTACTCGTGCAAGAGAACTACGCATAGACCTAGCTCATGATGCCACTGTTGGGGAACGTTGCAGAAAAAAAATTTTCCTACGGTTTCACCAAGATCCATCTAGGAGTTCATCTAGCAACGAGTGATTAGATGCATCTACGTACCTTGTAGATCGCGAGCGGAAGCGTTCAAAGAACGGGGATGATGTAGTCGAACACGACGTGATCAAATCACCGATGACTCAAGCACCGAACGGACGGTGCCTCCGCGTTCAACACACGTACGGAACGGATGACGTCTCCTCCTTTCTTGATCCAGCAAGGGGGAAGAGAGGTTGATGAAGATCCAGCAGCACGACGGCGTGGTGGTGGATGCAGGGCGTCACAGTAGCAGGGCTTCGCCTATACTACGAGAGAGAGACGTAACGGGGAGAGAGGAAGCACCAAAGGCTGAGGTATGAAGTCCTCCCTCTCCTCAACTATATATAGGAGGGCCAAGGGGGGGTGGTGCGCCAGCCTAGGAGATCCAATCTCCTAGGTGCGGCGGCCAGGGAGGGTTTCCCTCCCCCCCAAGGCACCTCGGGGTGCCTTCCACCACTGGACTCTCGTACCCTAGGCGCATGGGCCTCTTGGGGCTGGTGCCCTTGGCCCATATAGGCCAAGGCGCACCCCCTACAGCCCATGTGGCCCCCCGGGGCAGGTGGCCCCACCCGGTGGACCCCCGGGACCCTTCCGGTGGTCCCGGTACAATACCGGTGACCCCGAAACTTGTCCCGATGGCCGAAATAGCACTTCCTATATATAATTCTTTACCTCCGGACCATTCCGGAACTCCTCGTGACGTCCGGGATCTCATCCGGGACTCCGAACAACATTCGGGTTACTGCATATACATATTCACAACCCTAGCGTCACCGAACCTTAAGTGTGTAGACCCTACGGGTTCGGGAGACATGCAGACATGACCGAGACGACTCTCCGGTCAATAACCAACAGCGGGATCTGGATACCCATGTTGGCTCCCACATGCTCCACGATGATCTCATCGGATGAACCACGATGTCGAGGATTCAATCAATCCCCGTATACAATTCCCTTTGTCAATCTGTATGTTACTTGCCCGAGACTCGATCGTTGGTATCCCAATACCTTGTTCAATCTCGTTACCGGCAAGTCACTTTACTCATACCGTAGTGCATGATCACGTGATCAACCACTTGGTCACCTTGAGCTCATAATGATGATGCATTACCGAGTGGGCCCAGTGATACCTCTCCGTTATCCGGAGTGACAAATCCCAGTCTCGATCCGTATCAACCCAACAGACACTTTCGGAGATACCTGTAGTGCACCTTTATAGTCACCCAGTTATGTTGTGACGTTTGATACACCCAAAGCACTCCTACGGTATCCGGGAGTTACACGATCTCATGGTCAAAGGAAAAGATACTTGACATTGGAAAGGCTCTAGCAAACGAACTACACGATCTTTGTGCTATGCTTAGGATTGGGTCTTGTCCATCACATCATTCTCCTAATGATGTGATCCCGTTATCAATGACATCCAATGTCCATAGCCAGGAAATCATGACTATCTGTTGATCAACGAGCTAGTCAACTAGAGGCTTACTAGGGACATATTATGGTCTATGTATTCACACGTGTATTACGATTTCCGGATAATACAGTTATAGCATGAATAAAGACAATTATCATGAACAAAGAAATATAATAATAATGCTTTTATTATTGCCTCTAGGGCATATTTCCAACAGTTCTTCGCTTATTTACTTTTCCGCTGCTACTGTTACAATCACTATAAAACCCAAAAATATTACTTTTGCTATCGTTACAACTACTATTATATTACTTTGCTATTAAATAATTTGCTATAGATATTAAGTTACCAGGTGTGCTTGAATTGACAACTCAGCTGCTAATACTTGAGAATATTCTTTGGCTCCCCTTGTGTCGAATCAATAAATTTGGGTTGAATACTCTACCATCGAAAACTATTGCGATCCCCTATACTTGTGGGTTATCAAGACTATTTTCTGGCGCCGTTGCCGAGGAGCATAACTCTATTCTTTGAGTCACTTGGGATTTATATATGTTTATCACTACGAAGAACTTGAAAGATCCAAGAACCAAGATTTATCCCTCAACTACAAGGGGAGGTAAGGAACTGCCATCTAGCTCTGCACTTGATTCACCTTCTATTTTGAGTAAGCTTGCGGCACGTAAACCTGCTTCTGCTTTTAATTCTGATATGTCACATGTTATTGATGATGCCACTTCTGCTATGCATGATACTTATGATGAAACTACTTCTATGCTTGATACTACTGTGCCTCTTGGTGAATTTCTTGATGAACAACTTGCTAGGGCTAGAGAGAATGAAATTATTGAAACTGATAATATTGATGAAAGTGATGATGAAGATTCTCCCCCTAGATATGAATTGCCTGTTGTGCCTGAGGGTTATGATATGGATGAAGAAACTGTTAGAGACTTTCTTGCCTGCAATGATAGAAGTGATCTTAAGAAACTATTAACTAAGCTGAAAGAAAAATCTCTGAATGCTAGAATGAAATATGAACCTGCTTATGCTACTTCACCTATCTTTATTACTGATAAGGATTATGATTTCTCAGTTGATCATGAGTTAATTACTTTGGTTGAATCTGATCCTTTCTATGGCTATGAATCTGAAACTGTTGTGGCACATCTTACTAAATTAAATGATATAGCTACCCTATTTACTAATGATGAGAAAACTCGCTACGATTATATCCTTAAATTATTTTTGTTCTCATTAAAGGGTGATGCTAAGATATGGTTTAATTCTCTTGATACTGGTTGTGTGCGTAGTCCCCAGGATATGATTTACTATTTCTCTGCTAAATATTTCCCGGCTCATAAGAAACAAGCTACTTTAAGGGAAATATACAATTTTGTGCAAATTGAAGAAGAGAATCTCCCACAAGCTTGGGGGGGGGCTTCTCCGATTACTTAATGCTTTGCCTGATCATCCTCCCAAGAAAAGTGAAATACTTGATATCTTTTATAATGGACTAACCTATGCTTCCATAGATTAACTGGATAGTTGTGCTGGTTGTGTTTTCAAGGAAAGAACTGTTGATCAAGCTGAATTGCTATTGAATAATATGTTGACTAATGAAAATAATTGGACACTTCCTAAATCAACTCCTAAGCCAACTCCGAAGAAAAGGGGTATTCTATTTCTCAGTCCTGATGATATGCAAGAGGCAAAGAAATCTATGAAAGAAAAAGGTATAAAAGCTGAAGATGTTAAGAATTTACCTCCTGTTGAAGAAATACATGGTCTTAATTCATTACCGATTGAAGAAACACACTGTCTTGATAACCTGACACAGGTAGTAAAGGTAAATTCTCTCTATAGAGTTAACGAAGGTGATATTCCTCGTAATAAGTCTGCTAGCCAATGCTTAGATGAGTTTGATAATTTTAATTGTTAAACAAGAAAACTTCAATGTTTATGTTGGTAGACAATTGAAACATAATTCTTATATGATTGAACACTTGAGTGATTATATGGCTAGTGTTAGAGGTGAACTTAAACTTATTAGTAAACATGCTTCTATGGTTTCCACTCAAGTAGAACAAGTACTTAAAGATCAGAATGATTTGCTCAATGAATTAAAACAATAAGAACGATAATGATGTTAGAGTTATGATTAGAGGTGGTAAAATTACTCAGGAACCTTTGTATCCTGAGGGCCACCCTTAGAGAATTGAGCAGAATTCTCAGACAATTAATATTGATGAACCTAGTCCTTCTAAAAGGAAGAAAAAGAAAAATGATAGGACTTTGCATGCTTCTAGTGAACCTGTTATTGACACACCTGAGAATCCCAATGATATTTCTATTTCTGATGCTGAAACACAATCTGGTAATGAACATGAACCTAGTGATAATGTTAATGATGATGTTCATGTTGATGCTCAACCTACCAATGATAATGATGTAGAGATTGAACCTGATGTTGATCTTGATAACACACAATCAAAGAATCAACGTTATGATAAGAGAGACTTTGTTGCTAGGAAGCACGGTAAAGAAAGAGAACCATGGGTTCAGAAACCCATGCCTTTTCCTCCTAAACCATCCAAGAAAAAGGATGATGAGGATTTTGAGTGCTTTGCTGAAATGATTAGACCTATCTTTTTGTGTATGCGTTTGACCAATATGCTTAAAATGAATCCTTATGCTAAGTATATGAAGGATATTGTTACAAATAAGAGAAAGATACCGGAAGCTAAAATTTCCACCATGCTTGCGAATTATACTTTTAAGGGTGGAATACCAAAGAAACTTGGAGATCCAGGAGTACCAACTATACCATGCTCCATTAAAAAAAACTATGTTAAAACTGCTTTATGTGATCTTGGAGCCGGTGTTAGTGTTATGGCTCTCTCTTTATATCGTAGACTTGATTTGAATTAGTTGACACCTACTGAAATATCTTTGCAAATGGCTGATAAATCAACTGCTATACCTGTCGGTACTTGTGAGTATGTGCGTGTTGTGGTTGCAAACGTTACTATTTTAACGGACTTTGTTATTGTTAATATTCCTGAGGACGATAGTATGTCTATTATTCTTGGAAGATCCTTTTTGAATACTACAGGGGCTGTTATTGATTGCACCAAAGGCAATGTCACTTTTCATGTTAATGCTAATGAGCATACGGTACACTTTTCGAGGAAACAACCTCAAGTCCACAGTATCAATTCTATTGCAAAAAATTCAACAATTACTATTGGAGGTTTTGAATTTCCTCTTCCTACTGTCAAGAAGAAATACGGTATTCTTATTGTTGGGGATGTGCATATCCCCGTTGAGGTAACCTGGTGTTATTCAAAAATTCTCCGGTTTCATGTTATTCGAAATGAGGTTGTTAATGAGACCTGATCAACCTTGTTAGTGGATTCCTTTTGATGAGCATGAGATGGATAAATTTAGAAGGCACAACTCTCTGTACCCTCTTTTTACCTTCTGTTATTTATATTAAATAAAGCAAAAATAGTATATTCTGTCTGTTTTCTGAATTATCCATGCAATAAAAAATACCCCAAAAATAAAAGTTCTCCAAATGCCCTGAAAATTAAGTACGATTTTTTCTAGAATATTTGAGAATATCTGGCACTGAAAATACAGCAGTGGGAGCAGCCACGTGCCCACGAGGGTGGAGGGCGCGCCCACCCCCCTGGGCGCACCCCCTGCCTCGTGGACCCCACGTGGGCCCCCTCCACTTATTCCAGCCACC
Source organism: Triticum urartu (assembly GCF_003073215.2). Classification (NCBI taxonomy): domain Eukaryota; kingdom Viridiplantae; phylum Streptophyta; class Magnoliopsida; order Poales; family Poaceae; genus Triticum; species Triticum urartu. Next base: position 208,922,067 of record NC_053022.1, on the reverse strand, counting down.
ACACACACCTTCTTCCTCCCAAAAAAATCACCAACCAGCTCAAGCACGAGTTCTAGCTCATCTTGCTGCCATTTTCGATCTCCTTGCTCAAAGCACCATTCACAAAACTGCTTTGGGGGATTGTTCCTTGGTATGTGACTCTTCCAATGGTCCAATTAGTTTTTGTTCTAGTGCTTTATTCATTGCAAATTTTTGCTTCCTAGGTGACCCTGTTCTTGAGCTTGCATGTCAAATTTATATGGTCCCAAGTAGTTTTAATACATGATATAGTCTCCAGGCACTTGTGGGAGTAGTTGCTATCAATTTTGTTGAGTTTGGTTCACTTTTATTTTGAAGTTGCTAAAAATTTCAGAAATTTTCAGAAAAAGATGAAGAGATTTTTGAGGGGCTCATCGAGCCGAAGCTCGAAGGATAAGAGGCCCAAAATATAATCTCCCTTGCACCGCGGAAGTTCGGCCATGTGAATGGCCTTGTGATGATTTCTTGAAAGCAGCGGGATTTATGATGATTTTTATGAGTTGGCTGAGAATGCAGGCCTCACCGATTTCCTCCACGACCAACGCGAACAGTATCTCTTACTCACTAATATTTTTGTGCAAAATTTTCATTTCCATGCTAGGAGGTCACCACCTTCGGTGGATTTCTATTTATATGATGAGTATAAGGAGATGTCCCTTTTTGATTTCTGTCGGGTCTGTAAGATACCCTTTTTGATTTCTGTCGTAGTGATGTGGAACGGTTTATTGATATGATTGCTGTAGGGGAAACTAGGAAGGTTTCCGATGCAAGAATTACTAGCATACAGTTTTCTATTCTACGTTACTTTGCAATATTTGCTTGTAGATGCTTGATTGGTCGCGGAAACTGTGGCAACCTTAGTGCCCCTGATATTGTTATTTTGTGCCATGCCTTGTTTCGTGATGACACATTTAGTATGGGCGCTATTGTTGCAAAGAGGTTAAATCTTAACCGTACTAAGGGCCCCATCTTGGGAGGTATCTTTGCCTCGCGCCTCGCTGCACATTTTAACATACCTATTAGACATTATGAGAAAGAAGAAAAGTTGCTGCCTCCTGTTTTCTAGACTACAAGAATATGGTAGCACATGATTTTATCGTTAAGAATAAGGAAAAGATGCTTAAATACAAGCTGATTTTTGATAAAAATCACCCTGAGACTATCACTTTGCCTTCTCCTTCCTTGTTTGACTTATCTGCAGGCAAGTATCTTGTTCCGCCGGAGGCCATTCACGCCTACCGAAACCCCACATCAGCTATAGAGCCAGAGCCGGAACCACAATTTGATCCTTCACGACAGTCTGTTTACCAGTGGGATCCGGAGGAGATTGCCAACCAGTGGCAACCCGAGGCTCCTTCTCAGTACGACCCCAGTTACAACTTCGGATATCCACCAGGCCATGCATGGGCATAGACCCACTTAGGCCAAAAGCCTAAGCTTGGCGGAGTATGTATTTCTCACCGACATTACATTCTTGTTCACACACTCATGCTAGTTGTCGACGCTCATACTTTTTCATTGTAATATCCATGCTAGTTTATTTCCCCTCTTATGCTTTCTTCTTGTGTGTTTTGTAAACCTTAAGAAAAACCAAAAAAATTAGTGGTAGTTTTTAGTTAGTTTACTTTCCATGCCTGTGGTAGTAGTAATTAAAAAGAAAACCCAAAAATATTTCTCGTTCTTTTTTTTGCTTGTTGGGAGCTTTCTCGTGTAAATATTTCTGTTTCTTTTCTTTGGGGGTCGAGAGGAGAAGACCATATTGAAAATGTTGAGTGACTCTTATATGCATTATTGTTGATCTGACAAAGAGCCCATATTACCTTGTCTTCTCTCTTGAATTGAATGCTTGCAGATTCTAGCTTAGTCCAATGCACGTGCACTATTATTATTATCCACACTATTCGGCCGTGCAAGTGAAAGGCAATAATGATGATTATATGATGAACTTATTGAGATGAGAAAAGCTGCTATGAACTCGACCTCTCTTGTTTTTGTAAATATGATTAGTTCATCATTCCTGATTCAGCCTATTATGAAAGAAACATGTTTGCAATGACAATTAGATATTGTAGTTGCTTATGCCATGCTTAATTAGCTAGGAGCTTATAATGGTTTACCTTGCGTGCCAACATACTATTAAAATGGTTGTGATGTGGTATGATAGGGTGGTATCCTCTTTTGAATGATTCGAGTGGCTTGACTTGGCACATGTTCGCGCGTGTACTTGAAACACAATCAACATAGCCTCTACGATATTTATGTTCATGGTGCATTATATACTACTCATGCTTGCATTCAGTGTTGATTAATTTTAATGCATGTTCATGACTGTTGTCACTCTCTAGCTGGTCACTTCCCAGTCTGTTTCTGGCCTTCATTTGTACTAAGCGGGAATACTGCTTGTGTATCCAACTCCATAAACCCCAAAGTTGTTCCATATGAGTCCACCATACCTACCTATATACGGTATCTACCTGCCGTTCCAAGTAAAATTGCATGTGCAAAACTCTAAACCTTCAAATAAACATTCTGTTTCGTATGATCGAATAGCTGATGTATCAACTAGGGTTGTCTGTATCTTCCATGCTAGGCGGGTTATTCTCAAGAGGAGTGGACTCCGCTCCTCACTCACGAGAAAATGGCTGGTCACCGGGATGCCCAATCCCATGCTTTATGCCAATCAAATCAAAATAACTGCAAATAAAACTCCCTTGGGACTCTTGTTACTTGGAGGCACTCATTGTTTCGAGCAAGCCATGGATTGGTGCTTGTTGGTGGAGGGGGAGTATAAACTTTACCATTCTATTTGGGAACCGCCTATAATGTGTGTAGCATGGAAGATATCGAGATCTCTCGGTTGTTAGGTTGACAATGAAAGTATACTGCTCAAAATATTATTCATATCTATTTCAAAACAGAGCTCTGGCACATCTACAAATCCATGCTTCCCTCTGCAAAGGGCCTATCTATTTACTTTCATGGTGAGTCATCATCCTCTTATTAAAAAGCACCAGTTGGAGAGCACCGATGTCATTTGCATCCATTACTGTTAGTTTACATTGATTATGACTTGACTGTATCTCTTTTACCATGAATTACAATGCCTAGTCAGTTCTTGATCTTTAAAGGTGCTCTGCATTTATGTTTTGCGGTCTCAGAAAGGGCTAGCAAGATACCATCTTGTTATATCATATTATGATTGTTTTGAGAAAGTGTTGTCATCCGAGATTTATTATTATTGCTCGCTAGTTGATTAGGCCATTAATATGAGTAAACATGAGACCTAAGTGTTATTGCAAATATGGTTAGTTCATAATCTTTGCTGAAAACCTGAATGCTGGCTTTACATATTTACAACAACAAGAGCAAACAGTGTTTGTAAAAGTTTTTCTTTGTCACATTCAGTTTATCAACTGAATTGCTTGAGGACAAGCAAAGGCTTAAGCTTGGCGGAGTTGATACATCTCCGTCGTATCTACTTTTCAAAACACTTTTGCCCTTGTTTTGGACTCTAACTTGCATGATTTGAATGGAACTAACCCGGACTGACACTGTTTTCAGCAGAATTGCCATGGTGTTATTTTTGTGCAGAAATAAAAGTTCTCGGAATGACCTGAAAATTAACAGAGAATATTTTTGGAATATATAAAAAATACTGGCGAAAAGATCCACGTCAGGGGGCCCACACCCTGTCCATGATGGTGGGGGTGCGCCCCCTGCCTCGTGGGCCCCTGACGCTCCACCGACCTCAACTCCAACTCCATATATTCGTGTTCGGGGAAAAAAAATCAAAGATAAGGATTCATCGTGTTTTATGATACGGAGCCACCGCCAAGCCCTAAACTCTCTCGGGAGGGCTGAGCTGGAGTCCGTTCGGGGCTCCGGAGAGGGGAACCCGTCGCCATCATCATCATCATCATCAACCTTCCTCCATCACCAATTTCATGATGTTCACTGCCATCCGTGAGTAATTCCATCGTAGGTCTGCTAGACGGTGATGGGTTGGATGAGATTTATCATTTAATCGAGTTAGTTTTGTTAGAGTTTGATCCCTAGTATCCACTATGTTCTGAGATTGATGTTGCTATGACTTTGCTATGCTTAATGCTTGTCACTAGGGCCCGAGTGCCATGATTTCAGATTTGAACCTATTATGTATTCATGAATATATGTGAGTTCTTGATCCTATCTTGCATATCTATAGTCACCTACTATTTGTTATGATCTGGCAACCACGAAGTGACAATAATCGGGACCACTCCCGGTGATGATCGTAGTTTGAGTAGTTCATGTATTCACTATGTGTTAATGCTTTGGTCTGGTACTCTATTAAAAGGAGGCCTTAATATCCCTTAGTTGCCAATAGGAACCCGCTGCCATGGGAGGGTAGGACAAAATATGTCAAGAAAGTTCTTTTCCATAAGCGCATATGACTATATTCGGAATACATGCCTACATTACATTGATGAACTGGAGCTAGTTCTGTGTCACCCTATGTTATAACTGTTGCATGATCGATCGCATCCAGCATAATTCTCCATCACCGATCCAATGCCTACGAGCTTTTCATATATTGTTCTTCGCTTATTTACCTTTCCGCTGCTACTGTTACAATCACTATAAAACCCAAAAATATTGCTTTTGCTATCGTCACCACTACTATCATATTACTTTGCTACTAAATACTTTGCTGCAGATATTAAGTTTCCAGGTGTGGTTGAATTGACAACTCAGCTGCTAATACTTGAGAATATTCTTTGGCTCCCCTTGTGTCGAATCAATAAATTTGGGTTGAATACTCTACCCTCGAAAACTGTTGCGATCCCCTATACTTGTGGGTTATCATAGCCCCCAAGGGCCGGGTCATTATGCGATAATGAGCAGGGACTTTATAAAATATGACCATGTACACTTTAACAACAACGTGTAGCCCCCAAGGGTCGGCTTAGTAAGATAATATTGAGCTGGGACTTTATATATACTTCTTTGAAAAGAACATCATATGATGTAACCCCCATCATGGGGCTTGAACCCACGTCCACAAGGTTAAGAGCTTTGTGCTTTACCAACTGAGCAGTGGACCCTTTCAATATAATGGAATAAGACTTGTGTGTCTTGAATTGTTGACAGGAGCAATTGGTAGCCCCAAGGGCCGGCTCATTATGATGTGATGAGTCGGGTCTTCAATAAGGCCAGTAAAAATGACTTTGCATTGGACCCAAGTGTCATGGTGCATGCTTGCAGCGACATGAGACTTGCATATTTGATGTAATCTCAACTTGAATAATGTAGCCCCCAAATGTCGGGTCGTAAGCCTGCAGCGACTCGGTACTATTCCAGCCAATGTAGATTAAATTATACCTATTGATAAAATAATATCCATTGCGCTGAAGCGACTTTGAAAACCTCAATCATAATATTGGTTATTGATAACCATAATAAAAAACCAACCATGTTGGCTATTAAAGATTTGAATAATATAACCTAATGATTTATAAGCGCATGATTCCAATGGCGCAATCCAAATATATACTGGCGACTTAACGTCCAAAGCCAGACTGGGCTAATAAACACAGGATAATTTCTCATCATACACTGGCGACTTATAGTCAAAAGCCAGGCCGGGTTAATAAACACCAGATATTATCTCATACTGACGACTTATAGTCAAAAGCCAGGCTGGTTAATAAACACCGGTGAATTATAATCATAAAACTTTATAAGCCTTATCAAATAAACCTCAAAAAGAAAGAATCTGTTGAATAAAAAACAAACGAGAAGCGAGGCTTTTCATGGGCTTCCAGGCCCAAAACAAGCCTTTTCACGGGCTGCCAGGCCACTGAGTTAAACCATTTTACAAACCTTATAAGATGGACCTCACATTAACCAATTGTCGTTTTAACTTTGACAAGTTCAGGGTCTATATAAGATTGACTTTTCAAACATTTGGCGGGTCATTCCAGGATTACCTGGGCGGAGTGGCTTACTTAAAAAGGTAGGATAACCCGGGGTTTTAGGTGAATACACCTGGCTTCCGAGCCTGGCTTTTATAGCCTATCACAAGGGTTATAGCAACTTTTGTTCTTTAGAACAAAAGAGCCCTCAAGCAATATTTTGAGCTCTGCTCAAGGGGAACCTATGTTTGAGTTGTGCTTTTGCAACAAACTCTCTTTCGTCCCTTTAACCTAGGCAACAAACCCCCAAGTGTTTTGTAAGCATGGCGTATAAGCCGGATCAAAGGGTAATTATAGCTTCACTCAATGAGCAGGAAGCCCCCATGTAACCATAATAAGATAAGCCCATAAGGTAGTATACCCATGTTTGAACCGTGCATCATGGCAGCAAGTTCTCTTTGGCAACCTTTAATTTTTCTAAGAACTCGAACTTGCGAGAGATTAATTCTTTTTGAACCGGAACTTTAAACCCGTTTAAAAGCTTCAAAACTTTGTGGGAGACAGATTACCCTTGAGCCGGATTTTAAACCGAAATCCTTCTTTTTAAGCCAGAAATTTTCTGACGGCCTTTAAATTTTCACCAATATGGCGGTAGCCTCTGGGACCTGGTTATCTTCCCTCCAATGACCCGGAGTTCATGAATCTGCTCAAACTGGCAACATTTACCGAGTCATGTTATCGTAGCCCCCGAGTCTAAAGACGACTCAAGGAGTTGGCTTGAGATTCTTCATATTTGACCATAGCATAGGGTGTATATCATTGGTGTTGATAGAGCAATATGAATCCACAGAAGGTTGAGGTGACTGCAGCGAGTTATAAATGATCCCGTATGAGTTGTGTCAGCAACTCGGCCAATGGTTCATCCCAACTAGTTGTTTTGAAGTTAACCAAACTATAGTGGCGGTGACTTGTGCGCCTGCTCATTAAGCCATCTAGTGTAGATGGTGGCTGATAATATATGATAATTGGCCTTCAAATTGTTGGAAGAAAAACCGGGTTCCCGCGCATTGACTTGCTTGCTCTCAATAAACAGCTCATGCAGATGGTACAAACGGCGGCTGATAATATAGACCGGTCCACATGGCGACGGTTTGCACACGTTATTGGACAGCTTACATGAGCGGGTGTGACCCTAATGTGCTGATATAGATTGATCCATAAGAGCGGCAACTTAGGCACTTCTATTGAGCGGCACGGCAAGGACAATTATCCGCGATATAACGCCATTTTGAAATAATTTTCCTGCATATAAAAATATACAAACCAACGTAATTTTTCTTTGACAAAAACAATATGTGTCAAAAAGAGATTTAGATGAATTTCACCTGATTTGTCCGTATGATAGACGATCTATATATAACGGCCATGGATAACCTTCAGTAATTTCAACTGCAATTGACCCACTCTCTCCGGCGGAGACAAGGCGGAAGAGGTGCGTGAGCCGGCTTGGAGCTGAGACTCCAGCGAGCGGCGACTCACAGTGGCAGTGACCAACCTGAACCAGAGAACGAGCGAGGACGACTCGACTTCAAAGGCGGTGCCCCGGAAGTTTAAATGATGGTGCGTGAGTTGGGGCAACTCTCCATGCGACAGGGGCAGCTCAACGCGGCTACGGCGGCGGGTCATGACGTCGGATTTGAGGGCGGCTCTACTGCCGCTCCAGCGGGGGCAGCACAACGGCGCTTCAATTTTCCTCTGAGCTTCAATATCAGTTTAAACCAAGCTCTTTCTCCCGCTGGCATTTCAATTTATAGTCTTCGTTGGAAAGATGGCAGCTTGGAGCTGCAGTAAAGGGCCTGCTCAAGGCATAGCGGCGGCCGGTGGCAACTGAACGCTGAAGCAGGCGGAGGAGCAAGCCCATAGGGTGACTTGCGGAGACTGACGAGGTAGCTGGGCCTACGGTTGAAGCGGCTTGACCATTGAGCTGTGGCGGCTCGTAGGAGGCAGCCGGCCATCAAAGGCGGCTCAGATAGTGGAGACGAGGCCAACACGATGGCGGCTTGCAGATGAGGCGGCGGCTCAAGGCCGTAGCGTCGGCTTGAAGCAGGCAGACCGCAGCGGCGGTTCAGCACACCAGCGAGGGCGACTTGGAACAGGCACAGGGCCGAATAGGCGTGAGGCCGCGGTGGCTCAGCAGAGGTGCAACAGCCGGTGGAGGGTCGTTGAGATAAGCTCCGTAGAGATAGACTAATGTGAGCGGTGACGAAGGCTCGTTGGCAACTTGCAAAGGAGATGGCTAGGTCAAGGTTGCTCAGACAAGGGGCGGTGCAACAACATGAGGAGTCTCCGGCGAGGTGGGTCACAAAGAAAACGACGAGCCAGCGGCTTAAGTTGGCACCGCGGTGGCTACGGACGATGCTTCGCAGGCCAAACAAGACGTCTTAGGGAGGAGGTGGCGGCTTGACGTGAGCTGTAGTGGCGGACGTACAAGGCGGGCCTACGCGGCAGCGCGGAGGCGAGCCGGACGACTATATGTACACGCGCGCGAAACGGAGCAAAGGCAAGCCAGGACGACTCCATGTGGAGCGGCGGCTCCAAGGAGAAACAGTTCGCAGCTCACAGCAAGTCAGGAGTCCACGCATGTACAGTGGTTGTACTCCCTCCATGCATGTACAGTAGTTATACATCCTTGGAATTTTGCTGGCAAAGAGTAGTAGTTGAGGGCTCTTCACGTGGAGGATCATGGGAATCCATCAGGCTTTCATTTGTTCATCGACCAGGCACTGTGGACACTTGATTCAGGTACATGTGCTAGGTTAGTCTTGATTGAGGTGTATGTTCTTATCCTGCTGTACGAGCAAATGATGCGCGTGATGAGGGCTGGGCCACAGCCGATTGAGGCGGAACGGCGACTCGATGCGCCTTGGAGGCAGGCCGGCCATGGCCACAGCGGCGGTTTCGGGCGAGTTAGCGAGCAACAGTGATTCACCAGCGGACTGAAACAAACGGAGACGGCCCAAGGCGCGGCGAACCTCGGCGGAGGCGGTGACTCATCGGAGCAGTTGGGCCTGGCCTGGGTGGCGGCTTCATGGAAGTGCGTGAGCCGGAGCGACTTTGGCGAGTCCGAGATGGAGCGTGCGCGCCCAGGCGAGTACAAGGCAGAGACCGAGTCTTGCTTTCCTTTTTCTTTTCCTTGAGTAGTACTAGATCACGTGAATCTCTATTGGATCAAGTAGTGCTCCTTTCCATCTAAGTACTAGTTTTATACCTGCGGGTTGTTATACTTGAAGTCGTATCTGATTAGTACTCCTTTGCTTAGAAGAAACGGCTATCACCATGACGGAGGCATCCGGGAAAATTTCCAAACAGAGTTTGATCCATAGCTTGACTTGACGGGGGCTTGGCCTAATGCGGCCGCTCACCAAATCCGGTGAATCCAATGTTCAACAAAAGCGAGGACTCCCATCGTGCTAAACCTTCGAAATCTTCTCTGACAATCTCGTAAAACGAACTGTTCAACGTCATCAACAAAAATTTCTGATTTGACCTAGTGAATTCAGCATTGAGGTAGACTCTTCCAAAACTAGCTTTTCTTCATCCGGAAATTTGCGAACTTCTCGAAACCCTGGAAAAGACCCCTTCAAGAACTCAACACCACCATGCGCAGGCCCCATGGTGGGAGCCAACTATCGTGGAATTGTCACGGCAGATGTCGTTAGTGTCAGGACTTAGTCGCAAGGCCAACGCATCTATGTGGTAGCTTGAGAGGGGTTGAGTGTGACGAGAGACGTGAGGTTTTACCCAGGTTCGGCCCCTCACGGTGGAGGTAAAAGCCTACATCCTGCTTCATTGATATTGATGATGATGATCACGATTATAAGGGTGCTCTATCTCGAGAGCTATTGAGTTGTCTGTCTAAACCTAACTTGTCAAAACTTGTGGAACTTGTCCCTCTTGGGGAGCACTGACCATCCTTATATATGTTGAAGGGGCGGATTACATGAATAATCCTATTAGGATTAGGATTACTCTATTACATGTGGAGTCCTAGTCTTACTTTCTTTGTAAGGGAATATTCCTTATGCTTTCCTCTTAAACTGGCCCACCATCATACGAACTAGCATACTGGGCCTTGGGCCTTGTCATCCGTCTGACCCGCCCACCGGTTTGCTAATGAGTCGCCAAGATCAGGCGGGTTACGCGTGAGTCACCAAGCTCCGGGCGGGTAACCAGTGAATCGCCAAGATCCATCCAGGTCATACATCCAGCCGGGTTACACCGTGGGGTATATCCCTAACAGGGCGAGGTCGCATGCACTCGGCACGGAGTCCCCATGGCGCCGGCGAGAGCTAGACGAAAAGGTGGGTTGGAGTCTACAGGGACTCGCTGACGAGCGGGGCCGCCTTGGCCATGTGCCGGCAGGGCAGCGGGGGTGCGTGCGCGTGCGGGTGAGAAAAGGTAGGGAGGAGGAGGCAGTGGGGCTAGCTGGGCTATGGGGTTGGCGCTAGCTGGGCCGGCTTGGTGGCCGAGGCCCAGGTGGCTACTGCTGCTGATCGGTTGCGCTGCTGCTGCTGCTGCTCTCTTCCTTTTTAATTTTGTTCAAACAGAAAAATAAACAAGAAAAGCACATAGAGCTAGGAGAGGGGTGTTAGAGATATGAAAATATCCCCATGACCCTGGGTTATTGCTTTATTTGAATAAATTGAGTTGGGATTTTTTAGAGGGAGTAAAATAATTCAAGTTTGAATTAAATCCAAACTTGAGCCATTTTAAAACCAAACCAAAACAACTCCAAAAGAGCTAAAATTTGGCAGATAGGTTTAGGACATGGTGCTAGAATTATGAGGCAAAGATGAACATTAAAAGAGAAGGGAATGTGGCACTTGCCAAAAGAAGGAAGTAGAGGGAAGGAGAAGGTGATGATGCATAGAACAACATTAGGAGCACCTCAAGGCATATGTTGAGCATGTAAAAGACAAGAGGCAAAACAACCACACAATGACCATGATGCCATTACATAGTAAGAATAAAATGCAATATGACAAGGATGGCATGAGATGAATATGCACTATATGATGATGACATACCAACCAACAATAATGCTAGAAAGAAAACAACAAAATGACCCAAAATGAAGGAGCCCAAAATGGAATTGATCATGTACAAAGTTGGATATATTTCCAAAATGGGAAGTTTTACATCTGGGGTGTTACAGTGGCCTAGGTTTTGTTGTTTAACATGCGTAGCCCACGACATGTTTCAACTTTTTTTGGATCCGGTAGGTATCAAGCGGCCTCTGGGCCTCCTAGCCTAGCTTGTCTATAACATCAGGAATCCAAGTTATGTTTGTTTTTTCAAGACGACGCGCAACTCAGTTATATTTTTCTATAAGAATGCAAAACTGAACCCATGGTCTCCCTTCTATAATGGTATATATATATATTTATATTTATATCTTATTTTATTACATATATATAATAGAAACAACATAAGGTTCCATTATTTTATAGACCTTCCCACTTCCTTTATTTTTCGTTTTCATTAATCCTATATCGAATTTTCTCCCACTTTCTTTTTCGATGTAATCTGAGTTTTCTCCTAGTACTTTTCCCTAGAACCAACTCAACTGTCCCAAGTCTAGCCTAAAAAATAATAATACCACACGTCCTATTAACTAATCAAATTAAAATGATATTTTATTTCGTAAATTGAAAGTTCTTACAAAATAATAATAATATTTGTTTATATATAATTTGGCAAGTTAACTCCTGGTGATTGCGTACATAAGCTTGCAAAGATTTTACTGACCAATGGAGTAATAAATGTGCAATCATGTGTTTATGTTTTTATAGCATTTCTCCATCCAGCCCAACATGATATTTTCACCCAGCCCAGCAAGTTTGCGGGATTTGAGAAAAATGCAAATGGGCTTTAAATTCTACCATAATATATAAACGGGCTACATATGCGCTAAATCATTGTTTCACCCAGCCCACCAAATGGACTAAAAAATGGATTGACTGACATGTGGGCTAGTAGGTTGAAGCCTAAGCACAAAGGTCGAAGCCTAAGCAAGGTGTTGGATTTACATGCAACGGCCGACATTCTTCTTCAATCTCTCGTGTTCTTCCCCCGGCGCTACCGGGACCGCGTGCACCAGCCTACGGCGTCCAGCGATGCTGTTTTGCGCGCCTCATAGCGAAACGGTACCCCACCGATGGCCAGGCCATCCCTCCACTCCTCTGCACCTCCTTTTTTTTCTGCCGACTGCAGGCCCAGCCCGCACCCGAACCAGTCAAGTTTCCTACTCCTCTCCGTCTGCGACTCCACTATCGTGTCTTCCCCATCTCCGGGGCGTTCTCGTCTGGGGCTTCGCAATCGTGGAGAGGCTGACAGTGGGGATGCACCACGCCCATGGACGCATGCATGCAACTGCATCCTTTTTACCCTAAAAATAATGTTTTCTCCCCCTGACAGCTGGGACCCACTAGCTACATCTTTGCACGCATGGAAGTGCGTCCTTATTAAGGGCAAACAAAAGATTGGTCCCCCTGACAGCTGGGACCCACCAGTTGTATCTTCACATGCCAGGAAATGCGTCCTTATCCTCCCTGACAGCTGGGACCCACCCGGTCGAAGCATACGTAGCGTTGTCTGTGTACATACTGGTCAATCAGTCTGTCTGCCATGATGAACCGTGGCCGAGTAAGGAGCGGTAGCAGTTCGTGCAGTCTAGTCCAAACCGTGTACACGTACGTACAACCAGATGCCAAAAAAATACGACCATGTACGTACATACGGGCGGGGTCTCGAACGCGTACTCGTGCATACGTACAGACAGGGATCGTGTACATGGATAGGCCACGAACGACAGCAACGGAATCCTGTTCATCGGAAGCCAGCCGGCTGGGTCGGAACGGAGAAACTGCATCATGTTCATGGGGAGGCAACGGAATGCATCGTGTTCATCGGGAGGCAACGGAATACGTCATGTTCATCGGGAGCCAACCGGCTCGGACAGAACAACCGAAACGAGGTCTGGCATACCGCAGAACGGAGGAGACAGGCCTTCTTTTCAACTGTGTACGGTCAAAATGGGGTCCTATTCATCAGGAAGGGTCTCGCGTACCACAAAACGGAGGAAACATACTTGGGTTCGACCGCGTACGGACGAAACAGGGTCCTGTTGATCGGGAGGGGTGTGGCGTACTGCAAAATGGATGAAACAGACTTGTGTTGGAGCGCCTACGATTGAAACGAGGTCCTGTTCATCGGCAGGGGTGTGGCGTACCGCAGAACAGGACTCCACGGGCTACTGTTCATCCACCGTCGACTTCCTCCAGCCTCCACCTGGTACTATTTATCCACTGTCAACTTCCTCTAGCCTCCACCAACTATTGTTCATCCACGGGGTCATGTTAATCCAGCCTCCATCGGCTACTAATCATCCAGCCCTCCACGGGGTCCTGTTCATCCAGCTTCCACCGGCTCTTGTTCAACCAGCCCTCCATGGGGTCCTATTCAACCAGCTCTACACGGGGTCCTGTTCAACCAGGCCTCCACGTACGGGGTCCCTCCACCGGCTACTGTTCATCCACCCCACCTCCTCGATCGGGGTCCTATTCATCCAGTAGCAACGGCCTCTACTACCACGGGATCATGTTCATCCAACCCCCACCGGGAACTATTCATCAAGAGGCAGCTTCGATCGACTTCAGTTAGTAGCAGTAGTGAAGGAATCACTCGGGTTCAGTTAACATCGAGGGATTGATTGGGGTTCAGTAACATAGCTAGTGCAATCGCTCGGGTTCAGTTAGAGCCCGACGCCTCGCTCGGTTTCAGTTAGAGCGCAATGCCTCGCACACATGCGCGTATGTGTACAAGAGAAACGCGCAAACCTCCATGCATCGCTCAGCCCCGACCACCCACCGTAACCGGGAACTCCCCGAAATTTTCCTCGCCCTCGCTTCTACCATGATTTTTCTATCATGGACGGCCCAAAGAATGTCATGCAAGTGCGTCTCCGACCTACCTAGGACGAAAAGCCCATTTTCTATCATGATTTTTTGTCATAGAAGTAGCAGCCCACCACATCTATGATGATCCCGGGTTTTTTCACAATTATCGTCATAGAAGTGTCATAAGCATGACATAATTTTTTTTGTTCGGCCCATAATGTCACGGATGTGTCTTTTTTTGGTAGTGTGCATTCCGAAACCATTCCGGAGACCAAACAACATCGTCCTATATATCGATCTTTACCTCTAGACCATTTCAAAGCTCCTCATCATGTCCGTGATTAGATCCAGGGCACCGAACAACATTCGGTCACCACAACACATAAATCATATAATACCAAATCGACATCGAACGTTAAGCGTGGGGACCCTATGGGTTCGAGAACTATGTAGACATGACCGAGATACGTCTCCGGTCAATAACCAATAGCAGAACCTGGATGCCTATATTGGCTCCTACATATTCTACGAAGATCTTTAGCGGTCGAACCGTAATGACAACATACGTGATTCGCTTTGTCCATCGGTATGTTTCTTGCCCGAGACTCAATCGTCGGTATCTTCATACCTAGTTCAATATCCTTAGTGGCAAGTCTCTTTACTCATTCCGTAATACATCACCTTTTGACTAACTCCTTAGTCGTTTGCTTGCAAGCTTATGATGTGTATTACCGAGAGGTCCAGAGATACCTCTCCGATACTTGGAGTGACAAATCCTAATCTCGATCTATGCCAACTCAACAAACACCTTTGGAGATACGTGTAGAGAATCTTTATAGTCACCCAGTTACAAGTGACATTTGATAGCACACAAGGCATTCCTCTTATATCTGGGAGCTACATAATCTCATAGTCGAAGGAATATGTATTTAACACGAAGAAAGCAATAGCAATAAAACTGAACGATCATTATGCTAAGCTGATGGATTTGTCTTGTCCATCACATCATTCTGCTAATGATGTGATCTCGTTATCAAATGACAACTCATGTCAGTGGTTAGGAAACCTTAACCATCATTGAGCAATGAGCTAGTCTAGTAGAGGCTTATTAGGGACACACTATTTGTTTATGTATTCACACATGTATTAAGGTTTCCGATCAATAAAATTCTAGAATGAATAATAAACCTTTATCATGAATAAGGAAATGTAAAATAAGAACTTTATTATTGCCTCTAGGGCATATTTCCTTCAATCTCCCACCTGCACTAGAGTCAATAATTTAGTAAATATCACCTTATGATTAACACCAATAGTTCACATCGCCATGTGATTAACACCCATAGTTCACATCGCCATGCGACCAACACCCAAAGGGTTTACTAGAGTCAATAATCGAGTTCACATCGCCATGTGATTAACACCCAAAGAGTGCTAAGGTGTGATCATGTTTTTCTTGTGAGAGAGGTTTAGTCGATGGGTCTGTCACATTCAAATCTATATGTATTTTGCAAATTTCTATGTCTACAATGCTCTGCATGGAGCTACTCTAGCATGAATAATAAACCTTTATCATGAATAAGGAAATATAAAATAACAACTTTATTATTGCTTCTAGGGCATATTTCCTTCAGGGGTGGAGCCCCCATCCCATCTTTGCCTTCTCGTCTCTTTGTCTTCGACCCTTGTCGCAACAGCCATGGTGCCCGTGAGGTGGTTCACCACCGCCGAGAAGGGCAAGGCACCATAGGAGGGGCCGGAGCAACCGCAGCCCAAGAGGGGGCTCAGCCGCCCCTGCACGTCTGCCTCTACGCCCGCAGCATCATCTCGGGGGTGCGGGCGCCCTCCATTGGTGGTCCGCATCGGCTCCGGCAGCTGAGGGAAGAACCCCACCCATGGAAGCGGCCGTGGGGGCTGAGGCGACCGTGGCCGAGGGAGGAATGGGGCAGCCACCCGACCTCATCGACCGTGGTCCCAGTCCGCCGACATAGCCCGTGAGTTGGTCGTGTGGATGGAGAGTCTGCCCTGCACTTGGCTTCAGCTCCCGGCTCCTTTGTGGTGGAGATGGCGGCGAACGGGCCTGTTTGGCTATCACTGCAGCCTAACGGCTGCTGCAACTGGTCCTCGTGGGCAGAGGTTGAGGTCACTCCTTCCAGCTATGTTTACCTGACTCGGGGGTGGCAGTCGTCCGCTACGCCTACGGCCTGAAGGGGAGGCACACCGTCAACTTCATGCTTGACGGGGCGATGATGCTCTTCGTCAAGATCTTTAGGGAAGCTGACGGATGCCTGGGATGCTGCCCGGAGAGCGATGGCAGCAGCAGGACCACCTCTCCTCTGACGACGATGGCCGCTGCGGCGGCGCCGACGTCCTTGGTGGTGAACTTGCCCTTGGTGACGGGCGTGGCGCTTCAAGCAGTGACGACACTTCCTCTGGAGGAAGCGAGAGTGACGATGACTATGATGAGCCGCCGCGCAGCCACGCCAAGGTGGAGGACGACTCCAATTAGGCGCCTGCGGCGTTGCATCCTTAGGAGCGGCAACCTCCAGGAGGAAGTTTCTTATTATTTCCTGCATCGAAAACATCAAGGGCCCCATGGGGGCGTGTGAGCAACCGCCATGCTTGCGCCTTTACCTTATTGCTTTCAGCTCGTGTTTTCAGTCATGATGGCGTCTCTCATCTATGTTCGAGCTCTTTTTATTTATGATAGCTTAGTGCTCTACATCACTGGGACCCAGTCCCCAAGCAAGCCTCAACCATCGCTGGTATGCCAGGTCACGATGCCTTGGGCAAGGCTAGGAGGTGAGGGGCTCGAGGTCTATTAAGAGCTCCTAAGGCGCGATGCTCACGAGGTCCCCCTTGACATGCAAGCAGCTTTTGAGAGAGAAAGGGTCTTTGCTCATACGAGATCGCGAAGGTAATGCGGGTTATTATTAAGAGACTCACGCATGACTCCAAGACAATGACTTAGCTTGTGGGGTAGATCGAGGCATTCGCGGCATGCGGGTGATTTTCGCGGCATGAGGGTGCGCTTCCTTGGAGTTCTGGTTCCCTGTGCACCACTTTCCTATGATGGGTCAGCACAAGTCCCGCTAAGGGCATATAAAGCATCGGCATCCTTTGCGTTGCAACTGAAGTAAATTTAGCTGAACTGTGACCCTCTAGCCATATATCCTCGCGAGGTCTGCATCTCTTTTCCTCGCTTGTCAAGGTGCTCCATGTTATTGGGACCCGACTCTCGAGTGAGGCTCAGGTGCCGCTGGTATGTTAAGTCGCGATGCTTGGGACAAGGCTAGGGGGTGAGGGCCTGAGAGCCAGTAGGAACTCCTGAGGCGCGATGCTCTAGGGTTCCCCTTTTAACGTGCTAGATAGTTGCGTGAAAAGGAAATGCATTTCTCGCGAAGGTCATAGGGGGAGGCGTCTTAGTCGGTAGTGGCACAGTGTAGGGTGGTTGTACTTAGCTTTTTGCCGGCAATACGGTCATTCCTCCAGAGCCGGCCCTTAGGTAGCAAGGCGTCACCAAGGCACCATCTGAATGCCTGTCTTTGTAAGTTCCCGCCTATTGACTGATTACAAGGTACTAAAGGCGGTGCGCGCTTTATGATCTGTTCATGAGTGTTCTATGAGAAGATAAGGCACTAAGGACCTGGTGAGGTGACGTGCACGGGGCCGGCCCACGAGCCAGAGCTTAGTCGCTTAGATTTATCAACGCTGCAGGGACGAACCCGAGCATAGACGTTGTGCTGATAGCTCCCTCTCATGGGAAGATCATGGGGAGAGTTGGTAGCGCCCGAAGCCCCCGGGGCGATGTGGTACTGAACGCAGGTTTGATAGTCATAGCAACTCATGAACGCATAATTGTTTCTTAATACATGAGAAAAACGATGCAGTTCTAGGGACGGGTCCTGATAGCCTGAGGATAATGCAGCCTGAGGGGCGCCCTCAATTGAACAGACCAAAAGGTCACCTGGTGTCGGCATCCTGGGAACGGGGGTCCCCAGACATGCCTGTTTGCGGCCCACGACGTGGCTCTAACTGCGGCCCTGTACGGCCCATCTTCACCAGCAAACACTCAAGACCCTCGCGAGGGGCCAAGCCTCGCGAGGCGGACGACGTAAGACCTCCTCGGGGGCGGCCTCACCAGGCTGGCTCCCGAGGGGCAGAGAGATCAAGGCAAGGCACACCTCACGAGGTTCCTGTGATGCAAGCCATGACGATCAAGGCCAGCCGGGCGCCAGCGCGCGCAGTGTCCCCGTTTCCTCTTTGGTGCCAAAAAGGCAAGCGCAGGCCCAGAGTCCCGAGGCATCAAGCAAAGGTTTCCATGTCGGTGCAACAAGACCAAGACCAACAGGACGGCAGAATGGAGGTCACCATGGAGCCCAGGACAACGTCATCACCAGAGCCTTTGACAGGCGAAGACCATCTTTTGTCATGATAGCTTGTACTAGCTATCCCCCTTCAAATTGGCCGTTGTAGGATCCCTTCCCGACTAATATTTGGGAAGAGGATCCGGGCCTCTATAAATAGGGCTAGCCACCACCGCAGCCAGGGATCGGCTCATCAAGAGACGAAATGATCTCATCTTGGACCGGATCCATTCCACCAAGGCCACCACACAAATTCACCAAGCACAAGAGCACCTCTCCTCAGGAGGCTGTTCTTCCCTTGTAACTGTTCATCCTCAGCCCAAGAGGAAATCCACGACACCACACTGGAGTAGGGTATTACACCACATTAGTGGCCTGAACCAGTATAAATCTTGTGTCCCTTTGTTCTACGAGTTCGACACGCTGAGCCTTGAGATCGCGGTGAGGGTGAGTGCTTGGGGGAAGAGAGATCTTCATGCGCACCCTAGTGTTTGAACCTCCAGGGTTTTGCCGGAACCCGAAATCCGACATTTGACACGCCAGGTAGGGGTGCGCTGAAGCTTTCCTTCCGTTGATCCACATTCCACTGCTCCACCACATCCATGTCGAACGCACGTCAAGCCCGCGCCGAGCGCCGGGCCACCCTCGCCGTCCGTGTCACTCAGACAACCCCTGTCGGCAGGCCTCCCCGTCGTTCTCCATCTCCTGTTGCCAACGCCGCTACCGGCCCGACAGGAAATGAGCAGCAAGCATCCTCATTGCACCCCTCCGTGCGGCGAGATGGCCGCACCACCACCCCATCCCTGACTCCTGCCGGCTCATCATCTCATGCTCGACGTGCCCACACGGACGCGCAGGCCGTGCTGCTCATGGCGCGCGAGCTCCTGCGCTACCACCCGGTCGACGACCTCTACGAGGACTGGTTGGACCGCATCGCCGAGCTCGTCAGCGTCGCTGGGAGCTCCCCTGCACCATCCCTCTCGCTGCCTCGCCCACCTCCAGCCGCGGGTGATGTAGCTCATGGAGAGCCTCCGCCGCCTCCACATCAAGACGGCGCCCTTGCCCCGAGACGCGCAGCTCACGGAGCTCCACCGCCCCCTCCGTGTCAAGACGGTGTCCTCACCCCAAGATGCACGGTCCCATGGCGTGATGCGCCACGCCGTGCGCCCAAGCACGAAGAAGGAAGCCGCCAAGAGGTTCCCCGGCTGCAAGAAAACGCTCCAGCACTCCCAGCACCACGACAAGACCGCATGCCGCCTGTGGCGGCGGTGCGCGAACATCCAGGCTAGGCCCCGCATTAGCAAAGGGCCCTCGTGGCCACCGCAGGCTGTCGCGCCTTTGCTCCCGAGCTGTGCACCGTCGTTTGGCCAGGCAAGTTCAAGGCGGATCTGCCTCCACGATATGATGGCACCCCCGACCCCGCGGAGTTCCTGCAGCTCTATGAGCTGAGCATCGAGGCTGCCAACGGCGTAGAAAAGGTCATGGCAAACTGGTTTCCCATGGCTCTCAAGGACTCATGGCTCCTGAACCTGCCCGCGGGATCGATGTCCTCCTGGGATGACATGCGCAACCACTTCATCGCCATCTTCCAGGGCACTCGCGACCACCCTCCGGCCGCGGGTGACCTGTGCCACATCAAGCAATAGCCGGGAGAGACCCTGTAGAAGTACATCCAGCGCTTCAACAGCGTCCGCCTCAAGATACCCAAGGTGACGGACGAGGACAACATCTCAGCGTTTTCCAATGGCATCCGCGACATCAAGATGAAGGAGGAGCTCGCCATCCACGAGGAGCTATGCACGACTTTGGAGCTGTTCAACATAGTGACCATGTGCGGAAGAGTTGGGGAAGGGCGTCTCTCCCTCCTCGAACTCCATGCTGCCGACCCAAAAGAAAAGAAGACCAAGGTCAAGGACGTGAAGCGCAAGGAAGTGGCCTTACTGGCGGCAGAGCCAGACACCAAGCGCGGTTGGGACCTCCTCGAGTCATCCAAGGGCGGTCGTCCGTTCTGTGCCTTCCACAACATGCGCAGCCACAACACCAACGATTGTAAAGAGCTCAGGGCCATCCGAGATGGACGCTTCGGTTGACGCCCCGAGCGCAATGACCGGGGCTATGGCCGAGGAGGAGGACGAGGCGGAGGATGCTGGGACGACCGCAGCCCTCGCCAGGAGTGGCGCGACCAGCCTCGTGAGAACCGCTGGCAAGAGCAGCCTCGTGAGGGCGCCTGGAGGGACCAGCCTCACGAGGACCGTCCTTAGGGCAATCCTGGTCTTCCTCCACTGCCACCACCACCAAGAAGGAACGACGACCACCATTAGGACAAGGGGTCTGGGGGCTTCCAAAAGCCGCGCGCCATCACTTGCATCTTGGGTGCTGCTCAGGCCCGGGCTTCCCAGCGCATCTTCAAGCAGTTCTCTCACGAGGTGAATGCAGCCCTTCCGAAGCTCGAGGCCACGCGCCCGCTCAGATGGTCCAATTACGCCATCACCTTCAGCTCGGCGGACCAGCTCAAGTGTGCGGCGACGGCCGGTGTCCTCCCGATGCTCTGTTCACCCGTCATCAGCAATGTCCAAGTCACCAAGACCCTCATCGCTGGCGGCACGGGGCTTAGTGTCCTATCCATCGAGACGTTCGACAGCCTTCAAGTGCCATACGATCAGCTTCAGCCCACCAAGCCTTTCTCAGGAGTGACCAATGGCTCAACTACCCCGATAGGGCATGTTCGCCTCCCTGTCACCTTCGGTCAGCGCGGCAACTACCACACCGAGCTCGTCGACTTCGACGTTGCTGACATCCGTCTGTCGTACAATGCCATCCTCGGGTATCTAGCTCTGGCCAAGTTCATGGAAGTGACCCCCATGGCTACAACGTCCTCAAGATGCCGGGAAGTGGCGGAATCATCACAGTCCCCTGCGAAGAAAGAGATGCGGTGTGCTCCCTCGAGCGTGCCTTCCAAGCCGCAGCAATGGAAGACTCTGACAGCAAGGGCGCGTACCCTCCTATGGCCACCCCAAGAAGAAGAAGCAGCTACTCTGCACATGGCCTCAGGGGAGCGGCGCCTTTAGCGGTGCCACATCAGGATTGGTGCCCGCACCTGGGGTGCCTCCCTCCCTCGCATAGGAAGGCGCGCCCGGTGCCCTCCTCTGCCAGGGCTCGAGGGCTCTCTTCTGGAGGTCCTCGGACCTAGCCAACATCACGAGGGAGGCGCTCGGGCACCACATGGAGGCGTGCTTCGTGGCATGTTTCCCTCAGGAGGGCATCGGGCGAGGAGCGCTGGGCACTCAGGAGTTCATCATCAAGGCCACTCAGGAGCTTCAGGAAGCAAGGGCAATACACGGCAACCGCCACCCACCAGGTGTAGCTCCCCATCCGGGCGAGGGTGGCGAGCTACGCGTCTGCATCAACATCCCAAGGCTCAACAGGGCCGCATCTCAGGAGCGCTTCTGGCCTTCGCGTGCTGGCCGGTGTAAGGGTCCAACCATAGCTAGGTTCGCATGCTGTTTGGCCTACCGAGCGTGGCACCCGCCTTCCAACACAATCTACGGAGCATCCTGGCGACCTAGGAGGCCAACCATCACACACTCCTGGCGGAGATGGAGACGGTCCTCAAGAGGCCACCTAAGCCCCCAGAGCCTCCCGACGCTCAGGGTCTTGGCGACTCATGAGGAGAGACTTCTTCAGCACGCGCCTTCAGCTACCCCAACGCTCCTTCGACAACAAAACCAGGTGACATTTTCCAAGTTCATTCAGCTAGGAGCGCCCCTCAGGCTGCATTATTCCTAGGTCACATGGGCATGTCCCTGCAGCATGTATCCTCTTGGATCTTTAGCTTACCCTGCGAGGGGCGCCCCTCAGGCTGCATCATCCCCAAGTTGCCCAGGTCCGACCCAGTGGCATGTATCGTTCTTGCATTTACCTAAGCTAGTTTTCTCTCCATGCATAAGCTATCTATGGTCATTACCTGCTTGATTGCCACCCACCGCGGGAGCCATTCACGCCGGCACGGCGCTTGTGCTCGGGTCCATCCCTGCAACGCTGACAAATCTGAGCGGTCGAGCTCTGCCTCGCGGCACGCCCGCACACGTCACTTCACCAGGCCCTCAGTGCCTTCGCCTTCTTGCGGAGCGACCAATGGCAGACCAGCAATTGTAGTGGCAATTTGTGTCCCTCCTCGCGCTAACTTGCAGGAGCCTCCTGAAGACAGCAGCAGGCGGTACCGCGGGCTCCCTCTTCTCCCATGCAATTCGCTTGCGTGTTAAAAGGGGGGCTCCTGAGCATCACGACTCAGGAGCTCTTACTGGCTCTCCAGCCCTCGCGCCCTGGCCTAGACCACGGAATCGCGACCTGGCATACCAGCGGCGGCTGAGCTAGCTCGAGGGCCGGGACCTGAGGACGTAGTGCACATAGAAGAGCGTGGAGGAGAGGGGGAGACTCGCATGGGCCTAACATGGCTACACTACGGCCGTGGACACACGAGTCTGGCGCAATGCAAGGAACCAACTCTGGACTGCCAAGATAAGTTTCGCACCCGGGTCGACCGAGCACTACGACATAAGATTCCTATCTCTCGTAGCCTTGGAGCGGCAAAGTCACGTCCCTTTCCTACCTCTCAGTGGCTGCTTGCGCGCTAAAGGGGACCTCTTGAGCATCGCGCCTCAGGAGCGCTTACTGGACCTCGGGCTCCTCACCTCGTGGCCTTGACCATGGCATCGCGACCTGGCATACCAGCGACGGCTGCAGCCTGCCTGGGGACCGGGACCTGTCGGCGTAGAGCACCAAGCTGCCATGGGGTTGGAATGGAGAGACTAAGCCGAAACAGGACATGCGTTCACAAATTTTCATTATAAGAATAATAACAACAAAAGCATTACGGACCCTTTACACGCCCCCATGGGGTCCATTTTGATTCCTCGCAGGGAGCAAAAGAAGGAAGTTTCTAGGGGCCCTATCTACATGCACCAAACACCGCCGACGCCATCATCAACAGTGGGCCAAGGGAGGCCGGCGCCAACCCCATCCAGATCAGCGACGGCGGCGGCCGGACGCCGCGTCCTTACTCCAGGCGTGGCGAGTGTTCGGGGGCACGTAGCTGTCGTCGCTCATCTCCGGAGTCTCGTCGGGCTCGGGAGAATCGCTGGACCACTAGGAGTCACCACTTGTACTGGAGGCGCTGCTGGTGAAGCCAGCGGCAAGCTCGGTGTTGGCCGCTGCATCGTCCTGATGACCCCCTTCAGGGCAGCACTCCAAGCGGTGGCCTTCCTCGTCAAAGACCTTGAAGAACATCATGGATGGGCCGTCGTACTCAAAGTGGATGGCGAGGGCGCCTTCCGCATGGCAGACTCGAGCGACCTCGCCCCAGCCACGGGTCATGAAGATCTTCCCTGGGGAGATGGCTTCGACCTCCGCTCCAGTCGCCGGGGCGTCGCAGATGGCGTGTTACAGCCAAAGCTTGAGTGGGCCCCTCGGCGGCATCTCGACGGCGAAGAACTGTGGGAAGCGAATCCAAGTGCGCGAAGGCATCGCTGCCCACATCATGAGTTCGTGCAAGGAGTCCGCGGCGTGGGCTCCTGGGGCAGCGACATGTGTCACCACGGCGCAGCGACCACGGCCACGGCGTGGGTGGCGTCGTTCGTCGCCTCTCCCTTTGGAGCCCTCGGCTCGGGCATGCAAGGGTAGCGGATACCCGGGAGGTGGCCGCTCGCACCAAGGCCTCGACACCTCTGGCCTCACAACTATGTCGCGACGATGGGACAACCTCTTCTTCGGTGGAAGTGGCTCAGGCTCGTCGAGGGGGTTTTCCCCTTCCTGCGGCTGAGAACCTCCGTATCGACGCCATGGTTGTCGCTGCTAGTGATGGAGCAAGGAAGAAGAAGAAGAAGGAGGAGCGAAGGAAGAGATGTGTGGCGGGGGCTCCACTCCCCCTCTTCGCATTTATAGCCAAGAGGAGGCCAACCGCCGGCCTCCACGATCTAAGGTAATAATGACCTTTTTTCTGCATGCAGCAGGGACTCGTCAAGTCGGGAAGTTGCCGAGGCTACGTGGGGAAGCGGAGACGCCCACGTCTCATCAATCGCCACATGCCAACCGAGGCCGCAGGCTGTTGGGGCCTCTGGCACTCCGCACATGCTCTTTGGCTTTGCCTCGTTGCCAAGTCCGAGTGCGCCTTGGGCCCGCGGGCTACTGTCGGCGTCCTGGGAACGGGGGTCCCCAGACTTGCCTGCCTGTGGCTCACGGCGTGGCTCCACCAGCGGCCCTGTACGACCCATCTTCGAGGGCGGCCTCACCAGGCTAGCTCACGAGGGGTAGAGAGATCAAGGCAAGGGACACCTCACGAGGTTCCTGTGATGCAAGCCATGACGACCAAGGCCAGGCGGGGGCTGATAACCCACAAGTATAGGTGATCAATTGTAGCCTCTTTCGATAAGTAAGAGTGTCGAACCCAACGAGGAGCTAAATGTAGAACAAATATTCCCTCGAGTTCTATCGACCACCGATACAACTCTACGCACGCTTAACATTCGCTTTACCTAGAACAAGTATGAAACTAGAAGTACTTTGTAGGTGTTTTTGGATAGGTTTGCAAGATAACAAAGACTGCGTAAATAAGAAGTAGGGGCTGTTTTAGGGAAAGAAGCAATAAAGTTAGTATATCGAGTGTGGAAAAGTGGTGGTAGGAGTTTCCAAATTGTCTCTAAGCAATTGCCTACTTTACTAGACCGATAACAAGTTTTAAGTGGGAGAGGCCATTACTACCATGTCATCCCTGACTTGGAATTCAATGCACTTATGATTGGAACTATTAGCAAGCATCCGCAACTACTAACGTTCATTAAGGTAAAACCCAACCGTACCATTAAGATATATTGGTCCCCCTTAAATCCTGTATGCATCAATTTCTGTGCTAGGTTGAAGCTTTTGTCACTCTTGCCCTCCAGTACATAGTCCTATCAACATACAACTAACACTATGGTGTGATCCATGCGCGCGCTCATATGATGGGAACCAAAGGACAACAACATAACCACAAGAAAAATAAAACCAATCATAGCAATTCACCAATCACTGGTAGGACAACGAAAATCTACTCACACATCATTGGATAATAATATGAAGCATAAAGCACCATGTTCATGTGGAGGGTACAACAGGTTGCGGGAGAGTGGAACGCTGTAGATAGAGGGGGGAAGGTGATGGAGATGGTGGTGAAGATGGCGGAGGTGTTGGTGTAGATTGCGGTGATGATGATGGAGGTGATGTTCATGGAGATCTGTAACTCGGATTGGGCTGAAATTTTAACACAATCTCTATCCTCATATTAGCTTTCTTGCGGCGAAAGAAGGGTATCAACCGCCTTACGGGGTGGCCACGAGGTACCAGGGCGCGCTTGACCCCCTGGGGCGTGCCCCCCTGCCTCGTGCCCCCCTCAGGCATTGTCTCGCGCTGATTCTTCTTCCCAAAAATCACATATATTCCAAAAAAATCTCCGTCAGTTTTTATCCCGTTTGGACTCCATTTGATATGGATTTACTACGAAACGAAAAACATGCAACAAACAGGAACTGACACTGGGCACTGGATCAATATGATAGTCCCAAAAATAGTATAAAAAGTTGCCAAAAGTATATCAAAGTTGTATAATATTGGCATGGAACAATCAAAAATTATAGATACGATGGAGACATATCAGCATCCCGAAGCTTAATTCCTGCTCGTCCTCGAGTAGGTAAATGATAAAAAAGATAATTTTTGATGTGGAATTCTACCTAGCATAATCTTTATCATGTAATCTAATCATGGCATGAATATTAAGACACGAGTGATTCAAGGCAATAGTCTATCATTTGACATTAAGACAATACTACTTTGAGCATACTAATAAAGCAATCATGTCTTTTCAAAATAACAAGGCCAAAGAAAGTTATCCCTACAAAATCATATGGTCTGGCTATGCTCCATCTTCACCACAGAAAATATTCAAATCATGCACAACCCCGATGACAAGCCAAGCAATTGTTTCATACTTTTGACGTTGTCAAACCGTTTCAACTTTCACACAATACATGAGCGTGAGCCATGGATATAGCACTATAGGTGGAATCGAATATGATGGTGGAGGTTATGTGGAGAAGACAAAAAAGGAGAAAGTCTCACATTGACGTGGCTAATCAACGGGCTATGGAGATGCCCATCAATTGATGTCAATGTGAGGAGTAGGGATTGCCATGCAACGGATGCACTAGAGCTATAAGTATATGAAAGCTCAAACTGAGACTAAGTGGATGTGCATCCAACTTGCTTGCTCATGAAGACCTCGGTCATTCGAGGAAGCCCATCATCGGAATATACAAGTCATGTTCTATAATGAAAATTCCCACTAGTATATGAAAGTGATAACTCAATGGGACTCTCTATATGAAGAACATGGTGCTACTTTGAAGCACAAGTGTGGTAAAAGGATAGTAACATTGTCCCTTCTCTCTTTTTCCCTCATTTTTTTGTTTTTTTGGTGGGCTTCTTTGGCCTCTTTTTTTATTTGGGCTTCTTTGGCCTCTTTTATTTTGATAACCTCACATGGGACAATGTTCTAATAATTATGATCATCACACTTTTATTTACTTACAACTCAATATTACAACTCGATACTAGAACAAAGATATGACTCTATATGAATGCCTCCGGCGGTGTACCGGGATGTGCAATTATCTAGCGTAGCAATGACATCAAAAAACAGAGAAGCCATGAAAACATCATGCTAGCTATATTACGATCATGCAAAGCAATATGACAATAAATGCTCAAGTCATGTATATGATGATGATGGAAGTTGCATGGCAATATATCTCAGAATGGCCATGGAAATGCCATGATAGGTAGGTATGGTGGCTGTTTTGAGGAAGATATAAGGAGGCCTATGTGTGATAGAGCGTATCGTATCACGGGGTTTGGATGCACCGGCGAAGTTTGCACCAACTCTCGAGGTGAGAAAGGGCAATGCAGGGTGCCGAAGAGGCTAGCAATGATGGAAGGGTGAGAGTGCGTATAATCCATGGACTCAACATTAGTCATAAAGAACTCACATACTTATTGCAAAAATCTATTAGTCATCGAAACAAAGTACTACGCGCATGCTCCTAGGGGGATAGATTGGTAGGAAAAGACCATCGCTCGTCCCCGACCGCCACTCATAAGGAAGACAATCAATAAATACCTCATGCTCCGACTTCATCACATAATAGTTCACCATACGTGCATGCTACGGGAATCACAAACTTCAACACAAGTATTTCTACAATCCACAACTACCCACTAGCATGACTCTAATTTCACCATCTTTATATCACAAAACTATTGCAAGGAATCAAACATATCATATTCGGTGATCTACCAGTTTTATGTAGGATTTTATGACTAACCATGTGAATGACCAGTTCATGTCATCTCTCTAAATAGATATATGTGAAGCAAGAGATTTTAATCCTTTCTATAAAAGATATGCCCATGCTCTAACAAATATAAGTGAAGCAAAAGAGCATTCTACAAATGGCGGTTTTCTATGTGAAGAGAAACAGGCAATCCAAACTTCAAAAGATATAAGTGAAGCACATGAAGCATTCTATAAAGCCATACTCAAAAGGTATAAGTGAAGTGCAATGATCATTCTATAAATCAACCATGGACTATATCATACCAGCATGGTGCATCAAAGACAAGTGGAATCTAAATGCAAAAGACGCTCCAAGATTTGCACACATCGCATGAACGAAACGAATCCGAAAACATACCGATATTTGTTGAAGAAAGATGGGATGCCTTGCGGGGCATCCCCAAGCTTAGAAGCTTGAGTCTCCTTGAATATTTACTTGGGGTGCCTTGGGAATCCCCAAGCTTGAGCTCTTGCCTCTCCTTCTCCTCACATCGAGACATCCTCGATCTTCGAACGCTTCATCCACACAAAACTCAACAGAAAGATCGGTAAGATCCGTTAGTATAATAAACCAAATCACCACTGTAAGTACTGTTGCAAACCAATACATTTTTTGCATTATACATACTATAATATAACTTTTCAACGGCTTAATCCACTGATAGGAATTGATATTTTCATCAAAACAAGCAAACTATGCATCAAAAACAGAATCTGTCTTAAACAGGACAGTCTGTAGCAATCTGAACATTTACCATATCTGTGGTACTCCAAAATTCTGACAAAATTAGGAAAAATAAACAATTTGTATAGAAAGACAGTGCAAGAGCCGTTTGACGTTCCAGCAAAAAATGTAAAATCACGCACTACAACCAAAGTTCCTGTCCTGCACCGTACAAACCAACAAGCAATCTAAAACATCCTAAAGGCAAACCTTGGCACATTATTTTTGTAATACAATGGAATTGTTCAATGGGATAATTATTTTTGTTGAAAAGTTTCTATAATCAAGATTCACAAAGTTTCCGTGAGCATGAACAAAGTTCAAGGAGCTCCCCCACTTCAACAATGCTTGTCTCTCTCACTTTCACTTTCCTTTTTGAAAAAGTTTTGGGTTCCCCTCTTTATTTATTTTTTTGCTTTTAAACTATATGAAAGCACTCAACAGAAATAAATGACTCTCTAAAACTTCCGGGTTGTCTCCCTGGCAGCGCTTTCTTCAAAGCCATTAAGCTAAGCATAAAGTGCTCAAGTAATGAATCCACCCGGATCCCAAGGTATATCAAAGCCAATTTGAATCAACAATGATTTGTAATTTAGTAGTGAGCACAAAGTAACATATATCAAGCAATGACGAAGTCTAACTCTCTTCCTATGCATCGGCATGTCATACAAGAACAATTCATGCACATCAAGTAAAGGCCAATACATAGCATAAGCAGTTTCTTGCAATTTTTTCGTGTTGGAAACATAAAGATGCGAGGATGTAGTTCCTCTCTCATAATAATTGCAAGTAGGAGCAGCAAGCACATGCATATTATATCTATCAAAATCATCATGTGTAATAGTAAAACGCAACCCATCAATATAATCCTTAATAAGGGTAAACTTCTCCGATATAGTGTAGTTGGGAGAATTCAAAAAGATAATAGGACTATCATGCATGGGTGCAATAGCAACAATTTCATGTTTAACATAAGGAACTATAGCAAGTTCATCTCCATAAGCATAATTCATATTGGCATCTTAGCCACTAGCATAGCAAGCATCATCAAAAAGGGGTATTTCAAAAGAATCATCGGGATCATAACAATCATCATAGCATTCATCCTTCAGTAAGCACGAAGGGAAATTAAACACTGTATGGGATAAAGAGTTACTCTCATTATAAGCTGGGCACATGTGATCAATCCGCTCTTCCTCCTTTTGTTTTTCGCTCTCCTCTTCATATTTTTCATCCAATGAGCTCACAATGTCATTAATTTCCTCTTCCATAGACTCCTGCAAAATATTAGTCTCTTCTTGGACAGCAGAGAGTCTATCAATAAAATCATCAATATCGGAATTGAATTCACAATTCTCATAGAAATATTTAAATATAGCAAAATTTTCAGGCCTGTAAATAACATCATCAAGATTTTCACACTCTCTAAACAAAGATTCAATTTCATAAGCACCCACAAAAGCAACAAATTCTTCTATTTGTTCCACATCATAGTAATCATATATACCATTAATATAAGATGCCAAGGTTTTATCATCATTAAATTTGCATGAAAAGGGAAGGTGTGGAGCCTTCATCCTAGAGCAACAAGTATAGTCATATCTCAAGCATAGTTCCCGAGCATACCAATGCAACATATGAATTTGATCCCATAATAATTTCCCATTTTGAGTCAAGCGACAATCCCTAAAGTATTCACGTTGATCCAACATGTCTCCCATTACATAATTGAATGGGGTTTTCTCAGGCTTATCAAAGTAGTACATAATATTTTTCACATAACCAGCATTGTGGGTTTTAGGAGGTTCCCCATCTCCATGAGTAGCAGGCACACCTAATTTTTTGGTATTTCATGTTCCATATCCATAACTAAAGATAGAGAACAACTTAGAACAGCATATAAAAATTACTTAGTGATAAAGCAAACAAGCACACACGAGAATATTCACCCCACGCTATTGCTCCCCGGCAACGGCACCAGAAAAAGGTCTTGATAACCCACAAGTATAGGGGATCAATTGTAGCCTCTTTCGATAAGTAAGAGTGTCGAACCCAACAAGGAGCTAAAGGCAGAACAAATATTCCCTCAAGTTCTATTGACCACCGATACAACTCTACGCACGCTTAACGTTCGCTTTACCTAGAACAAGTATGAAACTAGAAGTACTTTGTAGGTGTTTTTGGATAGGTTTGCAAGATAATAAAGAGTGGGTAAATAAAAAGTAGGGGCTGTTTTAGGTAAATAAGAAATAAAGTTAGTATAGCGAGTGTGGAAAAGTGGTGGTAGGAGTTGCGAAATTGTCCCTAAGCAATTGACTACTTTACTAGACCGATAGCAAGTTTTATGTGGGAGAGGCCACTGCTAGCATGTCATCCCCGACTTGGAATTCTATGCACTTATGATTGGAACTATTAGCAAGCATCCGCAACTACTAACGTTCATTAAGGTAAAACCCAACCATAACATTAAGATATATTGGTCCCCCTTCAATCCCGTATGCATCAATTTCTATGCTAGGTTGAAGCTTCTGTCACTCTTGCCCTCCAATACATAGTCCTATCAACATACAACTAACCCTATGGTGTGATCCACACGCGCGCTCATATGATGGTCACCGAAGGACGACAACATAACCAAAATCAAATTAAACCAATCATAGCAATTCACCAATCACTTGTAGGACAACGAAAATCTACTCAGACATCATAGGATGGCAACACATCATTGGATAATAATATGAAGCATAAAGCACCATGTTCAAGTAGAGGGTACAGCGGGTTGCGGGAGAGTGGACCGCTATAGATAGAGAGGGGAAGGTGATGGAGATGTTGGTGAAGATGGTGGAGGGGTTGGTGTTGATTGCATGATGATGATGGCCCCCGGTGGCGTTCCGGCGCCATCGGAAGCGAGGGGTAGAGAGCCCCTCTCCTTCTTCTTCTTCCTTGACCTTCTCCCTTGATGGGAGAAGCGTTTCCCCTCTGGTCCATGGCCTCCATGGCGGCGGAGGGGCAAGAGCCCGTCCGAGATTGGATCTGTCTCTCAGTGTATCTCTGTTTCTGCGTTCCATGATTCTGCCCTTTCACCGTTTCTTAAATTCCCAGAGATCCGTAACTCCGATTGGGCTGAAATTTTAACACGATATCTATCCGGATATTAGCTTTCTTGCAGCAAAAGAAGGGCATAAACTGCCTTACGGGGTGGCCGCGAGGGCCCAGGGCGCGCCCCCTGCCTCGTGGCCCCCTCAGGCATCGTCTCATGTTGATTCTTTTTCCCAAAAATCACATATATTCCAAAAAAATCTCCGTCAGTTTTTATCCCATTTGGACTCCGTTTGATATGGATTTATTGCGAAACAAAAACATGCAACAAACAGGAACTAGCTCTAGGCACAGGATCAATATGTTAGTCCCAAAAAATAGTATAAAAAGTTGCCAAAAGTATATGAAAGTTGTATAATATTGGCATGGAACAACCGAAAATTATAGAGACGACGGAGAAGTTTCAGGCGCCAGGTGGGCGCCAGCGCGCAGTGTCCTCATTTCCTCTTTGGTGCTGAAAAGGCAAATGTAGGTGCGGAGTCCCGAGGCATCAAGCAAAGGTTTCCATATCGGTGCAACAAGACCAAGACCAAGAGGACGGCAGGACGGAGGTCACCATGGAGCCCAGGACAGTGTGATCACCAGAGCCTTTGGCACGCGAAGACCATCCTTTGTCAGGATAGCTTGTACTAGTTGTCCCCCTTCAAATTGGCCGTTGTGGGATCCCTTCCGCCTAATATTTGGGAAGAAGACCCGGGCTTCTATAAATAGGGCTAGCCACCACCGTAGCCAGGGATCGGCTCATCGAGAGATGAAAGGATCTCATCTTGGACCATATCCATTCCACCAAGGCCACCACACAAATTCACCAAGCACAAGAGCACCTCTCCTCAGGAGGCTATTCTTCCCTTGTAACTGTTCATCCTCAGCCCAAGAGGCAATCCACCACACCACACTGGAGTAGGTTATTACACCACATCGGTGGCCCGAGCCAGTATAAATCTTGTGTCCCTTTGTTCTGCGAGTTCGACGTGCTCAGCCTTGAGATCGCGGTGAGGGTGAGTGCTTGGGGGAGGAGAGATCTTCGTGCGCACCCCAGTGTTCGAACCTCAAGGGTTATGCCAGAACCCGAAATCCTCCACCTGGTAAAGATGCTTTAGAAGCGTCGAGGAAGTCGATGGAGTGTGTCGACGAGGTTCGCTCCTCATGAGCCAGGCGGCTCCTGAGGATCAAGAGGCTGGCGAGGCACAGGGGGCTCGCGAGGGTCCTGGGCCTCCTGAGACATCACTAGCAAGCACCGGGCCTCCTGAGATGCCATTGCGCGCTATGCCAGACGCTGGTACGAGGCGCCAATGTTTAGAAGGCCAAAAGGCATGCAGACATAGTTGCAGTGGTAGCCCGCGCTTCGGCTGACGCGTGACGGCCAGACGTGTAGCCCGTCGCTCGCATCAAGGGCGGCAGATGCACCTATGGGACGTGCGGGGCGGCGCTCGCTGCGCATGGCTTGTGCTTCCTGAAGTTCCTTGATCGCCTTGGTGATGAATTCTGGCGCTCCTAGCGCCTCGCACCTCGTTCCTTGGCTGTGGGGGAGCACGTCAAAGCACGCCTTCATGTGGTGCCTGAGCACCTCCCTCGTCGCATTGGTCAGGTTTGGAGGGCCCCTGAGCCCGTCCTAAGGGAGGCGCCGGACACGCCTTCCTATGCGGGAGGAAGAGACACCCTGGAGGTAGACATGGGACCTGAGGCGCCAGTGGCGGGCTTCTTTTCCTCAGGACAACTCTTGGGGAGGAGTTGCTTCTTCTTCGTGGGGCAGCCTCCAGAGGCACGATGCTACCCTCGCCATCAGAGTTCTCGGCCGCTGCAGTGCGATAGGAATGCTCAAGGGAGCAGACCTCATCTTTCTCATTGCAGGTGATGGTGAGGACGTCATTGCACCCTAGCATCTTGAGGACGTTGTAGCCATGATGAGTGGCCACCATGAACTTGGCAAGGGCAGGGTACACCGGGATGGCGTTGTACGGGAGGCCAATGTGGGCCACGTCAAGTCTATGAGCTGGACACAGTAGTTGTCGTGCTTGCCAAAGGTGACTGGGAGGCACACCTGCCCCAGGGGAGTGGTGGAGCCGTCGGTCACCCCGGAGAATGGCCTGGTGGGCATCAGTAGGTCATAGGGCACCTAAAGCGTCTCGAAGGTCTCAACAGAGAGCACGTTCAGCCAGATATGATGTCTACTAGACAACTTATTCTTGTAGACTCGTGTTGGCCTCCAAGCATAGAGTTCTGTAGGACAGTAGCAATTTTTTGTCAAGTGGGCAACCTAATGTTTATCAATCCGTGGGAGACGTAGTATGAAGATGGTCTCTCTCAAAAAACCCTGCAACCAAATAATAAAAAGTCTCTTGTGTCCCCAACACACCAAATACAATGGTAATTTGTAAAGGTGCACTAGTTTAGCGAAGAGATGGTGATACAAGTAACGATGGTAGATATTGATTTTTGTAACAAGAAATATAAAAAATAGCAAGGTAGCAATTGATAAAACGGAGCACAAACGATATTGCAATGCTTGAAAATGAGGCCTAGGGTCCGTACTTCCTCTAGTGCAATCTCTCAACAATGCTAATCGAATTGGATCATATAATCATCCCTCAAAGTGCGATGAAGAATCACTCCAAAGTTCCTATCTAGCGAAGAACATAAGCGGAAATTGCTATTCTTTCCGATCGATCTATCCAAGACTTCGTACGAAAATAAAACCAAGTTATTCTTTTCGATCGATCTATCAAGAGTTCGTAGTAAAATAACACTAAGTTATTCTTTCCGATCGATCTATCAAGAGTTCGTTCTAAAATAACACCAAAGAAAATCTATATTCATCATACTCAATCCAACACAAAGAACCTCAAAGAGTGCCCCAAGATTTCTACCGGAGAAACAAAAGACGAGAACATGCATCAACCCCTATGCATAGATTACCCCAATGTCACCTCAGGAATCCGCGAGTTGAGTGCCAAAACACATATCAAGTGAATCAATATGATACGCCATTGTCACCACAGGTATTCATAGCAAGACATACATCAAGTGCTCTCAAATCCATAAAAGTATTCAATCCGATAAAACGAAATCTCAAAGGGAAAACTCAATTCACAACAAGATAGAGAGGGGAAAAAACCATATGATCCAACTACATTAACAAAGCCCGTGATACATCAAGATCATGACATCTCAAGAACACGAGAGAGAGAGAGAGAGATTAAACACATAGCTACTGGTAAGCCCCGAGGGTGGCCTACTCCCTACTCATCACGGTGGCCGCCGGGATGATGAAGATGGCCACCGGTGATGGTTCCCCCCTCCGGTGGAGTGTTGGAACAGGGTCTAGATTTGTTTTTCGTGGCTATAGAGGCTTGAGGCGATAGAACTTCTGATCTAGGGTTACCACAAGGGTTTTTGGAATATTTGGCAATTTTTAGGGCAAAGAAGTGGTGCAGGAGGTCACCGAGGGGGGCACACCCCCTGGGAGCGCCTGGGCTCCTTGGTGCGCCTAGGTGGGTTGTGCCCACCTCGGTCCTGGCCTTTGGTACTTTTTTAGCCCATCCTAGGTCTTCTGGTCCAAAAAATTCTCCAAAAAGTTTCACTACGTTTGGACTCTGTTTGATATTGATTTCCTACAAAGTAAAAAACAAGCAAAAAACAGCAACTGGCATTAGGCATTATGTCAATAGGTTAGTCCCAAAGAATGATAGGAAGTTTCTATAAAATGATTGTAAAACATCCAAGAATGATAATATAACAACATGGAACAAGCAAAAATTATAGATACGTTGGAGACTATCAAGCGCCACCATCGATGAGTTTCTTGGTGACTAAAACATTGCTGATGGTGGGCGTGCACAGAATGGGGAGTGCGCCAGCGGGGGCTGAACACCTGAGGTGGTCCTTGGAGTCGAACATGATGGTGTATTGTGACCAATTGGGGGGACGCACAACCTCGAGCTTCGCTAGGGCCGCATTCACCTCACGAGAGAACTGCTTGAAGATGCGGTTAGAGGCGGGTGCCTGAGCCGCACCAAGAATGCACGCGACCGCGCGAGGCTCCAGGTAGCCCCGAGCCCCCTCATCTTGATGATTGTCGGCATTCCTCCTTGGCGGTGGCGGTAGTGGAGGGAGGCCAGCGTTGCCTTGAGGGCGGACTTCACGAGGCTGATCGCGCCAAGCGCCGTCAAGAGGCTGATTGCGCCAGCCACCCTCGCGAGGCTAGTCGCGCCAGCCTTGGAGGGAGTTGCACTTGTCCCAGTGGCCTCCTACACGGCCTCCTGCGCATCCGAAGCCACGGTCACTTCGCTTGGGGCGGCGGCCTAGGCGCTCATCCCGGAGCGCCCTGGGCTCCTGAAGTCATCGGTGTTGTGAGTGTCCACATTGTGGAATACGCAGAATGGGCGACCATCCTTGGCAGGCTCATCGCGGTCACGATCGTGCTTTAGTTCAGGCTCAATCACCAGCACAGCGGGGCCCTTTCACTTCACTTCCTTAGTCTTGCCCTTCTTGTCTTCGGGGTCGTCGTCTCGGTTCTTGAGGAGGGAGAGGCGACCTTCCTCTGCCCCGGCGCATTCGTCCGCCCAGTTGAACATCTCTAGCACCGTGCACAAGTCATTGTGGATGGCGAGCTCCTCACTCATCTTGACGTCTGTGACACCCTCGGTGAACGCCGAGATGATGGCTTCGTCTGAGGCCTCCGGTATCTTGAGGAAGAGCTAGGTGAAGCACAGAATGTACTTGTAGAGAGTCTCGCTGGGGCGCTGCTTCATGTGCCGCTGGTCATTGATGGTGAGAGCACGGTCGCGGGTGCCTCGGAAGTTGGTGATGAACCGCTCGCAGAGCTCATCCCACGAGGAGATCGTCCCCTCCGGGAGATGCATGAGCCAGGAGCGCGCGCCACCATTGAGAGCCATGGGGAACCAATTCGCCATCAACTTGTCATCGCCATTTGCCGCCTTAATGCTCAATGTGTAGAGCTAAAGGAACTTCCTCGGGTCTGAGATGCCATCATAGCGAGGGGGCAGCTCCGGCTTGAACTTGACTGGCCAGGCCACCTAGCGCAACTCGCGGGTCAAGGTATGGCAGCCCACAGCGCTCACGGGCACGGCACGTGCAGGAGGAGTGCGATCTTGGTGCCCACACACCGCAGCCTCCTGAACGGCTTGGTCTTGGTGATGGCACGATGATGCAGGGAGCGCACACGTGTCGTGCTGCCGCCGCTGCACCACCTGGCAGTTGGCCTCATCCCGCGCGGGGTCGTGCGACTGTGCTTCACGCCGGGGCTCGGCGTTATCACTACGCAAGCGAGGTGGTGGAGGCACACCATGCGCCACGTCACCTGCATGA
The DNA here is from genome assembly GCF_003073215.2 of Triticum urartu. Lineage (NCBI taxonomy): Eukaryota > Viridiplantae > Streptophyta > Magnoliopsida > Poales > Poaceae > Triticum > Triticum urartu. Next base: position 208,885,252 of record NC_053022.1, on the reverse strand, counting down.
CGCGGCGGAGGACGAAGCATGTGGGAGGGCACCGTGGCCTCGCCCGCGGCGTTGACGAGCTCGGTGATGCGACCAAGCTAGACGTTGTAGCCTTCATTGGTGGGACGGTAGTGCAGCAGCTCACGCACCATGAGGAGCACCACCTACGTGTTTTCCGGCCCGCATTGAGCATGGGAAGATGAGTGTCAGTGTCAAAATCGGCGGATCTCGGGTAGGGAGTCCTGAACTGTGCGTCTAAGGTCGATGGTAACAGGAGGCAGGGGACATGATGTTTACCCAGGTTCGGGCCCTCTCTATGGAGGTAATACCCTAGGTACTGCTTGATTAATCTTTATGAATATGAGTATTACAAGAGTTGATCTACCACGAGATCGTAATGACTAAACCCAAAAAGTCTAGTCTGGCTATGATTACGAATATCTCCTCTCCGAACTAAGTCATCCAGTTTATATAGACACTGAGAGGATCTAGGGTTACACAAGGTCAGTTACAAAGAAAGGAATCTACAAGTTTGGTGGCCATGCTTGCCCTCCATGCCGAGGAGAGTCACATCTGAACACGGGGCAGTCTTCGGTCTTCGTGTTCTTCACAGCCCATCAGTCCGGCCCATGGCTAACAGGCTGGATGCCCAAGGACCCCTTAGTCCAGGACCCCCTCAGTAGCCCCTGAACCAGGATTCAATGACAAAGTATCCGGCACGTAGATCTGTCTTCGGCATTGCAAGGCGGGTTCTTCCTTCCGAACTCCAAGATAGTCTTCGGACGCATTGATCGTTTATGGACCCGTAACACACACACCACACACAACCGCAAAGAGAATATAATAATCCACGAGTCCAATTTGCTGACCACTTTTTACAACATGACATTACGTCTGCTTCGGTCATAATTTCGAACCATTTTTCATCTGCCGCTCCATGTTTCGAGACGCGGTTGCCATTGGCACGTCTTGTTGAAGTAGAGATCGTGTCCCCTTATTGTGGGATTCTCATCAATACGGGCGTGGGTAACCCAACCGTGCCGTTTACACAGCCCTAGGGAGTAGGCGAATTCTAAGGCGAGTGGGGAGGCATTCAATATTCACTGCCCTTATAAGGAGATAAGAATCCCCTTTCTTCTACCACACCTTCTCTCTTCCTCTGCCCTTCCACCCTTGAGCTCCAACACCCAAGTTCTCATCTTTTTCCCAATCGAGCATGCACTCAACCATGTCCGGATCCGAAGGTCAAGGCAAGTGGATGGCCTCCTCCGTTAAGGAGGAGGACATTACTGAGCTTCGGGCGGCCAGGTACCTGGCGAAGGAAATCGCCCACCGTCTTCCAGCCCAGGGGCAAGTCGTCCCCACACCGAAGCCCAATGAGAGGGTGGTATTCATCCCTCATTTCCTCCGCGGGCTAGGGTTTCCACTCCACCCTTTCGTCCGTGGGCTGATGTACTATTACGGGATAGACTTCCATGATCTATCCCTGAACTAATTCCTCAACATCTCGGCGTTCATCATCGTGTGTGAGGCCTTCCTCCGCATCCAACCCCACTTCAGGCTGTGGCTCAAGGTCTTCAATGTGAAGCCGAAGGTGGTGGATGGCCAGCACGCGGAGTGCGGAGGTGCCATGGTGAGCAAGCTGACTAATGTCTCCTGGCCGAAAGGCACTTTCGTGGAGAATGTCAAGGAATGGCAGAAACAATGGTTCTACATCACAGAACCCCAAGGTGCAAACTAGGCCGCCACTACCGAATTCAACTCCGACGCTCCAATGCGGCTCACCTCCTGGGTTGAGAAGAGCCTGAATTAGTCATCGTCAGATGAGCTGATAGCGCTGCAGACGTGCATCCAAAGTATGGTGGACAAGCATATCAAACTTGTCGATATAATCCAGGTGATGCTAGTTCGTCGGATTCTCCCGTGCCAAAGCCGAAGCCGCACTCTATGGGAGTTTAATCCGAAGAAGCACCATACCCTGAAGAGGCTCTTCGAAACTTCTCACGAAGATGCCTGGATGTTGCTCTTCAAGGGAAACGAGACATCGTCGGCCATGAATTCAGACTGCGGGCACGACATCAATCACCTCGCCAATGAGGTATGTTATTTTTAACGCATCCCCTACTTGCTTGTTTCAAGGATGATATCTAAGCTATTATTGTCATTGCTTCTTCAGGACTGGATGGAGAGGGTGAAGCAGATCCGGTGTCCGGCTCCGCTGCCTGAAGAACCAGTCATTCTGCGTTTAGCGAACATGCTGGTGTTGGCGCCCTATACGGCGCTAGTGAAGAAGGCCACTGGGAAGGCCAAGGGGATCCGGAGTGGCCCACACCGCAAGGTTGCTTCGGACGCGACGTCCGAAGACAAGACCCGTTCCTTCGTCACCGAAGACGACGACGATGAGGAGGAGAAGAGTGACTCTCCCTCTGATGGAGGGATGAAGAAGAGGGAGGCCTCCACGATTCTGGAGGCAGAGGCGCCCAAGAAGGGGAAAGGCCCGCTCGCGGGCAGCTCCGCATGGGACGTCGACAGCTGTCCAGAGCGACGCCCCCGCACTAAGCCTCGGGCCGCATTGTAAGTGCTAAGACTCGTACATGCCCATAAATCTAACCTCTCCTATTTGTCATATTGACATGATTAATTATGCTATTATAGTCCGGCCCATGACAGCTCGCAGTGATCCTCATCAAGAGGCTCGTTGGACTCAAAGGAGATTGCCAGCGAGACACCACTGGCTGCTTACTCTCCCGAGGCCCAGGGAGACATCGAGGTGCTCTCCCGAAGGACCATCCCAGGCCAGGGAGAGGTTCGGGAGGCCATCAAGGCGGGGCCGGAGGGCGATACCTCTGCCATCGGACACATGGGGGAACAAGCCCACAAGGAGACTAACGATGGGGCCGTACTAGATTCGGCCCCCCTCTAGGAACGGATCCGGAGACCCATATGGCCCCGGAGTCCAACAAGCATCCTCCATCAAGAGGAGGAGGCGCGTCTGTCCCACCGGCGACCTCTGTCCAACCAGAAGCGCCGGATAATCTGTTGGAAGCGCTACGAGGCGCTTCCATTGTGGAAGAATACCGTATCCTTATGGGTACGGTGATTGAGAAGGTTCAGTCCGTCAAGAGCGGACTGACCAAAGCCTGCAGCGGCTTGCTGACAGGTTTTGAGGTAAGCGGCATTTAACCGAGAAAATCTCGACATAGACAGTAGCCCCTGAGACACTATATGGTGTTCGGAAAGACAAGCCGGACAGAGGATCAATTAAATTTCACAGGAATCTAACCAAGTGTGTCTGATGTTAATAAGCAGGCGTCGCTGCTGGCTGCGACTTCTCATGTTGCCGAAGTCTCCAGACTAAAGCAGAAATTGGAGCGGGCCGAAAAAGAGCTTGGCCATGCGAGGAAGCAGCTGGAAGACCAGCAAGGTATGCAATGGCTCGCTATATATTCGGAAGATTAAATGATGTATACTGACCATAGTGTCATTATATGTGTAGGGGCGACGGCTGAGGTCGAGGCCCTGAAAACGGCCCTGGCCGAAGCCGAGGAGAGAGCCGTCAAGGAGCAGGCCGCTCGCAAGAAGCTGAAGGCCCGGCTGAACGAGGTCCAACAAGAGCTCCAGGACGTGGTGAAGAAGTACGAGACCCTGGAGGGCGATGTTTCAGCTCGAGAGACCAAACTCTCCAAGGCTCGTCAAAGCGCGGAAGCGGCCCGGGTTGAAGCCGAGGGTGCCCTCCAGGAAATCCAAGAGGCGAGGAAGATCGTGGCGAGTAAGGCGTTTAGCATGCAAAGCAAATATATAAAGAAGAAGTATTTCTTATTAACCCGGATTCGGAGTTCTCCAGGGGTCTTCACAGATCTGCCGTGTAGTGTGTCCGACGCTACAGAGTTCTTTCGAGCCGAAGAAGGGAGCTCCACGGAGAAATTGTTCTGGACGCAGTATCTTGCGCCAGAGCATCCCGTGCCCTTCACCGATGAGCTGAAACAGCTGGTGGAGCTGCATAAGGTGGCCGAACTAGCCATGAAGGATTTGATAATCCGGCTATGGCCAGCTGAAGCTATGCCCGACAGCTACTTCGGGCTCGTGAAGCGGCTGATGAACGCCTGTCCTTGGCTGAATGTCATCAAGCGATCGACCTGCATTGAAGGTGCACGCATGGCCTTCGCCCACTGCAAGATGTGGTGGGCGAAGATGGACGTCGTCGAGCTGACCAAGGGGCCGCCGGAGGGCAAGGAGCACTGCACACCCAAGCGCTATTTTTTAGATGTACTAGAGGGGTCTCGCATTGCAACAACGCAGTGTGCACAAGACACTATCTTTTAATGAATGTATTCAAGTTCCTTCTACCTTGTATGATAGAACAAAGCGGGTTTGCAATATAATGCTTGTTATGTTTTTAAAATTTTCCTCTTGTGCGGCCGTGTTATGTGAAATATGAGGGTTTCTAGTCGTCAGCTTCTGCCCCACGTAGGTAGTACAGAGGTGTTCGGGATGGAATCTAAACAATCTTGATCCAATTATATGGTCCTTGAAGGAGTTGTTTAGCACAATAAACCAGGCAATCAGACTATGCGGTGTTAACGCCCTCACTTAGTCATAGGAGTTCGACAATAAAAACATGGGCGCAACCCCTAGTATCCAAACTAGAGTGCTATAAGCGTCTGATTGGGAAGTACCGATCCTTCGCGTAATGCCGAAGAAATCTCCAATGATTTGCAACCTCCAAACAGCTGACCGGCTCTCGCCGCATCATGATAGTCAGTTTTCGGCTTTCTCTACTGAGGTGCTCCTTTGGATAAACCAAGGCACAATCGCAATAGTTCTCCCTTTACTACCTTAGCCAATATAGCAGAATGTAAGGTAGCAAGCACAGGAGCCGGGCAACCCAACTATTGACCAAAGACATGATTCGGAGCCAATGCATATAATGCTAAATTCGGGGTGCCGAACTATACTTATAAAAAGTGTTCAGACTTTTCTTGTCGTAGTGTGGGGTGCTACGAAGCCCCTGGCAAACATCAAACATACCAAAGTGTACGGCTGGTACCTGATAGGGTTACCCACACAGGAGGAAGAAAAAGAAGAAAGAAAGAAAGAAAGAAAATAGAAAAGGTGCAAAGGTGATAAGCTGAGGCTTTAAAGCTCCAGCCACTAAGTGTTTTCATTGTAATTTGATTAATACGTCCAGGCGTATTGATACAAGTAGTGCAAAAAGCAATAGGCTATTTAATATGCCAAAAACCAAGGGAGAGCTGCATGTGGGTCCTGAAAAACAGGTAGAGTGATTGTTAACGAAACCACCTTGAAAATCCCCCCATACGTCTGCGTTTCTCGCCGTCTTGGTGTGTTCATCCTTCAAGAGGACTGGTGATCAGGCCATCCGATGGGGCCTGCGGTATTGAAACCTGAAAAGGAAATGAATAAAAGTGAAAGTATGTGTGTATCCAGTGTCAGTTGAGCCATACTATGGATCACAAACTAGCTATGCCTCCGTCGATGCCGATGGAATTTTGAGTGCGTAGTTATGTACGCGTTGTACGAATGCCACTACTTGACCGGGACTGAGAAGGAGGTAGAATTGCTAGTCTAGCTCCTGACGAGCTGAGCTTTCCTACTGCAGGTTAGTTCGGACCCTCTTGACAGTCTCCGAGGGCTTGGCAGCCGAATTAAGGTTCTGCTTGAGAAGGCCGATCTGTACTTCTGCTGCTAAGGCAGCTGTGTGCTCATCTGTACGGAGAGAGCGTTCCGTATTTCCACTGACTCTTATGATGCCATGTGGACCGGGCATCTTGAGTTTGAGATAAGCATAGTGTGGCATTACATTGAATCGGGCGAATGCGGTCCGTCCGAGCAGTGCGTGTTAGCTGATGCGAAAGGGGACTATGTCGAAGATTAACTCCTCGCTTCAGAAATTGTCCGGAGATCCGAAGACAACCTCGAGTGTGATTGAGCCCGTACAGCGAGCCTCTACACCTGGTATGACTCCTTTGAAGGTAGCCTTTGTGGGTTTGTTCCGTGATGGATGAATGCCTATTTTGCACACTGTATCCTGATAGAGCAAGTTGAGGCTGCTGCCACCATCCATCAGGACTCGCATCAGGTGGAACCCATCAATTATTGGGTCCAGGACCAGTGCGGCTGAACCGCCAATGCAGGATACTGGTTGGATGGTCCTGATGATCAAAATGATCGGGCATGATGACCATGGATTGAATTTTGGGGCGACTGGCTCTATCGCATAGACGTCCCTGAGTGCGTGCTTGCGCTCCCTCTTGGGGATGTGTGTAGCATATATCATGTTCATCGTTTGGACCTGAGGGGGAAACTCCTTCTATCCCCTATGTTTGGCTATAGGGGCTCCTCGTCATCGTCCTCGCTCTGCGATCCCTTTTCTTTGTTCTCGGCATTTAACTTGTCGGCTTGCTTAAAAACCCAACAATCTCTGTTGGTATGGTTGGCTGGTTTGTCTGGGGTGCCATGGATTTGGCACGGATGGTCGAGTATGCGGTCCAGGGTGGATGGTCCCTGATTGTTTCTCTTGTACGGTTTCTTCCGCTGGCTGGACTTGGAGCCGCTGAATCCGGCGTTGACTCTAGTGTCGTCGGTATTATTACCATTGCCTCGGCGTTTGTGTCTGTTACGTTGGAGCTCGTCGTTGCTGCTTTTGGCCTCAGAGGGGCCTCCGTCACTGGCTGTATTTTTACTACGAGCCAGCCAGCTATCCTCACCCGCAAAAAAGCGGGTCATAACTGCCGTGAGGGCTGCCATAGATTTCAGGTTTTCTTTGCCGAGGTGGCGGGCGAGCCATTCGTCGCGGATGCTATGTTTGAAGGCCGCTAGAGCTTCAGCATCCGGACAGTCAACGATCTGGTTCTTTTTGGTTAGGAACCTAGTCCAAAATTTCCTGGCTGACTCTCTAGGTTGTTGGACTATGTGGCTTAAGTCATCGGCGTCTGGTGATTGGACATATGTACCTTGGAGGTTGTTGAGGAAGGCTTCTTCCAAGTCCTCCCAGCTGCTGATAGAGTTTTCAGGCAGGCTGTTTAACCAGTGCCGAGCTGGCCCTTTGAGATTTAGTGGGAGGTATTTACTGGCGTGGAGGTCATCTCCGCGGGCCATGTGGATATGGAGAATAAAATCCTCGATCCATACCGCGGGATCAGTTGTTCCGTCGTATGATTCAATGTTAATGGGTTTGAACCCTTCGGGGAATTCGTGATCCATTACTTCATCAGAGAAGCTAAGAGGGTGTGCGGCGCCTCTATATCAGGCCGCGTCACGATGTAGCTCCGATGGAGTCTGTCTGCGGTTGTCGGCTCGGGTGTGACTAGGTTTGTCACGTCCGAATAGGTAGCCATCATCACGTGTCGAGGAATGTCCTCGCGATCTGTAAATCGATCGGGTATATCCTGCTGTACTATCCAGGGTCTGCCAGAGGTCGTGTGTATGACCCCGAACTGTTTTGTCTCTGTTTTTTCGTGGCGGCGGGGCTGGCTGCTTTTCGGCTTGAGTTGCCGCTCTATCCCGACCACGAGGTGGTCAGTCCACCGCACTGTCCCGACCGTGTAGTGTTCGGTCGGCCGCATTATGTGAGGGAAGTATGGGCTCTGACGCCTCTTCGTCGAACCGAGGTAGCAATCTTCGTTTTGGGTAACTCTTGGTTGGGTGTCTGAGGCCATATTCTTCGGCTGCCAGAATGTCAGTCCACCTGTCGACGAGCAGATCTTGGTCAGCTTGAAGCTACTGCTGCTTCTTTTTCAGGCTCCTTGTGGTGGCTATTAGCTGGTGCTTGAAGCGCTCCTGCTCGAGAGGTTCCTCAGGAACAATGAAATCTTCATTGCTGAGGCTTTCCTCATCCTCGGAGAGCGGATGATAACTACCATCCTCCGAGTCGTTGGGCATGGCCTGTTCGTCGGGGCTGACTTGCCCATTTTCTTGCTCCTCCTGTTCGAATGTTACCTCAGCAAGGTTTTCATTGTTTTCGGCATCGTCCAGAGTATTGTCTTCTCCGGTGCCGGTATTGTTGTCCTTTGAACAACGTGACTTAGAGCCACGCCGGGGACGCCGGTGTTTTTGCTGTGTCTTAGGAGGTTTATTCTCAACTGGATTTTCTTTGTCATCGCCGCTATTCTCCTTTGGTGCATCAACCATGTACATATCGTACGAGGAAGTGGTCGTCCAACGTCCGGTGAATGGCGGGTCCTGGGCCTCTTTTTGTCTGGCATCGTCGTCGATACCGTCGATGTCATCGGAGCCGTAATCGAGCATGTCAGTTAAGTCTTCGATAGTGGCTATAAAGTGGGTGGCGGGTGCGGAGCAAAATTCCCTGTCATAAGGTTCTAGTTCGAACTGGATATAGTTCGGCTATGAGTCCCCCGCCAAGGACATGTTCTTTAATGAGCTTAGCACATCGCCCAAGGGTGAGTGCTGGAAGATGTCTGCGGCGCTGAACTCGAAGATCGATACACGATCAAGTTCAGCATCCGTGGACTGACATGGTTCGGAACTTACACCCAGAGACGAGTCCGGGGTTCCGATGACACAAATATTGTGTGAGTTTAAGTACATGTGCAGCTCCAACACCGGGAAATCTGTGGCCTCCGTGGTGGGGTTGAACCTCCAGTCCTTAGATTGTGCCGTATGCTCCGGATCTAAGGCCAGAGCAGTTACAGGAGCTATCTCCTAAATGTGGTCAGATGACAGATTTAGGTTGTGTTCATCGAGGTGACCAAGAGCGATCGCCGCGGTCCTGAATCCAGCGAAGATCAAATCTCCACGGATGTCCTCAACGTAGTTCAAGCTCCCAAATCTGACATGATGGTCAGGGGCATAGCTATCGATCTGCTCCAGATGGCCAAACGAGTTGGCCCGCAGTGCGAATTCGTCGAACACGAAAATCTGTCCGGGGAGGAAGGTTTCTCCTTGGACAACGTCATTGTTGACGATTGAAGGGGCCATCGAACCTTTTGAGCACTGCTACCTCTTGAGCACTGCGTTGGATTTCCCCGAAGAGGAGAGGATGATGCAGCAAAGTAGCGTAAGTATTTCCCTCATTTTTTGAGAACCAAGGTATCAATCCAGTAGGAGGCCACGCACAAGTCCCTCGTACCTACACAAAAACAATAGCTCAACGCAACCAACGCACTTAGGGGTTATCAATCCCTTCACGGTCACTTATGAAAATGAGATCTGATAGAGATGATAAATAATATTTTTGGTATTTTTGGTATAGATATGCAAAGTGAAAAGTAAAAGGCAAAGTAAAAGCGAAGCAATAATAAAGTGATGGAGATTAATATGATGAGAAAGAGACCCGAGGGCCATAGGTTTCACTAGTGGCTTCTCTCAAGAGCATAAGTATTCTACGGCGGGTGAACAAATTACTGGTGAGCAATTGACAGAATTGCGCATAGTTATGAGAATATCTAGGTATGATCATGTATATAGGCATCATGTCTGAGACAAGTAGACCGACTCTTGCCTGCATCTACTACTATTACTCCACTCTTCGACCGCTATCCAGCATGCATCTAGAGTATTAAGTTAAAAAAAGAGTAATGCCTTAAGAAAGATGACATGATGTAGAGGGATAGTTTCATGCAATATGATAAAAACCCCATCTTGTTATCCTCGATGGCAACGATACAATACGTGCCTTGCTGCCCCTTCTGTCACTTGGAAAGGACACCGCAAGATGGAACCCAAAGCTAAGCACTTCTCCCATGGAAAGAACAACCAATCTAGTAGGCCAAACCAAACTGATAATTCGAAGAGACTTGCAAAGATAACCAATCATACATAAAAGAATTCAGAGAAGATTCAAATATTATTCATAGATAGACTTGATCATAAACCCACAATTCATCGGTCTCAACAAACACACCGCAAAAAGAAGATTACATCAAATAGATCTCCATGAAAGAGGGGGAGAACATTGTATTGAGATCCAAAAAGAGAGAAGAAGCCATCTAGCTACTAACTATGGACCCGTAGGTCTGAAGTAAACTACTCACACTTCATCGGAGAGGCTTGGATGATGAAGTAGAAGCCCTCCGTGATCGATGCCCCCTCCGGAGGAGCTCCGGAACAGGCCCCAAGATGGGATCTCGTGGATACAGAAAGTTGCGGTGGTGGAATTAGGTTTTTGGCTCCGTATCTGATCGTTTGGGGATACGTGGGTATATATAGGAGGAAGAAGTACATCGGTGGAGCAACAGGGGGCCCACGAGGGTGGGGGCGCGCCTTGTAGGGTAGGGCGCGCCCCCCTACCTCGTGGCCTCCTGTTACATGCCTTGACGTAGAGTCCAAGTCTCCTGAGTTGTATTTGGTGAGAAAATCCCGTTCCCGAAGGTTTCATTCCATTTGTACCCCGTTTGATATTCCTTTCCTTCGAAACCCTAAAACAGGCAAAAAACAACAATTCTGGGCTGGGCCTCCGGTTAATAGGTTAGTCCCAAAAATAATATAAAAGTGGATAATAAAGCCCAATAATGTCCAAAACAGTAGATTATATAGCATGGAGCAATCAAAAATTATAGATACGTTGGAGATGTATCAAGCATCCCCAAGCTTAATTCCTGCTCGTCCTCGAGTAGGTAAATGATAAAAACAGAATTTTTGATGCGGAGTGCTACTTGGCATAATTTCAATGTAATTCTTCTTAATTGTGGTATGAATATTCAGATTCAAAAGATTCAAGACAATGGTTCATGTTGACATGAAAATAATAATACTTCAAGCATACTAACAAAGCAATTATGTCTTCTCAAAATAACATGGCCAAAGAAAGCTATCCCTACAAAATCATATAGTCTGGCTATGCTCTATCTTCACCACACAGAGTATTTAAATCATGCACAACCCCAATGACAAGCCAAGCAATTGTTTCATACTTTTGATATTTTCAAAAGTTTTTCGATCTTCACGTAATACATGAGCGTGAGCCATGGATATAGCACTATATGTGGAATAGAATGGTGGTTGTGGAGAAGACAAAAAGAGAGAAGATAGTCTCACATCAACTAGGCATATCAACGGGCTATGGAGATGCCCATCAATAGATATCAATGTGAGTGAGTAGGGATTGCCATGCAACGGATGCACTAGAGCTATAAGTATATGAAAGCTCAACAAAAGAAACTAAGTGGGTGTGCATCCAACTCGCTTTCTCATGAAGACCTAGGGCATTTTGAGGAAGCCCATCATTGGAATATACAAGCCAAGTTCTATAATGAAAAATTCCCACTAGTATATGAAAGTGACAGAATGAGAGACTCTCTACAATGAAGATCATAGTGCTACTTTGAAGCACAAGTGTGGTAAAAGGATAGTAACATTGTCCCTTCTCTCTTTTTCTCTCATTTTTTTGTTTGGGCCTTCTCTTTTTTTATGGCCTCTTTTTTTATTTTTCGTCCGGAGTCTCATCCCGACTTATGGGGGAATCATAGTCTCCATCATCCTTTCCTCACTTGGGACAATGCTCTAAAAATGATGATCATCACACTTTTTATTTTTTCTTACAACTCAATACTTAGAACAAAATATGACTCTATATGAATGCCTCTGGCGGTGTACCGGGATATGCAATGAATCAAGAGTGACATGTATGAAAGAATTATGATCGGTGGCTTTGCCACAAATACGATGTCAACTACATGATCATGCTAGCAGTATGACAATGATGGAGCATGTCATAATGAACGGAACGGTGGAAAGATGCATGGCAATATATCTCGGAATGGCTATGCAAATGCCATGATAGGTAGGTACGTATGGTGGCTGTTTTGAGGAAGGTATTTGGTGGGTGTATGATACCGGCGAAAAGTGCGTGGTATTAGAGAGGCTAGCAATGGTGGAAGGAAGGAAAGTGCATATAATCCATGGACTCAACATTAGTCATAAAGAACTCATATACTTATTGCAAAAATCTAGAAGTTATCAAAGCAAAGTATTACGCACATGCTCCTAGGGCGATAGATTGGTAGGAAAAGACCATCGCTCGTCCCCGATCGCCACTCATAAGGAAGACAATCAATAAATAAATCATGCTCCGACTTCATCACATAACGGTTCAGCATACGTGCATGCTACGGGAATCACAAACTTTAACACAAGCATTTCTCAAATTCACAACTACTCAACTAGCATGACTCTGATATCACCATCCTCATATCTCAAAACAATTATCAAGCACCAATTTTTTTCTTAGTATTCAACGCACTCAAAAGAAAGTTTTACAAATCTTGAATACCAAGCATATTTATTATTAAGCAAATTACCATGCTATTAAGACTCTCAAAATAATCTAAGTGAATCATGAGAGATCAATAGTTTATATAAAACAAATCCACCACCCTGATCTAGAAGATATAAGTGAAGCACTAGAGCAAAATTATATAACTCAAAAGATATAAGTGAAGCACTAGAGTAAAACTATGGAGCTCAAAAGATATAAGTGAAGCACATAGAGTATTCTATCAAATTCAAAATTATGTATGGCTCTCTCAAAAGGTGTGTACAACAAGTATGATTGTGGTAGACTAACAAGCAAAGACTCAAATCATAAAAGACGCTCCAAGAAAACACATATCATGTGGTGAATAAAAATATAGCTCCAAGTAAAGTTACCTATAGAAGTAGACGAAAGAGGGGATGCCTTTCGGGGCATCCACAAGATTTGGCTTTTAGGTGTCCTTATATTATCTTGGGGGTGCCATGGGCATCCCCAATCTTAGGCTCTTGCCACTCCTTGTTCCATAATCCATCAAATTTTTACCCAAAACGTGAAAACTTCACAACACAAAACTTAAAGTAGAAAACTCGTGAGCTCCGTTAGCGAAAGAAAACAAAAGACCACTTCAAGGTACTGTAATGAACTCATTATTTATTTATATTGGTGTTATACCTACTGTATTCCAACTTCTCTATGGTTTATAAACTATTTTACTAGCCATAGATTCATCAAAATAAGCAAACAACACACGAAAAACAGAATCTGTCAAAAACAGAACAGTCTGTAGTAATCTGTAGCTAGCCCAAGATCTGGAACCCAAAAAATTCTAAAATGAATTTATGGACGTGAGTAACTTATCTATTAATCATCTAAAAAATAATTAACTAAATAGCACTCTCCAAATAAAAATGACAGCAGTTCTCGTGAGCGCTAAAGTTTCTGTTTTTTACAGCAAGTTCAACAAGACTTTCCCCAAGTCTTCCCAACGGTTCTACTTGGAACAAACACTAATTAAACACAAAAAACACAACCAAAACAGAGGCTAAATAAATTATTTATTACTAAACAGGAGAAAAAAGCAAGGAATAAAAATAAAATTGGGTTGCCTCCCAACAAGCGCTATCGTTTAACGCCCCTTAGCTAGGCATAACAAGCAAGAATAGATCTAGGTATTGCCATCTTTGGTAGGCAATCCATAAGTGGCTCTCATGATAGATTCATATGGTAATTTTATTTTATTTCTAGGGAAGTGTTCCATGCCCTTTTTAATGGAAATTGGAATCTAATATTCCATTCCTTCATATCAATAATTGTAGCAACCGTTCTAAGGAAAGGTCTACCGAGAATAATAGGGCAAGAAGGATTGCAATCTATATCAAGAATGATAAAATCTACGGGCACATAATTCCTATTTGCAACAATAAGAACATCATTAATTCTTCCCATAGGTTTCTTAATAGTGGAATCCGCAAGATGCAAGTTTAGAGAGCAATCATCAAAATTACAGAAATCTAGCAAATCACACAAAGTTTTGGGAATAGTAGAGACACTAGCACCCAAATCACACAAAGCATAAAACTCATGATCTTTAATTTTAATTTTAATAGTTGGTTCCCACTCATCATAAAGTTTTCTAGGGATAGTAACTTCCAATTCAAGTTTTTCTTCATAAGATTGCATTAAGGCATCAACGATATGTTCAGTAAACGCTTTATTTTGACTATAAGCATGAGGAGATTTTAGCACGGATTGCAACAAGGAAATACAATCAATCAAAGAGCAATTTTCATAGTTAAATTCCTTGAAATCCATAATAGTGGTTTTAGCAACATCAAGGGTTTTAATTTCTTCAATCCCACTTTTATCAAATTTAGCATCAAGATCAAAAGATTCAGAATTCTTAGAACGCCTTCTAGGTAAAGGTGGATCATATTCAGTCCCATCATTATCAAGATTCATATTGCAAAACAAAGATTTAATACACATCAATAACTTTTAGATCTTCATCATTATTTTCATAGGAACTAGAAGAACACGCTTTAATAAAGGCATCTTTCTTAGCACGCATCCTAGCGGTTCTTTATTTGCACTCATCAATGGAAATTCTCATGGCTTTGAGAGACTCATTGATATCATGATTAGGTGGAATAGATCTAAGTTTCAAAGAATCAACATCAAGAGCAATTCTATCAACGTTCCTAGCCAAATCATCAATCTTAAGCAATTTTTCTTCAATCATAGCATTAAAATTCTTTTGCAAAGTAATAAATTCTTTAATATTAGATTCAAAATCATAGGGCATCTTATTATAATTTCCATAAGAATTGTTAAAGGAATTACCATAATTATTAGAGGGGTTACTAGGATAAGGCCTAGGATTGAAATTTCCTCTATACGCGTTGTTACCAAAATTGTTCCTACCAACAAAATTCACATCCATAGATTCATTATTATTCTCAATCAAAGTAGACAAGGGCACATCATTAGGATCAGAAGAAACACTCTCATTAGCAAATAATTTCATAAGTTCATCCATCTTTCCACTCAAAACATTAATTTCTTCTATCGCGTGCACCTTTTTAGTAGATCTTTCAGTATGCCATTGAGAATAATTAACCATAATATTATCTAGGAGTTTAGTAGCTTCTCCTAAAGTGATTTCCATGAAAGTGCCTCCCGCGGCCGAATCTAAAAGATTTCTAGAAACAAAATTCAATCCGGCATAAAAAATTTGTATAATCATCCACAAATTTAAACCATGAGTAGGGCAATTACGTATCATTTATTTCATTCTCTCCCAAGCTTGTGCAACATGTTGATGATCAAGTTGCTTAAAATTCATAATATCGTTTCTAAGAGAGATGATCTTAGCGGGAGGAAAATACTTAGAGATAAAAGCACCTTTGCATTTGTTCCATGAATCAATACTATTTTTAGGCAAAGATGAAAACCAAGCTTTAGCACGATCTCTAAGCGAAAAAGGAAATAGCTTCAATTTAACAATATCATTATCGACATCTTTCTTCTTTTGCAGGTCACACAAATCAACGAAGCTATTAAGATGGGTAGCAGCGTCTTCACTAGGAAGGCCGGAGAACGGATCTTTCATGACAAGATTCAGCAAAGCAATATTAATTTCACAAGATTTAGCACCAGTAAGAGGAGCAATCGGAGTGCTAAGGAAATCATTGTTGTTGGTATTGGTGAAGTCACACAATTTAGTATTATCTTGAGCCATCGCGACAAACAAGCAAACTAACACACAAGCAAACAAAAAGCAAACAGGAAAAAAGAGGCAAATAGAGAGGGAGGAGGGAGGATAGAGAGAGAGGGTGAATAAAACGGCAAGGGTGAATTGGGGGGGAGAGGAAAATGAGAGGCAAATGGCAAATAATGTAATGCGGGAGATAGGGATTGTGATGGGTACTTGGTATGTTGACTTTTGCGCAGACTCCCCGGCAACAGCGCCAGAAATTCTTCTTGCTACCTCTTGAGCATTGTGTTGGATTTCCCCGAAGAGGAGAGCACGATGCAGCAAAGTAGCGTAAGTATTTCCCTCAGTTTTTGAGAACCAAGGTATCAATCCAGTAGGAGGCCACACACAAGTCCCCCGTACCTACACAAAAACAATATCTCAACGCAACCAACGCGCTTAGGGATTGTCAATCCCTTCATGGTCACTTACGAAAGTGAGATCTGATAGAGATGATAAATAATATTTTTGGTATTTTTGGTATAGAGATGCAAAGTAAAAAGTAAAAGGCAAAGTAAAAGCAAAGCAATAATAAAGTGATGGAGATTAATATGATGAGAAAGAGACCCGGGGGCCATAGGTTTCACTAGTGGCTTCTCTCAAGAGCATAAGTATTCTACGATGGGTGAACAAATTAATGTTGAGCAATTGACATAATTGAGCATAGTTATGAGAATATCTAGGTATGATCATGTATATAGGCATCACGTTCGAGACAAGTAGACCGACTCCTGCCTGCATCTACTACTCTTACTCCACTCATCGACCGCTATCCAGCATGCATCTAGAGTATTAAGTTAAAAACAGAGTAACGCCTTAAGCAAGATGGCATGATGTAGAGGGATAGTTTCATGCAATATGATAAAAACCCCATCTTGTTATCCTCGATGGCAATGATACAATACATGCCTTGCTGCCCCTTCTGTCACTGGGAAAGGACACCGCAAGATCGAACCCAAAGCCAAGCACTTCTCCCATGGAAAGAACAACCAATCTAGTAGGCCAAACGAAACTGATAATTTGAAGAGACTTGCAAAGATAACCAATGATACATAAAAGAATTCAGAGAAGATTCAAATATTATTCATAGATAGACTTGATCATAAACCCACAATTCATCGGTGTAACGCCCCGAGACCGATGTGCCAGGTGTCTTCCAGTTATTCGCTGTGGTTGTCTTGTGTTTTGCTTGCGTGTCATATATTTCATACCATGTCATCATGTGCATCGCATTTGCATACGTGTTCGTCTCATGCATCCGAGCATTTTCCCCGTTGTCCGTTTTGCAATCCGGCGCTCCTATGTCACCCGGTGTTCCCTTTTACCTCTTTTCATGTGCAGGTGTTAAACGTTCTCGGATTGGACCGAGACTTGCCAAGCGGCCTTGGTTTACTACCGGTAGCCCGCCTATCAAGTTTCGTGTCATTTGGACTTCTTCTGATACTCCAACGGTTAACCGAGGGACCGAGAAAGCCTCGTGTGTGTTGCAGCCCAACACGCCTCCAAATTGGCCCAAAACCCACCTAAACCTCCTCCATCATCTAGGCCGTTCGATCATGATCGTGTGGCCTCAAACCGCACCTCATTTGGACTCTCCTAGCTCCCTCTACCTATATATATATGTGATACCCTCCGAAATTCGCGGTCTAACCCAAGCCTTCCTCTACCTCGCGCCACCGGACAAATATCTCCGCGCCCGGACATGTCCGTGCCTCCGTGTCGGACAAATCCCGCGCTGCCACCTCACCGTCGCCGCCTTCTCTCTCCTCCAGCCCCGCCACCGGCCCGCGCGGCCCGGATCGGGGCCGCGGGGCCCAACCGCCGCCGCTGCCACCCGCAGAGGAGCCCGCGCCCCACCGATCGAAGCGTCGCCCGAGCCGCCCCGGCTCCGCCACCGCGCCGGCGACCGCTGTTCCCTGCGCCGGCGACCGCGCCGCTCCGCCCTCGCTGCCGTCCGGCCTCGCTGTCTCCGCCGCCCGTCGCCTCTCCTCCGCGGCCGCGCCGCCCACCAGCTCCACCACCCACCACTACTCCGGCGACCCACCTCTTCTCAGGCGAACCTCGAGCGCCGCGCGCTGCTACAGTGCCGCCGGATCTGGATCTGGATGTTTTGGGTTGACCTTTTCGTCCCTAACACTAATTTTTTGTTATCTTCATCAGTGCATAACTTCGTCACCGTGGCTCCGATTCACGCGTGTAGCATATCGAAATGTTCGTCTCGACGGGTACTTCATTTCATCTCACTGCATCATTTTCATTTGAGCTCATCTTGATGCCTGAAATGCTGTTGGAAGAGGGATATGTGATGTTAGTTTCAGATCTGTTTTAGCAAATGCACTTTTGTCATTTTTGCCATGATTAATGTGTGCATGCTATGATCCTGAGCTCTACATGTGTTTTAAAGTATGCCATGCCATCTTTACTGGGGTGTATGCCTTATATTTTTGTGATCTTTGTGGTGACTAGCACAAGCATGCAAAGTGGCTTACTCAATGTTGCTGATTTCAGGGACTTAGAAATATTCCAAGTCTCTGCCCTGTCATTATTTTTATGCCATATGTTCATGTTGATTCCTAGTGATCCGTGCCTATTTTGAGCATGATCAGTAAGGATGTTTTGTAGATATTGTGGTGCTCTATCCATCCATATCTTTGTTTGCAATTATGGAGCACCCTATCTTGAGTCAATCGAGCTCTACTTTTGCTATAAAATGTTCTTGGCAGATTGTTAACATGTTTAGCAATTTTGCCGAGCTTATTGTTGTTGATCCGTGCATGCTATGTTGTTGTTCTTGCCATGTCTAGCTTCTATGCCATGTCTACTTGCTGGGTGTATGCTTAGTTTGTCATGCAATGCCTCTTAGTGAGTGCATCGAGCTCGTAAACATGCCTACTCGTTATCTGTTTTGCCATGCTCCAGTTTTTCACCAAGTCTGAATCTGTTTATGTTTTTGCCATGTTCACGTGGTTGCAATTGTATTTTTTGATCCCTTTTGGCTTATGGTCAGTAAGGGACTTTTGTTGTCTGCTTTGAGTAGCTTCATGCCATGCCTTGCTTTGCCATGATATGTTCCTGCAGCATGTAGTTATCGTGCTCTAAACATTGCTTCCTGATGATAAATTCCTGACTTATGGTTAATTTCACCAAGTCTGTAACCTGTTATCTTTTGCTCTTTTGCCATGCTTGTTTGAGCTTGCTATTGAGTGAATTAGCCATAGCTCAGTGTTCATCTTTTGTCAAGCATCATGAGTGGATCCCTGCCATGTATTTTGTTGCCATGTTTGAGTGCAGTAGCTTATTTATCTTGATGCATTTAGATGGTCTCGTGCTGTTAATCGCAGACCAGTGCCATATTTGTTTTGCTTGCCATTTCCAAACCGTGCGTCCGATTCCCGTGATCTGTATATCGATTTCGATCGAAATCAACTCCTCTTTCTAGTGACACTCTTGGTTTTCCAAGTTGAGGCCAGGTTCAATCATTCCTTTCCAAATCATGCATATGCATCACATATCGCATCCCGCATATCATGACCATATTTGCATCATGTTGTTTGAGCATTGCACGTGGTTGATTGTGTTTCCCTTTGATTGTTGTTCTTGCTTTGGGTAGAGCAGGGAGACGAGTACGTGATCGAGGAGCCCGTTGAGTACGTTTTCGAGGATCAAGCTTTTCGTCTTCTCAAAGAACTTTGCAGGCAAGATGACCGTACCCTTGAAATCACTTCTTTCTTTGCGTGCTAGTGGCTCGCTCTTTTGCTTTGGCTATGCTGTGATACCTACCACTTGCTTATCATGCCTCCCATATTGCCATGTCAAGCCTCTAACCCACCTTGTCCTAGCAAACCATTTTTTGGCTATGTTACCACTTTGTTCAGCCCCTCTTATAGCGTTGCTAGTTGCAGGTGAAGATTGGAGATCGTTCCTTGTTGGAACCTGTATATTGTTGGGTCACATTATCTTGTTTATCTTAATGCACCTATATACTAGGTAAAGGGTGAAAGGCTCGGCCTTATGCCTGGTGTTTTGTTCCACTCTTTCCGCCCTAGTTTTCGCCATACCGGTGTTATTTTCCTTGATTTTGCGTTCCTTACACGGTTGGGTATAATGGGAACCCCTTGACAGTCCGCCTTTAATAAAACTCCTCCAGCATGGCCCAACATTGGTTTTACCATTCGCCACCTAGCCTTTTTACCTTGGGTTTCATGGACTCAAGGGTCATCTTTATTTTAACCCCCCTGGCCAGTGCTTCTCTAAGTGTTGGTCCAACTGAGCGATGTCTGGGGCTACCAGGGGAAACTCTGGGCTGGCCTACCCGACGTCTGGCTCATCTGAGTGTGCCCTGAGAATGAGATATGTGCAGCTCCTATCGAGATTTGTTGGCACATTCGGGCGGCTTTTCTAGTTTAGTTTTACCATGGTCGAGATGTCTTGTAACCGGGATGCCGAGCCTGATCGGATTATCTTGGGAGAAGGAATATCCTTCGTTGACCGTGAGAGCTTGTGATGGGCTATGTTGGGACACCCCTGCAGGGATTTGAACTTTTGAAATCCGTGGCCGCGGTTATGGGTAGATGGGAATTTGTTAATGTCCAGTTGTAGATAACCTGAAACTTAACTTAATTAAAATGCATCAACCGCGTATGTAACCGTGATGGTCTCTTCTCGGCGGAGTCCGGGAAGTGAACACGGTGTTGGAGTTATGTTTGACGTAGGTTGTTCTAGGATCACTTCTTGATCATAGTTCATCGACCGTTCCTTTTCCTCCTCTTCTCGCTCTCATTTGCGTATGTTAGCCACCATACATGCTAGTCTCTTGCTACAGCTCCACCTCATAACTTTTACCCTTCCTATAAGCTTGAATAGTCTTGATCGCGAGGGTTGAGATTGCTGAGTCCCCGTGACTCACAGATTACTTCCAAAAACCAGATGCAGGGACTGATGATACCATTCCAGGAGTTTCAACTGAGCTCAAGTGGGAGTTCGATAAGGACTCAGGACGATACTACGTGTCTTTCTCAGATGATCTGTAGTGGTGCCTAGTTGGGGCGATCGGGGACTATGTTGCATTTGGGGTTTATCTTCATTTTGGTTCCGTAGTCGGACCTTGAGTGTATTTGGATGAATGTAATGTTATTTATGCATTTGTGTGATGTGGTGAGTGTAAGCCAACTATGTATCTCTTTCCCTTATGTATTTACATGGGTTGTTGTGAAGATTACCTCACTTGTGACATTGCTTTCAATGCGGTTATGCCTCTAAGTCGTGCTTCGACACATGGGAGATATAGCTGCATCAAGGGTGTTACAAGTTGGTAATCAGAGCCTTCCCCGACCTTAGGAGCCCCTTGCTTGATCGAATCGCTGGCGTTGTTGAGTCTAGAAAAATGTTTTGAGTCATTTAGGATTATATATATCGAAGAGTAGGATTCTTTTTACTCCTCAGTCCCTTCGTCGCTCTGGTGAGGCATCCTGACATAGAGTTTTGACTCTTCTCTTCTCAAATTTCACTAAAAAAAATTTAGGATCACGCGGGTATCTTGGAATAGTTCCGATGGTTTTGTGACGAGAACATTGTTCATGGTGCCTCCTGACATTTAGGGGTTGTGGCAGTGTCCCGGGGAGTTGAGCTCCGAGGTGTTGTCGTCACAATTTTATCGTTGCAATTCTGGAATACCTGAGTTTCGCCGACATCAAAAATCTCTTTTATACAGTTGTTGGTGAGATAACCTCGACGCCACCCAGTACTGGGCGGGAGTTCAGGAGTATTGCCATAACTCGTATAACAGATGCTTTTCGAAGGTTGAGGTAAATGATTTCCGAAGGTTTCTTGGTTATGTGTTGAAGGATGGATACAGCTGGATGTAGGATTTGTTGGTTTTGGGTGAGATATTATGCTTCCCCTGTATCCCCAACACCTGATTGCATGACCGGAAAGTTTCGGGAGTTTATAAGTGGGAATTCAAGTAGCTCTTAGGATATGTTTCCGATAGATGTATGATATGAAATTGGGGTTCGACGTCTAGTGGTCCGCCTATCCACAGTTGGTTTTACAGTGGTCTCGTTGTGTCTTAAAGAGTCCTTGGCTATGCTGACTCGGGGATGCTTCGTATGTCATGTGCACTGCCTTGTACATAATGGTGTTGTACGATCGATCCCGTGTAGGCCCCACCATGAAAACTTTGGACGAAATCTCTATCATATGTTTGTTCCGGCTTATTCTGCAAGCCAATCCTTGTTTTGTTTTGAGTTGTGGTATTCGAGTTGCTTCAAAGACAAATGTTGATTCCATACCTTTCCTAAGTGGTGTTCTCATATTTCTATGTGGATACTAATCCTTCTTGATCATCGAGATTTTCATGTCAATCCTTTCAACCGGCGTGTTTTCTCTTCAAGTGGATCAGTTCTTCTCAACGGTGTTTGTTTCATCCATCTCCAAGTTGCCTTTGTTTTCCCACCCTCCCACCCTCGTTTCTTCAAGGACTCGGAATTCTTTATCAAGTTTCCATCTTATGGATGTGAAGTTTCTTCGTTCTTTCTGTCAATGTTCTTATCCGGTGATTCTCAGGAAGATGCTAACGGAGCTTCAAGTTCGCCATTCTTCATTCTTTCCATCTCCGGTGGTTTCAAGTCAAGCTTTGTTGATCTTATCCTTTTCCTCGTTTCAATGCTTTCTCATGCCGACGCAATTCTTAATCGTTCACCTCTCGCTATTCATTTGTTCCGGAGTGCTGAAGGTATCTCAGCAGATGCTAGAGTTTATTCTCATTCTTTCAAGATCTTTCGAGAATGCTATCTCATTCAAGTCAGTTAATTCAACCGGCGCAACCTCTCTTTTAAATCATTTCAACGGTGTTTCTTTTGAGTGGGCCCTAACCCATAGGTCTTTTTCCAGGATCTTACCAGACTCTTCTTATTTCCCGGAGCTACTCTCAAATTCTTCTCGAAGTTTGACGTAAGAATGAGTTGTCATTAGTCAAATGACTTTCTCCAAGATCTTTCAAATTCTTTTCATTGTTGTTTCAGCCTTTATATTCTTCATTATTCCGGAGTGACTCAACAATTCACGGTGGTGTTTCTCGTCATCTTTCTCAACATTTGAAGACCGAAGAAGAGTTTTTCCTCCATATCTTATCCGCTCTCTCAGAGATTCATGGTTCTAGCTTGATGTCATCCTCACATAATTGTTTTGATTGTGGCAATTCTTTTCATCCTTCCGGAGCAATTCAAGAGTCTTTTCAGTTTGATTCTCCGGAGGCCATCAATTCAGGATTATTCATTCCAGCTTTTAGCTCTCGTTATCCAAATCTTACCGGTGCATCATTCAAATATCCTCTAATCAGCTCGTGATCTTTTCGTTCACTTGCATCTAAATTTTCTCAAGTTTCTTCGTTCATTTCATAATTCTTCCCGGTGTTTCTTTATCTTTTCTTCAATCGTTTTTCAATTCTTACGGTGATTCATTCAAGATTTCTCTTCCTTCGTTATCATATCAATTCATTCGTTCTTTCCAAATTCTACCGGCGGATCGTTGAAGACCCTCTCAAGTTGCGCTATATCTCTCTTAATCCTTTTTCAACGAGAATAAGTAGTATGCCAAATCTGTTTGCTCGTCATCAATTAAATTGGTGAAGGATAAGCATAACGTAATTCTTATTCGTGTTTCACCCAAGTGTTTAATTCCCTATTCCGGAGGCTAATCAAATTCCTGATTTCAATTGTTTCATCTTCTCTTTTTCCCGGAGTTCCAACCTTTTTCAATTATTTCACCATGGAGATTCATCTAAATAGGTACAAGGATTCACCTTGTGTTTTCAACTTCTCTTTGTTTCCGTTTGATCATTCTTTTTTTAACGGAGTTCTGCATGAAGGTTCTACATGATGGGCCATCAAGGATTTAATTTCTTCACGAAGTGCTCTTTGAGATTCTTTTCAGCGGAGCTCATGCATTCTTCATCTTGCAATCTGGAGTGCAATTCTTTCACGCATATCTTTTGAGGTGGTTTTATGTCATTGTTGATAATTTCCCTTCGTGCTCTGTGATACACAAGTTATCAAGAATGAAATATTTTAAATCCATCAATCTCGTCATTGGAGTTATCTTGGGTAATATTTTCACCTAAAGCCTTCTCTAAGGAATGTTGTTATTTATGGTGCTCATATATGACCCAATTTCTTCATTTATCCATCCGGTGACATAAGCTTCGCATCTCCTTGTTGATATCAATCCAATCTATTGTTTCCGTTAGTGGCAGAATTTCACCTCTTGATTTTGAGATGTTTTTCCATAAGCCCACTACAAACTTATTCTTTTCGTTGTGGTTTTCCAACAAATTCGTGATAACCTTCTTGGAAGGGTGCTTTCCAAGCTCAATTGCGGCAGAAGCTGGCATTTTTTTATCCATTCTTTCATTCCAATGATCTATCTTCTATTTCTTCCTTCCGGAGGCATTGTGATGTTGCTCTCCTCAACCCATCTTCTTGTTTTGTCAGGATCGTGTTCATTCTTTTTGCTTATCCATACAACCGGGGTGTTGTGCCCTTTGCTCAAGTTATTTTCTTCTTATCAAGTTTCATATCACTTCTCAACCGGTGTGCCGTCTGAAATCATTCTTACCCCTTGTGCCATTCTTTCAATAGTTCCGGAGGCAGTATGTTGTTGATCTCATCAAGTATCCTCTCATCTTGTCAAGTTCATGTTCATTTCCTTCCATTTTCAGTCGGAGTGCTGCCCAAATTATATCATTCTTATTCCTTCCCTATCTTGTTTTAACCGGAGTGTTGTGTCTATCATTCCTCTTCTAACCGGAGTCTCATCTAAGTGCTTTCATTTTCCCAAGTTCATATACTCACCTTCCATTTCCAACTGGAGTGTTGTCGTAATTGACCTTTATCATTCATTATACATCTCGTTTCAACCAGAGTGCTTGCATCTACTTATTGTCCAATGTAACTTTTTCTAATGTCTTCCAACCCATAAGTTTCTCGTAATGTTCCTTGTTCTTTTTTTCTAACAGAGTGTTTTCAACTTCGTTCATCTCCGTTGTATTCTTTTCTCGAAATGGCTTAACCTCTCAAGGTTCGTGGTTTCACTCGTTTGTCAAAGAAGCAACTTAGTTTTAACTCTTCTTTTTCTCTCCCGTTTTTCCCTCCAGTGCCATTCTAGATCTTGGGACCAGATCCTCTCGTAGAGGTGGAGTGTTGTAACGCCCCGAGACCGATGTGCCAGGTGTCTTCCAGTTATTCGCTGTGGTTGTCTTGTCTTTTGCTTGCGTATCATGCATTTCATACCATGTCATCATGTGCATCGCATTTTCATACGTGTTCGTCTCATGCATCCGAGCATTTTCCCCGTTGTCCGTTTTGCAATCTGGCGCTCCTATCTCACCCGCTGTTCCCTTTTACCCCTTTTCGTGTGCGGGTGTTAAACATTCTCGGATTGGGCCGGGACTTGCCAAGCAGCCTTGGTTTACTACCGGTAGACCGCCTGTCAAGTTTCATGTCATTTGGACTTCGTTTGATACTCCAACGGTTAACCAAGGGACCGAGAAGGCCTCGTGTGTGTTGCAGCCCAACACCCCTCCAAAGTGGTCCAAAACCGACCTAAACCTCCTCCATCATCTAGGCCGTTCGATCACGATCGCGTGGCCGCAAACCGCACCTCATTTGGACTCTCCTAGCTCCCTCTACCTATATATATGTGATCCCCTCCGAAATTCGCGGTCTAACCCTAGCCTTCCTCTACCTCGCGCCACCGGACAAATATCTCTGTGCCCGAACATGTCTGCGCCTCCGCGCCGGACCAATCCTACGCTGCCACCTCACTGTCGCCGCCTTCTCTCTCCTCCAGCCCCGCCACCGACCCACGCGGCCCAGATCGGGCCCGCGGGCCCAACCGCGCCGCCGCCACCCGCGGAGGAGCCCGCGCCCGCGCCCCGCCGAGCCAAGCGTCGCCCGAGCAGCCCCGGCTCCGCCACCGCGCTGGCGCCGCGTCGCCTCGCGCCTCCGCACCGGCGACCGTCGTTCCCCGCGCCGGCGACCGCGCCGCTCCGCCCTCGCCGCCGTCCGGCCTCGCTGTCTCCGCCGCCCGTCGCCTCTCCGCCACGGCCGCGCCGCCCGCCAGCTCCACCACCCACCACTACTCCGGCGACCCCCCTCTTCTCCGGCGAACCTCGGGCGCCGTGCGCTGCTACAGTGCCACCGGATCTGGATCAGGATGTTTTGGGTTGACCTTTTCGTCCCTAACCCTAATTTTTTTGCTATCTTCATCAGTGCATAACTTCGTCACCGTGGCTCCGATTCGCGCGTGTAGCATATCAAAATGTTCGTCTCGACGAGTACTTCGTTTCATCTCATTGGATCATTTTCATTTGAGCTCATCTGGATGCACGAAATGCTGTTGGAAGAGGGCTATGTGATGTTAGTTTCAGATGTGTTTCAGCAAATGCACTTTTGTCATTTTTGCCATGATTAATGTGTGCATGCTATGATCCTAAGCTCTACATGTGTTTTGAAGTATGCCATGCCATCTTTATATGGGTGTATGCCATGTATTTTTGTGATCTTCGTGGTGACTAGCACAAGCATGCAAAGTAGCTTACTCAATGTTGCTAATTTCAGGGACTTAGAAATATTCAAAGTCTCTACCCTGTCATTATTTTTATGCCATATGTTCATGTTGTTTCCTAGTGATCTGTGCCTCTTTTGTGCATGATCAGTAAGGATGTTTGTAGATATTGTGGTGCTCTATCCATCCATATCTTTGTTTGCAATTATGGAGCACACTAGCTTGAGTAAATCGAGCTCTACTTTTGCTATAAAATGTTCCTAGCAGATTGTTAACATGTTTAGCAATTTTGCCGAGCTTATTGTTGTTGATCCGTGCATGCTATGTTGTTGTTCTTGCCATGTCTAGCTTTTATGCCATTTTTACTTGCTGGTTGTATGCTTAGTTTGTCATGCAATGCCTCGTAGTGAGTGCATCGAGCTCGTAAACATGCCTACTCGTTATCTGTTTTGCCATGCTCCAGTTTTTCACTAATTCTGAATCTGTTTATGTTTTTGCCATGTTCACGTGGCTGCAATTGTAATTTTTGATCCCTTTTGGCTTTTGGTCAGTAAGGAACTTTTGTTGTATGCTTTGAGTAGCTTCATGCCATGCCTTGCTTTGCCATGATATATTCCTGTAGCATGTAGTTATCGTGCTCTAAACATTGCTTCCTGATGATAAATTCCTAACTTTTGGTTAATTTCACCAAGTCTGTAACCTGTTATCTTTTGCTCTTTTGCCATGCTTGTTTGAGCTTGCTATTGAGTGAATTATCCGTATCTCAGTGTTCATCTTTTGTCAAGCATCATGAGTGGATCCCTTCCATGTATTTTGTTGACATGTTTGAGTGCAGTAGCTTATTTATCTTGATGCATTTAGATGGTCTCGTGCTGTTCATCGCAGACCGGTGCCATATTTGTTTTGCTTGCCATTTCCAAACCGTGCATCCGATTCCGGTGATTGTAAGTGCATCTAGTGCCCCTTAGTGATTTTGGTGTATTGAAGACTTATAGGTTAAGGGACTAATGCGCTTGTGAGTGTACACAGGTCTAAAATTCTATGAGGAGTTTGATATTTACAGAGAAAGTCAACCCCTAAAAATGAAGTTCTTCGACTGAAGACTT
Source organism: Triticum urartu (assembly GCF_003073215.2). Classification (NCBI taxonomy): domain Eukaryota; kingdom Viridiplantae; phylum Streptophyta; class Magnoliopsida; order Poales; family Poaceae; genus Triticum; species Triticum urartu. The sequence goes on along the minus strand of NC_053022.1, from coordinate 208,858,119 downwards.
TGGATTTCTGAAGGCTTTCTGAAGACTTTGAAAGTGAAGAAATTGGTGTGACCGTGAAGACTTGGTATTCATTCGAGGAACATGAAGCGTGAAGACTTGTGTTTTCATAGTTTCATTTTCTCTTTCTTGAGTCATAGGAGACACCGTACTGTTAAAGGGGGTCGAGGAAATACTAAGGAAAAATTTCCATGTGATGCTCAACTCAAAATCCTACACCTACCAATCCCTTCGAGTGAAGCCATTGGAAATCTCATACAGTTCAGTCAATTCCTTCAGTGACAGAGACGAAGTTCTTCTAGTCTCTGAGGAATTTGTTCTGACTAAGGAGTTAGGAATTCCCCAGTGCGGATTGCCTACACAGTGAGGAACATGATAGACCTAAGGATTTTGCTACTCAAAATTCCGACCGTTGTTGTGCTATGCGCCAGCTGTCCCAAAATATCTATCCACCAAGGTACTCAAATATATCTCATCTGAATCAAGTGAGAATGAATCTGATGAAAACCTTAACCCCAGCTATTCTAAACTTGTTAAGATTGCTGTAAAACAACAAAGGGCTTTAGAAAAGGTTCAAAACATGCTAGACAAAAGTGATGATATGTTGGGGGAAGAAATGGATCGCACTAAAGCCTTGACTGGAAATCTTCAGAGATTTCAGACTAGGTTTGATAATCTTCAAAGTCATCATAACACTCTCTTATCCGATCATGAGAAGCTTTCTTATGAATTTCTTCAAAGAAAGCAAGATCTTGAGAAGCTAAGAGTGAGTTATGAAGATCTTCAGAAGGAGCGCGATTCATTACTTGCTCAACAAATCAGCGCTTCTTAGGAAGAATTTGTTCCTCCATGCTTGAAGTGCATTGAACGTGAATCTGCTAATTCTTCACCTGAATGTTCAAATGTTGCTAATGTATCAAATTCTTCACATGCCTCTGCTATCACTAATTCCTCATCTGAGGACATTGCTAGTATCACTGACGATGGAGGGCTGGAGGAATTGTACATGACAGGCATGTACAAAAGCCTCAAAGGGCATTAGACTCTTGGTGATGTGCTTAAAAAGCAGATCCTCAACAGGAACCCTAGGAAAGAGGATATTGCCTTTGAGAGGAAACTCAATGCTGATGGTACATATTGGAAGCCTGAGCAGTACCCCAAAACTACATGGGTTGCTGCAAAGGGACCTCCAGTTGATCCACCTAACTTATCTGGATTTGCATGTGAATCTTCTCATTCTAATGATGAGTCAATTGACTCCAACTATAAACTGTTCAAAAATCAGAATGGTGAAGTATTTGCTAGATATGTTGGCACTAACTGCAGGAACGGTCCCCCTATGAAGAAAATCGGGTTCCCAAAAGATGCCTTGAAAATCTTCAGGTGAATGTCATCATGACGCCACCTGTGAAGAATAGGAACCCCAGATCAAATTCTTCATATGGACCAAATTCTTCATATGGATCCAAGTCCTCATACGGACCAAACTCCTCACATGGATCATATTCCTCAAAAGGATCAAAGTCCTCATATGAATATCATCGTGCTAACCCGTCTGTTTCGTAGGGAAGATCTAAGGATTATGGATATGTGCATTATTCTTCAAATCATTATGTCCATAAGTCCTCGAAGAATTTCTCTGCTTACTCTTATGCTTACTCTAATCCATCTTATGTGAAACGAAATGGACTGGCTTCTATGCCATCCTTCTCATATGGAGCTCGCAGGATGATGAACTCTTTGCCACCCCTTCAGATGTGGGTGGTGAAGAAAAGGAACTAATCTCTTCTGCAGGGTCAGGTCTCCAGACGTAAGTGATCGTGTGAAGAATTTGCTGGAGACTTGAGTATGCCTGATAGGACGCAGGCTAATCATGAAGAAATGAACTTTCATTTCTCACGTCCTCATATTGCTTTATCTAGTCTTTTGCTTGATGAAATTGATCTGATGAATTAATGTCATATTCATCACTGATGAAGTATGTGAGTTTGTAAGCTGCACTAATTCATCTGCAGGATGATCAACCCAAAGCCACTGAGTGGGTTCTCGATAGTGGATGTACAAATCACATGACTGGTGACAATAATCTATTGATGGATGCTCCATTATCTCCGTCGCATCTGAATCATATCATCTTTGCTGACAAAGGCGAAAGTCAGTTATTGGGTCTAGGTAAGGTTGCGATCACAAAGGATCGACACATGGACAAAGTCATGCTTGTTGAGTCCTTAGGATACAACCTTATGTCTGTCTCAATGCTTTGTGGTCTTGATATGGTTGTTGTCTTTGGCAAGTACCGTTGTGTTGTGGTTATGGAAGCTGACAATTCCAAAGTCTTCGAAGGGTTTAGGAGAGGAGACCTGTATATTGTTGATTTCTCTATAGGACCACAACCAGCCATGTGCTTACTTGCAAAAGCTTCAGAAGGCTGGCTCTGGCATCGACGACTTGGTCATGCAGGCATGAGGAATTTGCACACGCCTGCGAAGAAGAAGCATGTCATTGGCATTGAGAATGTGAAATTCCTCAAGGATCACTTATGCGGAGCCTTTGAAGCTGGAAAGATGACCAAGGCCAAGCATCCAGCGAAGACTATCATGACCACCACTCATCCATTTGAATTGCTTCACATGGATCTTTTCGATCCTAATCATTATTCTGCTCTTTCAAATGAAGCATCTCAATATGGCTTTGTTATTGTTGATGATTATTCTCGATACGCATGGGTACACATTGTTACTTACAAACATGAAGTGCAGGAAATCTTCAAACGATTTTCCTCGAGGGCTTAAACCAACTTTGGAGTGAAGATCAAGCACATCAGAAGTGACAATGGCACTGAATTCAAGAATTCTGGTCTCGATGACTATCTGGATGAAATTGGTATTACTCATGAGTTATCTGCTCCTTACACTCCTCAGCAGAACAGCGTCGTGGAGCGCAAGAACAGGACTCTTGCTGAGATGGCTCGCACTATGCTTGATGAATACAAAACGCCTCGTCGATTCTGGATTGAGGCAATTCACACTGCGTGCCACATCATCAACAGAGTATATCTTCACAAATTCTTCAAGAAGACTGCATATGAACTCCTCACTGATAAGAAACCCAATGTAAGTTATTTCAAAGTCTTCGGTGCTAAATGTTGGATTAGAGATCCTCATCACAACTCAAAATTTGCACCGAAAGCACATGAAGGTTTTATGCTTGGTTACGAAAAGGACTCGCACACCTCCAGAGTCTTCAACAACGTTCTTCACAAGGTTGTTGAAACTGTAGATGTGTGGTTCGATGAAACTAATGGCTCGCAAAGAGAGCACCTACCTACTGTGATAGATGAACCAGCACCTGAGGAAACTATCAAGTTCAAGGCTACTGAGGATGTCATTCCTACCGAAGAATCTGCTGAAGAATTCATTCCAGCACATGAAGAATGTCGAGCTAATGCACCTGAAGAAAATACTGAAGAAAATGGTGCTGAAGAAAATGCTACTCAAATTCTTCAACGGCAACCAGCTCATCCTCGCATTGCAAAAGAAGTGCAAGTTGAAAAGATCATCAATGACATCAAAGCGCCAGGTCCTCTCACACGCTCAAAAGCTTCACATTTATCTAACTTTTGTGGGCACTATGCTTTTGTCTCTATCACAGAGCCCGCCAAGGTAGATGAAGCATTTTTGGAGCCTGAGTGGATTCAGGCCATGCAAGAAGAACTACATCAGTTCGAGCTCAACAATGTCTGGGAACTGGTCAAACGTCCAGATCCTCGCAAGCACAATATCATCGGCACAAAGTGGATCTACCGCAACAAGCAAGATGAAATGGCCTTGTGGTGAGGAATAAGGCACGGCTCGTAGCTCAAGGCTACACACAAGTTGAAGGAATTGATTTTGATGAAACTTTTGCACCTGTTGCTAGACTTGATGCATATTACTTGCTTATGCTAACCATCATGATATCACTTTATATCAAATAGATGTGAAAAGTGCATTCCTCAATGGTAAGCTTGAGGAAGAAGTATATGTAGCTCAACCCCTAGGTTTTGAACATCCATAGAATCCTGACAAAGTTTTCAGATTCAATAAGGCCCTCTATGGCCTCAAGCAGGCCCCACGGGCATGGTATAATACCTTGAAGGAATTCTTCATGAAGAAAGGCTTCAAACCTGGTTGACTCGACCCTACTCTTGTCACTAAATCTTATGATCGTGAATTGTTTGTGTGCCAAATATATGTTGATGATATTATCTTTGGCTGTACTGACCAACGTTATAGTGATGAATTTGCCTATATGATGAGTAAAGAATATCAAATGTCTATGATGGGATAGTTGAAATTCTTCTTAGGCCTTCAAATTCGTCAACAACACAATGGCATATTCATATCTCAGGAGAAATACCTCAAGGATGTACTGAGGAAATTTGGCATGCAAGATTGCAAAGGCGTCAAAATTCCTATGCCCACAAATGGATATCTGTGCACTAATGAAAATGGTATCAACTTCGATCATAAGGTATACCGCTCCATGATTGGCTCTTTATTGTACCTATGTGCATCTAGGCCAGATATAATGCTTAGTGTTTGCATGTGTGCCCGATTTCAAGCTGCACCGAAGGAATCACACCATAAGGCTGTGAAGCATATTCTTCGATATCTAGCTCACACACCAACACTTGGATTATGGTACCCCAAGGGCTCGGCTTTTGATCTCATTGGATATTCTGACTCTGACTATGCTGGTGATCGTGTGGACCGCAAATCAACATCTGGTACATGTCATTTCCTCGGACGATCTTTGGTCTGTTGGTCCTCAAAGAAACAGAAATGCGTATCACTATCTACTGCTGAAGCTGAGTATATTGCCGCTAGTTCTTGCTGTGCTCAATTGCTATGGATGAAGCAAACTCTCAAGGACTATGGTGTTAACATGAAGAATGTGTCTCTCTACTGTGACAATGAGAGTGCCATCAAGATTGCTCACAACCTAGTTCAGCACTCGAAGACAAAGCACATTCAGATTCGTCATCATTTTCTTTGTGATCATGTGTTGAAGGGCGATATTTCTATTGAGCATGTGAAGACTGAAGAACAGCTAGCCGATATCTTCACAAAGCCCTTGGATGAGAAGAGATTTAGCAAGTTGCGGTGTGAGCTAAATATCCTAGAATCTTCGAATGTTCTTTGAAAAGGACACTCATCCTAACACTTGTGCAAAAATGATGACTTAGATGTGCAACACATGAAGAAATGTTTTTCTTCAATCAATGAAGAATAACACTCTTAATGTGAAGAAATTAACGAAGAATTTGATTCTCAGAACCCTACAATAATTGTACGCGGTGTCTGAAATCATCATTCTTATACGGTGGGTCACGCCACCACCAAAAGTTGAAATTCCTCAATTGTTCATATTCTTCAACTTTGCATTGTCTTCATTGTTTCCGACGTTTTTCTTCATTGGCTATATATATATATGAGTTTATGTCCTCTATAGCATTCACTTATTGCTATTTCTTCAAATTGGTTTTCTACTAAGTGAATGTGATCGAACCCTTCCCCTCTATGCTATACTCAACCCAATCTGTTCACAAATTCTTCATGTGCGCTCTATTTGAAACTCGTTCAAAATCTTCACTATGTCCTTATCAGCTGAAGAAATTGCGAACGGAACTTTAAAACCTATCTTATCTAAATTTTCGGCTTTGCCGCTCAAACCGCTCCGCATCCCACGATATACTTATCCACTCACCCACGATCTAACACGATCTCCACTTCTCACTACGTGGGTGACACATGTCAAGCGAATGAGAAGGGTTAGGGGCACGTTCGTCCAATTTGTTTGGGCGAGCAGTTTTTCACCGTGGCTATAAATACCCCTCCTTCCCTTCCTCACTTCTTTTACTCCACTCGACCTCTCTCCAGCTCGAGCTTCTCAAACCCTAGCGCCGCCGCTACTTCATCGCCGCTGGTGAGGAAGAGCTTCACTGCCTCGACCTCGTCGCCGACATACTCGCGCCGACCGCGGAAATCTTCACTCCACCGCCGTCGTAGCTGTCTTCCTCCGCCAAGTTAGGGCGTGGAAGATCTGTACAGGCGAACTTCACATCTCCTCACTCCAGTTCGTCGTCTTCTTCGTTCAGGGTAATTAAAAGTTACTTTTACTACCCTCGTTGATTCTAATGATTATCTACAAAATCTTCAAAGGTGTTTTTCTTCATATCTTCACACACTAAAACACCTCACATATTATCCGTTCTTGATTCGTTTCTCTAAGCCATGTTTTTCTTCAAAATTCCTCAAATGTGTGGATTTTTAATCTACACAACTCTGGAACCTAAGACAAAGAACGCTTTGTGAAATTCTTCAAGACTCATCTGGTCAAATTCCTCAAACTTGTTCTTTTTACGAAACCTTTTGAGAACACATATGACCTCTCCAAATTCCTCGCAACTATACTCTGTTCACAGGTACTCATGTCAGCTGCTGAATCACTAGGTTCTCATCAACTTAACTCATTTGCAGCGTTCCTCGAAGAAAAGTTGCATTCTTCTTTAGAGAATTCGATTGTTCAAATTCATCAATTGAAGAAAATGGCTGATGGTAAAAGGCCACAGAAAGGAGGAAAGAAGCCAGAGGTCATGAATGCCTTTGAAATCCCTAAGGACATATACAAAGATTACTGCACCCCTGATGAGGCCAAGTTTGGAAAAGAGGACAAAAATCAGCGCAAGGTGCGCATACAGAGGATAGAAAGGAGATGGGCAAGAGAATGGAGGGAGTACAGATATGTAACTCCAAAGTACATGAAGAAATTCGCACTCAATCCTCCATGCCCAAGAGCTCCATTGGCACCTGGCCAAATAGCAGATCCCACCAGCCTCAAGCATGGTGAGGACTATCCTGATGAATGGGCCAAGCGCCAAGACAAGTTGGCTAAGCAAGCTAGAGAAGCAGTGAGGAAATTCAATGAAGACTCTGTTGCTGCTGCTGCCTCTGCTGAGGCCTCTGCTGTCAAGCCGAAGAAGGCTATGTCAAAGAAGCCTGCGCGCAAGCCATGTGCTTCACCAACAATGCCCTCAAGGCCAAGTTCCTCGGCAATGCCCTCACGGCCAGAATCCTCAAAGCCCTCACGGCCAATTCCTCATGCTGCTCCTGTTCCTCAAAAGTCCTCAGCTCCTCCGCCAAAGTCTTCAACTGTTCCGACAAAGTCCTCAGCACATGTGCATCTTGCCTCATGCCAAAGGACTGCAAGCAATTCCATTGCCTCAGGAGTCTCAACTAGTTCCTCAGCTGGCCCCTCACTACTGAAGAAGACGAAGCTGATGACGATGAACTTGGAGAAATCATCAGAGACATGCAAGTCAGGGCCGCTAGAGCCAAAGGAACAGAGATGCCACTACTTTTGGATCCCAAGTTGATCCTAGAATATATTGATGTTTCGCACAAGGACCCCAACACTCCCATGCCTGACTTCAAGCTCACTCCTGGCCAAAGTCACATGCTGACCCACTTCATTCAAGAAGAAAAGTGGAAATTTGAGAAGGCCAGGCAGATCAAGAAAGCGCAGGACAAGAAAGAGCGCTATCTGAAGAAAACGTTGTCTCTATGACAACTGAAGAAATTGTCACTATTCAAACTGAGATAAAGAAACTCATTGATGACTTTGACGCATACCGTGCTGATTGGCTTGGAGCCAAGGTTCGTTTTGTGAAACTTGCTGATAACCTCACTTCCAATGTTGCTGCCCCAATGCAACAGGAAATTCCTCAGGCTGAAGCATCCGCTCAGCCGACTGAAGAACATGCCAGCACCGCTGATGAAAATCAGGCTGCTGAAGAAAATGTGAGTTCCAGGGCTGATGACTGCATTCCAGCCGCTGAAGAAATTGCCAGGGCACCCACTAGTGGTGCGCCTGAAGAAAATCAACCAGATTCCTTAGTTGCTCCTGCGCCCACTTCAACTCTAATCCTTCCATCTGCATCAGATGTGAAGAAGACCAAGGCTGCAGAGCGTGCTGCAGTGAAGAAAAGGAAAGCATCAGTTGCTTCAGATTCTTCAACTCCGAAGAAGATGAAGCCTATGACAAGTTCATTTGCAAATCCCATTGATGTTGTTCCAATCTCAACCATGCCATGAAAGGACCTTGTTCCTTTTGATGAAGAATATGTGATCCCCAGCGGATCCGATGAAGAAACTCCTTCTGCTGCTTCGTCTGAGCAGTTGGATGAAGAAATTGAAGTGGATGAGATCCCTTCAACACCTATCATCTCCTCGCACATGCCTCAGTTCACAGCTGAAGAGGCTGGCGTTGAAGAAATGGAAGATGAAGATGTGGATATTGGGTGTACTACACCAGTGATGAATGATGACTTTCGGGAAAGTCAGCACCCCAATTCTCCACTCTTCACCCCTCTACAGCAAATTCCTCATTCCCCTGCACAAACTATTCAAATGGGCTCTGAAGAAACTCATCCCACTACATCTGTCCATGAGGAAATTCCAGCCACTAGCGTTGAAGAAACTGCTGCTGCTGAACAGCTAAAGACGCAGACTGCCACTGAAGAGGAACTAGAAATTCCTCAGCCTGAAGAACCTGCAATTGAGATTCCCGAGGTCGTGATGCAACTCACTGACACTCCTTTGCCCAAGCCAAAGGATCCATTCTCACGCAAGCAAAAGTTCAAGGCTGATGATTTCTTTAGCGAGCATGTATTCTTCGAAGACTACAACCCCTATAACTCTGCTCGCATTAGGAAGAGGCGTTTCTGGACTGCTAGTCAAGCCAATTTCTATTCCTCAGTGCTTTTCAACAAAGAGAAAATCTTCTACCATGAGCACATTACTCATGTGGATATGGAATCTCTGCCGTGCTTCGCACTAGTCCTCAGTGTTCTTCACGATGCTGGACTGCTCAACTTTTGCTCTGACATCTGCGATTGGAATGAAGAACTGATTCTTCAATTCTATGCAACGCTGAACATCACAGGCGACTGTGAAGATGTGATTTCATGGGTGCTGGACTGGATGTATGAAAACACTCACTACACGGCACCAGCCTCTGAATTGCTTCGTGCCTTACCACTCAGTCCTCCCCTTGAAGAAGCTCGTTCCATCTATAGTGAACCTGAGCTTACAAATCATTACATGCAGGTGCTGATGAAACCTTTGAAGCCAGGTCAAGCACCAAGAACAAAATTCCTCGTGAAGGAATTGCTTTAGGTGCCCAAAACTTTCTATCGTATTCTTACGAGGACAATGAGTCCTATCAAATGCCACGACTCATCTGATGAGGAAATTGTTGGCATCATGAAGAATCTGGTATTCAACATCGTTCATGGCATTCCTGTCAATTATCACGATTTCTTCATGAGGACTCTGGCAAATGTTGCACTGTCTCCGTTTGAGCTGAAGCCTTATGCACCTTGGATTATGAGATTCCTCAGGACAAGGTCTTCACTCAACTACAAATCTGATTTTCAGAATCACCTCAGCTACTTGCCTCCAATTAAAGTCCTCATGCATGACCTATTCCTCAGTTGATGGAAAGGGCAAGGCAACAGCTGTAATAGATGAAGGCATTCGTCCATTGGATGGTCAATTTCGCAAAGCTGCTTCTTATTCCACCAATGATGACTCTGCCACACAAGACTCTGCCAATGCGCCCAAGTCCACTCCTCAAGCCACTGCTTCGCGCGTGATGACTGACCGTGAACTTCTGCTTAATCTTCACCAGTAGGTGGATCCAAATCACAAATTGGTTAAGCGTCAGTTTTGTTCACTTCTTCACAACATGACTGCTACACACAATGAAGTGAAGAAAAACCATTACTACCTCCATCAAGTTTTCGGTCGCACCTGGGACATCCTGTCTCATCTGTATGGTGAAGACGATCTGAAGAAAATGGGTCTCAATGAAGATTTTGACTGGTCTGCACCTCCACCGAAGAAATTCAAGAAGGTTAAGGTTCCTTCTCTAGTGGCCAGCTCAATTTCTTCATCGCACGACACTGATGAAAATGAAGACTTGGACGACATGGAGGCAGGCCCTACTACGACAAATGACCCCAACAACGCTGGCGCTCCTTCAGCAACTTGATATTCTTCAGGGGCGTTAGTCTTCATATTCGATCCTTTTGGTCATTTGATGACAAAGGGGGAGAATTTTGAGTTAGTCTTCAAGCGGGTCTTTCTATATGGGCGTTTTTTTTGTTAAGTTACAACTCTCGTTCTTCTAAGACTTTATTGGATCGAGTTGTAAACTTAAACCCGATGGTGCTTTGATACTTTTGATATGTTTTCCTGAATGCTTATTCCTCATATATGCTAATGCACGCATGCTGAATTACATCAGTCACCATATTTCATCATGCATTTCAAATTCTTCATTGTGATATGTCAAATACGTGTATGAATTACAAGATATAGGGGGAGATCTCCATGATTCAACTCTTCAAGAGTGCATTGCTTCAAAAGCAAATTCCTCACTATGCACATCTTCAGGGGGAGTTCTTCTATATCTTGCAATCAAATTCCTCAATATCAGTATTTACACTTCATATGTTTATCCCCGTTGAAAACTTAACCTATATTGTCATCAATCACCAAAAAGGGGGAGATTGTAAGTGCATCTAGTGCCTCTTAGTGATTTTGGTGTATTGAAGACTTATAGGTTATGGGACTAATGCGTTTATGAGTGTGCACAGGTCTATAAGTCTATGAGGAGTTTGATCTTTATAGAAAAAGTCGACCCCTAAAAATGAAGTTCTTCGACTGATGACTTTGGATTTCTGAAGACTTTCTGAAGACTTTGAAAGTGAAGAAATTGGTGTGACTGTGAAGACTTGGCATTCATTCGAGGAACATGAAGCGTGAAGACTTGTGTTTTCGTAGTTTCATTTTCTCTTTCTTGAGTCATAGGAAACGCCGTACTGTTAAAGGGGATCGAGGAAATACTAAGGAAAAATTTCCATGTGATGCTCAACTCAAAATCCTACACCTACCAATCCCTTCGAGTGAAGCATTGGAAATCTCATACAGTTCAGTCAATTCCTTCAGTGACAGAGACGAAGTTCTTTTGGTCTCTGAGGAATTTGTTCTGACTGAGGAGTTAGGAATTCGCCAGTGCGGATTGCCTACACAGTGAGGAACATGATAGCCGTGAGGATTTTTCTACTCAAAATTCCGACCGTTGCTGTGCTATGCGCGAGCTGTCCCAAAATATCTATCCACCTAACGGTCATATCATTGAAGGGCATCTATGTCTTATCATGTTGGGCTGCACCCTAGGCTATAAATAGCCGCCCCCTACAACCACTAGCTGGTTGGCTGCTCTGAGAGAAACTGACACTTGTCATTTGAGAGCAACCCATCCTCCGAGGACTTTGAGCGAAAATCATCAAGTGAGGAAAAACCAAAAACCCAAACACCTTCAAACCCCAAGTGATTGAGCATCACTGAAGAGATTGATCCTGCGTGGATCCGACGCTTGTTACCTTTGATGACTGTGCTTCTTCCAGACGGTTAGGCGTCATGGTCTAGAGCTTCCAAGAGGAATTGTGGACCGCTGAGTGACCAAGTTTGTGAAGGTTCGGAAGTCACCTGAAGACTTACCACGAGTGATTGGACGAGGTCTGTGTGACCTTAGTTCAAGGAGAATACGGTGAGGACTGGGTGTTCTGAGCTGCGTGCTCAGGACTGGGTGTCCGGGACTGGGTGTCCTCGAGTTTAAATACTCAGCCGCTCCAACCAGACGTACAACTGAGACAACAGTTAGAACTGGTCTACCAAATCATTGTCTTCACCAAGCTTACTGGTTCTATTTCCTCAACTCTTTCATTTCCTCATAACTATGTTGTGTGTTTGTTCATATCTGTGCTTGAAGACTTTGACTGAAGACTTTCTCAATTTCCTCAGTTCAATTTCTTCAGTCTGTTTGTCTTCATCCTGTGTTAACATGTGCTCACACTACCTGTACTCTGTGCCTGTCTTCATTTCATCATGATGACCATGCTTGTATTCTGTTATGTTTACTTTTGAGTACTTATTCCGCTGCTAGTAGTTCTTCGCTAAGGAATTTCCTCACCGGCAAATTTCTTAGTGAAGAATTTCCTAAAAATCACCTATTCACCCCCCTCTAGTCGATATAACACACTTTGAGTGATCTTTATATCGATTTCAACCGAAATCAGCTCCTCTTTCCAGTGACACTCTTCGTTTTCCATGTTGAGGCCAGGTTCAATCATTCCGTTCCAAATCATGCATATGCATCACATATCGCATCCCGCATATCATGACCATGTTTGCATCATGTTGTTTGAGCACTGCACGTGGTTGATTGTGTTTCCCTTTGCTTGTTGTTCCTGCTTTGGGTAGATCTGGGAGACGAGTACGTGATCGAGGAGCCCGTTGAGTACGTTTTCGAGGATCAAGCTTTTCGTCTTCTCGGAGAACTTTGCGGGCAAGATGACCGTACCCTCGAAATCACTTCTATCTTTGCTTGCTAGTTGCTCGCTCTTTTGCTTTGCCTATGCTGCGATACCTACCACTTGCTTATCATGCTTCCCATATTTCCATGTCAAGCCTCTAACCCACCTTGTCATAGCAAACCGTTGTTTTGCTATGTTACCGCTTTTCTCAGCCCCTCTTATAGCGTTGCTAGTTGCAGGTGAAGATTGGAGATCGTTCCTTGTTGGAACATGTTTATTGTTGGGATATCATCATATTATCTTGTTTATCTTAATGCACCTATATACTCGGTAAAGGGTGGAAGGCTCGGCCTTATGCCTGGTGTTTTGTTCCTAGTTTCCGTCATACCGGTGTTATGTTCCTTGATTTTTTGTTCCTTACACGGTTGGGTATAATGGGAACCCCTTGACATTTTGCCTTGAATAAAACTCTTCCAGCATGGCCCAACATTGGTTTTACCATTCGCCACCTAGCCTTTTCCCTTGGGTTTCACGGACTCAAGGGTCATCTTTATTTTAACGCCCCCGGGCCAGTGCTTCTCTAATTGTTGGTCCAACTGAGCGATGTCCGGGGCTACTAGGGGCAACTCTGGGTTGGCCTACCCGACGTCTGGCTCATCTGAGTGTGCCCTGAGAACGAGATATGTGTAGCTCCTATCGGGATTTGTTGGCACATTCGGGCCGCTTTGCTGGTTTAGTTTTACCATTGTCGAGATGTCTTGTAACCGGGATGCCGAGCCTGATCGGATTGTCTGGGAAGAAGGAATATCCTTCGTTGACCATGAGAGCTTGTGATGGGCTAAGTTGGGACACTCCTGCAGGGATTTGAACTTTCGAAAGCCGTTCCCGCGGTTAAGGGTAGATGGGAATTTGTTAATGTCCGGTTGTAGATAACCTGAAACTTAACTTAATTAAAATGCATCAACCACATATGTAACCGTGATGGTCTCTTCTCGGCGGAGTCCGGGAAGTGAACATGGTGTTGGAGTTATGTTTGACGTAGGTTCTTCTAGGATGACTTCTTGATCATAGTTCATCGACCGTTCCTTTGCCTCCTCTTCTCGCTCTCATTTGCGTATGTTAGCCACCATACATGCTAGTCACTTGCTGCAGCTCCACCTCATAACTTTTACACTTCCTATAAGCTTGAATAGTCTGGATCGCGAGGGTTGAGATTGTTGAGTCCCTGTGATTCACAGATTACTTCCAAAAACCAGATGCAGGGACCGATTATACCATTCCGGCAGTTTCAACTGAGCTCAAGTGGGAGTTTGATTAGGACTCAGGACGATACTATGTGTCTTTCCCAGATGATCAGTAGTGGTGCCCAGTTGGGGCGATCGGGGACTATGTTGCATTTGGGGTTTATCTTCATTTTGGTTTCGTAGTTGGACCTTGAGTGTATTTGGATGAATGTAATGTTATTTATGCATTTGTGTGACGTGGCGAGTGTAAGCCAACTATGTATCTCTTTCCCTTATGTATTACATGGGTTGTTGTGAAGATTACCTCACTTGCAACATTGCTTTCAATGCGGTTATGCCTCTAAGTCGTGCTTCGACACGTGGGAGATATAGCCGCATCAAGGGTGTTACAATCGGTCTCAACAAACACACCGCAAAAAGAAGATTACATCAAATAGATCTCCATGAGAGAGGGGGAGAACATTGTATTGAGATCCAAAAAGAGAGAAGAAGTCATCTAGCTACTAACTATGGACCCGTAGGTCTGAAGTAAACTACTCACACTTCATCGGAGAGGCTTGGATGATGATGTAGAAGCCCTCCATGATCGATGCCCCCTCCGGTGGAGCTCTGGAACAGGCCCCAAGATGGGATCTCATGGATACAGAAAGTTGCGGCGGTGGAATTAGGTTTTTGGCTCCGTATCTGATCGTTTGGGGGTACGTGGGTATATATAGGAGGAAGAAGTATGTCCATGGAGCAACAGGGGGCCCACGAGGGTGGGGGCGCGCCTGGTAGGGTAGGGCGCGCCCCCCTACCTCGTGGCCTCCTGTTACGTGCCTTGACATAGGGTCCAAGTCTCTTGAGTTGTATTCGGTGAGAAAATCACGTTCCCGAAGGTTTCATTCCGTTTGGACTCCGTTTGATATTCCTTGTCTTCGAAACCCGAAAACAGGCAAAAACAGCAATTCCGGGCTGGGCCTCCGGTTAATAGGTTAGTCCCAAAAATAATATAAAAGTGGATAATAAAGCCCAATAATGTCCAAAACAGTAGATAATATAGCATGGAGCAATCAAAAATTATAGATACGTTGGAGACGTATAAAGGACGGCACAGTGGAACTCTCAATGAAAGCACCAATGCCGGTGTCCAAACCGGCGGATCTCAGGTAGGGGGTCCCGAACTGTGCATCTAAGGTCGATGGTAACAGCAGACATGGGACACGATGTTTACCCAGGTTCGGGCCCTCTCTATGGAGGTAATACCCTACGTCTTGCTTGATTGATCTTGATGAATATGAGTACTACAAGAGTTGATCTACCACGAGATCGTAATGACTGAACCCAAAAAGTCTAGTCTGGCTATGATTACGAATATCTCCTCTCCGGACTAAGTCCTCTGGTTTATGTAGACACCGGGAGGATCTAGGGTTACACATGGTCAGTTACAAAGAAAGGAATCTACATGTTTGGTCACCAAGCTTGCCCTCCACGCCAAGGAGAGTCCCATCCGTACATGGGGCAGTCTTCAGTCTTCGTGTTCTTCACAACCCATCAGTCCGGCCCATGGCTAACAGGCCGGACGCCCGAGGGCCCCTTAGTCCGGGACACCTTCAACGAGGCCGTAGAAGGACTGAGAGAAGGCACGACGGTGTGGCCATCACGCGGCATGGACGGTGGCAGGGAAGAATGCTGCTACTCATGGGCAGTGTTGGCCGCATCGGAACTAGAGTGTTGGGGAGTGGAGCGACCCGCACGTGCCATCTCAGCCACACGAGTGGCCCGACGCTTGGCACAAACACGACGAGCGTCGGCCATGGGGATGACGTAGTAGAAGAGAAAAAGAGTGAAGGAGCTACGACACACCCCTCCCTGGCACGCCAAATGTCGGAATCAGGGCTTCACGTATCCAAAGAAAGGTCCGAACACTAGGGTGCGCACGAAGAACTTCGGCACGCTACTTCTTGCCGCTCGCCACCTCACGGTGATGCCCGTCGTGCTTGAGCAAATGGGGAGGGAATAGGACACGGAGATTTACCCAGGTTCGGGCCACGGGACGGTGTAAAACCCCACTCCTGCTTCGTGGTGGATTGCTTCACAGGGAGGATGAGTATGAAATGGTATAGGGAGGAACAGCCTCGCGAAGGCTCGGGATGAGTGGATTCAACCCTCCCTCTACGGTGGAGACTAACCTATATTTATAGTGGCATTGGTCCTTGTCGCTCATGGCTTAGGCGGGAAGGGATACCATACTGTCCAATTTTGAAGGGGGGCAGGAGTACACCCTATCCTGACAAAAGGTGGTGTTCATCTGCAAAGCTTCTGGGCATGACGCGCTGGTGGGCTCGATGATGACCTTCGTTCCGCCGATCTTGTGGTCTTGGCTTTGTAGCACTGGAGTGGAAACATTTGGGGGATTCCTTGGGAACCTGCGTATGTCCTTGCCTCCTTAGAACCAAAGAGGAAATTGTCCTCGCCTGCGCCCGCTAGTGCCCTTCTGGCTTCGGTCGTCATGGATCATGTCATCTCGCGCCTCGCGAGGTGGGGTGCGAGCCTAGAGATGTCCGCCCCTCGGGAGATAGCCTCGGGAGGCCGCTCCTTAGGAGTTCTTGATGTAGTTAGCCTGGCGAGGCAGGGGCCCTCGCCAGGGTCTTGATCAGGGAGTCCTGGTGCTGGGCCTCGCTAGTCCGTTGGTGGAGCCACGCGCTATGCCGTAGTGTGACACCCTGGATTTTGGCCCTTTCTTTTTCTTTTGTTTTTCTTTGGATTTTCGAATTGAATTGCTTTTCTGTGGCTCTGTGGTCCTAAAACCTGGGAAGATCATCTCTTCTCAGGCTCCCAAGTGGCTTGTCATCCTAAAAACCATCTCATCACCTTGTCATTTTCATCTTAGCCAAATCCCAGTATTCTTTTATTGGGAACATTCCTTTTTCTATTAAAGGAATAATCCTTTTTGCCCTAGGTTATGAAACAACCTATATTTCTGTCACTCCCAAAATTTCCAAATAATTCTCATAAATTGTTTGGGTCACATCTTCCTCAAATATGTCAAAAATATTCCTTGGCATCATTAAAGATAATTCACAAATATTCCTTTTCTCGTTCTACCCTAAGAGGCTTTTTGAGAAAGAAGTGTCATTTATCTTTGCTTGATTGACTCCAAGCGTTTTGGACACTATTGCTTTCCCATACCAAAGTTCCTGCCTGAGGGAAATCTTTGTGAAGGAAGTACTAGCTAGGATAATCCAAATGAGTTGAAAATTTGCAAGGGCTTAATATGATCAAATCATCACTCTCCTACAAATTTGGGCTCATGTCATCACTCTATGTCATCTCATCAACAAATCTTGGTTTCTCGTCAGATTTTCAGGTTGTGAAGCAACCATATTTTGTATTGCTTCCTTAGTTCTAAAAAATTACCAAGACATGCTCCTATCCATATTAACTCTCTCCACAAAATTTGGGATCATTTCATCTATCCATTTTTCCTCTATATTTTTTCTTAGATTCTGTCCAAAGAGCTGCATTGTGAAGGAAGTACCATTTTGGTGTATCCAAATGGTATGAAACTTTTAGAGCAGCTTCATATTATCAAATAACTCATCTCCACAAAAATCCAGTTCAATATCATTTGCCATCTGAGTGCCCCTTCTTATTTTGCCTTTCTGACCAATGGGGCATTTTCTACAACAAGTGCTAGCTAAACACCTCCTATCAATCTGAAATTGTGCCAACACAGTCGTCACCTTGGCATGTGATCAAACCATGCCAAAGCTCAGCCCCTGCCTTCTCCTGGATTTTTCTCCCCGTAGCACCAACACCTTGCCGTTCATCTGTGTTGGACCCACTTTATATCACTTCTTTGCCCCTGGACTCATTTCTTTCTTCATTTGAACTAAGGGCGGAAGGGTCCATATCCCAGACAAGGTTTTACAGTCCAGAGCACGGGCTAGCGTCGCGTGCACGCGGTGACTGCACAGCTGGCATGCCAGCACACGTGCTCTGCTGCGTTTGGCCGCGTCTAGGATGTCTTCTAGCTTCGGCCCCTCCCCCTCTCACCATTCTTTCACGCATGTGCATGTCTATGAGGTTCCCCTCGTCGTTTCCTTCACCCTGGACCCCTCTCCCCCTCCTGTAGATCGCTCCTCGACGCTCGCAGCCGCACACCCGCGGGAGAGCAGTGGCGGTTCGGCTCTGTTCGCGCGTCGGCTTCTTCCTCCCCATGCCCCTTGGCCTCCTCCGCCCCATGAGCCTGCCCTCTACCCCCTCCCGTCGTCTACCATTGAGAGAGCTCGTCCACCCACGCATACGCGGGCATGCCTGAGTCGTGGACTTGCGTCCGCGGTCACCCCCTCGCCGCTCGGCTCCCCACCTACCTGCGAGCCCCACGAGTTAGCCACAGCGGGCATTGACCTGGACCTGCTGACGTGGATTAGTGGACACGTATCCGCAGAAATACGTTTTCCAGGTTAGAAAGCATAGTTTCATGTTTCTTTATATGTAAATACGTTTTCGCTAATCTAGAGGCGTATTCTCTGAAAGGCACCTTCTCTTTTTCCAGCCATCAGCCGAACCCTCTTTTTTGTGAACGTTCATCAGTTAAAAGCAGATTCTGTTGGTTTTCTGCCTAACGAACCAACGGCCACAACTTTTCAACCGTAACCCTGAATCAAGTGATTCCAAAGCCCACGTATTCGTCTCGTCGAGCCCGTTATGTTGGTATCATTTTCACAATGTTTTCAAACAGTGAAAATCACCATTTTGCCCATGTATGTAAATAGCCCCCTTTGGGAGAGAACTATTTCCAGGGAATCTTTCCGCGATCCTTCTGCACTTCCTCCCGGTGACCTCTTCATTCCTAGGCAAGCCACGATAGCCACTTGCATGATGGATTTGCAGTAGCGAAGGTTTTCAACTTGAATATTTAAATAAGGTGTGCATGTTAAAATTTTCATGTATGCTTTATATGCTTATGGATCCATGTTTATGCCATGTCATCTTGTTGGTTACATGCTTACTTGCTAATAGTGTTGTCGCGTTCTTTTTTTGTAATTATGTTCTGGTGCTAGTGATCATGATATGTCCATCTAAAGTGTTATTATTCTTATGCTATTCATGATCATCGGTATGGCATGCTCATGTGCGTCAGTAGTATAAATATTGTTGCTATGATTCATATGTTAATGGTTATGATTACTATCCATGTTCATGTTGATATCATGTTCATATGCATTTTTGTTTCATCATGTTATTTTATTATGACTAAGCTTATTACATTCAAGTTTAACCGGAATTTAATTGAACTTGAACACCTGTTGGCTGAGTCATAGTGCCATCGAATCAATCTGACCAGTGCAACCACATTTGCCTTTTATGAGGAGGCCCTAATGCGGTCTACTGTCATGCCTCTCATCGGTGCCTCCAACTAGGGAAGGTTATGCACGCGCGCTGCCCTGGCCCGGTAGGTAGTGATAGACTTGTGTTCCCTTCATTGTTGTACCCGGGTTGTCCTTGTTTTGGGTTGTTTTGTTTTGCCATGACGGTGGCCCTTGGATGTCACGAGGTGACATCAGGTCCACCCATGACTTAGACCAAAGGGTAGTTTGTCGGAGTGGCCGGGAGAGTGTCATGGCGATAGATCGGTTTTGTCAGAACACCATTGGTCCACCCGAATGGGAGCACGAGGCCTTGGGTTCCGTGGTGTGGGTACAATGTGCTAACTGAAAGTGCGTTAAGTCGACTAGAGGGGGGTGAATAGGCGATTTTTAAGAATTCTTAACTGAGGAATTTTAGGGTGAGGAAATTCCTAAGAGAATAACTACTTGCAGCGGAATAAGTACTCAGATGTAAACATAACAGAACATAAGCATGGTCTTCATGATGAAATGAAAATAAGCACAGAGTACATAAAGTGTAAACACATGATAAAAACAGGATGAAGACAAACATACTGAAGAAATTGAACTGAGGAAATTGAGAAAGTCTTCAGTCTAAGTCTTCAAACAGACATGAACAAGCACACAACACGAAAATGAGGAAATGGAAGGGTTGAGGAAATTGAACCAGTTAGGTCGGTGAAGACAATGATTTGGTAGACCAGTTCCAATAGCTGTGACAGTTGTACGTCTGGTTAGGGCAGCTAGGTATTCAAACCTGAGGACACACAGTCCTGGACACGCAGCTCAGGACACTTAGTCTTCACAGTATTCCCCTTGAGCTAAGGTCACACAGACCTCGCCAATCACTTGTGGTAAGTCTTCAGGTGACTTCCAAACCTTCACAGACTCGGTCACTCGGCTATCCACAATTTCCTCTTGGATGCTCTAGACCATGACGCCTAACCGTCTAGAAGATGCACAGTCTTCAAAGGTAAAAAGCGTCGGATCCACGGAGGATCAATCTCTTTAGTGATGCTCAATCACTTTGGGTTTATATGTGTTTGGGTTTGGGTTTTCCTCACTTGATGATTTTCGCTCGAAGTCCTTGGAGGATGGGATGCTCTCAAATGACAAGTGTTAGTTTCTCTCGGAGCAGCCAACCAGCTAGTGGTTGTAGGGGGCCACTATTTAGAGCCTAGGGAGGAGCCCGACATGATAATACATAAATGCCCTTCAATGATATGACCATTAGGTGGAAGGATATTTGGGACAGCTGGCGCATAGCACAACAACGGTCGGAAATTTAACTATCAAATTCCTCAGGGCTATCATGTTCCTCACTTGTAGGCAATCCGCACTGGCGAATTCCTAACTCCTCAATCAGAACAAATTCATCAGAGACCAGAAGAACTTCGTCTCTTTTACTGAAGAAGTTGACTGAACTGCATGAGATTTCCAATGGCTTCACTCGAAGGGATTGGTAGGTGTAGGACTTTGAGTTGAGCATCACTTGGAAACTTTTCCTTAGTATTTCCTCGACCCCCTTTAACAGTACGGTGTTTCCTATGACTCAAGAAAGATAAAAAGAAACTACGAAAAAAAGTCTTCACGCTTCATGTTCCTCGAATGAATACCAAGTCTTCACAGTCACACCAATTTCTTCACTTTCAAAGTCTTTAGAATCCTTCAGAAATCCAAAGTCTTCAGTTGAAGAACTTCATTTTTAGGGGTCGACTTTCTATGTAAATATCAAACTCCTCATAGACTTATAGACCTGTGTACACTCACAAATGCATCAGTCCCTTAACCTATAAGTCTTCAATATATCAAAATCACTAAGGGACCAAAAGAATTTTGAGTAGAAAAATCCTCACGGCTATCATGTTCCTCACTGTGTAGGCAATCCGCACTGGCGAATTCCTAACTCCTCAGTCAGAACAAATTCCTCAGAGACCAAAAGAACTTTGTCTCTGTCACTGAAGGAATTGACTGAACTATATGAGATTTCCAATGCTTCACTCGAAGGGATTGGTAGGTGTAGGATTTTGAGTTGAGCATCACATGGAAATTTTTCCTTAGTATTTCCTCGATCCCCTTTAACAGTACGGCGTTTCCTATGACTCAAGAAAGAGAAAATGAAACTACGAAAACACAAGTCTTCACGCTTCATGTTCCTCGAATGAATGCCAAGTCTTCACAGTCACACCAATTTCTTCACTTTCAAAGTCTTCAGAATCCTTCAGAAATCCAAAGTCTTCAGTTGAAGAACTTCATTTTTAGGGGTCGACTTTCTATGTAAATATCAAACTCCTCATAGACTTATAGACCTGTGTACACTCACAAATGCATCAGTCCCTTAACCTATAAGTCTTCAATATATCAAAATCACTAAGGGGCACTAGATGCACTTACAATCTCCCCCTTTTTGGTGATTTATGACAATATAAGTTAAGTTTTCAACGGGGATAAACATATGAAGTGTAAATACTGATATTGAGTAATTTGATTGCAAGATATAGAAGAACTCCCCCTGAAGATGTGAATAGTGAGGAATTTGCTATTGAATCAGTGCACACTTGAAGAGTAGAATCATGGAGGTCTCCCCCTATATCTTGTAATTCATACATGCATTTGACATATAATATGAAGAATTTGAAATGCATGATGAAATATGGTGACTAATGTAATTCAGCATGCGTGCAATAACATATATGAGGAATAAGCATGCAGAAGAACACAACAAAAGTATCAGACCACCATCGAGTTTAAGTTTACAACTCGATCCGGCAAAGTCTTCAAAAGAACGAGAGTTGTAACTTAAGAAAACACCCATATAAGTAGACCTGCTTGAAGACTAATTCAAATTTCTCCCCCTTTGTCATTGAATGACCAAAACGGACGAAAAATGAGGACTAACGCCCCCGAGGAATATCATCACTGAGTCGATGAAGGAGCACCAGCACTATTGGGGTCGGTTGTTGAAGTCGGGCCTACCGCAGTGTCGTCCAAGTCTTCATGTTTATCAGTCGCCCGTGATGAAGAATATGAGCTAGCTACCAAGGAAGGAACTTTGGTCTTCTTGAATTTCTTCGCTGGTGGCGGCTGAGACCATTCAAAGTCCTGCTTCAAACCCATTTGCTTCAGATCATCTTCACCATACAGATGTGAAAAAACATCCCAGGTGCGACCGAAGACTTCATGGTGGTAGTAATGGTTTTTCTTCACTGCATTGTGTGTAGCAGTCATGTTGTGCAGAAATGAACCAAACTGGCGCTTAACACACTTGTGGTTGTGATCGAACTTCTGGTGAAGACTGAGGAGAAGCTCATGATCAGTCATCACCCTTGGAGCTATGCCTTAAGGATTTTGCTTAGAAGCATTTGTGATAGAGTCATGAGTGGCAATGTCATCAGCACTAGTGGCTGGAATTTCTTCAGGGATAGACGGAGTTGGGTGTGGTTCTTTAGAACCCATTTGAACTTCAGTAGTCACTGGGGATTGAGGAATTTGTTGCAGAGGAGTGAACAACGGAGAATTGGGGTGCTAACTTTCCCAAAAGTCATCATTCAGAACAAGCGTTGTACACCCAATGTCCACATCCTCATCTTATCCACTCATTTCTTCAATGCAGGCCTCTTCAGCAGTAAACTAAGGCATGGGAGATGAAACAACTGGGGTTGAAGGGATTGCATCCAATTCAATTTCTTCATCCAACTGCTCTGAAGAAGCGGCAGATGGAATGTATTCATCGGATCCGCTTGGGATCACGTATTCTTCATCAAAAGGAACGAGTTCCTTTGATGACATTGCTTGAGACTGGAACAACATCAATCAGATTTTCAAACAAGATGGTCAATTTCCATCTTATTCTGAGATGGAGTGTCTGATGAAGTTGATGATTTCCTTTTCTTCACAGCTGCACGCTCCACAGCCTTGGTCTTCTTCGCTTTTGATGCAGAAGGAAGACTTGGACTTGGTGTAGGTGCAGGAGGAGCAGAGGAAATTGGTTTCGTTTCTTTAGGCACAACTGATGCAATTGCACTGGAAATTCCTTCAGGCGCAACACTAGTGGTTGCCCTGGCAGTTTCTTCAGCGGCTGGAATGCAGTCATCAGTCCTGCTACTAGCATTTTCTTCAGTAGCCTCATTATCATCAGTGGTGCTGCATTTTCTTTAGTAGGCCGAGAAGATGCTTCTGCCTGAGGAATTTCTTGTTGCGTTGGAGCTGCAACATTGGTAGTGGATTGTTCAGTTAACTTGACAAATCTGATTTTGGCTCCATGCCAATCTGCACGGTACGTGTCAAATTCATCACTTAGGTTTTTGATCTCAGTCTGAGCAGCAATGAGTTCATCAGTGGTCATTTTCATAATGTTTTTATTCAGAAGGCGCTCCTTCTTGTATTACGTCTTCTTCAGCTACCTGGCCTTCTCGAACTTCCATTTGTCTTCGTCAATGAAGGCAATTAGCACATGACTTTAACCAGGAGTGAGGTTCATCTTCGGCAGAGGTGTGTTGGGGTCCTTGTGCCACAAGTCGATGAAGTCGAGGATCAACTTGGGAGCTAGCATCAATGGCACGTTACTGCCTTTGGCTCTAGCGGCCCTGTGCTGCCTGTCTTTCATGATTTTAGCGAGTTCTTCATCATCATATTCGTCCCCAGAGGACGGTACTTGAAAGGTGACCTGCTTCTTTTGAGGACTTGTTCTAGTGCCTCGTCCTGCAGTCGCTTTGGTCTTCAGCAGAGTGGGGCCAGATGAAGAGTGCAAAGGAGCTTATGAACTTGCTGAGGCTCCTGAGGCAATAGAGATTCCTGTTGTCCTTTGGCACGAGGCGAGATGCACATGTGCTGAGGATTTGGACATAGGAGCTGAGGATTTTGAAGGAGCTAGTGCGGCCTTAGGAATTGGTCGTGAGGGCTTATTAGAAGTTGGCAGTGAGGGCATTGCAGAGGAGCTTGGCCGTGAGGGCATTGAAGAAGAAGAGGCACTCGGCTTGTGTGCGGGCTTCTTCGGCATGGCCTTCTTAGGCTTGCTAGCAGAGGCCTTAGCAGCAGCAATAGTAGAGTCCTCATTGAATTTCCTCACTGCTTCTTTTGCTACTCTAGCCAACTTAGCTTGGCGCTTGGCCCATTCATCAGGATAGTCCTGACCGCACTTGAGGCTAGTGGGATCAGCTTCTTGGCCAGGTGCCAACGGAGGTCTTGGGCAATGAGGGTGAAGAGCGAATTTCTTCATATACTTTGGAGTGACATAGCGATATTCCCTCCATTCCCGTGCCCATCTCCTATGTATTCTTTGGACGCGCACTTTGCACTCATTCTTGGTTTCCTTTCCATGTGTGGCATCATCAGGACTGCAATAATCCTTGTAAATGTCTTCAGGGATCTCAAAAGCTGTGTTGACTTCCAGTCTCTTACCTCCCTTCTGAGGTTTCTTGCCATACCATTTTCTTCAGCTGAGGGTTTTGAACTATTGAGTTCTCTAAAGAGGAATGCAACTTTTCTTCGAGGAACGCTGCAAATGAGTTAAGTTAATGAGAACCTAGAGATTCAGTAGCGGACATGTGTACCTGTGAACAGAGTATAGGTGTGAAGAATTTGGATAGGTCATATGCATTCTTAGAAGTTTTTGCAAAACGAACAAGTTGAAGAATTTGACCGGATGAGTCTTGTGGAATTCCACTAAGCGTTCTTTGACTTAGGTTCCAGAGTTGTACATATTTGAAAATCCACACAATTGAGGAATCTTGAAGAGAAATGTTGCTTAGAGAAACAGATCAAGAGCAGATAATATGTGAGGTGTTTAGTGAGTGAAGAGTTGAGGAATAAACACCTTTTGAAGATTTGAAGAAAACATCAGAATCAACAAGGGCAGTAAAAGTAACTTTTAATTACTCTTGACAAAGAACACGACGAACTATGAAGTGTAGATTTAGAAGCTTGTCAGTTCAGATCTTCCACGCCCTAACTTGGCACAGGAAGACGGCTACGGAGGTGGCGGAGTGAAGAAATCTGCAGCCAGCGCGAGTACGGTGGCGACGAGGTCGAGGCAGTGAAGCTCTTCCTCACCGGCGACGATGGAAGTAGCGGCTGCGCTAGGGTTTGAGAGCTCAAGCGAGGGAGTGAGGTCGAGCGGAGTAAAAACAAAGTGAGGAAGGGAGAGGGCTATATATAGCCGAAGTGAAAAATTGCTCGCCCGAGGAAATTAGACGAACGTGCCCCTGACCCTTCTCATTCACGTGACATGTGTCACCCATGTACTGAGAGGTGACGATCGTGTGCGATCGTGGGTGAATAGGATAATATATCATGGAAGTGGAGCGGTTTGAGTGGCAAAAGCCGAAAATTCAGATAAGATAAGTTTAAAGTTCCGTTCGCAATTTCTTCAGCTGACAAGGACACAGTGAAGATTTTGAACGAGTTTCAAATAGAACGCACATGAAGAATTTGTGAATAGACTTGGTTGAGTTTAGCATAGAGGGGGAAGGGTCCGATCACATTCACTTAGCAGAACAAGCAAGTTGAAGAAATAGCAATAAGTGAATGTTGTAGAGGACATAAACTCAAATATATACATACCCAATGAAGAACAATAGCGGAAAGAGTGAAGACATTGCAAAGTTGAAGAACAACTGAGGAATTTCATAAAGAGGAAAAACTCAGATTGAAGATTTTCAACTTTTGGTGGTGGCATGACCCACTGTATAAGAATGATGATTTCTGACACCGCCTGCAATTGTCGTAGGGTCCTGAGAATCAAATTCTTCGTTAATTTATTCACACTTAGAGGGTTAGTTTTCATTGATTGAAGAAAAACATTACTTTGTGTGTTGCACATCTAAGTCATCAATTTTGCATAAGTGTTAGGATGTGTGTCCTTTTCAGAGGACATTCGAAGATTCTAAGATACTTAGCTCACACCTCAACTTGATAAATCTCTTCTCATCCAAGGGCTTAGTGAAGATATCGGCTAGCTGTTCTTTGGTCTTCACATGCTCAATAGCGATGTCGCCCTTCAACACATGATCACGAATCTGAATGTGCTTTGTCTTCAAGTGCTGAACAGGGCTATGAGCAATCTTGATGGCACTCTCATTGTCACAGTAGAGAGGCACATTCTTCATGTTGATGCCGTAGTCCTTGAGGGTTTGCTTCATCCATAGCAATTGAGCACAGCAAGAACCAGCAGCAATGTACTCAACTTCAGAAGTAGACAGTGGTACGCAGTTTTGTTTCTTCGGGGACCAACAGACCAAGGATCGTTCGAGGAAATGGCATGTGCCTGATGTTGACTTGCGGTCCACATGATCGCCATCATAGTAAGAGTCTGAATATCCAATGAGATCAAAAGCTGAGCCCTTGGGATACCATAATCCAAGTATTGATGTGTGAGCTAGATATCGAAGAATATGCTTTACAGCCTTATGGTGTGATTCCTTCGGTGTAGCTTGAAATCGGGCACACATGCAAACACTAAGAATAATATGTGCCCTAGATGCACATAAATATAATAAAGAACCAATCATGGAGCGGTATACCTTTTAATCAAAGTCAATACCATTTTCATCAGTGCATAGATGGCCATTTGTGGGCATAGGTGTCGGAGGTATTGGCGAAGGATACCCCAAAGACGGCAAGACAATAATTCAAGACATCGGGGCTAGTAAAGCCCCTCAGTCCGACTGCCCAGCCGGTCCTGCCGGCTCCCCGTTCGACTGCTCTGCCCAGCCGGCTGCCGATTGCGCCATCCAGCCGGCTGCCGACTGCGCCATCCAGCTGGCTGCCGACTGCAGCCCGACCCGACACCGACAAGACACCGACGAGATGGTTGTACCTGAGCACTGTTCATGTGTCACCCTAGCCATCATGTATAGTGTCACTTGTCCCCTGGTACTATTTATGAAGTGATCCAGGGGACAAGGATGACACCCACCATGCCTTGCCCATGCCCACTACCTAGCTTACATCCTAAGCTGCCCTCACCTATATAAGCTAGCTCCATCCATCCATCAGAGGATGGACTCACACACACACACAAGAAAGCTAGCTAGCAAGAGAGCTAGCTAGCTAGCCATACACACACACGTATGAGCATACACCCATTCGGCCAGAGGCCACGGCCACCATGCCACTACCTAGCTAGCTCATTGCTACTACTCTCAGTCCAATACAGCTCCAGGAGCATTTTGTTGGGGAACATAGTAATTTCAAAAAAATTCCTACGCACACGCAAGATCATGGTGATGCATAGCAATGAGAGGGGAGAGTGTTGTCCATGTACCCTCGTAGACCGAAAGCGGAAGCGTTAGCACAACACGGTTGATGTAGTCATACGTCTTCACGATCCGACTGATCAAGTACCGAACACACGGCACCTCCGAGTTTAGCACACGTTCAGCCCAA
This sequence comes from Triticum urartu, assembly GCF_003073215.2. Classification (NCBI taxonomy): domain Eukaryota; kingdom Viridiplantae; phylum Streptophyta; class Magnoliopsida; order Poales; family Poaceae; genus Triticum; species Triticum urartu. The sequence goes on along the minus strand of NC_053022.1, from coordinate 208,830,694 downwards.
TGACGTCCCTCGAATTGCGATCCAGCCGAGTGTTGAGGGAGAGTTTCCTCAGCACGACGGCGTGGTGACGATGATGATGTTCTACCGATGCAGGGCTTCGCCTAAGCACCGCTACAGTATTATCGAGGTGGACTATGGTGGAGGGGGGCACCGCACACGGCTAAAAGATCAAACGATCAATTGTTGTCTCTAGGGTGCCCCCCTGCCCCCATATACAAAGGAGAAAGGGTGGAGGTGCGGCCGGCCTAGGGGGGCACGCCAGGAGGAGTCCTACTCCTACCGGGAGTAGGACTCCCTCCCTTTTCCTTGTCGGACTAGGAGAGGAGGGGGAAAGTGGAGGGAGATACGAAGGAAAGGGGGGAGCCGCCCCCCTCTCCTTGTCCTATTTGGACTAGGGGGGAGGGGCGCGCGGCCCTGCCCTGGCCGCCTCTCCTCTTCTCCACAAGGCCCACTATGGCCCATTAAGCTCCCGGGGCACTTCCGATATCCAAACATAGGCTTCCAACATATCAATCTCCATGTCTCGACCATTTCGAGACGCCTTGTCATGTCAGTGATCACATCCGGGACTCCGAACATCCTTCGGTACATCAAAACATATAAACTCATAATTTAACTGTCATCGAAACGTTAAGCGTGCGGACCCTACGGGTTCGAGAACTATGTAGACATGACCGAGACACGTCTCCCGTCAATAACCAATAGTGGAACCTGGATGCTCATATTGGCTCCCACATATTCTACGAAGATCTTTATCGGTCAGGCCGCATAACAACACACATTGTTCCCTTTGTCATCGGCATGTTACTTGCTCGGGATTTGATCGTCGGTATCTCAATACCTAGTTCAATCTCGTTACCAGCAAGTCTCTTTACTCGTTCCGTAAAACATCATCCCACAACTAACTCATTAGTTTCAATGCTTGCAAGGCTTAAGTGATATGCATTACCGAGAGGGCCCAGAGATACCTCTCCGACAATCGGAGTGACAAATCCTAATCTCGAAATATGCCAACCCAACAAGTACCTTTGGAGACACCTGTAGAGAACCTTCATAATCACCCAGTTACATTGTGACGTTTGGTAGCACACAAAGTGTTCCTCTGATAAACGGGAATTGCATAATCTCATAGTCATAGGAACATGTATAAGTTATGATGAAAGCAATAGCAACATACTAAACGATCGAGTGCTAAGCTAACGGAATGGGTCAAGTCAATCACATCATTCTCCTAATGATGTGATCTCATTAATCAAATGACAACTCTTTGTCTATGGTTAGGAAACATAACCATCTTCGATCAGTGAGATAGTCAAGTAGAGGCATACTAGTGACACTGTTTGTCTATGTATTGACACTTGTATCATGTTTCCGGTTAATACAATTCTAGCATGAATAATAAACATTTATCATGATATAAGGAAATAAATAATAACTTTATTATTGCCTCTAGGGCATATTTCCTTCAGTCTCCCACTTTCACTAGAGTCAATAATCTAGACTATACAGTAATGATTTTAACACCTATGGAGCCTTGGTGCTGATCATGTTTTGGTCATGGAAGAGGCTTAGTCAACGGGTCTGCAACATTCAGATCCGTATGTATCTTGCAAATTTCTATGTCTCCCACCTGGACTAAATCCTGGATGGAATTGAAGCGTCTTTTGATGTGCTTGGTCCTCTTTGAAATCTGGATTCCTTCGCCAAGGCAATTGCACCAGTATTGTCACAAAAGATTTTCATTGGACCCAATGCACTAGGTATGACACCTAGATCGGATATGAACTCCTTCATCCAGACTCCTTCATTTGCTGCTTCCGAAGCATCTATGTACTCCACTTCACACGTAGATCCCGCCACAACGCTTTGTTTAGAAGTGCACCAACTGACAGCTCCACCGTTCAATGTAAACACGTATCCGCTTTGCAATTTAGAATAGTCCGGATCAGTGTCAAAGCTTACATCAACGTAACCGTTTACGATGAGCTCTTTGTCACCTCCATAAACGAGAAACATATCCTTAGTCCTTTTCAGGTATTTCAGGATGTTCTTGACCGCTGTCCAGTGATCCACTCATGGAGTACTTTGGTACCTCCCTCCTAGACTTATAGCAAGGCACACATCAGGTCTGGTACACAGCATTGCATACATGATAGAGCCTATGGCTGAAGAATAGGGAACATCTTTCATTTTCTCTCTATCTTCTGCAGTGGTCTGGCATTGAGTCTTACTCAACTTCACACCTTGTAACACATGCAAGAACCCTTTCTTTGCTTGATCCATTTTGAACTTCTTCAAAACTTTGTCAAGGTATGTGCTCTGTGAAAGTCCAATTAAGCGTCTTGATCTATCTCTATAGATCTTGATGCCCAATATATAAGCAGCTCCGCCGAGGTCTTTCATTGAAAAACTCTTATTCAAGTATCCCTTTATGCTATCCAGAAATTCTATATCATTTCCAATCAACAATATGTCATCCACATATAATATCAGAAATGCTATAGAGCTCCCACTCACTTTCTTGTAAATACAGGCTTCTCCAAAAGTCTTTAAAAAACCAAATGCTTTGATCACAGTATCAAAGCGTTTATTCCAACTCCAAGTGGTTTGCACCAGTCCATAAATGGATCACTGGAGCTTGCACACTTTGTTAGCTCCATTTGGATCGACAAAACCTTCTGGTTGCATCATATACAACTCTTCTTCCAGAAATCCATTCAGGAATGCAGTTTTGACGTCCATTTGCCAAATTTCATAATCATAAAATGCAGCAATTGCTAACATGATTCAGACAGACTTAAGCATCGCTACGGGTGAGAAGGTCTCATCGTAGTCAATCCCTTGAACTTGTTGAAAAACTTTCGCAACAAGTCGAGCTTTATAGACGTAACATTACCGTATGCGTCAGTCTTCTTCTTGAAGATCCATTTATTCTCAATTGCTTGCTGATCAATGGGAAAGTCAACCAAAGTCCACACTTTGTTCTCATACATGGATCCCATCTCAGATTTCATGGCCTCAAGCCATTTCACGGAATATGGGCTCACCGTCGCTTCTTCATAGTTCGTAGGTTCGTCATGGTCTAGTAACATAACTTCCAGAACAGGATTTCCGTACCACTCTGGTGCGGATCTTACTCTGGTTGACCTAAGAGGTTCAGTAACAACTTGATCTGAAGTTCCATGATCATCATCATTAACTTCCTCACTAATTGGTGTAGGTGTCGCAGAAACCGGTTTCTGCGATGAACTACTTTCCAATAGGGGAGCAGGTATTGTTACCTCATCAAGTTCTACTTTCCTCCCACTTACTTCTTTCGAGAGAAACTCCTTCTCCAGAAAAATTCTGAATTTAGCAAAAAAAGTCTTGCCTTCGGATCTGTGATAGAAGGTGTACCCAACAGTATCCTTTGGGTATCCTATGAAGACACATTTCTCCGATTTGGGTTCGAGCTTATCAGGTTGAAGCTTTTCCACATAAGCATCGCAGCCCCAAACTTTCAGAAACGACAACTTCGGTTTCTTGCCAAACCACAGTTCATAAGGCGTCGTCTCAATGGATTTCGATGGTGCCCTATTTAACATGAATGCGGCTGTCTCCAAAGCATAACCCCAAAAAGATAGCGGTAAATCAATAAGAGACATCATAGATCACACCATATCTAGTAGAGTACGATTACGACGTTCGGACACACCATTACGCTGTGGTGTTCCGGGTGGCGTGAGTTGCGAAACTATTCCGCATTGTTTCAAATGCAACCAAACTCATAACTCAAATATTCTCCTCCATGATCAGATCGTAGAAACTTTATTTTCTTGTTACGATGATTTTCAACTTCACTCTGAAATTCTTTGAACTTTACGAATGTTTCAGACTTATGTTTCATTAAGTAGATATACCCATATCTGCTTAAATCATCTGTGAAGGTGAGAAAATAACGATATCCACCACGAGCCTCAACATTCATCGGACCACATACATATGTATGTATGATTTCCAACAAATTTGTTGCTCTCTCGATAGTTCCGGAGAACAGCGTTTTAGTCATTTTGCCCATGAGGCATGGTTCACAAGTACCAAGTGATTCATAATCAAGTGGTTCCAAAAGTCCATCAGTATGGAGTTTCTTCATGCGCTTTACACCGATATGACCTAAAGGCAGTGCCACAAATAAGTTGCAGTATCATTATCAACTCTGCATCTTTTGGCTTCAATATTATGAATATGTGTATCACTACTATCGTGATTCAACAAAAATAGACCACTCTTCAAGGGTGCATGACCATAAAAGATATTACTCATATAAATAGAACAACCATTATTCTCTGATTTAAATGAATAACCGTCTCGCATCAAACAAGATCCAGATATAATGTTCATGCTTAACGCTGGCACCAAATAACAATTATTTAGGTATAATACTAATCTCGAAGGTAGATGTAGAGGTAGCGTGCCGACCGCGATCACATCGACTTTGGAACCATTTCCCACGCGCATCGTCACCTCGTCCTTAGACAATCTTCGCTTAATCTGTAGCCCCTGTTTCGAGTTGCAAATATTAGCAACAGAACCAGTATCAAATACCCAGGTGCTACTGCGAGCATTAGTAAGGTACACACCAATAACATGTATATCACATATACCTTTGTTCACCTTGCCATCCTTCTTATCCGCCAAATACTTGGGGCAGTTCTGCTTCCAGTGACCAGTCTGCTTGAAGTAGAAGCACTCAGTCTCAGGCTTAGGTCCAGACTTGGGTTTCTTCTCCTGAGCAGCAACTTGCTTGTTGTTCTTCTTGAAGTTCCCCTTCTTCTTCCCTTTGCCCTTTGTCTTGAAACTGGTGGTCTTATTAACCATCAATACTTGATGCTCCTTCTTGATTTCTACCTCCGCAGCTTTTAGCATTGTGAAGAGCTCGGGAATCGTCTTATCCATCCCTTTCATATTATAGTTCATCACGAAGCTTTTGTAGCTTGGTGGCAGTGATTGAAGAATTCTGTCAATGACACTATCATCCAGAAGATTAACTCCTAGTTGAATCAAGTGATTGCAGTACTCAGACATCTTGAGTATATGCTCACTGACAGAACTATTCTCCTCCATCTTGCAGCTATAGAACTTATTGGAGACTTCATGTCTCTCAATCCGGGCATTTGCTTGAAATATTAACTTCAACTCTTGGAACATCTCATATGATCCATAACGTTCAAAACATCGTTGAAGACCCGGTTCTAAGCCGTAAAGCATGGCACATTGAACTATCGAGTAGTCATCTGCTTTGGTCTGCTAGACATTCTTAACGTCGCCAGTTGCATCTGCAGCAGGCTTGGCACCCAGCGGTGCTTCCAGGACGTAATTCTTCTGTGCAGCAATGAGGATAATCCTCAAGTTACGGACCCAGTCCGTGTAATTGCTACCATCATCTTTCAACTTTCCTTTCTCAAGGAACGCATTGAAATTCAACGGAGCAATAGCACGGGCCATCTATCTACAATCAACATAGACAAGCAAGATACTATCAAGTACTAAGTTCATGATAAATTTAAGTTCAATTAATCATATTACTTAAGAACTCCCACTTAGATAGACATCCCTCTAATCCTCTAAGTGATCACGTGATCCAAATCAACTAAACCATGTCCGATCATCATGTGAGATGGAGTGGTTTCAATGGTGAACATCACTATGTTGATCATATCTACTATATGATTCACGCTCGACCTTTCGGTCTCTGTGTTCCGAGGCCATATCTGTTATATGCTAGGCTCGTCAAGTTTAACCTGAGTATTCCGCGTGTGCAACTGTTTTGCACCTGTTGTATTTGAACGTAGAGCCTATCACACCCGATCATCACGTGTTGTCTCAGCATGAAGAACTTTCGCAACGGTGCATACTCAGGGAGAACACTTATACTTTGATAATTTTAGTGAGGGATCATCTTATAATGCTACCGTCAATCAAAGCAAGATTAGATGCATAAAAGATAAACATCACATGCAATCAATATAAGTGATATGATATGGCCATCATCATCTTGTGCTTGTGATCTCCATCTTCGAAGCACCATCATGATCACCATCGTCACCGGCACGACACCTTGATCTCCATCGTAGCATCATTGGCGTCTCGCCAATCTTATGCTTCTACGACTATCGCTACCGCTTAGTGATGAAGTAAAGCTTTACAGGCGATTGCATTGCATACAATAAAGCGACAACCATATGGCTCCTGCCAGTTGCCGATAACTCGGTTACAAAACATGATCATGTCATACAATAAAATTTAGCATCATGTCTTGACCATATCACATCACAACATGCCCTGCAAAAACAAGTTAGACGTTCTCTACTTTGTTGTTGCAAATTTTACGTGGCTGCTACGGGCTAAGCAAGAACCGTTCTTACCTACACATCAAAACCACAATGATAGTTTGTCAAGTTGGTGTTGTTTTAACCTTCGCAAGGACCGGGCGTAGCCACACTCGGTTCGACTAAATTTGGAGAAACTGACACCCGCCAGCCACCTGTGTGCAAAGCACGTCAGTATGTGTAAGCAAACCAGTCTCGCGTAAGCGTACGTGTAATGTCGGTCCGGGCCACTTCATCCAACAATACCGCCGAACCCAAGTATGACATGCTGGTAAGGAGTATGACTTATATCACCCACAACTCACTTGTGTTCTACTCATGCATATGACATCTACGCATAAAACCTGGCCCGGATGCCACTGTTGGGGAACGTAGTAATTTCAAAAAAATCCCTACACACATGCAAGATCATGGTGATGCATAGCAACGAGAGGGGAGAGTGTTGTCCACGTACCCTCGTAGACCGAAAGCGGAAGCGTTAGCACAACACGGTTGATGTAGTTGTACGTCTTCACGATCCGACCGATCAAGTACCGAACGCACGGCACCTCCGTGTTCAGCACACGTTCAGCCCAATGAAATCCCTCGAACTCCGATCCAGCCGAGTGTTGAGGGAGAGTTTCGTCAGCACGACGGCGTGGTGACGATGATGATGTTCTACCGACGCAGGGCTTCGCCTAAGCACCGCTATAGTATTATCAAGGTGGATTATGGTGGAGGGGGCACCGCACACGGCTAAAAGATCAAACGATCAATTGTTGTCTCTAGGGTGCCCCCCTGCCCCCGTATATAAAGGAGAAAGGGGGAGGTGCGGTCGGCCTAGAGGGGGCGTGCCAGGAGGAGTCCTACTTCTATCGGGAGTAGGACTCCCTCCCTTTTCCTTGTTGGACTAGGAGAGGATGGGGAAAGAGGAGGGAGAGAGGAAGGAAAGGGGGGGCACCGCGCCCATCTCCTTGTCCTATTCGGACTAGGGGGGGAGGGGTGCACGGCCCTGCCCTGGCCGCCTCTCCTCTTCTCCACAAGGCCCACTATGGCCCATTAAGCTCCCAGGGGGTTCCGGTAACCTCCCGGTACTCCGGTAAAATCCTGATTTCACCCAGAACTCTTCCGATATCCAAACATAGGCTTCCAATATATCAATATTCATGTCTCGACCATTTCGAGACTCCTCGTCATGTCGGTGATCACATCCGGGACTCCTAAGAACCTTCGGTACATCAAAACATATAAACTCATAATTTAACTATCATCGAAACGTTAAGCGTGCGGACCCTACGGGTTCGAGAACTATGTAGACATGACCGAGACACATCTCTGGTCAATAACCAATAGTGGAACCTGGATGCTCATATTGGCTCCCACATATTCTACGAACATCTTTATCGGTCAGACCGCATAACAACATACGTTGTTCCCTTTGTCATCGGTATGTTACTTGCCCGAGATTCGATCGTCGGTATCTCAATACCTAGTTCAATCTCGTTACCGGCAAGTCTCTTTACTCGTTCCGTAATACATCATCCCACAAATAACTCATTACTTGCAATGCTTGCAAGGCTTAAGTGATATGCATTACCGAGAGGGCCCAGAGATACCTCTTCGACAATCGGAGTGACAAATCCTAATCTCGAAATACGCCAACCCAACAAGTACCTTTGGAGACACCTGTAGATCACCTTTATAATCACCCAGTTACGTTGTGACATTTGGTAGCACACAAAGTGTTCCTCCGGTAAACGGGAGTTGCATAATCTCATAGTCATAGGAACACGTATAAGTTATGAAGAAAGCAATAGCAACATACTAAACGATCGAGTGCTAAGCTAACGGAATGGGTCAAGTCAATCACATCATTCTCCTAATGATGTGATCTCATTAATCAAATGACAACTCTTTGTCTATGGTTAGGAAACATAACCATCTTCGATCAATGAGCTAGTCAATTAGAGGCATACTAGTGACACTCTATTTGTCTATGTATTCACACTTGTATCATGTTTCCGGTCAATACAATTCTAGCATGAATAATAAACATTTATCATGATATAAGGAAATAAATAATAACTTTATTATTGCCTCTAGGGCATATTTCCTTCACATTTTGTACTGTCTGATGTACACCCCACATATATACTCAGACATGCAGGAGCAGGGGTGTTATCTCTCCGGCGAGCCCCGAACCTGGGTAAACTAGCGCGTGCTTCTCGCATACCTGTCCCTGGATATTTCGGCACCAGTCTTGCCCTCATACGAAGCCACCTTGTAGCATCTGTCGTCTTGCACCCCCGGTGAGAATACCACGACAGTTGGCGCCCACCTTGGGGCGGTACTATGCTACCGCGGTGCTGCTGGTTTCGCAGTCCGGGCGGGACCATTTTCGTCATCACCGCGGCGTCGCCGTCATCTCTCCGGTAGTGCTCAGGGGCCCGACATTGGCATGCCCCCAGAATGGCCGTGAGGGGCGGCACGTCCTCGTCATTGGCCTCACCCTCTTCATTGCCACCGCGACGTCGCCTCTCAGGCGCTGGTTGAGGTCTCAACGTCAGCACACCCTCAGCGCGCCCGTGCTGGGCGGTGCGTCTTCATCACCTCTCGTCAGTCCGCGCGCGCCGCTTCGGGCCCCGCTCCGTTCCACCTATGTCCGCGTGCGTGCGTTGCCGCCGCCTCGCTTTCGTTGGCCATGTCCGTTTGCGCGCCGCTCCTCACTGTGTTGCATCTCGCTCTGACTGGGACGCACGGTCGCTCCTTCATACACCAGACACCAGCCAGATAATCCTCATACAATGGCTATGCATTTTCCAGACTATGGTCAAATGATGGTCGTACATTAGTCAGATATGGTCAAATACTCCTACACTTCCCAGATAGAGGGGATACGCTTGCTCGCCTGTGCTTTTCTCCGGCGGTGCGGTCGTGCTGCCGCCCCAACTCTCCTCTGGTCCGCTCCGCCTACACGTGCGTACAGCGGCTCCGGCCTTGCGCGTCACCCCGCTGAGCTCGACCCTACCTCTCTCACGACGCGCTACCACCTCGACGGCTTCTGAAAAAAAAGCAATTCGCTCGCCGGAGCTCCAGGTGCCGCCGCAGCAGGCCTCCTGCCCCGGCCCTGGCTGCTGCCGGCCTGCTCCTTCTGCAACGCGCCTCCGCTTTGTCAGCTCCTCGACTGAGCACTAGCAGCATCAAGGCGCTGCGCCCGCGGTGCTGCAGGCCGCCGCACCCCCGCGCTGCTTCGCCCCCGGCATCCGTGCAGCCCCGCGCCCTCTGGCCAGCTCCAGCTCCAGCCACCCCGGTGCTGCCCCTCTGCCCGCTGGCAGTGGCGCACCATGGCTGCCTGCTCGGCCTCCGCGCCGTTTCCGCGCAGGCTGACCTCCGCGCTCAGCTGCGCTCCTCCGGCTCTGTGCCCGTGCCCCGGCACCCCGCTGCTACGTCCCCGCGCCGTCTGGTTGCGCGGGTCCCGCCCCAACTCGTCGCCGCACCGGCTGGCCGACTCCCACGCGCGGGCCGTCTCCCGCTTGCGCCTGGCCGCCGGCCCGTGTTGCCGGGTCCTCAACTCGGCCGGCCTCGCCTGGCCAAGGCTGCCTCGCCGCCCCGCGGGCTGGTTCCGCCTGCTCCCCGCGGGCCAGCCCCTCCTCCGCCCCGCGCCGCAGCACCGGCTCCCGACCGCTGTTACGCCCTCCCCGGATTCAGCTCCGGGTCGCTGGCCACCTGGGGCCCTCCCGTGCCCCACCATCTCGGCCGTCGCCACTCGGCCTCCACTCTGGCCGGCTCCTGCCCCACACCGGCTTCCCCGCCACCTAGCGGCGCCTCCCACGGCCGCCTGCTAGATTCTCCACCACCCGGTCGGACCTGGTCGGCTCCGCCCAAGCCCCACGCGTGCCAGCCGCCGTCGCCCGCCCGCCGGCTCCGACCGGCTGCCTCATTCCCCCGTGCCGACTGCGCATGACGCGTCCTTCTCGGCTGCCGCTCCCCAGCCACCGTGGTTGGCTGCCCACGCGAAAGAAAGAGAGGAGCCCAACTGTTAGAAAAGTCAAGGGTTGTGTGCCCCACCCGGCTCCCAGAGCCGGCTGAAGCAAACAGAAAAGTCAGGCCGGGTGCCCAGCCGGCTGACTGAAAAAAAGTGACAGGGTGAGATGGCCGGCTGCCCGAGAATTAGCTGGAATAAAAGAAAAGATGAAAGAAATGTGTGTCAGAGATATGCGTCCGACTGCTGGCCGCCTGGCCGACTGCAAAAATCCCGACTGATGTGTCGGAGTCCGCCTGCCCAGCCGGCTGAAGAAGAAAAAGTAGTTGTCGGGAGATCCGTCCCGACTACTCAGCAGTCGGCCTGAATCTCGGGGGCTACACCCAGCGGTTGCGCCGACGCGCCCCTGCGAAGAAGAAGACAAAGTAGTTGCCAGGAGATCCGGCCCGACTGCTCAGCAGTCATCCCGAATCTCGGGGGCTACACCCAGCGGGTGCGCTGACGCACCCCCGCGAAGAAGAAGACAAAGTTGTTGACGGAAGATCCGACCCGACTACTTAGCAGTCTTCCCGAATCTCGAGGGCTACACCCAGTGGGTGCGTTGACGCGCCCCCACGGAAGATTGCAGAGAAGAGAAGAGTTTTGTCCGGCTGCCAGCAGCCGGCAAAAGAGAAAAAGAAGAAAATGGGCGTTGCAAGACGCCTCGCCGCCTGGCTGGTCGAGCCTAACCGGCCGGGACCCCCTTTGAGCACCCGGAGGCTCGAAGGCTACACCCAGCGGGTGCGCCGGTGCACTCAGCAAGCGTTGAGCGACGCCGGCTGTCTTTGGCAAACTCCGCCTCGGCTACACAAAAATCAATGTGAGCTCCTCACCCGCATATTTTTTGCACCACGCAAGCACGGATAACCCCAAGCGATGCTTAGGGGGCTATCTCCACATTTTATTACAGTTGCATCACTATTCGCCCCGACACCAGCCAGTGTTGGCCCGGGGGCTGACCGCTTGGCCTGAGACGTTAGTTCCCGCAGACGGCTTAGTAGCATGCTGGTACCAAAGGCCCACTCTTAGTCACAGACCGCAGAGCGGCTGTTCGACTAGCAAGAGTGAACGCTGGAGGCCACCCATGTGAAAAACGTTTGGGAAGAAAAACGGTTCGGGAGACCCGGCCGTTTCCTTTACAAGTATCTACTCGGTTGAATCTGCTCCCAGACTCTGAGTACTGTACACTCCACTTCGTGGCCCACTCTCAGCCACAAACCACAGAGCAGCTATCCGGCAAGCAAGAGCACAAGCCAAAAACCGGAGGGAACATGAAAAAGATTAAGGGGGCTCGGACGAAACCGAGTCGGCACCCTCCGCAAAATTTGCAATGCTAAAAGCAAACATTTGATATATCTGCGTGGACTAACTTCATGGTTTTTGCATGATCATTTCCATGGGGAACCCCCCATCCTGGCTCGGAGGCTCGGAGACTACATTAACACCTGCCAAGGAACCTCCGCCCAACTTTGCCAAGTTGCCTGGAGGCTCTGGGGCTACTGTCGGAGTTATTAACGACGGATACCCCAAAGACGGCAAGACAATAATTCAAGACATCGGGGCTAATAAAGCCCCTCAGTCCGACTGCTCGGCCACTCCTGCCGGCTCCCCGTCCGACTGCTCTGCCCAACCGGCTGCCGACTGCAGCCCGACCCGACACCGACAAGACACCGACGAGACGTTTGTACTTGAGCACTATTCATGTGTCACCCCAGCCATCATGTATAGTGTCACTTGTCCCCTGGCACTATTTATGAAGTGACCCAGGGGACAAGGATGACACCCACCATGCCTTGCCCATGCCCACTACCTAGATTACATCCTAAGCTACCCTCACCTATATAAGCTAGCTCCATCCATCCATCTGGGGATGGACTCCCGGACACACACAACCAAGCTAGCTAGCAAGAGAGCTAGCTAGCCAGCCATCCACACACACGTATGAGCATACACCCATTCGGCCAGAGGCCACGGCCACCACGGCACTAGCTAGCTAGCTCATTGCTACTACTCTCAGTCCAATACAGCTCCAAGAGCACCTTCTACTGTCCGATGTACACCCCACATATATACTCAGACATGCAGGAGTAGGGGTGTTATCTCTCCGAAAAGCCCCGAACATGGGTAAACTAGCGCGTGCTACTCGCATACCCGTCCCTGGATATTTCAGCAGCAGTCTTGCCCTCACACGAAGCCACCTTGTGGCATCTGTCGTCTTGCACCCCCCGTGAGAATACCACGACAATTGGGATTTTGACACCTTTGCAATCTTGCATGCTGAATTTCCTCAGTACATCCTTGAGATATTTCTCCTGAGATATGAATATGCCATTGCGCTGTTGACGAATCTGAAGACCTAAGAAGAATTTCAATTCTCCCATCGTAGACATTTGATATTCTTCACTCATCATATGGGCAAATTCATCACTATAACGTTGGTCAGTACAGCCGAAAATGATATCATCAACATATATTTGGCACACAAACAATTCCCCATCATAAGATTTAGTGAAGAGAGTTGGGTCAAGTGAACCAGGTTTGAAGCCTTTCTTTATGAGGAATTCCTTTAAAGTATCATACCACACCCGAGGGGCCTGCTTCAGGCCATAGAGGGCCTTATTGAGTTTGAAGACTTTGTCAGGATGCTTTGGATCTTCAAAACCTGGGGGTTGAGCAACATATACTTCTTCCTCAAGCTTACCATTGAGGAATTAACTTTTCACATCCATTTGATATAAGATGATATCATGATGGTTAGCATAAGCAAGCAATATGCGAATAGCCTCAAGTCTAGCAAAAGGTGCAAAAGTTTCATCGAAATCAATTCCTTCAACCTGGGTGTAGCCTTGAGCTACAAGTCGTGCCTTATTCCTCACCACAAGGCCATTTTCATCTTGCTTGTTGCGGTAGATCCACTTTGTGCCAATGATATTGTGCTTGCGAGGATCTGGACGTTTGACCAGTTCCCAGATGTTGTTTACCTCAAATTGATGTAATTCCTCTTGCATAGCTTGAATCCACTCAGGCTCCAGAAATGCTTCATCTACTTTAGTGGGTTCTGTGATAGAGATGAAAGCAAAGTGCCCACAAAAGTTAGATAAATGTGAAGCTCTTGAGCATGTGAGAGGACCTGGAATGTTGATGTCGCTGATGATTTTCTCAATCTGCACTTCATTTGCAACGCGAGGATGGGCTGGTTGTCGTTGAGGAATTTGATCAGCATTTTCTTCAGCACCATTTTCCTCAGGTGCATCAGCATGACGTTCTTCATGATCTAGAAGAACTTCTTTGGTAGGAATGGCATCCTCAGTAGCCTTGAACTTAATAGATTCCTCATGAGGTATTTCATTTGTCACAGGAGTTAGGTGCTCTCTTTGCGAGCCATTAGTTTCATCGAACCGCACTTCTACAGTTTCAACAACCTTGTGGTGATAGGCGTTGAAGACTCTATAGGTGTGCGAGTCCTTACCATAACCGAGCATAAAGCCTTCATGTGCTTTCGGTGCAAATTTAGAACTGTGATGAGGATCTCTAATCCAGCATTTAGCACCAAAGTCTTTGAAATAACTCACATTGGGTTTCTTGTTAGTGAGGAGTTCATATGCAGTATTCTTGAAGAATTTGTGAAGATATACCCTTTTGATGATGTGGCAAGCAGTATCAATTGCCTTAGGCTAGAAGCGAGTAGGCGTCTTGTACTCATCAAGCATAGTGCGAGCCATCTCAACAAGAGTCTTGTTCTTGCACTCCACGACGCCATTCTGCTGAGGAGTATATGGAGCAGATAACTCATGAGTGATACCAAGTTCATCAAGATAGTCATCAAGACCAGTGTTCTTGAACTTAGTTCCATTGTCATTTCTGATGTACTTGATATTCACACCAAAGGTGGTTGAAGCCCTCGAGGAAAATCGTTTCAAGACTTCCTGCACTTCAGTTTTGTAAGTGATGATATGCACCCATGTATATCGAGAATAATCATCAATGATGACAAAGCCATATAAAGATGCAACATTAGTGAATGTGGCATAGTGAGTAGGGCCAAAGAGATCCATGTGAAGCAATTCAAATGGACGAGTGGTAGTCATGATGGTCTTTGAGTGGTAGTCATCTTGCCGGCTTCACAAGCTCCACATAAATGATCCTTTAGGAATTTGACACCCTCGATGCCAATGACATGCTTCTTCTTCGCGAGTATGTGCAAGTTCCTCATCCCAGCATGACCAAGTCATCAATGCCATGCCAGCCTTCTGAAGTATTTTTCAAGTAGACATGTAGCAGGTTGTGGTGCTGTAGAGAGATCAACAATATACAAATCTCCTCTCCTAAAGCCTTTGATGTGGTCCTCGGCAAGATCCCTGCCAAGGAAGGCCACTAGACCCCCGGCAAGATCCTTACCGGGGACGACAACACACCATGGCGAGGCCCTTGCAGGGCCACCCGGCAAGGCCCTCGCCAAAGACGCCAGCAAGACCACCGCCAAGCCCACGTCAACCAAGTTCCCACCGTCGTTCACATGCAGTTGCCGGCCCAACCAGCTGGGCGGGCACCTGCGTGGCAACATGCTGCTCCCAGGCCAACTCATCAAGTGCCCGCGTGGTGGCATGCAGATCTTCGTGAAGGCTCCACCACCGCGCCAACTCAGCTGCCTGCCTGCCTACATGGCACCGCACGCATCCCTGGCTGAGGCGCGTGTCGAAGCGAGGACGAGCGGCGACGGACGGGATGGGCCTCACCCTCGTCCCCGATAAAGCAAGAGGACACCTAAGCGGTGCATTAAATGCACCTTGTCCTGTAATACGAGGGATAACCTCGTGCCACTGTAGACTTTCCCACCTCCTTTGTGCCACTGTGGCAACCCCTTTTTCCTATAAAAGGAGTCCCGAGGCGACAATGAGGGGGATTCGGCTCTTTGAAACCACACGCTGACAACAGATAGTTCAAGAGCTCAAGAACACTCAGAAATACACCCACCAAAGCAGGACTAGGGTTTTACGCATCCTTGCGGCCCGAACCTGGGTAAACGATCCTTGTGCTGTCTACTGGCCCTGCTCTCCTCGCAACCCTGCGCCCCGACAACCATAGTAGGGATTCTTGTGATCCCATAGGTGTCGTTTCACACCGACATCTTTGGCGCGCCAGGTAGGGGGCGCAATTGTGAGAATCTCGTCTAGTAGTTAGCCTAGCGTTTCTTCATCGCTTTCAGTTTCTTAGAAGAAGGCGACTGGAGGAACGACGCCGTCTCGGTGACAGGAAAGCTAAGTCATTCAGAGCCTTGGGTTATTTCCTCTTACACTTAAGGTTATCGTCCTCGGAGATCTGGCCTATGTATGGGAAACCTGCACGCAAAGGGCCCCCCCGCGATTGGCAATGCCTTTGTTCTGTTTCGAGTCTGCTCAACAGCTCATAGCTGCCGCGTCGAGAGTGGTGGGGTAGCCCTCCGCACCTGGCAACGCTCCTGACTCTGACTCGAGTCAAACTCGATAGTTCGGTCGAACGCGCTAAGGGCGGTAAGGTGGTTTACCCTGCAGCAAGCACACCCGGCAGGCCAATGGGGATCCGTCCCCACGACGCCGCCCTGGTTTTACGCGCTGGCAAGCCTACCTAGCTGCGTAGGGTGGACATACAAGGAAAGATCGAACAGGGAAATAACATGCATGATACTAAAAAGTGCTGCAGAGTTATGTTACATCAAATTGTTGCTGCGGTACTAACTAGAGATAGAAATTGTCTTGGTTGTGAACATGCAGCGGCGATAAAGAAGAATGGGATGCCTAATCCCGGCGCTGGCCCTCCACCCTCTGAATTCCGCCGACTCGGCTGATGATGGGCTCGATGCGCTCCCTGAGCGGCGCAAGGTCGGTTCCCTCCGGCAAGCTCTCCAGCACGGCATCGAAGCCGAGGTCGGGGTACCAGTGCGCCTTCTTGGTGAGAACCTTGGTCATGGCACCCTGGCAAAACCTCCGGGACTCGTCGGCTAGTGAGGCCGCCCGGATGGCATGGAGCCGCTCCAGAGCTCCAACGACCTTCTCGAAGAACATGGTCAGGCTGCAATTGGCGCTCACGCCCCGCTCCGGGACGTACCTCACGTCCGATATCCCCATGGTGGCCAGCTGCGCGGCGGCCTGGTTGGCGACGGTGGCAAGGCGATCGAGCCAACGGTTCTCGCCCTCCACGTGGTCCGCAAAATTGAGGCCCTCGTTCTTCCGCAACAGCTTCTCGGCCTCCAGCTCCTTGGCGAGGGTCCCCTCTCGGGTTGCGGCCTTCGACAAGACCTTCTCGAGACCCTCCAGCTTCATCTTGAGGTCTTTGATGGAGTTGTTGGCCTCGGAGAGCTCCCTAGCCTTGCGGACGACCACGCCCTGTGCCTTTGTCAGGCATTGTTGAGCGTATCCTACTCCTGGGACAGCTTCAGGGCCCGCTCCTTCATCCTGTCGCGCTCTGCCTGCAGCTCCTCCACCTTGCCAGCGTGAACCTGGGCCTGGGCATTGAGTGCCTCCTTACGCCTCTGCTCCAGCTTGCTAGTCCGCTGAAAGACAAGCTTCTCCACCTCTACATCCTTGCCGCAGAGCATGGCGGCGAGATTCTCCTCGCGCGCAGCAAGGTCCTCCTCCTGGGAGTTCAGCGCGGCCTCGCGCTGGGTCCGAGCGGCTTCGACGGCCTCGGCCAAGTTCTTCGCCACCTCCTGAGCTTTCTCGATGTCGGTGACCTTCAGGGTGAGCTCCACGTCGCTCCTGGCCTGCTCACCCTGGGCCGCCTTGAGCTTCTTGTGGGCCTCGCGGAACCAGTCCTGCGCCTCGGCGACATGCTCCTGGAGGTCCGCCTCCGCCTTCTCCACCACCATCGTCCTGGACTGAGCCTTGTCCAGGCGGGCGCGATGGAGCGCCTGGAGCGTCCGGAAGCTGGCGCCCATGGCATGGAGGAGCCGCTCTTCCTGTGAGCCGGCACTGCCAACGATTGGCTCGTCGACGACTTCAAGCCCGGCAGCGGCAAGCACCTCGTCGTCGAACACCTCACCCTCAACGGGCGTCCTGGTGCTCGACGCGCCTGGAAGGTGGACGGACAAATCTTCACTCACCCTCAGGTACTTGTAGGAGTCGGAAGTAGTAGAGGAGGGAGGCTGGTCACCAGCCTCCTCCTCCTCCTCTTCCCCGGCAAGCCCCTTGACGGCCTCCTCAGCGGCAGCCTTGTCGGCCTCCCCGGTGGGCCCCTCGGCAGCGTCCTCGGTAGAGTCCTTGGCGGCCTCCTCGGTGGCCATCCTCTCGGCGTTCGCCTCGGTGGCCTTCGCGACGCCCTCAATGACGACGTCCACGTCCTCTGGGCTCACCGAGATGGGATCTGGGTGCCAGAGAAGGGGGTGAGGCAAGGCCAAGACCAGGAGCACAAAAAAGAAAGAAAGGGGGAAGCAGGGACGAACACAAACGGCTTACCTGTGCCAGTACCCGGCTGGGGAACGGAAGCCCCCTTCCCGCCAACATTTGGCGTCGAGGCAAAGCCACCGGCGCCCAAGTTCTCCTCCTCCTCCATGTGCGTGGGCCCGGTGCCTGGCGCCCTTGCCGGGGACGCCCCCCGGGGCGACGTGGTCGATGAGGGCTGCGTGTTGGGAGTAGCCCTCTGTGGCCCCTCCTACTGCTGCTCTCCTCCTGCGTACCTGGCAAGGTCAGCGCCAAGGTGTCGTGCCCCTAAGAGATGTCGACGGGAGAGGAGTGATCAACTTAAGCTGGGGGCTCTGTCGGGGGCTGCTGTCCGAGCTGCTCAACACCACCAATGGCGCCCCCAAAGTACCAGCTGAGGGCTGGCCGCCCGCCGAGACCTTGGCCCTCTTTGCTCTCTGGGCCAGCGTCTCCCCGTCCCTGCAAAGATGAAAACAAGTCAAGACAAGCAACACAGATTGAGGAGGCAGAGATAACGAAACGGAACCAGATACTTACTCGGCGTCCGCCTCCTCCTCTGCTGTCTTCCTCTTCCTCCATGGGCTGAGGGATCCGTAGTCAAAAGTAACCTCCATATCAATGTTCGCCAGAGGAGGGGAAGGGGGTGGTGTCTGGGCACGCGCGGACGAAGAAGGGGCGGCTGTCTTCTTCTTCACCGCGGCCTTCACCGGCTTCTTTGCCGATGCGGCCCTCGTCTGGCGCCCGGGCTCGTCCAAGGTCAGCTATGACCGCGCAGCCCTGCCAGGCCGGACCGGCTCGCCAGAACAGGCCTGCCGCAGGACTTGCCCCCTCCCCGTAGGTGGCGTCGGCTCCGTGGCCTCGGCCTCCTCCGATGACGACCCACCGGTCACGTCTTCAACCAAAGGAGCATCGGCGCCGGCACTACTGACTCCCCCGGCGACCATCGCCCATCGGGCGAGCTCCTCCTCCTCCGCGGTCGTCGCGGCCTTGTCCTCCACTCTGTCATCGTTGCCGGCCTCCCTGACAAGCTGCGCCTCCCTCGCCCTGGTGGCGATGTAGTCCAGCTCTGCCTGGGAAGTGTCCTAGACAAGCAGCCGCTCGGTGTCGGTGTTGACGTACACCTCGTGCAGGGTGTCGAAGAACTGCTGCACTTCAGCATCCTCCGGCTCCTTCCAGCTTGGGACAGGGCCGTGCGTGTTGCAATTAGGCATCATGGCGATGATCTCGGACCGACGCGAGTTGTTGCACAACGGGACCACCCCCGTCCGCAGCTTGAACAGAGGCCCCTTGTGGACCTTGCCGGCCTTCGCGGCGGCCCTCGCAACCTTGCCAGTCCACTCGACCTCGGCGTCGCGGCCCACATCAAGATGGAAGATCCACTGGCAGAAATGGGCGTGCGCCATCACTGTAAAGTTGTGGTCGAGGCCAGGGCGGAGCCGCATGATGTCGGCGGGGTTGGTGAAGAGCCAGGCTGGCCTCCCCTTGTTGTGTAGAGGAGCGATCCGGCAACGGATGAAGTACGCCCCAATCATCTCGAGGGTGATTGCAGCCTGGGTAAGCCGGAGAATCCTGGTGATGGCAACCGTGAGCTTTTCGTCATCGGCGTCGACGTCGCTCCAACCGCTTCCGCGAACTGGCGGCGCCCGGCAAACTCTGCAGAACATCGGCGGGTCCTTCTCCTCGATCCAGCACCACCAGCCCCGCCATTCTTCCCACCTCTCCTTCATGGCGCCGTCCGGGTACGCTCCCTTGGATTTTGGGATCCAGACGACGCACCCCGAGATGGCACCTCCCGTCTGGATCTGAGGGAAGAAGTAATGGTGGAAGAGCGCCGTGTTGGGGTGCACCCCGGCAAAGCCTTCACAGAGATGCGCGAAAAGGGCCATGCACGCCACCGCATTTTGAGTAAAATCCAGGAGGTGGAAGCTGAAGGTGTGCATGATGGCGCTGAAGAAGTCGGAGAAGGGAGGACAGAACCTGCAAGAAAAATAATCAACAAAGAAGGGGTACCGATTTGGGGCAGCCTCGGCGTAGTCGGCGGGCATGACGCGCGTAGCCGGATGCCCCGAATTCTCTCCCCCCGTCTTCACTCCCCACAAGGGGCTGAAGGAGCCCCAAAGCTCGAACACGTCGACCGTCGAGGGGAAGAAGGCGGACTGCATCCGCTGCACCGCCAGCGCACTCTCCGGTGGCTCCGCGGCTCTGACGTCCTTGGCCACTCCCTTGCCCTTGGTGGATTTTGGCGCCATGGTGACTGGGGGAAGGGGGCAGGGCAGTGGGCGGTGGAAGCTTAACGACGGCAAGCAAAGACGAAGCTTAAGGAAGAATAGGAAGGCAAGCGGAGGTTCCCAAGATTGGGGTTGCACGGAGGGTAAAAGGAATAGTGCGCCCGCGGTTACCCCTTTTTATGGGGAAGCCGTGGGGCGCGCTGCCCATTTACTGCGACATGACGCATGCGCGCGGAAAACGCCCCACGCAAGCCGCCCACGTCATGCAGACCCCCCACGCCGCGCCATGCGCGCGGGTCATGGGAGGCGAAGCGCGCGAAGAAACTTACCACGGTAAAAACCGCCCCACCTGCCCGCGCACCATTTTGGGCCTGGCCCAACAACGTGTTGCGGTTATGTGTGGCCCAGGCCCGGGGGCTCCTGTCAGTGTACAAAAATAGGGGCGCTTCTTTGTACCCCTTTTATTGTGAATGGGCAGTCAGAGCCACGCCCGCGGCCACACCAAGCAGAACGAGGGAGGTGAGCCAAGGTAAGATCGAAGCCCAAGACAATCAAAGAAACGCCAAGGCCAAGACCACAAAGAGCAGAGGGATGAAGCAGGTTCCCCCGGCAAGACTCTTGCCGGAACAGCTCGCCCCACGCCAACAGAGCGAGCCACCCTTGGGCCCACGGCGCCTAGTACCATCATCAGCATGGGGCCAGGGCTCGAGAAGGCACCCCTGTGGTGGCTTACAGATCTTTGTGAAGACATATTCAAGATCAGATTAGAAGATGACGGTCCTCGGCAAGATCCCTGCCAAGGAAGGCCACCAGACCCCCGGCAAGATCCTTGCCGGGGACGACAACACGCCATGGCGAGGCCCTTGCCAGGCCACCCGGCAAGGCCCTCGCCAAAGATGCCGGCAAGACCACTGCCAAGCCCACGTCAACCAAGTTCCCACCGATTTCACATGCATTTGCTAGCCCAACCAGCTTGGCAAGCACCTGCGTGGCAACATGCTGCTCCCAGGCCAACTCATCAAGTGCCCGCGTCGAGGCATGCAGATCTTCGTGAAGGCTCCACCACCGCGCCAACTCAGCTTCCTGCCTGCCTACATGGCACCGCACGCATCCCTGGCCGAGGCGCGTGTCGAAGCGAGGAGGAGCGGCGACGGATGGGACGGGCCTCACCCCCGTCCCCGATAAAGCAAGAGGACACCTAAGCGGTGCATTAAATGCACCTTGTCCTATAATACGAGGGATAACCTCGTGCCACTGTAGACCTTTCCACTTCCTGTGTGCCACTGTGGAAACCCCTTTTTCCTATAAAAGGAGGCCCGAGGCGACAAGGAGGGGGATTCGGCTCTTTGAAACCACACGCTGACCACAGCTGGTTCGAGAGCTCAAGAACTCTCAAAAATACACCCGCCAAAGCAGGACTAGGGTTTTACGCATCCTTGCGGCCCGAACCTGGGTAAACGATCCTCGTGCTATCTACTAGCCCTGCTGTCCTCGCAACCCCGCGCCCCGGCAACCGTAGTAGGGATTCTTGTGATCCCATAGGTGTCGTTTCACACTGACAATCACAACACAACGGTACTTGCAAAACACAACAACCATATCAAGATCACAAAGCATTGAGACAGACATGTGGCTGAACCCTAAGGACTCGACAAGCATGACTTTGTCCATGTGTCGATCCTTTGAGATTGCAACCTTACCTAGACGCAATACCTTGCTTTTGCCTTTGTCGGCGTAGGTGATATGCTTCAGATCTGATGGAGATAAATTAGTTTCCATCAATAAGCTCCTGTCACCAGTCATGTGATTTGTACATCCACTATCGAGGACCCACTCAGTGGCTTTGGGTTGATCATCCTGCAAATGAATTAGTGTAGCTTATGAACTCATATACGTCATCAGTGAAGAATATGATATCAATTTCATGAGATCAATTTCATCAAGCAATAGAACAGATAAAGCAGTATGAGGACGTGAGAAATGAGAATTCATTTCTTCATGATTAGCTTGCATCCTTTCAAGCATATTCAGTTCTCCAGCAAATTCTTCAGACGTTTAAGTTCGTCTGGAGACTTGACCCTACATAAGAGATTAGTTCTTTTTCTTCACCACCCACATCTAAAGGGGTGGCAAAGAGTTCATCATTCTACGAGCTCCATAAGAGAAAGGTGGCATAGATGCGAATCCACTTCGTTTCACATAAGAGGGATTAGGGTAAGCATAAGAGTAAGCAGAGAAATTCTTCGAGGACTTATGAACATAATGATTTGAAGAATAATGCACATATCCATAATCCTTAGATCTTCCCTGCGAAACAGATGGGTTAGCACGACGATGTTCATATGAGGACTTTGATCCTTTTGAGGAATTTGATCCACGTGAGGAATTTGGTCCGTATGAGGACTTGGATCCATATGAAGAATTTGGTCCATATGAAGAATTTCATCTGGGGTTCCTATTATTCACAGGTGGTGTCCTGATGACATTCACTTGAAGATTTTCAAGGCACCTTTTGGGAACCCAGATTTTCTTCATAGGAGAGTCGTTCCTGCAGTTTGTGCCAACATATCTAGCAAATACTTCACCATTCTGATTTTGGAACAGTTTATAGTTGGAGTCAAATCACTGATCAGAAGAATATAAGATTCACATGTAAAGCCAGGTAAAGTAGATGGATCCACTGAAGGTCCCTTTGCAGCAACCCATGAGGTTTTGGAATACTTCTCTGGTTTCCAGTAGGTCCCATCAGCATTGAGTTTCCTCTCAAAGGCAATGCCCTCTTTCCTAGGGTTTCTGTTGAGGATCTGCTTTTTAAGCACATCACAAAGAGCCTTATGCCCTTTGAGGCTTTTGTACATGCCTGTCATATACTATTCCTTCAGCCCTGCATCATTAGTGATACTAGCAATGTCCTCAGATGAGGAATTAGTGATAGTAGAGACAGTTGAAGAATTTGCAGCAATGGAAGCATTTGAGCATTCATGTGAAGAATTAGCGATTTCATGTTCTATGCACTTAAAACATGGAGGAACAAATTCATCCTGAGTAGCGCTAATTTGTTGAGCAAGTAATGAATCACGCTCCTTCTGATGATCTTCATAACTCACTCTTAACTGCTCAAGATCTTGCTTTCTTTGAACAAATTCATAAGAAAGCTTCTCATGATCAGATAAGAGAGTATTATGATGACCTTGAAGATTGTCAAACTTGGAATTAAGTCTCTGAAGACTTTCAGCCAAGGCTTTAGAACAATCCATTTCTTCACCCAATATATCATCGCTCTCATTCAGCATGTTTTGAACTTTTACCAAAGCTCTCTGTTGTTCAGTTGCAAGGGAAGCAAGTTTGACATAACTGGGTCCAAATTCATCACCAGATTCATCATCACTGGACTCATATAAGTAGCATTCAATTACCTTGGCACCTTTTGCCATAAGACACGGTGCAGAGGATGATGATTTTGGATCGAAAGTCATAGCCTTGCGCGATTCCATGAATTCTTCAAACAAGGGTTCATAGTGAGATCGATGACTTTCATATACCTCAGAGAGTCGGTCCCAGATGAGTTTTGCATGGCTGAGATGCATAATGTTCCTGAACTAGTTTTGTGACAAGCTGGAGCAGATGACGTCCTTCGTCGTGAGGTTGAGTAGCGTATATTTGCGAATATCATCAGCCTCCGCCATCTTGCATAGGTCAGTAAGACCAATTTCAGTGATGGTCCAGAGTTCGTAGTTCATCGCTATGAGACGCTTCTTCATCATGGCCTTCCACTCAGGATAATCATGACCGTCAAAGATGGGGCATGTCACGGTCTTCATTCCTGTGGTCGACATAACTAAAACTCCAGGCGGTTAAACCAAAATCACACAGAACAAGGGAGTACCTTGCTCTGATACCAATTGAAAGTGCGTTAAGTCGACTAGAGGGGGGTGAATAGGTGATTTTTAAGAATTCTTCACTGAGGAATTTTAGGGTGAGGAAATTCCTAAGAGAAGAACTACTTGCAGTGAAATAAGTACTCAGATGTAAACATAACAGAACATAAGCATGGTCTTCATGATGAAATGAAAACAAGCATAGAGTACAGAAAGCATAAACACAGAATAAAACTAGGATGAAGACAAACAGACTAAGGAAATTGAACTGAGGAAATTGAGAAAGTCTTCAGTCAAAGTCTTCAAACAGATATGAGCAAGCACACAACACGGAAATGAGGAAATGGAATGGTGAGGAAATAGAACCAGTTAGCTCAGTGAAGACAATGATTTGGTAGACCAGTTCCAACTGTTGTGATAGTTGTACGTCTGGTTAGGGCGGCTAGGTATTCAAACCTGAGGACACACAGTCCCGGACACCCATTCCTGAACAAGCAGCTTAGGACACTTAGTCCTCACAGTATTCCCCTTGAGCTAAGGTCACACAGACCTCGCCCAATCACTCGTTGTAAGTCTTCAGGTGACTTCCAAACGTTCGCAGACTCGGTCACTCGGCGATCCACAATTTCCTCTTGATTGCTATAAACCATGGCGCCTAACCGTCTGGAAGATGCATAGTCTTCAAAGGTAACAAGCGTCGGATCCACGCATGATCAATCTCTTCAGCGATGCTCAATCACTTTGGGTTTGTAGGTGTTTGGGTTTGGGTTTTCCTCACTTGATGATTTTCTCTCGAAGTCCTCGGAGGATGGGATGCTCTCAAATGACAAGTGTCAGTTTCTATCGGAGCAGCCAGCCGGCTGGTGGTTGTAGGGGGCGGCTATTTAGAGCCTAGGGAGCAGCCCGACATGATAAGACATAAATGCCCTTCAATGATATGACCGTTAGGTGGAAGGATATTTGGGACAGCTGGCGCGTAGCACAGCAACGGTTGGAAATTTGACTATCATGTTCCTCACTTGTAGGCAATCCGCACTGGCGAATTCCTAACTCCTTAGTCAGAACAAATTCATCAGAGACCAGAAGAACTTCGTCTCTGTCACTGAAGAAGTTGACTGAACTACAAGAGATTTCCAATGGCTTCACTCGAAGGGATTGGTAGGTGTAGGACTTTGTGTTGAGCATCACTTGGAAACTTTTCCTTAGTATTTCCTTGACCTGCTTTGACAGTACGATGTTTCCTATGACTCAAGAAAGAGGAAAAGAAACTATGAAAACAAAGTCTTCATGCTTCATGTTCCTCGAATGAATACCAAGTCTTCATGGTCACACCAATTTCTTCACTTTCAAAGTCTTCAGAAAGTCTTCAGAAAGTCTTCAGAAATCCAAAGTCTTCAGTCGAAGAACTTAATTTTTAGGGGTCGACTTTCTTTGTAAATATCAAACTCCTCATAGACTTATAGACCTGTGTACACTCACAAATGCATCAGTCCCTTAACCTATAAGTCTTTAATATACCAAAGTCACTAAGGGGCACTAGATGCACTTACACTAACCTCTGCAGAGTGTGTCGGGTGGTAGGTGCGACATATGCCAATGGGTGGCTTATCATTGTGGGAGCCAGTAAGACATCGCCGGTGCCTGGAAACGGGATAAGGCGAAGACATGCACGCCGGCGGATCTTACCCAGCTTTGGGGCTCTCCGTGGAGATAACACCCCTACTGCTGCTCTGCGGGATCTTGGCATGATCACTAGATGGACAAGTAGCTACACAATGCTCCTTGAGCTGTTTGGTGGGAGGAGGAAGAAGGGCACGGCTAGCCTGCTTCTTCTCCTTGTGTGGTGTCTAGGACTAGCAGGGGGTCGAACCCTTTGCATGGGTGCCCTGGGGGGTTTATATAGGCCTACCCCCCGGGGGTATAATGGTAATCCGACTGGGCGCGTGGCCCAGCCGTCTGCGACTGCGCTCGCCGGCTTCTGCGCCGGCTGCTGGGGCCCGCCGGCTGGTGGGTCCCGCCGGCTGCCGGCCCCTTGGTCGATAGGCAGGCCCCACTGTCCAGGGCCTGGTCAGCGGCTGGTTACTGTGGCCCCATCTTGGTGACGTGGGCTTCATCGTGGTAGGCGCGGCTACAGTGCCGCCGCCCGTCGGGCGATCGCTGTAGCCTCACCGCGTCTTGCCTCCTTAATGGGGCGTCTCCTTCGAGGGAGGTGGCAAGCCGGCTGCGGGGAGCCGGCTCTGTCTTGGGTCGACTGGGGGGAGGCGTGGCCGCCTTCGGGTGTCTCTCTGCCCGAAGGGGCCCACCGTCTGGGGGCCGCGCTGGCGGCCCGTCGTGGGTGACATCAGGGTCAACATGGCAACAGTGTCGCGCCGGACGGGTCATGGCCACTCCGTACGGCGCACTGTGCCAGGTGTGCTCCGGGATTCGGGGGTGGCAGGCTTCACTGTAGCCACGCCCCGTCGCACCGCCGTTAGGTGGGTGCAAACTTTGAGGGTACGGTCTCGACCGCTTTATGGGAGTCGGCTTCTTGGAGTCGGCCTTCTCACGGCCGGCTTCCCAAAGTCGGCCCTCCTGTGGCTTTCTTCATGAGGGCTAAAGTTGGGCCGCCTTCTGAAAGTCGGCCTAGATGATAGCCAGCGAGGGGAAGGCGGCCCCATGTCTTGGGTTCTTGAGAGCCGGACGGGCTCGTAATTTTTTCAGAATGGCCAGGGGAAGCCGGCTAGGCTACCCAGGGCTATTTACTCCGACAGAGTGTGTATAATCTATCGATAGCCATGCCCGCGGATAAGGGCCCAGTTCGTAGTAGGTCACACTATGGGTCAACAGCAATAATAACCTGACTTAATAACAACTCCGGTTCGATGAGGAAAGAAGTTGGTTGATCGTTATGTGGTCACGGGAGGATCACGATGGTATTCTTGATATTGATGAACTGATCTTGTAAGGATCACGATGGTATTCTTGATATTGATAAGGTGATCATGTGAAGATCCCGATGGTATTCTTGATAATGATTGAAGTGATCCTGTGACCACAATGGTAAGTAAGAGTGGCATATATTTGGTCGTTACGAGGTAACCCCAAACAAAGTAAGTGATATTTGTAGCATGTTGCATGCTAGTACTATCATTGTTCATGTCTTGAGTGATATGTTCATCCCATGCTGATAATCTTCTAGCGGTATCAAGTTCACCTTTTACATGCCATGTTGTTCTAGTGGTGCTCATGCTTGTTTAACCTGTAAATGCCATGTTATTGTTCGTCTTGAGTACTTTGGTTGTTGTGAGCTTGCAAGTACATTCCATGTATTGACCTGGCGTGTCATGTCGTGGATCCCTTGTTGGCAAGCTAGGATAAGCGTTCCAGCTAGAGTCTCTGCGGAGTGGAGTCCATCACTGTTGTCATTATGCCGCTGCTAGAAGTTATTCTGTTGTTATGAGTTGTTCTACTACTAGCATAAAGAAACCTTGGTAGGCGTAGTGTTGTCGTGCCAATGTAATTCCTGGTTATATTGGAACCCTTCTATCCTCGAGTATTTGTAATAAAGAGTTGATTTGTGCTATGCCAAGCAGTGATGTATTCCACAAGACTTGATCTCTGGGCTAGAATATGGGGTGTTCCGGTCTCTCTGAGCTGGGGTGCCACAATGGTTGGTATCAGAGTAGGTCTGGCTGTAGGATGCCCTAGTCCACGCTAACGTTAGAAAGCGGCAACACAGAGTCTAGTCTGTTTGCTATATTTGGTTGTTGCATTTGTTTGCTGCATAGCATGCATATAGACTTACTATATGTTCGCAAGTAGTTAATCTTGTCATTGTAGGTGGCATCGGTTTCAATACCTTACCTTCACCCCTCTAGTCTTGTGTACATGCTCTTCGGTGTTTGGCGTCATCTCTGTCTGAGTAGAGTGATACCGAGGTACCAGGTGTTCCAGACACCATTGCTGGTATCACATCCTTATCCTCCCACCAGTTACCCCTATCTTTTCGGTGATAGCCATGTTTCCACCCCGAATCGTGCCTTTCGACTCGCCGCTTAGCCAACCTTACTGATCTTTGCTATCAGAAAAGGGCAATGCCAGCAAGCCTAGTTTTCGACCTCTATCCTACCCTATCACCCCATTCTTTGGATGTGTGTGGTTCCCTTCCGTACACTTCATGATGGTGTGTTCTTGACCTCCGCGTTTCACCACATGATCACCAAGACCGTCCTCACCTCCATGTCCACCCAGATGCGACCGGTGTTAAGACAGCGCTTGGTGTATCCTTGTTTATACCAACTCTTCCACACGAGAATTCACTTTCGTGCACGCCGCCACAACATGTTAGACCGTAATACCGGAGTCTCCGCAAGATTTTAGTACTTAGGTATGCATGCATATTATTATTGTGTGTAGCAGTAATATGTGATGTTGCTTGAATATAATATTATTTGTATGCCTTGTGTGTTTTTGTTTTTGTCATTTCTTTTGCTTCTTTCTTTGGGCCCTTGGTGTTGCATTATTTCCCATTATTAAAGCTTCTCGTCAACCAACACTGAACCCGAAGAACCAGCAATAAGTTCAAATATTTGGAAGCTCAGCTAAACATTATGGAATTCTCACCTGACTACATTATATTGGACATATCTGGTCTGACTGCAAAAATATATCTTTGCTTGATTATCAGCATCAAGTATACATCAATGTGCAATCTTCACAACAGTAATGATGGAATTAGCCAGAAGACAGCTTTGGGTGCAAGATCAATAGTGTATTATCAGTCAAAGGTATGGTTTATATACAAGGTTGATTCTGTTATCAGTAAGATTTGAAATATGCTATACCCCGGAAGCAAGTCAGAATGTACTAGGTATTCAGTGTTCTGCAAGAAGGATAGTCGAACAACCTTTTTCATATGAGTAATCAAAAACATAAATATTAAAGGGTATATATATGGCATTCAGTCAGCATACCACAGTAAAAAGCTTCTGGTGTAAGCAACACAGTCTTCCCTTGCAAGCTACCCGAGAAGCTTCCAATGCAAGATTACTCTATCTTCTCGAGCACGATATGTGGATGACTTCCTGGGTAAGATACTCTACCTTCTTCGGTACACCACCAAAAAGCTTCCGGCACAAGGTATCGAGTCTTCCCTGGAAAGTCTTTAGAGGGGGGAAGCTTCTGAAGTGCGGTACCCAGTTTTCCTCAGCATGATACTTTTGATGGTTTCCAACACAAGCTATCCAATCTTCTTGGCCGTGCTTATCAAGGTCAGCTTTCTCACACCTAGCAAGGTGATATCATTAACCTTTGTCATTGTCTTGTATGGTTACAATGGACTCCGTACAAGGCACGTGAACCTAGTATTCGATGACCCGACACATGAACGAGGATAAGTTACGAATGCCGGAATATTGCACCCGGGAGTACCGATGGTCAGACAAAGAATGTCATGGTAATCTCATGTCAGATGCTAGGGGGTGGCTTATCATGGGTGGAGCCAAGAGGATGTCGTCGGGCCTTGGAAGGGGGAGTGAGCGCAAGCTCGATTGCGCACAAGTCGTACCCAGGTTCGGGGCTCTCCGAGGAGATAACACCCCTAGTCCTGCTCTGTGGGCGTCTCCACATGATGACTATGATAAAATGGTGGTTGTAAGGTTGCTCCATGAGCTGTGTGCTAGAGGAGGAAGAAGGGCACGACTAGCTCTCTTGCCGCTCCTAGCTATCGTGTATGTGTGCGGGAATCAGGGTTGAACCCTTTGCATGGGTGAGCCCTAGTGGCTTAATAGTCCAACCCCTAGGGGTACAATGGTAATATGGCCGGGTGTAGGACCCGGACATCAGTGTTTAAGATCGCCGGGTTCTCCGCCGGCTGCTGGGGCCCACTTCTGGAGGGCCCCACCAGCTGCCGAGAATCCGGCCAACAGGTAGGGCCCACTGCCTGCGGGCAATGCTGATTGCCTTTTGCTGTAGCTTCGTACTTGATGGCGGAGGCCTTGTTAGGAGTCCTATGGCTACAGTCCTACCGTCAGGCGGGTTGGTGGTCGCTTGGTCAGCGCACATTGTAGCCATGCTTCGTCTCATCAGAGTAATTGAGTGTGGACTCCAAGGGGAGGGAAGGGGCGGCTGCTGGAGGCCGGCCCGCCCCCGAAGCCGCCTTCTTGGGGCACGCCATCTTCTGGGAGCTCACAGACAGGTAGGTCCCGCCATCTGCGGGCCGTACTGATTGGCTTTTGCTGTAGCATGACCCTGGTTGATGAGGGCCATGTCATGGGTCGCATGGCGACAGTCCCACGCCTGGCAGATGGATGACCGCTTGGTCAACTCGCGCTGTAGCCATGCTCCTCCGATATTTGGGGGAGTGTGGCCCTGTACCCACGCCCGTCTTGTCGTAGTGGTTGAGTGCGGACTCCGAGGGGAGGAGGGGTCATCAGCTAGGAGTCGGTCTCCCCTGAAGCCGCCTTCTAAGAGAGCACCATCTTCTTGGAGCCGGCTTCTTGGGCCTAGCTGGCCCAAGGAGCCGGCCGAGAGTCTGGAGGGCGCGAGGGAAGTTGCTAGCCCCATTGTCTTCAAATGCTAAGGGGTATGGATGAAGCTACCCGTGGTCAATCCGCATGACAAAGAAGCCAATAATGAAGGAGCAAGATCGACAATAGAGGTATGATAATCGTTGCATGATTCACAGTGACATACCGATAGGATGAGTATTTAGTATGCTGAAAAATATTCTCAAAACATGTGCCCTCACTTATGGTCATCATTAAAGGATAGCCTGTCACGACAATATTCCTCTATGAGAAATACCATCAGTCAAGTCGGTGGATACTATCGTTATAAGGTCATACCTCATTTATGCTGGTCATGACAGGCGACAGTCAAATATTTGGTACATATTTGATACTCAAGATAGTGGATCTAGTCAAGATGATTGAGAAACTCCTGCGAGAAGTCAGATTCTTCCAGAAGAACAGTTATGATTCACGACACTGTGTTGAACCTAGAGGACATGCATCTAAGTGAGCAACCTGATGCCAGGATGAAAGAATCTGTGCTACTGAGAAAATCGGTTCACGACTCCATGGAATGTTGTTGGTACGGGATGACACATCCATCGAAAACACTCACGGACTTGTGAAAAGGGCATATATCTCAGTCACGATAATCTATCGCACCCCGGTTAAGTCAGCAGATATGAAAGGAATTGGAGCCAGTATAAGCATGAACATATGAGGTAAGATCTGTCAGAATATCAGATACGGTGAAGCAAACCACCCCAGAGCAAGTCAGTGAATCATATGAAATTATGTGGGAACATCACAAAAGGAAAAGGGTATCTGAGTTGGAAATAGTTTCCTTAAGTCGGGTATATTCATATTTGTTCCTTGAGCAACAAAATCTCGAGGACGGTATTTCTTTAAGGGGGGAAGGTTTGTGACACCCTGGATTTTGGCCCTTTCCTTTTCTTTTGTTTTTCTTTGGATTTTTGAATTGAATTGCTTTTATGTGGCTCTGTGGTCCTGAAACCTGGGAAGATCATCTCTTCTCATGCTCCCAAGTGGCTTGTCATCCTAAAAACCATCTCATGACCTTGTCATTTTAATATTAGCCCAATCCCAATATTCTTATTGGGAATATTCCTTTTTCTATTAAAGGAATAATCCTTTTTGCCCTAGGTTATGAAACAACCTATATTTCTATCACTCCCAAAATTCCCAAATAATTCTCATAAATTGTTTGGGTCATACCTTCCTCAAATATGTCAAAACCCTTCATTGGCATCATCAAAGATAATTCCATATATTCCTTTTCTCATTCTACCCTAAGTGGATTTTTGAGAAGGAAGTGTCATTTATCTTTGCTTGATTGACTCCAAATGTTTTTGACACTATTGCTTGCCCACATCATTGCCCCATGACAAAATTCAACTCAATTTGCCTAGTGAACCTTCCTCGGCAAATTTCCAAAGTTCTTGTCTGAGGGAAGTATTTGTGAAGGAAGTACTAGCTAGGATAATCCAAATGAGTTAAAATTTTTGCAAGGTACTTCATATGATCAAATAATCAATCTCCGAAAAATATGGGATCATGTCAGCTCAGCATCAAATCTTGGTTTCTAGTCAGATTTTCAGGTTGTGAAGCTACTATATTTTATATTGCTTCCTTATTTCTAAAAATTTACCAGGACATGCTCCTATCCATATTAACCCTCTCCACAAAATTTGGGATCATTTCATCTATCCATTTTTCCTCTATAATTTTTCTTAGATTCTGTCTAGAGAGCTGCACTGTGAAGGAAGTACCATTTCATGTATCCAAATGGTATGAAACTTTTACAGCTGCTTCATATTATCAAATAACTCATCTCCACAAAACTTCAGTTCAATATCATTTGCCATGTGAGTACCCCTTCTTATTTTGCATTTCTGACTAGTGGGGCATTTTCTCTAGAAGTGCTAGCTAAACACCTCCTATCAATCTCAAATTTTTCCAACAGTCACCTTGGCATGTGTTCAAACCATGCCAAAGCTCAGCCTGTGCCTCCTCCTGGATTTGTCTCCCTGTAGCACAGACACCTTTTTGTTCATCTGAGTTGGATCCACCTGCAAATCACTTTTTTTCCTTTTGAACTAAGGAAAGAAGGGTCTATTTCGCAGGCAAGGTTTTACAGCCTAGAGCACGGGCCAGTGTCGTGTGCATGCGGTGACCGCGCAGCTGGCGTGCTAGCACATGTGCTCTGCTGTGTTTGGCTACGTCCATGACGTCTTCTAGCTCCGGCCCCTCTCCTCTCCGTTCTTTCGCGCTCATGCATGTCTAGGAGATTCCCCTCATCGTCGCCTTTACCCTAGACCCCTCTCCCCCTCCTGTAGATCGCTGCTCGGTGCTCGCCGCCACACGCCCACGGGAGAACAATGGCCATTCGGCTCTGTTCGCGCCTCGGCTTCTTCCTCCCCGTGCCCCTGGCCTCCTCCGTCCCGTGAGCCTGCCTTCTGCCCCCTCCCATCATCTACCGTCGAGCGAGCTCGTCCGCCCACGCGTACGCGGGCACACCCGAGCTATGGCCACGCATCCGCGGTCACCCCCTCTCCGCTCGACTATAAATAGCTCGTCCCCGAGCACTCCGAGCACACCAGCAGCCTCACCACTTCTATAGCAACCTCCCCGACCTCTCCAACTGACCCCGGAGCACCTCCTCGACTCCCATGGCTACCATGGCCGCCGACCTCCTCCTCCTAAATTCGAGCGATGGCGAGCCCCTCCCTCCTTCTCTTCTCCACCAGAGACCTCCACCACCACCATAGAACCGTCCCAAAACCTCTTCTTCCTCTTCGGTGGACTGTGCCTCCTAGCGCAAGTCCGGTCGGGGGCCATTCCCGCCGTAGCTCATGTCGTCGCCATTCTGGTCCTCCTTGGCTTCCCTGCAGTGTGGGGATGGAAGCAGCACTCTTTCCCGAGCTCGCCAGTGCCCGGAGCACCGGCAACGGTGGTCGAAATCGCCTGGGCTCGTCCCCGGAGCGCGCCTCCTCCTCTCGTCCTCGGGCAAGTGCGAGGTTGAAGAAGGAGACCCAGCCGGCGGGCCCCACCTACCCATGGGCCCCACGAGTCAGCCACGGCGGGTGTTGACCCGGACCTGCTGACGTGGATAAGTGGACACGTATCCGCGGAAATACATTTTGCAGGTTAGAAAGTGTACATTCATGTTTCTTTATATAGAAATACCTTTTCGCTAATATGAAGGTCTTTTCTCTGAAAGGCGCCTTCTCTTTTTCCAGCCGCTGGCCGAACCCTCTATTTTGTGAACATTCATCAGTTAAAAGCAGATTTTGTAGGTTTTCTGCCTAACGAACGAATGAAAAAAACTTTTCAACCATAACCCCGAATCAGATGATTCCAAAGCCCACGTATTCGTCTGATCGAGACCATTCTGTTGGTATAATTTTCACAATGTCTTCAAACAATGAAAATGACGATTTTCCCTTGTGTGTAAACAGCCCCCTCTGGGAGAGAACTGTTTCTGGGGAATCTTTCCGCGATCCTTCTGCACTTCTTCCCGGTGACCTCCTCATTCCGAGGCAAGCCATGACAACCACTTGCATGATGGATTTGTAGTAGCCATGGTTTTCAACTTGAATATATAAATAAGTTTTGCAAGTTGAAATTTTCATGAA
This sequence comes from Triticum urartu, assembly GCF_003073215.2. NCBI lineage: Eukaryota > Viridiplantae > Streptophyta > Magnoliopsida > Poales > Poaceae > Triticum > Triticum urartu. The sequence continues at coordinate 208,796,682 of NC_053022.1, read as the reverse complement.
TGCTTTATATGCTTATGGATCCATGTTTATGCCATGATTATTTTCATCTCGCTGGTCACATGCTTACTTGCTAATAGTGGTGTCATGTTCTTTTTTGGTAATTATGTTCTGGTGCTAGTGATCATGTTATGTCCATCTAAAGTGTTAGTATGCTTGTGCTATTCATGATCATCGGTATGCCAGGCTCATGTGCATCAGTAGTATAAATATTGTTGCTATGATTCATATGTTAATGGTTATGATTACCATCCATGTTCATGTTGATATCATGCTCATATGCATTATTGTTTCATCATGTCATTTTATTATGACTGAACTTATTACATTAAAGTTTAACCGGCGTTTAATTGAACTTGAACACCTGTTGGATGAGTCATAGTGCCATTGAATCAAGCTGACCCGTGCAACCACATTTGCCTTTTATGGGGAGGCCCAAATGCGGTCTATTGTCATGCCTCTCACCAGCGCCTCCAACTAGGGAAGGTTATGCACGCGCACTGCCCTGGCCCGGTAGGAGGTGATAGCCTTGTGTGCCCGTTGTTGTTGTACCCGGGTTGTCCCCATTTTGGACTGTTTTGCTTTGCCACGACGGTGGCCGTTGGATGTCACGAGGTGACATCAGGGCCACCCATGACTTAGCCCAAAGGGGAGTTTGTCATAGTGGTCGGGAGAGTGTCATGGAGATAGATCGGCTTTGTCAGAACGCCGTTGGTCCACCCGAATGGGAGCATGAGGCCTTGGATTTCATGGTGTGGGTACAATGTACTAAGCTCTAAAGAGTGTGTATAATCTATCGATAGCCGTTCTTGCGGATAAGGGCCCATTTCGCAGTAGGTCACGCTATGGGTCAACAGTAATAATAACCTGACTTAATAACAACCCTCGTTCAATGAGGAAAGAAGTTGGTTGATCTTTATGTGGTCACGGGAGGATCACGATGGTATTCTTGATATTGATGAAGTGATCTTGTAAGGATGATAATGGTATTCTTGATATTGATAAGGTGATCCTATGAAGATCCCGATGGTATTCTTGATAATGATTGAAGTGATCCTGTGACCATGATGGTAAGTGAGAGTGGCATATACTTAGTGGTTACAAGGTAACCCCGAATAGAGTAAGTGATATTTGTAGCATGTTGCATGCTAGTACTATCATTGTTCATGTCTCGAGTAATATGTTCATGCCATGCTGATAATTTTCTAGCGGTATCATGTACACCTTGTACATACCATGTTTTTCTAGTGGTATCATGCTCATGCTTGTTTAACCTGTAAATGCCATGTTATTGTTTGTCTTGATTGGTTTGGTTGTTTTGAGCTTGCAAGTACATTCAACGTACTGACCTGGCGTGTCATGCCAGTTTGCAGGTCATGCTTTGTCTGCTTACTTGTTTGCCGTGTATCCCATGTTGGGAAGCCAGGATAAGCGTTCCAGCTAGAGTCCCTGCGGATTGGAGTCCATCACTATCATCGTTATTCCGCTGCTAGAAGTTATTCCGCTGCTATGAGTTGTTCTACTGCTAGCATAGACCAACCTTGGCAGGGGTAGTGTCACCATGCCGATGTAATTCCTGGTTATACCGGAACCCTTGTATCCTCGAGTATTTGTAATAATGAGCTGATTTGTTCTATGCCAAGTAGTGTCGTATTCCAGAAGACTTGATCTATGGGCTTGAATACGGGGTGTTCTGGTCTCTCTGAGCCGGGGTGCCACACGTAGGTAGATGGGTTTGGGTACCCCCGGTCCCAGAACCCCGACAAAATTATTTTGGAATAAATAAAAAATATTGGAACCAAGACCCACTGGAGGGGGGAGCTGTCCACAAGACACCAGGGTGCGCCACCCCCTCTGGCGCGCCCTAGAGGGTGGTGGGGCCCACGAGGCCCTCCTGGCCCTAATTCTCACGCTATAAAATCATATTTTGCCAGAAAGACAGGAAGTTTCATCATGTTTATGATACGCCGCCACCGCCACTTCATGTTCTTCATCGGGAGGGCAGATCTGGAGCCCGCTTGGTGCTCCGGAGAGGGGGATCTTCGGTCTTCGTCATCACCAACCATCCTCCATCACCTATTTCATGATGCTCACCGCTGGGAGTGAGTAATTCCTTTGTAGGCTTCCTAGACGATGGTGGGTTGGACGAGATTCATCATGTAATTGAGTTAGTTTTGTTAGGGCTTGATCCCTAGTATCCACTATGTTCTGAGATTGATGTTGTTATGACTTTGCTATGCTTAATGATTCTCACTAGGGCACGAGTGCCATGATTTCAGATATGAACCGTTTATGTTTTCACCATTATATCTATGTTCTTGATCCGATCTTAAAAGTCATATGCACCTATTATGTGTTATGATCCGTAAACCCCAAGATGACAATAATTGGGATACGATTCGGTGATGACAATAGTTTGAGGAGTTCATGTATTCACTATGTGTTAATGCTTTGTTCTAGTTCTCAATTTAAAGGAGGCCTTAATATCCCTTAGTTTCCTTATGGACCCTACTGCCACGTGAGGGTAGGACAAAAGATGCCATGCAAGTTCTTTTCCATAAGCACGTATGACTATTTACGGAATACATGCCTACATTATATTTATGAACTAGAGCTAGTTTTGTATCTCCCTAGGTTATGACTGCTATATGATGAATATCATCCAACAAAATCACCGATCCAATGCCTACGAGTTTTTCACATATTGGTCTTGCTAAGTTACTACTATTGCTACTAGTACTGTTGCAACTTCTACCAAATTATCACTAATGTCATTACTGTTATAGTTACTGCTACTACTATTATTATCACTATCAAACTATCATATTACTGTGCTACTGATCACTTTGCTGCATATATTTAATCTCTAGGTGTGGTTGAATTGACAACTCAACTGCGAATACTTACAAATATTCTTTGGTTCCCCTAGTGTCGAATCTTTTGGGTTGAATACTCTACCTTGGAAAACTGTTGCGATCCCCTATACTTGTGGGTTACCAACCTACTGTAGACACACCTCAGAATCTGAATGATATTTCTATTTCTGATGCTGAAACACAATCTGGTGATGAACATGAACCTAGTAACAATGATAATAATGATGTTCATGTTGATGATCAACCTAATAAAGATAATGAACTGGAAATAGAACTTGTTGTTGATCTTGATGACCCACAACCTAAGAATAAAAGATATGATAAGAGAGAATTCATTGCTAGGAAACATGGTAGGGAAAGAGAACTGTGGGTTCAATGTCTTTTCCTCCTAAAGCTTCAAAGTATAAAGATGCGAAAGAATTTGAGTGCTTTGTTGAAATTCTTAGACCTGTCTTTTTGTGCCTTCATTTGACTGATATTCTGAAAATGTCTCCTTATGCTAAGTACATCAAAGATATTGTCACAAATAAAAGAAAGATACTGGAAGCTGAAATTTCCACCATGCTTGCACATTATTCATTTAAGGGTGAAATACCAAAGAAACTAGGAGACCCAGGAAACCAACTATACCATGCTCCATTAAAAGAAAATATGTTAAAACTGCTTTATGTGATCTAGGAGCCAGTGTTAGTGTTATGCCTTTCTCTTTGACTGAAATCTCATTGCAAATGGCTGGTAAATCAACTACCACACCCATCGGTATTTGCAAGGATGTGCCTTTCAAAGTTGCTAATGTTACTATCTAAACGGACTTTGTAATTCTTGGTATACCCGAGGACAACAGTATGTCAATCATCTTTGGTAGACCCTTTTTGAATACTGTAGGGGCTGTTATTGATTGCATCAAAGGCAATGTCACTTTCCATGTCAATGGTAATGAGCATATGGTACACTTTTAGAAGAAACAACCTCAAGTGAATAGTATAAATTCTATTGGAAAATTTTCAACAAATACTATTGGAGGTTTTGAATTCCCTATTCTTACTATCAAAAAGAAATATCAAATTCTTATTGTTGGGGACATGCATATCCCCATTGAGGTAACCTAGTGTTATACGAAGATTCTCCATTTTCATGTCATTCAGAAGAAGTTTGTTAATAACACTTGATCAACCTTATTAATGGATTCCTTTTGACGGGCATATGGTCGATGAATTTAGTAAACAAAACTTTCTGTACACACTTTTTACTTTATGTTATTTAGAATTAATAAATTAGAAATGCCATAATTGTACTATTTTCTGAATTACCCATGCAATAAAAAATGACTAGAAAATAGAAGTTCTCCGAATGCCCAAAAAAATTAGTGGCACTGAACACAACCCAGGGGGTGCACCTGTGAGCCACAAGCTCACAAGGCGCGCCCACCCCCTAGGTGCGCCAGACAAGCTTGTGGGGGCCATGTAGGCCCCCTCAGGTATTGCTACCACCCATGCACGTCCTCTTCCTCCGGAAAAAATTCAAACTTGCTCGATAGCCTGTGTTCTTGCTCTTCTTGCTGTAATTTTCTATCTCCTAGCTCGTAGCTCTGTTTCCAAAACTGTTTTTGTGGATTTCTCATCGCTATGTGACTCCTACGTTGGTCCAATTAGTTTTTGTTCTAGTGGTTTATTATTTGCACATTTAGCTACTATTGGTGACCATGTTCTTGAGCTTGCATGTCAAATTTATATGGTTCAAACTAGTTTTGGCGCATGATATGGCCTATAGACACTTGTGGGAGTAGTTGCTATTGATTTTGTTGAGTTTGGCTCACTTTTATTATGAGTTACTGATACGTCCATTTTGCATCATGCTTTTATATTGATATTTATTGCATTATGGGCTGTTATTACACATTATGTCACAATACTTATGCATATTCTCTCTTATTTTACAAGGTTTACATAAAGAGGGAGAATGCCGGCAGCAGGGATTCTGGGCTAGAGAAGGAGCAAATATTAGAGACCTATTCTGCATAGCTCCAAAAGTCCTGAAACTTCATGGAAGTCATTTTTAGAATATATAAAAAATACTGAGCGCAATAAGTTCACAAGGGGGGCCACACCCTGCCCACGAGGGTGGGGGCGCCCCCTACCTCGTGGGCCCCCTGGTGGCCCTCCGATGTCCATCTTCTGCTATATGTAGTCTTTCGATGAGGAAATAATCATAAGCCATCTTTCCGGACGAGACTCCGCCGCCACGAGGCGGAACCTTGGTGGAACCAATCTAGGGCTCCGGCGGAGCTGTTCTGCCGGGGAAACATCCCTCCGGGAGGGGGAAATCATCACCATCTTCATCACCAACGCTCCTCTCATCGGGAGAGGGCAATCTCCATCAACATCTTCACTAGCACCATCTCCTCTCAAAACCCTAGTTCATCTATTGTATCCAATTCTTGTCCAAGTCCGGGATTTTTTTTGGTGGAAGATCATATGTTCAGATCCTTTATGCATATTAATACCCCTCTGATTATGAACATCAATATGCATTGTGAGTAGTTATGTTTGTTCCTGAGGACATGGGAGAAGTCTTGTTATTAGTAGTCATTTGAATTTGGTATTCGTTAGATATTTTGATGAGATGTATGTTGTCTCTCCTCTAGTGGTGTTATGTGAACGTCGACTACATGACACTTCACCATTATTTGGGCCTAGAGGAAGGCATTGGGTAGTAATAAGTAGATGATGGGTTGCTAGAGTGACAGAAGCTTAAACCCTGGTTTATGCGTTCCTTCATAAGGGGCTGATTTGGATCCATATGTTTCTTGCTGTGGTTAGGTTTACCTTAATACTTTTGTTGTAGTTGTGGATGCTTGCAATAGAGGTTAATCATAAGTGGGATGCTTGTCCAAGTAAGGACAACACCCAAGCACCGGTCCACCCACATATCAGATTATCAAAGTACCGAACGCGAATCATATGATCGTGATGAAACCTAGCTTGACGATAATTCCCATGTGTCCTCGGGAGCTCTTTTCTCTATATAAGAGTTTTTCCAGGCTTGTCCTTTGCTACAAAAAGGATTGGGCCACCTTGCTGCACTTTATTTACTTTTGTTACTTGTTACTCATTACAAATTATCCTATCACAAAACTATCTGTTACCTATTATTTCAGTGCTTGCAGAGAATACCTTGCTGAGAACCGCCTATCATTTCCTTCTGCTCCTCATTGGGTTCGACACTCTTACTTATCGAAAGGACTACGATTGATCCCCTATACTTATGGGTCATCAGTTACTAAAAATTTCAAAAAAAAAAATCAGAGAAAAAGAAAACCATGAAGAGGTGGTTAAGGGGCTCATCAAGCCGGTCGATGGAAACTCCGAAGAGGAAGCCCAAGTACCATCTTTCGCGTGAAGCGGAGGTTCGACGGTGTGAGTGGCTGAGCGACCCATTTTTGAAGGAAGCATGAATTCATGAGGATTTCTATTATTTGGTGAACAATGCTGGCATTATTCCCTTCCTCGAAGATAAGTGGGACAAATATCTCCTACTCACTAATACTTTCGTGTAAAGCTTTCACTTTTATCCTAGGAAGGAACCACCCACTGTAGAATTTAACCTCTATGATGTGCCTAAGGAAATGACATTATATGTTTTTTGCAATGTTTGCAAAATACCTTATGAGGGCAGTCACTATGATCCACGTCCTTTAGACATGGATGATTTCATCTTTGAAATTACCGTGGGAGACACAAGGGGAGTGTTAGACGCGATACTGACTAGTTTCCAATTTCCCTTCTTACATTACTATGCATTATTTACCGAGAGATGTTTGACTAATCGGTGGGAGAGTGGAGCGCTCTATGCGCCTGATCTTGTTATTTTGCGTCATGCTTTATATGCTGATAGAACTTTTAGTTTGGGCGCTATGGTTGTTCGGCGGTTACACACAAACCGTTCGAAGGGTGTTATTTATGGTGGTATCTATGCCTCCCGCCTCGCTAAACATTTTGAGATTCCTATTAGACATGAGGAGGCGGAGGAGAGGCTGCTACCTCTAAATACTTAGACTATGCTAGTATGGTGGCACATCATTTTATTGACAATGATAAGCACATGCGACTTCATTACAACTTTGTATTTAGCTAGGGGACTTCTGAGATTATTACTTTCCCTGCACCTTCTTTGTTCGATCTTTATTCAGGCAGGTACACTATTGTGCCGGAGGACATTGATGTCTACTACACAACCTTCTTCTTGTAGACGTTGTTGGGCCTCCAAGTGCAGAGGTTTGTAGGACAGTAGCAAAGTTCCCTCAAGTGGATGACCTAAGGATTATCAATCCGTGGGAGGCTTAGGATGAAGATGGTCTCTCTCAAGCACCCTGCAACCAAATAACAAAGAGTTTGTTGTGTCCCCAACACACCCAATACAATGGTAAATTGTATAGGTGCACTAGTTCGGCGAAGAGATGGTGATACAAGTGCAATATGGATGGTAGATATAGGTTTTTGTAATCTGAAAATATAAAAAGAACAAGGTAACTAATGATAAAAGTGAGCACAGACGGTATTGCAATGCGTTGAAACAAGGCCTAGGGTTCATACTTTCACTAGTGCAAGTTCTCTCAACAATAATAACATAATTGGATCATATAACTATCCCTCAACATGCAACAAAGAGTCACCCCAAGGTCATTAATAGCGGAGAACAAATGAAGAGATTATTGTAGGGTACGAAACCACCTAAAAGTTATCCTTTCTGATCAATCTATTCAATAGTCCGTAGTAAAATAAGATGGAGCTATATTTTCCGTCAATCTATCCTAGAGCTCGTACTATAATAACACCTTCAGACACAAATCAATCAAAACCCTAATGTCACCTAGATACTCCAATGTCACCTCAAGTATCCGTGGGTATGATTATACGATATGCATCACACAATCTCAGATTCATCTATTCAACCAACACAAAGAACTTCAAAGAGTGCCCCAAAGTCTCTACTGGAGAGTCAAGACGAAAAGATGTGCCAACCCCTATTCATAAGTTCACGAGGTCACGGAACTCGCAAGTTGATCACCAAAACATACATCAAGTGGATCATGTGATATCCCATTGTCATCACAGATAAGCACATGCAAAACATACATCAAGTGTTCTCAAATCCTTAAAGACTCAATACGATAAGATAACTTCAAAGGGAAAACTCAATTCATCAGAAGAGAGTAGAGGGGGAGAAACATCATAAGATCCAACTATAATAGCAAAGCTCGCGATACATGAAGGTCGTTCTGAATCAAGAACATTAGACAAAGAGAGATCAAACACATAGACAGTGGTACATACCCTCAGCCCCGAGGGTGAACTACTCCCTCCTCGTCATGGAGAGCGTCGGGATGATGAAGATGGCCACCGGAGAGGGATTCCCCCCTCCAGTAGGGTGCCAGAACGAGTCTAGATTAGTTTTCCATGGCTACAGAGGCTTGCGGCGGCGGAACTCCTGATCTAGGTTTCTTTCTGGAAGTTTCAGTATATATAAGAGGTTCTAGCGTCAAGAACAAGTCAGGGGGGTCTCCGGGTTGTCCACAAGGTAGGGAGTGATGTCTACTACACAACCTTGTTCTTGTAGACATTATTGGGCCTCCAAGTGCAGAGGTTTGTAGGACAGTAGCAAATTTCGCTCAAGTGGATGACCTAAGGTTTATCAATCCTTAGGAGGCGTAGGATGAAGATGGTCTCTCTCAAGAAACCCTGCAACCAAATAAAAAAGAGTCTCTTGTGTCCTCAACACACCCAATACAATGGTAAATTGTATAGGTGCACTAGTTCGGCGAAGAGATGGTGATACAAGTGGTATATGGATGGTAGATATAGGTTTTTGTAATCTGAAAATATAAAAACAGCAAGGTAACTAATGATAAAAGTGAGCGTAAACGGTATTGCAATGCTAGGAAACAAGGCCTAGGGTTCATACTTTCACTAGTGCAAGTCCTCTCAACAATAATAACATAATTGGATCACATAACTATCCCTCAACATGCAACAAAGAGTCACTCCAAAGTCACTAATAGCGGAGAACAACCGAAGAGATTATGGTAGGGTACGAAACCACCTCAAAGTTATTCTTTCCGATCAATCCATTGGGCTATTCCTATAATTGTTACAAACAGCCCAAGAGTTCATACTAGAATAACACCTTAAGACACAAATCGACAAAAACCCTAATGTCACCTAGATACTCCAATATCACCTCAAGTATCCGTGGGTATGATTATACGATATGCATAACACAATCTCAGATTCATCTATTCAACCAACACATAGAACCTCAAAGAGTGCCCCAAAGTTCCTACCGGAGAATCACGATGAAAACGTGTGCCAACCCCTATGCATAGTTTCATGGGCGGAAACCGCAAGTTGATCACCAAAACATACATCAAGTGAATTGATATGTCTCGGTCGTATCTATAATTTTTGATTGTTCCATGCCAATATTATTCAATTTTCATATACTTTTGGCAACTTTTTATACTATTTTTGGGACTAACATATTGATCCAGTGCCCAGTGCCAGTTCTTGTCTATTGCATGTTTTTGGTTTCGCAGAATATCCATATCAGACGGAGTCCGAACGGGATAAAAATGGACGGAGATACTTTTCAGAATATTTGGAAAATCTGGAAGAAAAATCAACGCGAACCAGTGTCCGAGGTGGGCACGAGGTAGGGCCCCCCCCAGGGCACGCCCCTGACACTCGTGACCCACCTGTAAGGCGGTTGACGCCCTTCTTCGGCGGCAAGAAAGCTAATTTTCGGAAAAAATCACGGCGAAGGTTTCGTTCCAATGGGAGTTACGGATCTCCGGATATAAAGAAACGGTGAAAGGGCAGCAGAACACAACGCGGAAACAGAGAGAGACAGAGAGACAGGTCCAATCTCGGAGGGGCTCTCGCCCCTCCCATGCCATGGAGGCCAAGGACCAGAGGCGAAACCCTTCTCCCATCTAGGGAGGAGGTCAAGGAAGAAGAAGAAGAAAGGGGGGCCCTCTCCCCCTTGCTTCCGGTGGCACCTGAGTGCCACCGGGGGCCATCATCATCACCGTCATCTTCACCAACAAGTTCACCGCCTTCACCACCAACTCTTCCCCCCTCTATGTAGCGGTGTAACCTCTCTCTTACCCACTGTAATATCTACTTAAACATGGTGCTCAACGCTATATATTATTTCCCTATGATGTATGGCTATCCTATGATGTTTGAGTAGATCTGTTTTGTCCTAATGGCTATTTGATGATCAAGATTAGTTTGAGTTGCATGTTTTATTATTGGTGTTGTCCTATGGTGCTCTCCGTGTCGCGCAAGCGTGAGGGATCCCCGTTGTAGGGTTTGCAATATGTTCATGATTTGCTTATGGTGGGTGGCGTGAATGACAGAAGCACATACCTGAGTAAGTAGGTTGTTTGCGTATGGGATAAAGGGGACTTTATGCTTTAATGCTATGGTTGGGTTTTACCTTAATGAATCTTTAGTAGTTGCGGATGCTTGCTAGAGTTCCAATCATAAGTGCATATGATCCAAGTAGAGAAAGTATGTTAGCTTATGCCTCTCCCTCAAATAAAATTATAATAATGATTACCGGTCTAGTTATCGATTGCCTAGGGACAAATAACCTTCTCGTAACAACAAGCTCTCTACTAAACCTAACTTAGTTGTGTCTTTATCTAAACAGCCCCTACTTTTTATTTACTTTCTCTTTATTATCTTGCATACCTATCCAACAACACCTACAAAGTACTTCTAGTTTCATACTTGTTCAAGGTAAAGCGAACATCAAGCGTGCGTAGAGTTGTATTGGTGGTCGACAGAACTTGAGGGAATATTTGTTCTACCTTTAGCTCCTCGTTGGGTTCGACACTCTTACTTATCAAAAACTATTGCGATCCCCTATACTTGTGGGTTATCAAGACCTTTTTCTGGCGCCGTTGCTGGGCAGCAATAGCGTGGGGTGAATATTCTCGTGTGTGCTTGTTTGCTTTATCACTAAGTAATTTTTATTTTCTGTTCTTAGTTGTTCTCTATCTTTAGTTATGGATATGGAACACGAAATACCAAAAAAATTAGGTGTACTTTCTGCTCATGGAGATGGGGAACCTCCTAAAACCCTCGATGATGGTTATGTGAAAGATATTATGTACTACTTTAATAATCCTGAGAAAACCCCATTTAATTATGTAGTGGGAGTAACGTTGGATCAACGTGAATACTTTCGGGATTATCGCTTGACACAAAAAGGGAAACTATTATGGGATCAAATTCATATATTGAAGTGGTATGCTTGGCAATTATGCGTGAGTTATGATTATACTTGTTGCTCTAGGATGAAGGCTCCACACCTTCCCTTTTCATGCAAATTCAATGATAATAAAACCCTAGCTTCTTATGCTAATGGTATATATGATTACTATGATGTGGAACAAATAGAAGAATTTTTTGCTTTTATGGTTGCTTATGAAATTGAATCTATGTGTAAAGAGTTTGAAGATTTTGATGATGTTGTTTATAGATCTGAAAATTTAGCTATCCTCAAATATTGCTATGAGAATTATGAATACAATTCCGAAATTAATGCACTTATTGAGAAAGTCTCCGCTGTCCAAGAAGAGACTAATATTTTGCAGGAGTCTATGGAAGAAGAAATTGATGAAACTGTGAGCTCATTGGATGAAAAAGATGAGGAAGAGAGCGAAGAACAAAAGGAGGAAGAGTGGATTGATCACCCGTGCCCACCTTCTAATGAGAGTAACTCTTCAACTCATACATTGTTTAATTCCCCTTCGTGCTTACCGAAGGATGATTGCTATGATGACTGTTATGATCCCTTGGATTCTTTTGAAATATCCCTTTTTGATGATGCTTGTGGCCAAGATGCCAATATGAATTATGCTTATGGAGATGAACTTGCTATAGTTCCTTATGTTAAACATGAAATTGTTGTTGTTGCACCCATGCATGATAGTCCTATTATCTTTTTGAATTCTCCAAACTACACTATATCGGAGAAGTTTGCCCTTATTAAGGATTATATTGATGGGTTTCCTTTTACTACTACACATGATGATTTTGATAGATATAATATGCATGTACTTGCTGCTTGCTTCTCCTAATTGCAATTATTATGAGAGAGGAACTATATCTCCACCTCTCTATGTTTCCAACTTGATAAAATTGCAAGAAACTATTTATACTATGCATTGGCCTTTACTATGTGTGCATGAATTGTTCTTTTATGACATGCCGATGCATAGGAAGAGAGTTATACTTTGTTGTTACATGATATATGTTACTTTGTGCTCACTACTAAATGCTAAATCATTGTTAATTAAAATTGGCTTTGATATACCTTGGGATCCGGGTTGATTCATTACTTGAGCACTATATGCCTAGCTTAATGGCTTTAAAGAAAGCGCTGCCAGGGAGACAACCCGGAAGTTTTACAGAGTTACTTATTTCTGTTGTGTGCTTTTATAAAGTTTAGAAATAAAAATAATGTGCCAAGGTTTGCCTTTAGGATGTTTACATTTGCTTGATGGTTTGTATGGTGCAGGACAGAAACTTTGGCTGTAGTGCGTGATTTTTCATTTTTTGATGGAACGTCAAATGGTTCTGATTCTTTTTGCATTGTCTTCCTATACAATTTTTTTATTTTTCGTAATTTTGGTAGAATTTTTCATGTATCAGAAGTATGGTGAATGATCAGATTATTACAGACTGTTCTGTTTTAGACAGATTCTGTTTTTGATGCATAGTTTGCTAGTTTTGATGAAACTATCAATTTATATTAGTGGATTAAGCCATGAAAAAGTTATATTACAGTAGACAAAATGCAAAAACAAAATATGAATTGGTTTGCAACAGTACTTAGAGTAGTGATTTGCTTTATTATACTAACGGATCTTACTGAGTTTTCTGTTGAAGTTTTGTGTGGATGAAGTGTTCAATGATCGAGAAGGTCTCAATGTGAGAAGAAGGAAGAGAGGCAAGAGCTGAAGCTTGGGGATGCCCGAGGCACCCCAAGTAAATATTCAAGGAGACTCAAGAGTCTAAGCTTGGGATGCCCCAGAAGGCATCCCCTCTTTCTTCAACAAGTATCGGTATGTTTTCGAATTCGTTTTGTTCATGCGATATGTGCAATCTTGGAGCGTCTTTTGCATTTAGTTCTCATTTTTATTTTATGTACCATGCTGGTATGAGGTAGTCCTTGGTTGATTTATAGAATGCTCTATGCACTTATATCTTTTGAGTATGGCTTTATAGAATGCTTCATGTGCTTCACTTATATCATTTGAAGTTTGGATTGCCTGTTTCTCTTTACATAGACAATCGCCATTTGTAGAATGCTCTTTTGCTTCACTTATATTTTTTAGAGCACGGGCATATCTTTTGTAGAAAGAATTAAACTCTCTTGCTTCACTTATATCTATTTAGAGAGATGACAGAAACTGGTCATTCACATGGTTAGTCATAAAATCCTATATAAAACTTGTAGATCACTGAATATGATGTGTTTGATTCCTTGCAATAGTTTTTGCGATATAAAGATGGTGATATTAGAGTCATCCTAGTGGGTAGTTGTGGATTGTAGAAATACTTGTGTTGAGGTTTGTGATTCCCGTAGCATGCACGTATGGTGAACCGTTATGTAACGAAGTTGGAGCATGAGGTATTTATTGATTGTCTTCCTTATGAGTGGCGGTCGGGGACGAGCGATGGTCTTTTCCTACCAATCTATACCCCTAGGGGCATGCGTTGTAGTAGTTTGCTTTGAGGGCTAATAAACGTTTGCAATAAGTATGTGAGTTCTTTATGACTAATGTTGAGTCCATGGATTATACGCACTCTCACCCTTCCACCATTGCTAACCTCTCTAGTACCGCGCAACTTTCGCCGGTACCATAAACCCACCATATACCTTCCTCAAAACAACCACCATACCTACCTATTATGGCATTTCCATAGCCATTTCAAGATATATTGCCATGTAACTTTCATCATCATCATATACATGACTTGAGAATTCATTGTCATATTGCTTTGCATGATCGTAAGATAGATAGCATGATGTTTTCATGGCTTGTCCGTTCTTTGCTGTCATTGCTACGCTAGATCATTGCACATCCATGTACACCGCCGGCGACATTCATATAGAGTCATATCTTTGTTCTAGATATCGAGTTGTAATATTGAGTTGTAAGTAAATAAAAGTGTGATGATCATCATTATTAGAACATTGTCCCATGTGAGGTTATCAAAATAAAAGTGGCCAAAGAAGCCCCCCCCCCCCCAAAAAAAAAGAGGCCAAAGAAGCCTACAAAAAAGAGAGAAAAAACAAAAAAATGAGAGAAAAAGAGAGAAGGGGTAATGTTACTATCCCTTTACCACACTTGTGCTTCAAAGTAGCACCATGTTCTTCATATAGAGAGTCTCTTGAGTTATCACTTTCATATACTAGTGGGAATTTTCATTATAGAACTTGGCTTGTACATTCCAACGATGGGCTTCCTCATATGCCCTAAGTCTTCATGAGCAAGCAAGTTGGATGCACACCCACTTAGTTTCAGTTTGAGCTTTCATATACTTATAGCTCTAGTGCATCCGTTGCATGGCAATCCCTACTCACTCACATTGATATCTATTGATGGGCATCTCCATAGCCCGTTGATACGCCTAGTTTATGTGAGACTATCTTCTCCTTTTTGTCTTCTCCACAACCACCATTCTATACCACCTATAGTGCTATGTCCATGGCTCACGCTCATGTATTGCGTGAAGGATGAAAATGTTGAAGCGCGTTAAAAAGTATGAAACAATTTCCTGGCTTGTCATCGGGATTGTGCATGATGTAAATATTTTGTGTGGTGAAGATGGAGCATAGCCAGACTATATGATTTTGTAGGGATAACTTTCTATGGCCATGTTATTTTGAAAAGACATGATTGCTTTATTAGTAGGCTTGAAGTATTATTGTTTTTATGCCAAATGATAGAATATTACTTTGAATCACTCGTATCTTAATATTCTTGCCATGATTAGATATGTGATTAAGATTATGCTAGGTAGCATTCCACATCAAAAATTATCTTTTTTATCATTTACCTACTCGAGGACGAGCAGGAATTAAGCTTGGGGATGCTGATATGTCTCCGTCATATCTATAATTTTTGATTGTTCCATGCCAATATTATTCAACTTTCATATACTTTTGGCAACTTTTTATACTATTTTTGGGACTAACATATTGATCCAGTGCCCAATGCCAGTTCATGTCTGTTGCATGTTTTTGGTTTCGCAGAATATCCATATCAGACGGAGTCCGAACGGGATAAAAACGGACGGAGATACTTTTCAGAATATTTGGAAAATCTGGAAGAAAAATCAACGCGAACCAGTGTCCGAGGTGGGCACGAGGTAGGCCCCCCCTAGGGCACGCCCCTGACCCTCATAACCCACCTGTAAGGCGGTTGACGCCCTTCTTCGGCCGCAAGAAAGCTAATTTTCGGAAAAAAATCACGGCGAAGGTTTCATTCCAATCGGAGTTACGGATCTTCGGATATAAAAGAAACGGTGAAAGGGCAGCAGAACAGAACGCAGAAACAGAGAGGGACAGAGAGACAGATCCAATCACGGAGGGGCTCTCGCCCCTCCCATGCCATGGAGGCCGAGGACTAGAGGGGAAACCCTTCTCCCATCTAGGGAGGAGGTCAAGGAATAAGAAGAAGAAAGGGGGGCCCTCTCCCCCTTGCTTCCGGTGGCGCCGAAGTGCCACCGGGGGCCATTATCATCACCGTCATCTTCACCAACAACTTCACCGCCTTCACCACCAACTCTTCCCCCCTCTATGCAGCGGTGTAACCTCTCTCTTACCCGCTGTAATCTCTACTTAAACATGGTTCTCAACGCTATATATTATTTCCCTATGATGTATGGCTATCCTATGATGTTTGAGTAGATCCGTTTTGTCCTAATGGCTATTTGATGATCAAGATTGGTTTGAGTTGCATGTTTTATTATTGGTGCTGTCCTATGGTGCTCTCCATGTCGCGCAAGCATGAGGGATCCCCGCTGTAGGGTTTGCAATATGTTCATGATTTGCTTATGGTGGGTGGCGTGAGTGACAGAAGCACAAACCCGAGTAAGTAGGTTGTTTCTGTATGGGATAAAGGGGACTTGATGCTTTAATGCTATGGTTGGGTTTTACCTTAATGAATCTTTAATAGTTGCGGATGCTTGCTAGAGTTCCAATCATAAGTGCATATGATCCAAGTAGGTAAAGTATGTTAGCTTATGCCTCTCCCTCAAATAAAATTGTAATAATGATTACCGGTCTAGTTATCGATTGCCTAGGGACAAATAACTTTCTGGTAACAACAAGCTCTCTACTAAACCTAACTTAGTTGTGTCTTTATCTAAACAGCCCCTAATTTTTATTTACTTGCTCTTTATAATCTTGCATACCTATCCAACAACACCTACAAAGTACTTCTAGTTTCATACTTGTTCTAGGTAAAGCGAACATCAAGCGTGCGTAGAGTTGTATCGGTGGTCGATAGAACTTGAGGGAATATTTGTTCAACCTTTAGCTCCTCGTTGGGTTCGACACTCTTACTTATCGAAAACTGTTGCGATCCCCTATACTTGTGGGTTATCATGAATCACGTGGTATCCCATTGTCACCACAGATACGCACGGCAAGACATACATCAATTGTTCTCAAATCTTTAAAGACTCAATCCGATAAGATAACTTCAAAGGGAAACTCAATCCATTACAAGAGAGTAGAGGGGAAGAAACATCATAGGATCCAACTATAATAGCAAAGCTCGCGATACATCAAGATCGTATCACCTCAAGAACACGAGAGAGAGAGAGAGAGATCAAACACATAGCTACTGGTACATACCCTCATCCCCGAGGGAGAACTACTCCCTCCTCGTCATGGAGAGCATCGGGATGATGAAGATTGCCACCGGAGAGTGATTCCCCCTCCGGTAGGGTGTCGGAACGGGTCTATATTGGCTTTTGGTGGATACAGAGGCTTCTGGCGGCGGAACTCGCGATCTATTGTGCTCTCGGATGTTTTTAGGGTATATGGAGATATGCGAAAGAAGCACATCAAGGGGGCCACGAGGGGCCCACGAGGGTCGAGGGCGCGCCCAGGGGGGTTGGCGCGCCCCCTACCTCGTGGCCTCCTCGAAGCTTCCCTTACGTGGACTCCAAGTCTCCCGGGTTGCTTTCCTTCCAAAAATAAGTTCCATGAAGTTTCAGGTCAATTGGACTCCATTTGATTTTCCTTTTCTACGATATTCTAAAACAAGGAAAAAACAGAAACTGCCACTAGGCTCTAGGTTAATAGGTTAGTCCCAAAAATCATATAAAATAGCATATAAATGCATATAAAATATCGAAGGTTGATAATATAATAGCATGGAACAATAAACAATTATAGATACGTTGGAGACGTATCAGCATCCCCAAGCTTAATTCCTGCTCGTCCTCGAGTAGGTAAATGATAAAAACAGAATTTTTGATGTGGAATGCTACCTAACATTTTTATCCATGTAATTCTCTTTATGTGGCAAGAAAATTCAGATCCATAAGATTCAAGGCAAAAGTTTAATATTGACATAAAAATAGTAATACCTCAAGCATACTAACTAAGCAAGCATGTCTTCTCAAAATAACATGGCCAAAGAAAGCTATCCCTACAAAATCATATAGTCTGGCTATGCTCCATCTTCACCACACAAAATATTTAAATCATGCACAACCCCGATGACAAGCCTAGAAATTGTTTCATACTTTTGATGTTCTCAAACTTTTTCAATCTTCACGCAATACAAGAGCGTGAGCCATGGACATAGCACTATAGGTGGAATAGAATGGTGGTTGTGGAGAAGACGAAAAGGGAGAAGATAGTTTCACATCAACTAGGCGTATCAACGGGCTATGGAGATGCCCATCAATAGATAACAATGTGAGTGAGTAGGGCTTGCCATGCAACGGATGCACTAGAGCTATAAGTGTATGAAATCTCAAAAAGAAACTAAGTGGGTGTGCATCCAACTTGCTTGCTCACTAAGACCTAGGGCATTTCGAGGAAACCCATCATTGGAATATACAAGCCAAGTTCTAAAATGAAAGATTCCCACTAGTATATGAAAGTGACAACATAGGAGACTCTCTATCATGAAGATCATGGTGCTACTTTGAAGCACAAGTGTGGTAAAAGGATAGTAGCATTGCCCCTTCTCTCTTTTTCTCACATTTTTTATTTTTATTTTATTTTTTTATTTGGGCCTTATCTTTTTTTATGGCCTCTTTTCTTTTTTTATTTGGGCTTCTTTGGCCTCTTTTATTTATTTATTTTTGTCCGGAGTCTCATCCCGACTTGTGGGGGAATCATAGTCTCCATCATCCTTTCCTCACTGGGACAATGCTCTAATAATGATGATCATCACACTTTTATTTACTTACAACTCAAGAATTACAACTCGATACTTAGAACAAAATATGACTCTATATGAATGCCTCTGGCGGTGTACCGGGATATGCAATGACTCATGAGTGACATGTATGGAAGAATTATGAATGGTGGCTTTGCCAGAAATACGATGTCAACTACATGATCATGCAAAGCAATATGATAATGATGAAGTGTGCCTTAATAAACGGAACGGTGGAAAGTTGCATGGCAATATATCTCGGAATGGCTATGGAAATGCCATAATAGGTAGGTATGGTGGTTGTTTTTGTCAGGACCCTGATTCTAAGTCACACCGATCTAGCCTGTAACACCTCATATCACTTTGCGGCCTCACACACGGTATTCCCACGGGTGTCGCCTTACCATGGCCCGGGACCGTTTGCGCCTTTTGGCTCACGTATATGACAGTGTCGCTAGCATCCATATGATAGAGAACCCGGGCCGACATGACTAGTCGTGAACCCAAAGTGGCACTAACTTATGGGGACAGGCATACATGAATCAACATCGAGCATGTCGGTCAGCAGCGTGCGAATCCAGGCTGTAGCACTGGGCTAATAGGACTCCGGTGAACCGGGCTGTAGCAGGCTAGGCAGGACTCCGGATGTCACCGCGTGACATTTCCCCAAAGGGACAGACACAGGAACAAAGTGAATCACATGCCGACCAGTCAAGTGTTCCGGAGCAGTAGTGCTAGGCTAGCAGGACTCCGGTGAACCGGGCTGTAGCAGACTACTATGGCTCATGGATAAACAACTAGGTTGTCGGATCCCACACATACCAAGCATTTCAATCATACACACAATATGCTCCATATGTGTAAATACAACATGGCATCACAACAAAACTCTACGACTCAAAGTACTTATTCATTAGGCTCCGAGGAGCCAAGTATTACAAACATGGATCTCATGACCCAACATACAGAGCATACAAGCAACAAGCACATGCGGAAGCTTAATATATCTGAGTACAGACAACTACAAATGAAGAAGGCTAAGAAGCCTGACTATCTACAAGACCCTGCCGAGGGCACAAGATCGTAGCTGAGGTAACAAGCTAAACGTCAAAGTCCAAGCAGAACTACTAGTGAGACTGACGTCTCTCTTCAAAACATAAATTAAGCAAATGTGAGTACAAATGTACCCAGCAAGACTTACATCAAAACTAGCTACATATGCATCGGTATCAACAAAGAGGTGGTGGAGTTAGACTGCAGCAAGCCAGCTTTGACTTGGTGGCTATCCCGAACTACGACTACAAGTAACTCTGTTGAGGTGGCGCACACGAGTCCACATATTCACCATATCAATACTCCACTATGGATCCGCTCCCGTCTCCCTACGAGAACGCCATCCATAGCACTCACGCTTATCTTGCGCATTTTAGAGTATCCACTTTCACTTGTCTATGAACTATGCAAGGGGTCCAAGTTTCCATATCCGAGGAATCCGGCTATTCGAATAGATAATGATAACCCTGCAGGGGTGTACTTCTTCACACACGCTCTCGCCACTTATCGCCCTGTACACGTCATGTACCTCAGCAACCTTCAAGCAGAAGCCAGGCGACGGTGTCGGCCACGACCTGACTAACCACACAAGTCTCTCGTCCAGGTTTATCGCCTATTCGGGTTCCATCCGCAAGGAGATCCGGCCGGGGTGTCGCTCACGGCCCCAAACGATGTGTGCAGGGTTCCCAATCCCACCATCCGGGTGCCACTTGGTACACCGTGCCACTGTTCCTAGTTTGTCCCAAGCCCACCTGTACCGGGTGCCACTTGCTAGACTACTAACACTACCTACAAACACCAGAAACTAGTTGCAACTCCTGTTCAGAGATTGAGTGGATTAATAATTCAAGAGGGGTCGAGTTACCGGAACCCAATGTGTGGTAGTAACTGTTCATGGATCACAAACACAGAACTCAATTCCTAAGAACGGCTTCAATGATACAACCCACCATGTACTCCTACATGGCCTCTCACCGCTACCTTTACCAAATCGTGTTCACACACTTAGCTCACACACAGTAGGACATGTTCATCACCATTCCAATTCATTCCCGATGAATCAGACCTGACTCAACTCTAAGCAATAGCAGGCATGACAAACAAGCATGAATGAGTAGGCACACCAGGGCTCAAACAACTCCTACTCATGCTAGTGGGTTTCATCTATTTACTGTGGCAATGACAGGTCATGCAAAGGAAAGGGGTTCAACTACCGCAGCATGTAATAGTTGAATCATTGTTGTCCTAATGCAGTAAAAGAGAGCAGGAGCGAGAGAGTGGGATTGTATCAGAATGAACAAATGGGTTTTTCTTGCCTGGCACTTCTGAAGATAGTATAGCTCTTCATCGGTGTCATCGATCACATCGTCGAAACATCGTCTACCGAGGGGGAACGACCACCGGCAAACACAGAAAGAACACTATCAATGCAATGCACGATATGATGCATGATCATGACATGGCAATATGTTGTTGATTTGAGCTAATGCATCTAGCTATGATTTAAATGAAGTTGGTTTGAATACATGATTCAAGTTCCAACTCCATATATAATTATTTAAATGCCCTTTATTTGTTTTGTCCAAAACAGAGAATAAACATTGTTCAAACATGCATGAAAATGGTACAGATGGATTCCTTGAATTTTTCTGATAATTTTTCATATATAAATTATTTCATTCTGAGCTACGGTTGAATTTCTATGATTTTTAGAAATTTTAGACATTTTCTGGAATTTTCTAATTATTTAAAATCCAGAAAATGATTTACTACGTCAGCATGACATAGCTGTGACGTCAGCAGGTCAACTGGGTCAGCCAGGTCAAACCTGACCAGTGGGACCCACTGGTCAGTGACCCTGAGACACTTAGTGTCACAGACAGGTGGGTCCGGTCAACGATGACGTGGCCAGGTCAAGCTGACCTATGGGGCCCGTGGGTTAGTTTAATCTAAACAGGGGTTTAAACCAGGGTTAGTTAGGCAGCAGGGCCTAGGTGTCAGTGGCGTAGGGGGGTTGGTTAGTGGGGTGTTTAACCGCTAATGACGGCCACATCAGCTGCCGGCATTTAGCCGCCGGCGGCGACAGCCGTGGTGGTGCCCGCGTCGGGTTTGCTCTACGGGCCACCGTTCAACGAGCGGTTTGTGGCTACGGGTTGCTGGCGCTTGCGCGCATCCAGTGGTCCTCTCAGCTTCACCGAAGATGGCCCAGAATGACTGCGGTGATGGCAAGTGCGGCGGTCGGCGTTCAGGCGTCGAACGAGTCGACGGTGCAGGGCATGGCAGGAGCCACGGTTAGGCGCGTTGGACTCGTGGGGGTGCGGTGAGCTCAGTGGTAAGCTTGGACGCGTGCTTGCACGGCCGTAGCCGCGGTGGCGACATGGTCGGCGGCGAGGAGCAATCGGCTCCGATGGCCACGGTGGCTAGAAGGCGCGGACGAGCATGGGGAGAGAGGGGAAAGAGACAGGGGCTCACGGCGAATCCAGCAGAGTCAACGGCGAGGCCGGGGAGGGTCTGGAGCTCGCGAATCCACGCCGGCGAGCTTCAGTGGCCGATGATGAAGAAGATGGAGATGGCGTTGATGCAGAGCTTCCCAGGTCGCCTGGCTCGTTGAGGACGTAGCAGGCGGCGAGGCGGAGCTCTAGGGCAAGATGAGACGCCCAGAGGGGCACGGTGGCTACGGTGAACGGCGTCGGTGGCGACGAGCGGGATCGGTTCTACTCGGGAGAGGGACTAGAGGCCGGGGGAAAGAGCAGAGAGCGAAGGGAGAGGCAGAGGGGCTGCGGGGCGTCTCCAGACGCGTTAGGGGCACCTCGGTGGCAAGCAGGAGGTGGCCAGGGGCGGCGTGCGGGTGACAGGCAGCAGCCTGCCTGCTCTGGCGGGAGGTTGGTGATGACTGGCACTGTGGGCCAGTGGGCCGCACAGTGCTGGGCCAGCTGGGGCCCCAGATGGGCTGCAGGTAAGTTAGGTAGGTTTTATGTCCTTTCTTTTTATTTCTGGTTTCTAATTCTTCTGTAATTTTAGGGCTTTAATTAAAATACTAAAACTAACTCAAAAATCATGAAACTTCTCAAGCCCACTGTTTGGAATATTTCCAACAGTTAACATTTTAGTTCATGATGATTTGGACATTAAAAACATTATATAGCATTTAAATGCCCAAATGCAAATAGAATATGATTTAATTCTGTGACCCAATGTTGTCCTAGAAAAATGTGAACCATTTTTGACTGTGGTTCTAGACCAAGACAAAGATGATGAACATTTTAGAAGGGCATTTCAGGTTCATTGAAAAAGTATTTTAGTAACCCTAGTTGGTTTGAGTGGTGCTGGGTTTTCTGTCATCCCCATTTCAAGTTTCTAAGAAAATTAAACATGATGATATGATGATAATCCAAGGACAAGCAAAGGCTAAGCTAGGGCTGTGACAACTCACCCCCACTAAACAAGAATCTCGTCTCGAGATTCAAGACGTGAGGTAAGAAGACAGAGGGGCACAAGGCCGACACGATCTTCATGATCCAATTGCCCTTCTCGGAGATGTTGATTCATTGCTCCAATTGATCTTGACGTCTTTGCTTTCGAGATCTTCATCCAACATGATGATGACGGAAAGAAACTCTACCGAAATCGATCTTCTTGAAGATCGAGCAACTCACGATCAACTTATGGGGTGAGATGTAGGAACATCTCTCGAGCTGAGACACAAAACACATATCGAGAGGGGAGGAAAGAAACGGACGACGAGGTTTCAATTTGGCAGGCTACAATTCCACACTTGAATAAGATGGAGCATGAATTTTTGAAAGTAGCAAGGAGATAATTGCCATGATTTTGTAACGTGATACCTTAAGGAAGGTGACTCCTAGAATTATCCCCTTAAGTGGCAAGAAGAATTACTTTTGATACAAAGATCATTGAAACTCTTTATACCAGCCTAAGGCAATCACAATCGATCATTTGAAGGAGTCGGAAAAGGATGGCATACTCACACTAGAATGGATGATGTAGACTACCTTGTTGAAGACAACGCAATGGATGATTTTTGCTTATCACCAGAAATGGATGGACCCATGGTAAGCCCACTTTGAAGATAATCCTGAGTAGTAATTACCGAGAGGGCAACCCATGGTAGGATTGGCACAATGGGGTGCAAGCTGGGAACAAAATGCAAATGGTGGGAATGTTCCAACCATCATATCTGCCTGAGATTCAGATCTGGTTAGAAACAGGATACTTCAGACTCAACATGTCTGAAAAGAAGAGTTGCAACACAAATCGACGAGATGATGTTGCGAGATTCTCGGGAGATGAACTATGATAACAAGCTCCAGAACATGAGCTAGTTCTGCTACAACATGTGAACACACTATCCCAGACAAGCATGATCACGTAGTAGTCTTATAATAAAACACTACTGAGTTCTAGTTGGGAACCATCATCGAGGATATTGGAATCTTGTACATGAACTAGTATTCACACATCAACTCCTTTTTCTTGAACAAATTAATCAGTGGCTTGGTGTGCTAGGAACACATATGGAGTGGAGGCAACCAACCTATCAAACCATAGAGCACTTCGCACGTGCATGACTAACTTGGGATGATTCTAGAGGAGGCAAATATAAACTCTCTCGAATTCACGGCGGCAACTTGCATCGAATGCACATGAATTAGAGGAAGTCACTTCTTTCATCCAAACATATGCTTCATGAGCTAGCATGAAGAAATGCTTTCAAAAGTTTCCAACACTAGCTTAATGTTCAACATGAATCATGGAGGAGATAAAGACGTTGTCGATGGGCTCAACAACAATTTACCAAGATTTCCATAAGATGGGGTTACATGGTTATGTGAAAAATACGATAGCATTGATCAGGCCAAAAGATGTAATGATGTATGCTCGAGGGATCAACCACAAGTAAGACAACATTATGACATCGTTGGTACTGATTTGATTTGGTGATATCCCATACTCAACTCAAAGTCTGGACAAGACAATAGATTCAACAGCTGATCATGAGGAACAATCGATGAAGATATCATCTTTCTTCAACACGCACACACACACAAGGATATCCCTTAGTGATGAACTAAGTGGATTAAGCTTTTATCTTCCAACTCTCCAAGTTATTGTTTAGCTCAACCAACTAGCTCAGGGGTATCCAACACAGATTCTTGGAGAAGGGGTGGTTTATAAAAAAACCAACTTGATCACAAACTCAACATAGCGATCAGGTGACAGCCTGGTGATACCTCCGAGAAGATATTCGGAAAATCACGAACCACCGATATGTTACTAAGCTCAAGATCAATCTTGCTTTTCAGGGCAAGACGATATGATCAAGGGAGCGAGGGATTGACACAATCCTAACTCATTGATCGAAGAGTGCACCAGGAAATATGGACTAGGTAGCAAGATCAATCTTAGAATGGTAGTTCAATAACCAACACGCTAAGAATGAGAATATTGTCCATTACTACCAAGCAACGAGTTGCTCGGAGTATTGATTTCACACATCACAATTCACTTGTCGGCATTCCGGTTACAACAACACGAGGACCGAGGAATGAATGATGATGGTGAGAAGTATCACTGCGTCAAGAGTTCATAAGAGGCGGTGCAATTCTCATGACATTCCTGGCATAAAGATGGTAACACTCCAAGCTAGAACAGAGCAACAGCTGGATTGGCATTTTGATCCGCGAAATAGAACTACTTTTACCCAATCCTAGAAGTGGATGAGGTACTGGAGTTTGTTTCTCCTAGTCATTCCGGAATAGAATGGCTTGACGGACCACAAGAATAATAGGCATCGATGAACACGAATGCACAACTATTCCTGACTATCAATTTATGGATGATGGTCGGAATACAGCTGAGAATGGACAACTCAAGGAGCATATAACATTTTGAGTTGTGGATTCATGGGTTAGTATGTCGAATGAGTTCAACATTTTTCTTCCGGATAACCCATGCAGAAAGGTAGAATTGGCAGAATCACAATTATGAATGGAGAACTCCTTAGGAGTACTCTAATGGTGATCTTTTGGTTCAAAGAACTTCTGCCTTAATGGTTCATGGTATTTGGAAGAAGGAAATACCACGGACCTCGAGGACTATCGCAAAGGTTACTAATATCCTTAAGGAACTAGCAACAATATCAACACGAAGTGAACAGAGTGATTCTTGGGTCAAGAGCACAGGAGTAGAATACCTACTACTAAATGGCATCACGGGATGCTTTCAAGAATGATGGCCAGAATCATCACACTGGGGATACAAAAGCATTGCTAAATTCTTGAGGACACCTAGGGTCATAATACTAACTCCAACATACACGTCAAGGCAACGGAGTACCTCAACACAACGATTAGTGTGCTTAATCTGGCCCAAAATACAATGGGAATATGGAGGAAAGATTTGCAAGTGCATCAGACTGTTTAGAAACCTGGGAAGACTCGGACAGCATAACGGTTGTAATTGCTCAAAAAGATTTGAGACAACCTGCAAAATGGTGGCATAACCACTCAACATCACAATATCAAGGTTCTGAGGCCAGCTATGAACATATGGACGTAGTAGGAACTGAACTGAGGCTTGAACTCAACAATCCTAGGCAACTATGGTTTAATAACACGTCATCCTGAGAGATAGAAGAGAAGCCTAGTTCTTAACCCTCGTAGAAAAGAAGAGGTTGACTCAGAGCAGAAGGGCATAAGGTAAAGGAGTAAAAAGAGCCTTACGTTCCCATCCACAATTAATTCCCTTATATAACTAAAGCATTTCTAGACTCAACTTCAACCAGCTTGGCTTGGTAATCCTACAGGCAGTCAGGCTCTGATACCAAAGCTGTCAGGACCCTGATTCTAAGTCACACCGATCTATCCTGTAACACCTCATATCACTTTGAGGCCTCATGCACGGTATTCCCACGGGTGTCGCCTTACCATGGCCCGGGACCGTTTGCGCCTTTTGGCTCACGTATATGATAGTGTTGCTAGCATCTATATGACAGAGAACCCAGGCTGACATGACTAGTCGTGAACCCAAAGTGGCACTAACTTACGGGGACAGGCATACATGAATCAACATCGAGCATGTCGGTCAGCAGCGTGCGAATCCAGGCTGTAGCACTGGGCTAATAGGACTCCGGTGAACCTGGCTGTAGCAGGCTAGGCAGGACTCCGGATGTCACCGTGTGACATTTCCCCGAAGGGACAGACACAGGAACGAAGTGAATCACATGCCGGCCAGTCAAGTGTTCCAGAGCAGTAGTGCTAGGCTAGCAGGACACCGGTGAACCGGGCTGTAGTGGACTACTATGGCTCATGGAAGCACAAGACTACATTTCCCCATAAGAGAGGCTACCAAGGATAAACAACTAGGTTGTCGGATCCCACACATACCAAGCATTTCAATCATACACACAATATGCTCGATATGTGTAAATACAACATGGTATCACAACAAAACTCTACGACTCAAAGTATTTATTCATTAGGCTCCGAGGAGCCAAGTATTACAAACATGGGTCTCATGACCCAACATACAGAGCATACAAGCAACAAGCACATGCGGAAGCTTAACTTGTCTGAGTACAGACAACTACAAATGAAGAAGGCTGAGAAGCCTGACTATCTACAAGACCCTGCCGAGGGCACAAGATCGTAGCTGGGGTAACAAGATAAACGTCGAAGTCCAAGCGGAACTACTAGTGAGACTGACGTCTCTCTGCAAAACATAAATTAAGCAAATGTGAGTACAAATGTACCCAGCAAGACTTACATCAGAACTAGCTACATATGCATCAATATCAACAAAGAGGTGGTGGAGTTTGACTGCAGCAAGCCAGCTTTGACTTGGTGGCTATCCCGAACTACGACTGCAAGTAACTCTGTTGAGGTGGCGCACACGAGTCCACATATTCACCATATCAATACTCCACTATGGATCTGCTCCCGTCTCCCTACAAGAACGCCATCCATAGCACTCATGCTTATCTTGCGCATTTTAGAGTATCCACTTTCACTTGTCTATGAACTATGCAAGGGGTCCAAGTTTCCATATCCGAGGTATCCGGCTATTTGAATAAATAATGATAACCCTGCAGGGGTGTACTTCTTCACACACGCTCTCGCCACGAGGGTGGAGGGCACGCCCAGGGGGGTGGGCGCGCCCCCTACCTCGTGGCCTCCTCGAAGCTTCCCTTACGTGGACTCCAAGTCTCCCGGGTTGCTTACCTTCCAACAATAGGTTCCGTGAAGTTTCAGGTCAATTGGACTCCGTTTGATTTTCCTTTTTCTGTGATATTCTAAAACAAGGAAAAAACAGAAACTGGCACTAGGCTCTAGGTTAATAGGTTAGTCCCAAAAATCATATAAAATAGCATATAAATGCATATAAAACATCCAAGGTTGATAATATAATAGCATGGAACAATCAAAAATTATAGATACATTGGAGACGTATCAGGGAGGCGCACCCAGGGGGTGGGCGCGCCCCCCACCCTCGTGGGAAGTGAGGGAGTCCTGGACTAAGGGGTCCTCGGGTGTCCGGCCTGTTAGCCATGGGCCGGACTGATGGGATGTGAAGATACGAAGACCGAAGACTGCAACCGTGTCCGGACGGGACTCTCCTTGGCGTGGAAGGGAAGCTTGGCGATCAAATATGTAGATTTGTTTTTTGTAACCAAGCTTGTATAACCCTAGATCCTCCCGGTGTTTATATAAACCGGAGGACTTAGTCCAGAGGGGAGATTCATTATCATAGTCATACAGGCTAGGCTTTTAGGGTTTAGCCATTACGATCTCATGGTATATCAACTCTTGTAATGCTCATATTCATCAAGATCAATCAAGCAGGAAGTAGGGTATTACCTCCATAGAGATGGCCCGAACCTGGGTAAACATCGTGTCCCCTGCCTCATGTTACCATCGACCTTAGACGTACAGTTCGGGACCCCCTACCCGACATCCGCCGGTTTTGACACCGACATTGGTGCTTTCATTGAGAGTTCCACTGTGACGTCAACGACAGGATCGATGGCTCGCCTTGTTCTCAAGAACAATATCACTGCCGGAGGAGCACTAGCCCCAGGCCAAACCCTACGACTGGGTGGCTTTACCATGACCGCTCGTTCGGTCGTTAAACCGACGATGACCTCCCAGGTCATCGAAAATCCCCTTCGTATCGACTCCGAACACTCCAAGCAGATGGATCCAGTGGAGCTTTCATCTTTAAACGAGCTCCTAGATCGCATCGCTGCCCTGGGGCTCGCTACAGACTATGATCGAATTGGGCTTAAACCCGATCAGAGAGAAATCTAATCTCCACCGGTCACCCACCAGATAGCGGTAGTCAAAGAGCGAGACGACAACTCTTCCCCCATACGCTCCTAGGCACGCCCCCGTACCTCGTGGGCCCCCTGGTGGCCCTCTGATGTCCATCTTCTGCTATATGGACTCTTTCGATTAGGAAATAATCATAAGCCAACTTTCCGGACGAGACTCCGCCGCCACGAGGAGGAACCTTGGCGGAACCAATCTAGGGCTCCAGCGGAGCTGTTCTGCCGGGGAAAATTCCCTCCGGGAGGGGGAAATCATCGCCATCATCATCACCAGCGCTCCTCTCATCGGGAGAGGGCAATCTCCATCAACATTTTCACCAGAAGCATCTCCTCTCAAAACCCTAGTTCATCTCTTGTATCCAATTCTTGTCTCCAAGTCCGGGATTGGTTCCTGTGGGTTGCTAGTAGTGTTAATTACTCCTTGTAGTTGATGCTAGTTGTTTTATTTGGTGGAAGATCATATGTTCAGATCCTTTATGCATATTAATACCCCTCTGATTATGAACATGAATATGCTTTGTGAGTAGTTACGTTTGTTCCTGAGGACATGGGAGAAGTCTTGCTATTAGTAGTCATGTGAATTTGGTATTCGTTGATATTTTGATGAGATGTATGTTGTCTCTCCTCTAGTGGTGTTATTTGAACATCGACTACATGACACTTCACCATTATTTGGGCCTAGAGGAAGGTATTGGGAAGTAATAAGTAGATGATGGGTTGCTAGAGTGACAGAAGCTTAAACCCTAGTTTATGCGTTGCTTCGTAAGAGGCTGATTTGGATCCATATCTTTCATGCTATAGTTAGGTTTACCTTAATACTTTTGTTGTAGTTTCGGATGCTTGCAATAGAGGTTAATCATAAGTGGGATGCTTGTCCAAGTAAGGACAACACCCAAGCACCGGTCCACCCACATATCAGATTATCAAAGTACCGAACGTGAATCATATGATCGTGATGAAACCTAGCTTGACGATAATTCCCATGTGTCCTCGGGAGCGCTTTTCTCTATATAAGAGTTTGTCCAGGCTTGTGCTTTGCTACAAAAAGGATTGGGCCACCTTGCTGCACTTTATTTACTTTTTTTACTTGTTACTCGTTACAAATTATCCTATCACAAAACTATTTGTTACCTATTATTTCAGTGCTTGCAGAGAATACCTTGCTGAAAACCGCTTATCATTTCCTTCTCCTCCTCGTTGGGTTCAACACTTTTACTTATTGAAAGGACTACGATAGATCCCCTATACTTGTGGGTCATCAAGACTCTTTTCTGGTGCCGTTGCCGGGGAGTGAAGCACCTTTGGTAGGTAGAATTTGGTAAGGAAAAATTTATATAGTGTGCTGAAATTTACTGTCACTTGTTAATATGGAAAGTAATCCTCTGAGGGTTTGTTCGGGGTATCTTCACCCCGACCAGTAGAGCAAAGAGTTTCTCCTCAACCTACTGAACCCACTGAAAATTAAAATGTCTGCTTTGAAATTCCTTCGAGTATGTTAGAAAAACTGCTAGCTAATCCTTTTGCATGAGATGGAACAAAGCATCCTGATGAGCACCTAATATATGTTGATGAAGTTTGTGGATTATTTAAGCTTTCAGGTGTACCCGGAGATGTTATTAAGAAGAAGGTCTTCCCTTTATCTTTGAAGGGAGATGCATTGACATGGTATAGGCTATGTGATGATACGGGGTCATGGAACTACAAACGGTTGAAATTGGAATTTCATCGGAAGTTTTACCCTATGCATATTGTTCATTGTGATCGCCATTATATATATAATTTCTGGCCTCGCGAAGGAGAAAGCATCGCTCAAGCTTGGGGGAGGCTTAAATCAATGTTATATTCATGTCCCAATCATGAGCTCTCAAGATAAATGATTATTCAAAAAAATTATGCTCAGCTTTCTGATAACAATCGCACCATGCTCGATACTTCTTGTGCTGGCTATTTTATGATAAAGACTATTGAATTCAAATGGGATTTATTGGAAATAATTAAATGCAACTCTGAAGATTGGGACCTCGACGAAGGTAAGGAGTCAGGTATGACACCTAAGTATGATTGTGTTAAATCTTTTATGGATACCGAGGTTTTCCATAAATTTAGCACTAAATATGGACTTGACTCTCAGATAGTAGCCTCTTTCTGTGAATCTTTTGCTTCTCATATCGATCTCCCTAAGGAGAAGTGGTTTAAATATCATCCTCCCATAGAAGTAAAAGTAGCTGCATGTATTAAAGTTGAAGAAAAGACTATCACTTATAATGATCCTATTGTTCCTACTTCTTATGTTGAGAAACCACCTTTCCCTATTAGGATAAAGGATCATGCTAAAGATTCAACTGTGGTTCGTAAAAGCAATATTAGAACTTATACACCTCCTGAGCAAGTTAAAGTTGAACCTAATATTGCTATTTTTAAGGATCTCTTGTCTGATAATATTGATGGGCACGTTATTCATTTCTGTGATGAGACCTCTAGAATTGCTAAACCTTGTGCTAAATATAAACATAGACCTGTGGTAGGCATGCCTGTTATTTCTATTAAAATAGGAGATCATTGCTATCATGGCTTATGTGATATGGCTGCTAGTGCTAGTGCAATACCTATTGACTTATACAAAGAAATTATGCATGATATTGCACCTGCTGAATTAGAAGATATTGATGTCACAATTAAACTTGCCAATAGAGATACTATTTCACCAATGGGAATTGTTAGAGATGTTGAAGTCTTGTGTGGGAAAACTAAATATCCTGCTGATTTTCTTGTTCTTGGCTGCCCACAAGATAGCTTTTGTCCCATTGTTTTTGGTAGACCCTTCTTGAACACAGTTAATGCTAAGATAGATTGCAAAAAGGATGTTGTTACTATTGGTTTAGGTGATATGTCTCATGAATTTAATTTCTCTAAATTTTGTAGACAACACCGTGAAGAGGAATTGCCTAGTAAAGATGAAATTATTGGTCTTGCTTCTATTGCTGTGCCTCCTAGTGATCCTTTAGAACAATATTTGCTAGGCCATGAAAATGATATGTTTATGAATGAGAGAAGGGAAATAGATAAAGTATTCTTTAAACAGGAACCCATCCTGAAACACAATTTGCCTATTGAAATCCTAGGGGATCCTCCTCCACCCAAGGGTGATCCCATGTTTGAGCTTAAACTGTTACCTGATACTCTTAAATATGCTTATCTTGATGAGAAAAAGATATATCATGTTATTATTAGTGCTAACCTTTCAGAGCATGAAGAAGAGATATTATTGAAAACTCTGAAGAAGCACCATTCTGCTATTGGATATGAGTTAGCTCACTCATTAGGCACCCCAGGCTTTACACTTTATGCTTCCGGCTCGTATGTTGTGTGGAATTGTGAGCGGATAACAATTTCACACAGGAAACAGCTATGACCATGATTACGCCAAGCTATTTAGGTGAGACTATAGAATACTCAAGCTTCTTGAGGCAGGTCTAATTTATCCCATTGCTGATAGTCAGCGGGTAAGTCCTGTCCATTGTGTCCCTAAGAAGGGAGGTATTACTGTCGTTCCTAATGATAAAGATGAGTTGATCCCGCAAAGAATTATTACATGTTATAGGATGGTAATTGATTTCCGCAAATTAAATAAAGCTACTAAAAAGGATCATTACCCCTTACCTTTTATTGATCAAATGCTAGAAAGATTATCCAAACATACACACTTTTGCTTTCTAGACGGTTATTCTGGTTTCTCTCAAATACCTATGTCAGCCAATGATCAATCAAAGACTACTTTTACTTGCCCTTTTGGTACTTTTGCTTATAGACGTATGCCTTTTGGTTTATGTAATGCACCAGCTACCTTTCAAAGATGCATGATGGCTATATTCTCTGACTTTTGTGAAAAGATTTGTGAGGTTTTCATGGATGATTTTTCCTTCTATGGATCCTCTTTTGATGATTGCTTAAGCAACCTTGACCGAGTTTTGCAGAGATGTGAAGAAACTAATCTTGTCTTGAATTGGGAAAAGTTCCACTTTATGGTTAATGAAGGTATTGTCTTGGGGCATAAAGTTTCTGAAAGAGGTATTGAGGTTGATAAAGCCAAGGTTGATGATATTGAAAGGATTCCATGTCCCAAGGACATCAAAGGTATAAGAAGTTTCCTTGGTTATGCCGGTTTTTATAGGAGGTTCATTAAGGACTTCTCAAAAATTTCTCGGCCTCTGACTAATTTATTACAAAAAGATATAACATTTGTCTTTGATGATGATTGTGTGGAAGCATTTGAAATACTTAAGAAAGCATTGATCTTTGCACCGATTGTTCAGCCACCTGATTGGAATTTACCCTTTGAAATTATGTGTGATGCTAGTGATTATGTTGTTCTAGGGCAAAGAGTTGATAAGAAATTAAATGTTATTCAATATGCTACTAAGACTCTAGAAAATTCTTAGAGAAATTATGCTACTATTGAAAAGGAATTCTTAGCAGTTGTATTTGCTTGTGATAAGTTTAGACCATATATTGTTGATTCTAAAGCAACTATTCACACGGATCATGCTGCTATTAAATACCTTATGGAAAAGAAAGATGCTAAACCTAGACTTATTAGATGGGTTCTCCTTCTACAAGAATTTGATTTGCATATTGTTGATAGAAAGGGAGCTGACAACCCCGTTGCAGACAACTTGTCTAGGTTAGAAAATGTGCTTGATGACCCACTACCTATTGATGATAGCTTTCCTGATGAACAATTAAATGTCATGAATGCTTCTCGTACTACTCCATGGTATGCTGATTATGCTAATTATATTGTTGCTAAATTTATACCACCTAGTTTCACATACCAACAAAAGAAAAAGTTTTTCTATGATTTGAGGCATTACTTTTGGGATGACACACATCTTTATAAAGAAGGAGTAGATGGTGTTATTAGACGTTGTGTACCTAAGCACGAACAGGAACAGATCCTATGCAAGTGTCATTCCGAGGCTTATGGAGGACATCACGCTGGAGATAGAACTGCGCATAAGGTATTGCAATCCGGTTTTTATTGGCCTACTCTCTTCGAGGATGCCCGTAAGTTTGTCTTTTCCTGTGATAAATGTCAAAGAATTGGTAATATTAGTAGACGTCAAGAAATTCCTATGAATTATTCACATGTTATTGAACCATTTGATGTTTGGGGCTTTGATTATATGGGACCTTTTCCTGCTTCTAATGGAAATACACATATTTTAGTTGCTGTTGATTACGTTACTAAGTGGGTAGAAGCTATTCCAACTAGTAGTGCTGATCATAACACCTCTATTAAGATGCTTAAAGAAGTTATTTTTCCAAGGTTTGGAGTCCCTAGATACTTAATGACTGATGGTGGTTCACATTTTATTCATGGTGCTTTCCGTAAAATGCTGGCTAAGTACGATATTAATCATAGAATTGCATCTCCTTATCACCCACAGTCTAGTGGTCAAGTAGAATTGAGTAATAGAAAACTCAAATTAATTTTGCAAAAGACTTTTAATAGATCTAGAAAGAATTGGTCCAAGAAACTTGATGATGCATTATGGGCCTATAGAACTGCATATAAAAATCCTATGGGTATGTCTCCGTATAAAATGGTTTATGGAAAAGCATGTCACTTACCTCTAGAACTAGAACATAAGGCATATTGGGCTACTAAAGAGCTCAACTATGGTTTCAAACTTGCCGGTGAGAAGAGGTTATTTGACATTATCTCACTCGATGAATGGAGAACCCAAGCCTATGAGAATGCCAAATTATTTAAAAAGTTAAAAGATGGCATGACAAAAGGATACAAAAGCGTGAGTTTAATGTAGGTGATTATGTATTGCTATACAACTCTCGTTTAAGATTTTTTGCAGGAAAAATTCTCTCTAAATGGGAAGGTCCTTACGTTATCGAGGAGGTCTATCGTTCCGGTGCCATAAAAATCAACAACTTCGAGGGCACAAACCTGAAGGTGGTGAACGGTCAAAGAATTAAACATTATATCTCAGGTAATCCTATAAATGTTGAAACCAATGTTATTGAAACCGTAACCCCGGAGGAATACATAAGGGACACTTTCCGGAAGGTTTCAGACTTCGAAAAGGAATAGGTATGTGGTACGGTAAGTAAATCGACTCCAAAACAGTTCTAATGGCAAATTTCTTCCGTTTTGGAATATTTAGAAAAATAGAAAAATAAGAAGCAGTCCGGGAAGGACACGAGGGCTCCATGAGGGTGGAGGGCGCGCCCTACCCCCTGGGCGCGCCCCCTACCTCGTGGGCACCTCGTGTGCTCTCCGGACTCCGTTTTCTTACACGTCACGTATTTTGGTCGGTAAAAATTCATTATATAACCTCCCGAAGGTTTTGACCACCATATCATGCAAAAATCTCATGTCTTTGTTTCGAGCTGTTTTTCTGACAAATCCAGGTCGTCATGTCATCTTCAAGTGCCCCCAAGAACCATTTCTTAGAGAAGGTCATCAACCCCTACCTCGCGGAAGTGCTGCAACACCCTCAAACCATTGAGATGCGTGAGGGGTTGTTGGACATCCGCGATGTTGAGGGACCAAGGAAGACCGGAAGCACGGAGGCAAGGCTCGAGGCATTGGAGCAAGAAGTTTTCATGTGTCAGGAGATGGTGGAGCGTGCACTCGATTCCAATCACATTATGATCACGGAGTTCACCAACAACCACAAGCTGGACGTCAAGGACATTGGGGAGGCCATCTTCAAGCTTCATGAGAAAATCGAGCACCTCCAAGCCCAGATCTATGACTTGCAAAATCAAAACTGTGAGTATGAATATAGAATCAAGAGGATGAGTTTGGCTGCAGATTTGAGGTTTCAAGATACTCGATCATCCTTCTATGATGGTGAGCCTATGCCTTGGAATAAGAACGACAAGCCTACGCCATCAACAAAACCATCAACTTCTTCACCAACAAAGGAGACATAATCACATGGGTATGGGCACTCCCCTTGGCAACTGCCAAGCTTGGGGGAGTGCCCTGGTATCGTATCACCATCACTTTTATCTTTACCTCTTTTCTTAGTTCGATCCTTTTGATTATATTTTGATCTAGTAGAATAAAAGTTCTTAGTATGATCTAGTTGTGAGTTTTGCTTTATGATCCTTCTATGTAATTGAGTCTGTGGTCTATATATAATAAAGATTAGTGTTGAGTCAAGGGCTTGATTATTTTGCCATGATCTTGAGTGAATAAAATAAAAGAGAAAGAATAAAAAGAAATAAAAGAGATCATATGGATCTTATGGAGAGTAATGAGCTCACATATAAAGAGTATGATGATTAAAAGTTGTTGAGAGTTGACAAACATAGTTTTGGTCATCGTTGCAATTAATAAGAAGTAATAACGAAAGAGAGGTCTTCACATATAAATACACTATCTTGGACATATTTTATGATTGTGAGCACTCATTAAAATATGACATGCTAAAAGAGTTGACGTTGGACAAGGAAGACAACGTAATGGGTTATGTTTTCTTGCATGTGAGATAAATTATATTGTCTTGGATCATCCAACATGATTGAGCTTGCCTTTCCCCCTCATGCTAGCCAAATTCTTTGCACTAAGTAGAGATACTACTTGTGTTTCCAAACACCCTTAAACCAGTTTTTCCATGAGAGTTCACCATACCTACCTATGGATTGAGTAAGATCCTCCAAGTAAGTTGTCATCGGTGCAAGCAATAAAAATTGCTCTCTAAATATGTATGACTTATTAGTGTGGGAAAAATAAGCTTTATACGATCGTGTGATATGGAAGAAATAAAAGCGACGGACTGCATAATAAAGGTCCATATCACAAGTGGCAATATAAAGTGACATTCTTTTGCATTAAGATTTTGTGCATCCAATCATAAAAGCGCATGACAACCTCTACTTCCCTATGCGAAGGGCCTATCTTTTACTTTTATATCCTACCTTACATAACAGTCATGGTGATCTTCACCCTTCCTTTTTACATTTTATCTTTTGGCAAGCACAACATGTTGGAAAGATCCAGGTATATATGGCTAACTGGATGTGAGTTTTCATGAACTATTAATGTTCACATTACCCTTGAGGTAAAACGTTGGGAGGCAAAACTATAAGCCCCTATCTTTCTCTGTGTCCGATTAAAACTCCATACCCATAAGTATTGCGTGAGTGTTAGCAATTGTGAAAGACTATATGATAGTTGAGTATGTGGACTTGCTGAAAAGCTCTTATATATTGACTCTTTCCTATGTTATGATAAATTACAATTGCTCCAATGACTGAGATTATAGTTTGTTAGTTTTGAATGAAGTTTATGATTCATACTTGAAATTGTGATTGAATTCTTACTTTGGCATAAGAGATCATATGACAACAATCATATAAGTTGTTGTTCTAAGAATGATCATGATGCCCTCATGTCTGTATGTTATTTTTATCGACACCTCTATCTCTAAACATGTGGACATATTTTTCGATTTCGGCTTTCGCTTGCGGACAAGCGAGGTCTAAGCTTGGTGGAGTTGATACGTCCATTTTGCATCATGCTTTTATATCGATATTTATTGCATTATGGGCTGTTATTACACATTATGTCACAATACTTATGCATATTCTCTCTTATTTTACAAGGTTTACATAAAGAGGGAGAATGCCGGCAGCTAGGATTCTGGGCTGGAAAAGGAGCAAATATTAGAGACCTATTCTGTACAGCTCCAAAAGTCCTGAAACTTCACGGAAGTCATTTTCAGAATATATAAAAAATACTGAGCGCAAGAAGTTCACCAGGGGGGCCACACCCTGCCCACGAGGGTGGGGGGCGCGCCCTACCCCTAGGCGCACCCCCGTACCTCGTGGGCCCCTTGGTGGCCCTCCGATGTCCATCTTCAGCTATATGGAGTCTTTCTATGAGGAAATAATCATAAGCCATCTTTTCGGACAAGACTCCGCCGCCACGAGGCTGAACCTTGGCGGAACCAATCTAGGGCTCAGGCGGAGCTGTTCTGCCGGGGAAACTTCCCTCCGGGAGGGGGAAATCATCGCCATCGTCATCACCAACGCTCCTCTCATCGGGAGAGGGCAATCTCCATCAACATCTTCACCAGCACCATCTCCTCTCAAAACCCTAGTTCATCTCTTGTTAACAATTCTTGTCTCCAAGTCCGGGATTGGTACTTGTGGGTTGCTACTAGTGTTAATTACTCCTTGTAGTTGATGCTAGTTGGTTTATTTGGTGGAAGATCATATGTTAAGATCCTTTATGCATATTAATACCCCTCTGATTATGAACATGAATATGCTTTGTGAGTAATTACGTTTGTTCCTGAGGACATGGGAAAAGTCTTGCTATTAGTAGTCATGTGAATTTGCTATTCGTTCGATATTTTGATGAGATGTATGTTGTCTCTCCTCTAGTGGTGTTATGCGAACGTCGACTACATGACACTTCACCATTATTTGGGCCTAGAGGAAGGCATTGGGAAGTAATAAGTGGATGATGGGTTGCTAGAGTGACAGAAGCTTAAACCCTAGTTTATGCGTTGCTTCGTAAGGGGCTGATTTGGATCCATATGTTTCATGCTATGGTTAGGTTTACCTTAATACTTTTGTTATACTTGCGGATGCTTGCAATAGAGGTTAATCATAAGTGGGATTCTTGTCCAGGTAAGGACAACACCCAAGCACCGGTCCACCCACATATCAGATTATCAAAGAACCGAACGTGAATCATATGATCGTGATGAAACCTAGCTTGACGATAATTCCCATGTGTCCTCGGGAGCGCTTTTCTCTATATAAGAGTTTGTCCAGGCTTGTGCTTTGCTACAAAAAGGATTGGGCCACCTTGCTGCACTTTATTTACTTTTGTTACTTGTTACTCGTTGCAAATTATCCTATCACAAAACTTTCTGTTACCTATTATTTCAGTGCTTGCAGAGAATACCTTGTTGAAAATTGCTTATCATTTCCTTCTGCTCCTCGTTGGGTTCGACCCTCTTACTTATCCAAAGGACTACGATAGATCCCCTATACTTGTGGGTCATCAATTACTAAAAATTTCAAAAAAAATCAGAGAAAAAGAAACCATGAAGAGGTGGTTAAGGGGCTCATCAATCCGGTCGAAGGAAACTCTGAAGAGGAAGCCCAAGTACCATCTTTCGCGTGGAGCGGAGGTTCGACGGTGTGAGTGGTTGAGCGACCTATTTTTGAAGGAAGCATGAATTCATGAGGATTTCTATTATTTGGTGAACAATGCTGGCATTATTCCCTTCCTCAAAAATAAGTGTGACCAATATCTCCTACTCACTAATACTTTCGTGCAAAGCTTTCACTTTTATCCTAGGAAGGAACCACCCACTATAGAATATAACCTCTATGATGTGCCTAAGGAAATGACATTATATGTTTTTTTAGTGTTTGCAAAATACCTAATGAGGGCAGTCACTGTGATCCACGTCCTAGAGACATGGATGATTTCATCATTGAAATTACCGTGGGGGACACAAGGGGAGTGTCAGACGTGAGACAGACTAGTTTCCAATTTCCCTTCTTACATTACTATGCATTATTTACCGAGAGATGTTTGACTAATCGGTGGGAGAGTGGAGCGCTCTATGCGCCTGATCTTGTTATTTTGCGCCATGATTTATATGCTGAAAGAACTTTTATTTTGGGCGCTATGGTTGTTCGGCGGTTACACACAAACCGTTCGAAGGGTGTTACTTATGGTGGTATCTATGCCTCCCGCCTCACTAAACATTTTCAGATTCCTATTAGACATGAGGAGGCGGAGGAGAGGCTACTACCTACTAAATACTTAGACTATGCTAGTATGGTGGCACATCATTTTATTGACAATGATAAGCACAGGCGTCTTCATTACAACTTCGTATTTAGCTAGGGGACTTGTGAGATTATTACTTTCCCTACACCTTCTTTGTTCGATCTTTATTCAGGCAGGTACACTGTTATGCCGAAGGACATTGATGTCTACTACACAACCTTCTTCTTGTAGCTGTTGTTGGGCCTCCAACTGTAGAGGTTTGTAGGACAATAGCAAAGTTCCCTCAAGTGGATGACCTAAGGTTTATCAATCTGTGGGAGGCGTAGGATGAAGATGGTCTCTCTCAAGCACCCTACAACCAAATAACAAAGAGTCTCTTGTGTCCCCAACACACCCAATACAATGGTAAATTGTATAGGTGCACTAGTTCGGCGAAGAGATGGTGATACAAGTGCAATATGGATGGTAGATATAGGTTTTTGTAATCTGAAAATTTAAAAACAACAAGGTAACTAATGATAAAAGTGAACACAAACGGTATTGCAATGCGTTGAAACAAGGCCTAGGGTTCATACTTTCACTACTGCAAGTTCTCTCAACAATAATAACATAATTGGATCATATAAGTATCCCTCAACAAGCAACAAAGAGTCACCCCAAGGTCACTAATAGCGGAGAACAAACGAAGAGATTATTGTAGGGTACGAAACCACCTCAAAGTTCACCTTTCTGATCAATCTATTCAAGGGTCCCTAGTAAAATAACATGAAGCTATTCTTTCTATTCAATCTATCCTAGAGTTCGTACTAGAATAACACCTTAAGACACAAATCAACCAAAACCCTAATGTCACATAGATACTCCAATGTCACCTCAAGTATCCGTGGGTATGATTATACGGTATGCATCACACAATCTCAGATTCATCTATTCAACCAACACAAAGAACTTCAAAGAGTGCCCCAAAGTCTCTACTGGAGAGTCAAGACAAAAACGTGTGCCAACCCCTATGATAAGTTCACGAGGTCACGGAACTCGCAAGTTGATCACCAAAACATACATCAAGTGGATCATGTGATATCCCATTGTCACCACAGATAAGCACATGCAAAACATACATCAAGTGTTCTCAAATCCTTAAAGACTCAATACGATAAGATAACTCCAAAGGGAAAACTCAATTCATCACAAGAGAGTAGAGGGGGAGAAACATCATAAGATCCAACTATAATAGCAAAGCTCGCGATACATCAAGGTCGTTCTGAATCAAGAACATGAGAGATAGAGAGCTCAAACACATAGCTACTAGTACATACCCTCAGCCCTGAGGGTGAACTACTCCCTCCTCGTCATGGAGAGTGCCGGGAAGATGAAGATGGCCACCGGAGAGGGATTCCCCCCTCCGGTAGGGTGCCAGAACGGGTCTAGATCAGTTTTCCATGGCTACAGAGGCTTGCGGCGGCGGAACTCCCGATCTAGGTTTCTTTCTCGAAGTTCAATATATATAAGAGGTTTTGGCATCGAGAACAAGTCAGGGGGGTCTCTGGGCTGTCCACAAGGTAGGGAGGCGCGCCCAGGGGGTGGGCGCACCCCCCACCCTCTTGGGAAGTGAGGGAGTCCTGGACTAAGGGGTCCTCGGGTGTCCGGCCTATTAGCCATGGGCCAGACTGATGGGCTGTGAAGATACGAAGACCGAAGACTGCACC
The DNA here is from genome assembly GCF_003073215.2 of Triticum urartu. NCBI lineage: Eukaryota > Viridiplantae > Streptophyta > Magnoliopsida > Poales > Poaceae > Triticum > Triticum urartu. Next base: position 208,755,437 of record NC_053022.1, on the reverse strand, counting down.
CGTGTCCGGACGAGACTCTCCTTGGCGTGGAAGGCAAGCTTGGAGATCAAATATGTAGATTCGTTTCTTTGTAACCAACCTTGTATAACCCTAGATCCTCCCGGTGTTTATATAAACCGGAGGACTTAGTCCAGAGGGGAGATTCATTATCATAGTCATACAGGCTAGGCTTTTAGGGTTTAGCCATTACGATCTCATGGTAGATCAACTCTTGTAATACTCATATTCATCAAGATCAATCAAGCAGGAAGTAGGGTATTACCTCCATAGAGAGGGCCCGAACCTGGGTAAACATCGTGTCCCCTGCCTCATGTTACCATCGACCTTAGACGCACAGTTCGGGACCCCCTAATCGACATCCGACGGTTTTGACACCGACATTGGTGCTTTCATTGAGAGTTCCACTATGACATCAACAACAGGATCGATGGCTCGCCTTGTTCTCAAGGACAATATCACTGCCGGAGGAGCACTGGCCCCAGGCCAAACCCTCCAGCTAGGCGGCTTTACCATGACCGCTCGTTCGGTCGTTAAACCGACGATGACCTCCGAGGTCATCGAAAATCCCCTTCGTATCAACTCCGAACACTCTAAGCATATGGATCCAGCGGAGCTTTCATCTTTAAACGCGCTCCTAGATCGCATCGCTGCCCTGGGTCTTGCTACAGACTACGATCGAATTGGGCTTAAACCCAATCAGAGAGAAATCAAATCTCCACCGATCACCCACCAGATAGCGGTAGTCGAGGAGCGAGACGACAACTCTTCCACCATACTAAGGACAGACTATGTCCGGATCTCCAACTTTGAAGAGCCGGAGACCCACCTGCGAGGAGATGCATCCAGCCCTCCAAACATAGAATCAGACGACGGGCCTAAGAAATTAGTGGATATCCCGGAGCCCGGTCTATTAAGTTCGGAAGTCTTTCAGACTCTGGATCGAAAATTGGGTCAGGGTTCAGATTTAAAACCACCCACCCACCCAAATATAAGCGCTCTTATGAGCATACAACAACAGTCTTAGGAAACGGTCCACCACTTCTGGGCCAGATTCTCCTTGTCAAAGACAAGATTAAAGATTGCCGCGACGAGGAAGCGATCCTATCGTTTTGCAACAATTGCATGGATGAAGGAATACTCATCGCTATCAACCAACGTCGCATACTACAGTTTGCTGATTTGGCAACTATCATACAGAAGTATAGCGCAATGGAAAGCACCTCGAAAACTCAGGCAGCCCGTTGGGAACCATCGGTCCCCACTCAACCCCTCATTCAGGCGAAAAGGGCGCACCCTTGTAACACGCCCGGTCCAATAGTAAAGAAATATAAGTCAAGTACGAGGCGCGGAACCATTCTGGAAGGATGGCTCGATGGGCCATGCAAAATACCGCAACACCGGATAACATACTAACACATAACCTTAGAGCATGTTGGATACTCCAGCAAGTGGCCAAGAGCGGCGAGGATATCGTCACCAAGAATACCCCAGAACAACTCCCCCAGAAGACGACGACCCCAAAGTACTGAAGGTCTTCGAGACATTCGCCTCAAACAATAGGCGCAAACGGGCACTCCGAGGACTCGCCGAAGTCTGTTAAATAGCAGCACTAAATCCATGGAACGACACGGCTATAACTTTTAATGCCATTGACGAACCAAAATACAGGATAGTCTGAGCACCCGCCGCCTTGGTCCTCAGTCCAATCGTGGACGGCTTTCGGCTCCCCAAGGTTCTCATGGACGGCGGCAGAGGACTAAACCTCATCTATGAAAATACACTCCACAAAATGGAAATAGACAAGAGTCGCACGAGCAAAGCAGCACGACCTTCCGAGGAATCATTCCCAGTCGGGAGGCGCGGTGTGCGGGAAAAACAACGCTCGACTTGGTATTCGACACGCCGGAGAATTATCAGTCCGAAGAAATAACCTTCCAAGTGGCCCCTTTCAACAGCGGATATCATGCCCTCTTGGGGCGAGAGGCATTTACATGCTTCCAAGCTGTACCTCATTACAGATACATGAAGCTTAAGATGCTTGGGCCCAACGGCATAATCACCCACGCCAGTGATCCGGACATAGCACTCCACGCCAAAAACAAAACCACATCCCTGCCCCTTGAGGCATTATCTAAAGCCCTCGCGGCCGAAGAATTAACCGCACTGCGCTCCACGGTGGACAGGGATGATGTGATCTTAGACAAACACCCCAAATCCACCTCCTTCAAGCCAGCAGAAGAAATAGTCAAATTCCAGGTCCATCCAACAGACCCCAAGAAGACAGCATCTATTGGGGCACAGCTAGACCCAACGGTCGACGCCGTGCTATGGGATTTTCTTTGCGAAAACTATGATATATTCTCCTGGCACCCTTCTTACATGCCAGGAATTCCACGCAAGCTAGCCGAACACAGCTTCAACATATTAAAGGGATACAAATCGGTCAAATAAACACTGCGGCGCTTTTCCGAACCCAAATGTCAAGCCATGGGACAGGAACTAGCGAAGCTAATTGTGATGCCCCGAGACCGATGTGACAGGTGTCCTCCAGTTATTCGCTGTTGTTGCATTGTCATTCGCTTGCGTGTTGCATCTTGTCATGTAATCATGTGCATTGCATCATCATGTTTTCAAAACTTGCATCCGTCCGGGTTTCCCCAGTTTCGTCTGTTGTCCGTTCTGAGCCCAACCACACTCACACGCGCCCGCGGCATGTCCGAAATATTATTTTATAAGTGGCCGGAAAATGTTCTCGCAATGGGTTGAAAGTTGGCATGCGGTGTTGTTATGTTGTTAGTAGGTTTCCCGCCAAGTTTCATCGCATTCGGAGTTCGTTTGATAGCCCAACCGTTAAACTATAGTGGCATTATAGCCGGTCTAACGTCGGAAGTTTTCGATCTCCGGAAACAGTCGCCGGGTCTCTCTCTCTTTCTCTTCTCTTTTCTCAGCTCAAGACAGTCTACACAGCCCACTACTTACCGCCAGGCCCAACCTAACCTCTCTCGTCAGCCCGCGGCCCTCCTCACGTGCGCGTCCGAAACTTCCCCGGACCCGACCCGGGGAGTCATCACCGTTGTGTCCGGATCATCCCCAAACGTCTACAAAACGTCTCCGTTTTATTAATTGGACTTCCCAGCCTAGTTATCTCGGCCCGTCCGATTCTGATCGGAGGGACCAAATCGCGCTACACCTAGATATCCAATCATCTTCGGTTTAGTTTTGCTCTCACCTAGTCTTTTTTTTCTCAACCGCCCAATTTAGATCGAAGGGTCCGAATCTACCCTAAACTTCCCCCTCTTTCCATATATAAAGGACTCCTAGTCTAAATCTAGACCAAACCCTAAAAACTAGGGGTCTTGTCCCATCCTCCGCCGCCGCCAGCCACTATCTCCTCCTCCTTGGGATCCCCTCCCGATCCAAACTACCAACCACGGCCATGTCGCTCCTCCTCGTTTTCAACGCCGCCCAACCAGCGGTCTCCTCTGGATCACCTCGATCCACCAAATAGCAGCAACAATACCCGTAGAAGAGAGCCAGGGGCTCGATCCCTGTTCATCCCGAGAGCTAGCCAGGCTCTTCCTCGATCCAGCTGGCCGCTACCTCCCTGAGCACCGAGCGCCATGCCCCAGCTTTGTCGCGCGCCCTACCTCGCCATGTACGTCTCCAACCGCGCTAGGTTCCTCCTCCGTTCCGTCCTGCTGCTTCAAGTCTTGCAGGTCGCGGTTGAGGAGGAGGGATGGCAGCTCCTGGCTGAGATTCACGCAGGTCTCGGCAGGCACCACGTCGTAGCTCGGGCCCTTGTTAGCAAGGCCTTCCGTACAGGGTTTTATTGGCCGACCGCCCGAGCAGATGCATAGGACCTTGTCCAACGTCGCTTCGGATGCCAACTCTTCGCCAACCAAAGCCATATGCCCTCCACCACCCTACAAAAATTCCCCATCACTTGGCCTTTTGTGGTCTGGGGACTAGACATGGTTGGAGCCCTTAAAGGAGGAAGCCATAAGAAAAAATATTTGCTGGTTATGATGGATAAATTCACTAAATGGATAGAGGCCAAACCAGTTAAAACGGCCGAGTCCGGGCCGGTGATAGAATTCGTATCCGGCATCGTCCACCGTTATGGTGTTCCACACAGCATCATCACTGATAACGGCTCCAACTTCACAGCCGACAAAGTGAAAACCTGGTGCATTAATCTGGGCATCAAGCTCAATTACGCCTTTGTCTATCATCCGCAGACAAATGGTCAATTCAAACGAGCCAATGGTCTTACTATGAGCAGCATCAAGCCTAGACTAGTGCGGTCTTTGAAAGAATTAGACAAGGACTGGGTTGAGGAGCTCGACTCTGTACTCTGGGGGCTCCGGACTACGCCCAATCACACTACCAGATACACACCTTTCTTCAAGGTGTACGACGCAGAGGCAGTGTTACCCTGTGACATTATTCATGACTCACCTCGAGTGCTGTAACACGCTCAATGCGACTATATCTCCCACGTGTCGAGGCACGACTTAGAGGCATAATCGCATTGAAGGCATATGTCGCAAGTTAGGCAATCTTCACAACATCCCATGTAATATGAATAATAAAGGGGAGATAACATAGTTGGCTTGCACTCGCCACGTCAATCAAGTACATTAATAACATTACATCATCCAAACACTCATGGCCCGACTACGGCGCCAAAATAAAAGAGAACCCAACATGCGACACTGTCCCGATCACCCCCAACTGGGCACCACTACTGATCATCGGGAAAGGAAACATAGTAACGTTGAGAGTCTTCATTGAACTCCCACTTGAGCTCAAACGCGTCTCCTCCTGGAGCGGAATCACCTAGACCTGCATCTGGAGTTATAGTATCTGTGAGCCACAGGGACTCAGCAATCTCGCCCCCTCGCGATCAAGACTATTTAAGCTTATAGGAAGGGTAAGGCAAATATATGTGGAGCTGCAGCAAGCGACTAGCATATATGGTGGCTATCTTATTCACAAAAGAGAGCGAGAAGAGGAGGAAAAGCACGAGCGAGAAACTAGAGAGCAACCTGCGCAAACATTACTCCAACACCGTGTCTTCCCGGACTCCGCCGAGAAGAGGCCATCACGGTAACACACTCAGTTGATTCATTTTAATTAATTAAGGTTTCAAGTTATCTACAACCGGACATTAACAAATTCCCATCTGCCCATAACCGCAGTCACGGCTTTCGACGAAAGTTCAATCTCTGTAGGGGAGTCCCAACTTAGCCCATGACAAGCTCTCACGGTCAACGAAGGAATAGACCTCCTCCCAAGACGTTCCGATCAGACTCGGTATCTCGGTAACTCAAGACACTTCGACAGGTTAAAACAAGACCAGCAACACCGCCCGAATATGCCGACAAATCCCGATAGGAGCTGCACATATCTCTTTCTCAAGGCACACTCAGATTGTCTAAACTTCCGGTAGGCCAGCCTAGAGTTGCCCCTGGTAGCCACCGGCGGCTGATAGTTTGGACCAACACTCAGAGGAGCACTGGCCCGGGGGGGTTAAAATAATGATGACCCTTGAGTCTGCAGAACCCAAGGGAAAGAAAAGGCTAGGTGGCGAATGGTAAAACCAAGGTTGGGCATTGCTGGAAAAGCTTTAATGAAGGCGAAATATCAAGGGGTTCCCATTATAACCCAACCGCGTAAGGAACGCAAAATCCGGGAACATAACACCGATATGACGGAAACTAGGGCGGCAAGAGTGGAACAAAACACTAGGCGAGAGGCCGAGCCTTCCACCCTTTACCAAGTATATAGATGCATTAAGATAACATGGAAATATAATGATATCCCAACAAGTAAATAAATATTCCAATAAGGAACGGCCTCCAATCTTCACCTGCAACTAGTAACGCTATAAGAGGGGCTGAGCAAAGCGGTAACATAGCCAATCAACGGTTTGCTAGGACAATGCAGGGTTAGAGGTTTGACATGGCAATTTGGGAGGCTTGCAAGCAAGTGGTAGGCATCGTAGCAATGGCATAGCAAAAGAGCGAGCAAACTAGCATAGCAAAGATAGTAGTGATTTCGAGGGTATGATCATCTTGCCTGCACAGTTGTCAGAGTTGACTGGATCCTCAAAAGCAAACTCAATGGGCTCCTCGTTAGCGAACTTGTCTCCCGGCTCTACCCAAACAAGACAAAGAAGCAACAAGGATACAATCAACCACTTGCAAGAACCCAAACAAGACGATGCGATGATGATATGCTATGCGGGATGCGATGCGGGATGCAAAATGCAAGATATGACAGGAAATGCATGAACCTGGCCTCAACTTGGAAAACCAAGTGTTCCACTGGAAAGATGAGATGAAATCGCTTGAAAACAATATAAAGAACGCCGGAATCGGAGTTACGGTTTGGAAATGGCAAGCGATTCAAAAATGACACCGGTCTGCGATTTACAGCAAGTAGGCATCTAAATGCAACGAAATGAACATGATACAGCAGCCAAACATGACAACAAAATACATGGCAGGGATGCACACAAGATGCTTAACAAAAGTCTAGCACTGAGCTATGGCCAATTCATCCATTAACAGGTTCAAACAAGCATGGCAAAAATGCATATGGCAAACATATCTCAGACTTAGTGAAATTAACACTTGTCTGGAATTTCAGATCAGGTAGCCCTCTTCGGAGCAACAAAACTACATGCTACAGGACCTGAACATGGCAAAGTAAAGCATGGCATGGAGCTACTCAAAGAACTTAACAAAAGTCCCTTAGTGACCTTGAGCCAAAAGGGATCAGAAAATACAATTGCAAGCATGTGAACATAGCAAAAACATAATCAGCTTTCAGACAAGCACGCTGACACATGCTGAAATATAACTCAAGTAGGCATGTTCACGAGCTCGATGCACTCACTACGGTGCAAGTCATTGCAAGACAAGAACACACCCATGAAGAAGGCACAAAATTCAAGCTATACATGGCAAGAACAATAGCATAGCATGCACGGATCAACTACAACAACATCGGCAAAATTGCAAACAAGTTGACAATCTGCCCAGATTCACAAAGTAGCAAAAGTAGAGCTCGATTGACTCAAGCTAGGTTGCTCCATAATTGCAAACAAAGACATGGATGGGTAGAGCACTACAATATTAACAAAACTCCCTTACTGATCATCCTCAAAAGGGGCACGGATCACTAGGAAACAACAAGAACATAAGGCATCATGAGATAAACAGCTCCAGGACTTAGTGAAATTACAAAGTCCCTGAAAACAGAATTAGCAAGTGCACCACTTTGCAAGCTTTCACAAGTCACCACACACATCCTAAAATTACATGGGTTGCACCTTTGGAAAGATGACAAAACCCTTAAGAAAACATATGTAGAGCACATGGGCATATCGTGCACACAATAATCATGGCAAAAATGACAAAAGTGCTAAACGGAGTAGCAGATCTGACAATTAACTCAAGTAGCCCTCTTCTAACAGCATTTCGGGCACCAAGATGAGCTCAAATGAAAATGATGCAATGGAATGAAATGATGTACTCTCTGAGATGAACATTTTTATATACTATATGCATGAATCGGAGCTACGGATGCAAAGTTACAGCCTGACGAACATGGCAACATGGATCTGCAATTTCGGGACTGACAAAAAAAACGACCTAGGGTTTACTGTTCACCCCGATCCAGATCTGGATCGCACGGAGCACGAGGTTCATCAGCCGGAGGATAAACTCGCTGGAGGAGGGGGGCTCGCCGGCCGGACCCGAGGGAGAGGAGGAGGCGGCGGACTCTGGGGTCGGCCGTGGCGGGCGCGGCGGCCGAATGCGGCGGCGCCGGCGATGGCGCGCGGGGCGGACGAGCCGGGTCGAGGCGGCGCCGGCGCGGCGGAGCGGCGGCCGCCGGCGAGGAGTTCCGGGCGGGCGGAAGCTAGAGTTCCGGCGGGCGGCCGACAGCGGGGACGAAGGCCCCGGGCGGCGGCGCGGGTCAACGGGCCTTGCGGGCCCCTCCTGGGCCTCCCGGGCCGGTGGCGGCTGGCGAAGTGGGGCGGGCGGCACGGCGAATGGCAACGCGCCATGTGGCGGCGGCGGGGCGGACGCTGGCCAGTCCGCTACGGACATGTCCGGCGGCGGCGGTGGATGAATCTAGGGTTAGGGGGAAGAGTGGAACCGCGAATTTGAAGGAGGGGGTCTATATATAGGCATAGAGGGAGCTAGGAGAGTCCAAATAAGGTGTGGTTTTTGGCCACGCGATCGTGATCGAACGCTCTAGATGATGGAGCAGAGTTATGTGGGTTTTGGGCCAAATTGGAGGGGTGTTGGGCTGCAACACACACGAGGCCTTTTCGGTCCCTCGGTTAACCATTGGAGTATCAAACGAAGTCCAAATGGTACGAAACTTGACAGGCGGTCTACCGGTAGTAAACCAAGGCCGCTTGGCAAGTCTCGGTCCAATCCAGAAATGTTTAATTCCCACACACGAAAGAAATCTAGAAATGACCACCGGAGGAGAACGAAGCGCCGGAATGCAAAACAGACAACGGGGAAAAAGCTCGAATGCATGAGACGAACACGTATGCAGATGCAATGCACATGATGACATGATATGAGATGCATGACAACGACAACAACACACGGAGACGAAAACCCGAACCCGAGGAAATAAATATAACTTAACGCCGGAAACGGCAAGAGTTGGAGTACAAATAGGGAAAGTTACATCCGGGGTGTTACAAGTGCGCATGTACGAAGAGAGAGAGAGAGAGAGAGAGAGGCCGAGATTGATCGGCAGGACAGCTTAGATGTCCTGGAGGAAGAGCGCGACGTCGCAAAAGCGCATTCCGCATTTTATCAATGGCAGGCTCGCAGGTATCAAAGTAGAGAAGTGCGGGCCAAGACTTATAACATTGGCGAACTTGTTCTATGTCTGTCGGAGAAGAAAAAGGACAAACTCAAGCCCAAGTGGGAGGGTCCCTTCATCATCGATGAAGTTCTTACCTGAAGAGCGTACCGCCTGCGTAATGCGTCAGACAATCGCCTGGAGCCGAATCCCTGGAACGCAGCCAGACTCCGAAGGTTCTACGCCTAGAGCCGAACTCTTTGTTCGTCCCCTTCCCCCTGCTGCCTCCTTCACCTTTTCTCTCTTTTCGTTTTTTCTCTTTAGTGTTAAAGCTTTCGTGCAGTTAGACCGCGCACCCCTGACGCACACATCTTCAAATATGTACATCCATTATACCTGGGGGCTTCTTGTACCGAAGCTTGCTATTATTCCCCGAGCATCATGCCCATTACATATGGGTTTTCCCATATGTACCTTTCTTCACCATCATATGCATCGATATGACTTAAGTTTTGGCCAAGCTGGGTTACCTGGCTCCTATGCTTATGCCCTACGTTCATGTTAGTTCGGCTAGGGCATAAAGGGAGCACCTCTGCGAATGTTACTGTCGGGTCATCCGGATGTGTACCTCAGACTGGGTGAAGCCGAAAGCTAGCGTTCTTAAGGGAATATTTGGTCAGTGGGTTAAAGATGTTTTTTCGCATTCACTCCATTGTGAACCCCCAGAAGTTACACATACTGCGATTTTTCAATCACAATTCGTACATGCACATTAACGCATGCACACCCAGGGAAAGGAACCCTTAACGAAACTATTCTCTCTGGAAGATGTTTCTTAAAACTTTAATGTAATATAACATAACTAGCCGGATACAACTTGTCTGTTCAAGCAACTATGACCCCAATGCCTGGTTTCCATGCATACCTCGGTCAATTCGGCCGCACTGGTATTCGGAAACACTCCGCACCCTCGGGTCCCGATGTTGAAGCGAAAAGGTCTGCCATGACAATCGTTTTACAATTCAGCTAGGAGTTACATATATCAAGGAAAGTACATAGTCACTCAGACTTGCAAATTTCCTCCTCTATACCATCCAACAGGTTGTCTAACTTACAATCCTGTTCGGAATATTTGGCAGCTACTGCTACTTGGTCATATACCAAATTAATGGGCACTTCCTTCCCATCTGACCCTAAAGGTCTGACCTGGGGCATGTAATTCGGATCAAGCTTAGTATACCGTGTTTTCACCATGGCCCAGGCCTCACATGCACCCTCCCGGCAGGTCAATATTTTCCATAATCGGATACGTCGTCGCGCTCCCTTGAATAGCTCCACAAGCTCCTCCATACTTCCTGGAGGGGAGACGGATGGCCATAAGGCCTAGGCAACACTCCGCATTGCCTGCCGAGCTTGCTCGTGCATTTGCAATAGCCCTTGCAGCAGATCGTTCGACAATCCAGACATTTCCTCTTTGGGACGGCATGTCAGCATACCTACAAACATAACTATATCAGTTCCTTTCATCTCCGAACTATTATAAGGTAAGTTCGGCCACATACTGAATATGCCGCCTCGCAGCCTTTTATTCTCCTTCACGGAGTCGGCCAGGTGGGCCCGCACATCTTTCAGTTCCTCGCCCAGCCGGGTGTTGGAATCCTGGAGTTTGTTTTTCTCCTCTCTGACTCAGGTCAAAATGCGCTCGCCCGCGGCATGTAGTCTTTTTGCCTCTTTCTCGCCCGTTTGAGCGGCCTTCAGTTTCTCTTCCAGTTGGTCCGACGACCCTGTTATGAGACAAGCAACAGTATCAGCACAGCTGGCATATAATTATTGTTTCTTGATGGAGGGAAATATTACCAGAGGACGCCTTCTTGAACTTTTCCAGTTCGGTGCTAGCAGCAGTTAGCTGCGTCTGGAACTTTTCCAGCTTTTGGGCTAGCAGGTCATTCATCTCCATAAGAACTTGGTTATACAACGATCCCTTAAATCATTTGTACCAACTACTTCAATCTCGGGGGCTGCTGGCACATGGTTATCAAATTCGGACAAGGTAAACATACATGCACATCTTTTAAATGCTGCTCTGAGGCTCTATTAAGACCATCTCGAGCAGCCCGGATGTATGCATCAGCCGAGCTGAAGGCGCCGAACGCCTCTTTTGAGAAGCGGGGATTTCATAGAATGTCCCTCTGGCGCTGATGATTCATGGCGCTCTCCACTTCCGAGTTGGTGACGGACATATCTTCCGAGCCCTCAGCAAAAGGACAGTCTGGCTCCACTCCCATGTTGGGCCCCGTCTCCTCGGCTGGGACCGAATCTTGGCTATTGGGAATACGGCTGGCCGGGTCCCCGGACACAGTCCGTCGAACCTTTTTTCTGATACAACACGAACATAGGAGTCACAGTTGGACGCGACTGCTAAAGAACATAGTAGTGAACCCATACCTATTCGATGAAAGCTCGACCGTATCTTTGTTTGCCTTCCTCTTCGAAGGCCTGCCTGGCATGGGGGCTGCTCCCTTTGGAGATGCCCCTAGGGCAGCATGGCACGTCAAACACCTCCCCTTTTGAGCACATGACAGTGTGGTGGGTGAGGAAGAATGAGAAAACTCTCTTGGACAAGGTATCTCCGGATTACTTACATGTGAAGCGGGGAGAAGACCAGGATAATCAGCGATGATGGCCACTTATGTGTTGTCATAGCTCGTTTGGTAAAACACCCCATTATCGAGCACCACGAATATATCCGGATCCTCCTCGGATCCGGGGTCAAGGTCCCGATTGTGGCCCTCGGGCTGCGGGGTGGGGCTGTAAAGCCCCTCGGAAGTCTTTCACCGGTGCTGTTATAAATGGATGGGTTAATGTTCGTTGAACATAGCTCAGGGAGTAGAATGAGTAGAGCAGAGGAGTTGGGCGATTACCCAACTAGGAGGATTATACATAGAGTATCTTTCCCTGTGCTTGATGCGCAAGAACTCCTCTTCCTCCCCTTTGAACAGTTCGACCAGTATTTTGGCCAGGGCGGAAGGGGTGTCTGGACCTTTCCTGCCGCAGCGGGAGGCGTCATCTTCCCCGTTGTAGTGCAACATGGGAAGTCCTCTGTATTGGAGTGGCTGGACCCCCCGCACTATGGAGGACGCCATTACTTCGACTATCATGTATCCCGACTGGGCGAGCGTCCTTATCTTGCTCAGGAGTTGGCGAACCTCCGCACTATCTTCTTCCTCGAGGCTCCGAGGGCGCCAGCTATGGTGTTTCTTTAAAGGAGCACTTGTGAACTCAGGAAGACCCCTCCAAACTGGGTCTAGAAGTACGACGTCCTCGATGTAGAACCACTCAGAAGTCCACTCTTCAGAAGCTTTCTTCAGTGTACCGGATAGGTATCCGATCTCGGCAATGCGCCATATTTTGGCTCCGCCCACTTTAAATATTGATCCCTCGTGGTTACATGGGACAAGGCAGAATAACCTTCTCCACAGTTCAAAATGGGCCTCACAACCCAGGAATAGTTCGCATCAAGCGACGTAACCCGCAATGTGCAGGATGGAGGCTAGAGTAAAGTTGTGTAGCTGGAGGCCATATTATTCCAGAAGCCCTCGGAGGAATGGACACTACAAAAAAAGACACATCCGTGACATTTTGGGCCGAACAAAATTTTTTTGCTATCATACATATGACACTTCTATGATGATAATTGTGACAAAACCCGGTATCATCATAGATGTGTGGGCTCCTACTTCTATGACAAAAAATCATGACAGAAAATGGGCTTCTCGTCCTGGGCGGGCCAGAGACGCAGCGGCATGACATTCTTTGGGCCGTCCATGACGGAAAAACCGTGCTAGAAGCGAGGGGGAGGAAAATTTCGGGGAGTTCCCGGTTACGGTGGGAGGTCGGGGGCCGAGCGATGCGCGTTTCTCTCGTACACATACGCGCGTGTGTGCGAGGCGTTGGCTCTAACTGAACCCGAGCGAGGCGTTGGGCTCTAACTGAACCCGAGTGATTGCACTACAGGCTACGCGTTACTAAACCCGAGCGATCGATCGATGGCTGTTAACTGAACCCGATCGAGCGATTCCTTTGCTACTGCTGCTAACTGAAGCCAATCGATTAGATGAATAGTGAGCCTTGCGGGGGGTTGGATGAACAGTGAGCGGTGGTGTTGCCTCTGGATGAACAGGACCCCGTGGTGTGGTGGAGGGCTGGATGAACAATAGACGATGGAGGGGTGCCCGTGGAGGGGTGGTTGAACAGGACCACGTGGTGTGGAGGGCTGGATGAACAGTAGACGGTGGAGGGGTGCCCGTGGAGGGGTGGTTGAACAGTAGCTGGTGGAGTAGTGCGCGGTGGAGGCTGGATGAATAGGAGCCCGTGGAGGCTGGAGGAGGTCAACGGTAGCCCGTGGAGGCTGGAGGAGGTCGACGGTGGAGATGAATAGTATCCCGTGGAGTCCCGTTTTGCGGTACGCCACACCCCTCCCAATGAACAGGACCCCCGTTTCGACCGTAGTGCTCCAACACAAGTAGGTTTCGTCCGTTTTTTGGTACGCTACACCCCTCCCGATCAACAGGACCCCGTTTTGACCGTAGGAGGTCCGTTTCGTCCGTTTTGCGGTACGCCACACCCCTCCCGATCAACAGGGCCCCCGTTTCGACCGTAGGAGGTCTGTTTCCTCCGTTTTGCGGTATGCTAGACCCCTCCCGATCAACAGGACCCCGTTTTGAACGTAGAAGGTCCGTTTCCTCCATTGTGCAGTACGCTAGGCCTCGTTTCCATTGCCTGTTCCATCCAAGCCCTCCCGATGAACACGACCACGCATTCCGTTCTGACGCAGCCGGTTGGCTCCCACGCGTTCCGTTGCCTCCCGATGAACACGACGCATTCTGTTGCCTCCCCACGAACACGACGCATTCCGTTGCCTCCCCATGAACATGACGACGACACTGTTTCTCCATTCCGACCCAGCCATGTACACAATCCCTGGCCGTACGTATGCGCGATTAGGCGTTCGAGACCCTGCCCATATGTACACATACGTGGCCATATTTTCTTTCTTGCACCCTAGCCGTTGTATGTACGTGTACATGCTACGTGTGCGCCTCTACTACGACACGTACGCGCCTCTACTACGACACGTGCACGCCTCTACATCCACCAGTATATATGTACGTACACATTCGCTACCAGAATGACAACGCTACATACGCTTCGACCAGGTGGGTCCCGACTGTCAGGCACTTCCTTGCCTATGAAGATGTAGCTGGTGGGTCCCAGTAGTCAGGGGCGAATCATTTTTTACCCGAACGCACTTCCTTGCGTGCGAAGATGTAGCTGGTGGGTCCCAGCAATCATGGGGAAACATTTTTTCACGAAATACAATGGCCTGTCCGGTGGGCCCCAGCTGTCAGGTGGAGGAATCATTATTTTCCATGTAATAAGGAGGCACTTCCTTGCTGCAGCCGTGGACCCAGCTGCCAGCCTCTCCACGTACAGTCCACGTCCGATGGAAGTCGTTCCTTGACCACGTTGACCATGCCGCGCCAAGAGCACCAGGGCGGTGGACGACAGCGAGGCCTAGGAAGGGGACGATGGGGAGCCGGGGAAGACGCAGCAGCGGAAGCCCGCGCGGAGAGGAGTACGAGGGTTCACTGGTTCGGCTGCGGTGTGAGGCTGCCATCGCCGCAGGGCCTGGCCAGCGGTGGGAATAGTAGGGGCGGTGAGGCCTCCGCAGCGGCACAGCCGGCCACGAGAGGCAGGAGCATGCGGCACGACCGGCGCTGCTTTGGGCGGCTGGAGCAAGAAGACCAGAGGTTGAAGAAGCACTACGGCCGTTGCATGGACATCGTACGGTCACTGGAGCTAGAATTGTTCATATTGACTAAAGTTGACAAAGGCCCCCATCCCAGTCAACTTAGTAGGCCCACAAGTCAGCCTCCCACCATGGTGGGTCCTAGCTAGCAGGGGGAGTATTCATTTTTTTGTGCGTAATAAGGAGGCACTTCCGGTGGGTCCGAGCTGACAGCGGGGGGAACGTTTTTTTCGTGAAAGACGTTGGCCCGTCCGGTGGGTCCCAGCAGTCAGGGGGAAACATTTTTTCGTGAAATAAGGTGGCCCGTTGGGTGGGTCCCTGCTGTCAGGTGGAGGAATAATTATTTTTCACTCAATAAGGAGGCACTTCCTTGCGGCCTCCTGGACCCAGCTGTCAGCCTCTCCACGTACAGTACTCTTCTGATGGAAGTCGGTCGTTGACCACGTTGACCACGCCGTGCCGAGAGCACTAGGGCGGTGGTCTGGACGACGGCGAGGCCTGGGAAGGGGACGACGTGGAGCCGGGGAAGACACGGCAGCGGAAGCGCGCGCAGAGAGGAGTACGAGGGTTCACTGGTTCGGCTGCGGTGTGAGGCTGCCGTTGCCGCAGAATAATAGGGGGTGTGGGTGAGTAGAGGGATGGCCTAGCCAGCGGTGGGAGTAGTACGGGGCGGTGAGGCCTCCGCGGCATCACAGCCGGCCATGCGAGGCAGGAGCACGCGACACGACTAGAGCTTCTTTGGGCGACTGGAGCTAGAAGACCAGAGGTTGAAGAAGCACTACGGCCGTTGGATGGACATCGTACGATCACTGCAGCTAGAATCGTTTATATTGACTAAGTTGACAAAGCCCTTGGTACGCGTCAACTTAGTAGGCCCACAGCTCGGATTTAGCAGAGAACATATAGCCCATTTGCGATTTGTAAGAATGTACAGCCCATTTTTTAATTCTAATGGAATTTACTACAGCCCATTTATAGTTTGTTAAAAGTACAGCCCAACTTCTAGCTAGGACAACAATTAATAATTTCAAACAGAATTCAAAACAAATTCCCACATTTTGATGGGATCCAAAATATTTTTATCTAAAATTTCTAGTCAGGTTAAATATAATTTGAAAATAAAGTTATATTACGTTAAAATCCAATGAAATATTGCGCGCGCAACAAGTAATGAAATTAAAATTTTCAAATTCCAAAAATAATATATATTTCAAACTAATTACGTGTTTGGTGCATAGTAATTGTCTAGTTATTATAATTACATCCCATTTATTATTTCTTAAAGTCAATTTTCTTATTAAGCCTAATGCATACCTCCTAGGAAAGTTTGCAGCCCAGCGGGGCGGAGAATAACAAGTTGACCCGGATATTGTGTACAATTGTTGGGCCAGTTGCATTGCGGATGTTGAAAAAAAGGCCTGTGTAGTACAGTACAACCTAACATGGTTACTCAGCCCACATTCAGCGACACCGGAAAGGCCCAAACAAGGCTTCTGTACAACTTTTTGAAGTCACTCAGCTCAATTAATAACTTAAGAAAAAAGTTAGATTACAGTGGAACCTAATTAAAAGCTGTCACGAGCAAATAAATAATTCAACGGGTCCCACTTGTGCGTGTGCGCATGTGTGTGCGTTTGTGTGTGAGGGAGAGAGAGAGAGGGAGAGAGAGAGAGACCCATCGGTCGATGCTCGTAAATACATCTTTCAGCCATATGCATTGCTGATGCTTACAAAAATTTCACGCAGGCGGCACAATCAGGATGGAAGCAGTGGATCGCTACGGGAAGGGCTATGTTGAAACCAGCAAAGTCATACATAATGGTTCATCGTCTTTATCAATGATGGGGAAATATCTTGAATGTTGTGCAAAGAAAACAGACAGACAACACAATAAGTTCTGCTAGCACATTAAGTTGACGTACAGCCCTTTCTAAAAAAAGTTTAGGTACAAAATTAGAACATGTCACAATCAAATGTGCTGGCATATCAGTGCTTCACACCCATAGCTCGGATTTAACTAGTATCTGAGAAGATTCAGTTGTTACCTCAAATTAGAGCACATCCAGGCAGCCAGCCCTGCCTCTTCTCCCAAAGAAGAAGTGGCCTCTGCCGCGCGATGGATTAGGCCCTGTGCCATCCATCGTTCAGAGCAACACAGGGAAAGTCTGACGTTGAATCCTGCAATGGACGTCGTTGACTGAACCTGGCACCAGCGGCGGTGGCAGGACTTCGATTGATGGATTGACCACTTCTTCGACATGCACGAACACTCGATACAGGTACATCCCTAATGTGGTCCGCGGCAGCCTTGGTGGCGATGAATAGTACAACCCCGGTTCCTGCACCGGTATCTCAACACCAATCACTTTCGGTATGGTGGACGACTTCTTCATCCATGCCATAACCGTCAGAGCCCAGCTGTCTGGAGGAACAAACATACTTACGAGCTCACCTCCAAGGTCGTTGATAAGCTCGTTCATGGACTCACTGTTCCAAGCACGTCGAGGCATGCCGTGGAAGGTAAGCTTTGTTAAAAACTCAAGCTCAGAGGGCACCGAGCCCCATCCTGGGTGCCACCGATCAAAGCTCACCAGCGCGCCATTGCAGAACAAACGCCGGGAAGATTCGAATACATGACTGCAGTCGAAAGTTGTCCGGAACCTGACAAAGAAATCAGCCGGTGGCGGACAGACTTCGACGAGCAAGTCACTTATTTGGATGTCGTGCGCAATGCCAAGAGCTTTGACAAGGTCATCCGGCGAGACGGGAGGCCGGTCTCCATTGATGGTTACCATCAGCACTTTGTCGGTAAACTGGTCGTCAAGCGCCACCATGCCACTGTTGAGCGACAGCACGCAGCGACCGAAGGCAGGACGGACCTCAGGATCTCCGGCTCGGATATCCGCGTTGACCGGTGACATGATAGTGTGCTTGAGTACAGGGAGTACAGGAGGGGGATTTGGGGGAACTGGAGTAGGAATCGAGATTCCAGAGGTGGGGGAGGGGCGAGATACTGGGGATGGAAAGGTAGCATGAATTTCGAGCACACGCCAATATGCTCTCGGCGCGCAAGCGCACGAAAACGCCGGTGGCGCCCACATGTCGGCCTAAGAGTCCTTATTCTTTCTTTTTTGGAGAGCCCGGCCTTTTTTCAGGATCTTTAGAGAGCCCGGCCTAAGAGTCATAATTGACATGTTTGGCATTGTGTTACTACTCGGCCCATATTCAACGACACCTTACTGGCCCAAACAAGTGTACATCATCGAAAAGACACTGAGCTCAAATTATATAACTTGAAAAAAGGAGATATACTCTGAACACTGGAGAATGGTGATGCCCTCATTTAGCCCACCAGTAGTTCAAGACAATAAACAGTTCGAAACAACGATATATACAACATTCAAACACTGACTAGTGACTACTACTGACATAAACATCAAGCCATGATAGTTCATAAGAAGTCTTGCTACACCACCAAAACGCACCCATCTGCAGCGCTCAGACTCTCGTGATCTAGACGAGAATGACATTCTAAACAGAAGCAACTATTACATAGTAAGAGTGACATAGATGAGGATGACCAAATGACAAGGAATATGCATAACAAAAGAAAGAACTACCCATCCAGAACCAGCAGCAAAGACAACAAAGTCATTTGAAGAGATGATCCAACACCATCATAATTTGCAGCCCCGCTTCAGCGACCAGTGATCCGGAGACACCAGTACTCCACCCTTCCGATGCAACAGCCCAATTACCTATCAACCTGAAGGCTTGAACCACATCACTGCCTATCGTAATTGAGACATCCAAGGATAAAAGTTAATCCGGATGCCTTTGTCATTCTCACCTTCTTTTGGCTGCAGGCTGTATCGTTGACAATCAGGGGAGTTTGCTCCCGAACTCCTAGGGCTCGCCGTGTAGACATAGTTTTCCATAGAAAACAGAGCCTCTCTGCCATCAAGGTCCTTGCCAACGGTGATCTCCTGGTTAATCGGATAATTGAGTCCGAGAAACAGAGAGTGTGAACCAAGGCTGTTTACCCGCCTCCAACTAAAAAATCCTAAAGGCCCCAACAAGCTAGTATCCTGCTCGTAGACGTAACGTCCACTATCCGGATACTCACGTATTACACGGTGCTTGTATACAGTGGGGTTTTTGCAATATAACTTTTCCGGCTCATGTGTCCGAATGATCATCAGTCTTTTGCCATCGTCTGATCGAGCGAGGAACCAGTTGTGCTTCCCTATTTTTGGCAAAGGTGGTGTGATTACAAAGGGCAGTAACTGTAGGGACACTTCATCATATCAAAAAGGACAGGCATTGTTAATGTAAGATCAACATTGTTCAGAGTATGAGTAGGATAATGCAAGAAACAGCATTGATATGTCCCTGTTGGAACTGGGAGGAAAATACAGGGAAATGTATACTGGGTTCGAAAATATAGAAGTGCCATGCATGGTTATACTCATGTTATCTCGCAATCGATTCTTCACAGGAAACTACCATGTCATGCATGTTATGTAATCATGTTTTGTCCTCACAAACAAATTCTTCAAGGTAACTAACAGACCATGCATTGTTATATACTCATGTTCTGTGGGCAAAACTTTTGTCAGGATATTATTCTAGCCATTGATTGCTGAAGGGCGAATATAGGTATGTACACATGGTAAGCATTGCAGGATTTCACTACTTCCAAATATAGAGTTCTCCATATGCACATTTACTTCCCTAATGTATGGTTAGATGAAACCAACAGTGTGGTGAATGTTTCTACAATCTTCTGCAAAACAAGGTCCGTCCAACTGAAGTAGTAATCTAGATGACTTGGACCACGATGGTAATACTCTATATAATCCAACGGAGGAAGGATAATCTCATGGGAGGTCTCGAAGTTCACGAGCACCAACTTTTTACCGTCTTCTCTGAAGGCAGCCATCCAGTGGGAGTTCATGCCGACCCAGTACATACCTGCCAAGAAGTTTCGGGAGATGGTGATCGGATCGATGTTGAGGGAAATGATTTACGGCGACCCACTACATACCTGCAAAGAAGTTTCGGCTAATGGAGATCGGATTGAAGTCGAGGGGCATCATGCACGCCTCTGTATCATGGTGAGCCAATCTCGCAAGACCAGATAGCAGCAAGCAGGGTGTCTTGAAAAGCTTAGGCCTCGCTTCGACGATGGCCGTGTGCATGTCCCTCGAGCATGCAGCCAGCCGCAGGGCGCTCAACATATCCATACACGAACAACAGAGGTCGAGGATGTCACTGGGAGATTGCTCCAATCGCGGCTCATATGGATGCTGCGCGGTTCGCGTTTGGCCATGGTGGAGTTTGGAAGGGGGCTTGATTTACGGGGGATCGGGATGTCAGTGCTGGAGCGGCTAGCGAGGGAATAGTGGTACTGGGGGAGGCGAGTGAGGTGACGGTACACGGGGGCACAGTGAGATGGAGACGGAGACGGAGAAGGAGAAGGAGATGGAGATGGAGTGATGCTATGGGAGCGGAGAGGGAGACGAGGCGAGGCGCCAATGTGTTGTATAGCGGCGGTGACAGACTGCACAGTGCACAGGGTGAGGCTGAGTTTGGTAACTCGAACACGCCGCCTGGACTAGTGTTAGGCGCAGGGTGTTGTCACTTCACTGTGAGGACCAGATGAATAGTATTTTGACCATCAAGTGTACCACAGTTGTACTACTACTACTACTACTAGTAGTAGTAGTAGTAGTAGTAGTAGTAGTAGGAACATGAGTACTCCAGTATTGTATAGCAGAAATAGGTCTCTCGTGCTAGCATGCATGTTCAGTTCATCGTTCAGGTATCATCCATATTGCGAGCAGAACCAAATTCCCGTGCATGCCCAATCAACGCCCTGCCGAGATGCATGCAGTGGTCGTTCTGGTGCATCAAGGATGGCATGCAGATCGTTCCACACTTGAGAAGAGGAAAAATGGAAAGGTAGAACACGGCAGCAGAGGAAGAGAACGCTGGCTAACGAGGCTGGGAGGGGATCGAGCAGGAAGTTAATGCTCCACGCCTAAAGGTTTTGGGAAAACCTTATTTTCATAAGGTGACTTATACTCACCTAAACGGAGGGAGTATTCCTTAACCAAAGAATGTTGTGTCTCCCACTCACGTGCTCAAAAAAAAACTCCGCCACATTTTTTATCTGTTTGCATAGGTCCCACCTATCAGGAAGGATGGGCACGTACATGAACAGGTACGACTCATCAGTCTACCCGCATAGCCTTTTCGTTTAGTCTACCTAGCCGTCTAATCAACTGCCTGCACGCCACTTCTCCCATTTACTTCTCCATCGGGAACCGATTCTCCTCGGCTTCTTCACCTCCCCTTCGTCATCATTTGCATCCAAACCCCACTGCGTTCACATTGTTTTAACCTCTTTAAATAATCATCTACTACTTTAGTTCGACTAGCCATCTAATCCTAATTCTCCAAACCTCTTTAAATAATCATATTCTACTTCAGTTAGACTAGCCATCTAATCCTATAACTGCCTTGCCCTGCCTTTCCTTCACTGACAGGTGGGACCCATGCTTATGGGTCCCACATGTCAGTGACAGAATGGTAGGATTGTTCGCGTCAAGGGATCCTCATCCCCCCGACGTGCCCCTCATCCCTCTCGGCCCCACCGCTCCTATGCCTTTGTGTGCATGACATGCGGGCCAGCTGAACTGCGGCGACCATCAACTTTCTACCACAGACACACCCGATTGGACGCGGTTTGCCTGCTCCGCTGCTGTGCTCCGATCCGTACTCCCGCACCATCGAATTTTCATCCAGCGGTTGTGACACATTTCGTCCCGGGCATCAATCCTCAGCTGGAGTACTTATGTACTACGCTGGTGTGGCCATCTACGCCTCGTAACGCCCCGACGCCCAGCTGTGGCACCCTCGCCACGGCCACGCCACCACCGGTCGGTTCATCTCGAACAAGTGAGTCACAAACCATGCCACCACCATGAGAATGACATGTGGGCCAGACGCATTTAAGGTCCGCATGTCATTGACTCATAGGTCGGGCACTAAGCCATTGAAGTTCGGTCCCGTGGGCCCCGAGAGGGAAATGTAACTCCTGCGGCAGGCCTTGTGGTGCTCCCGCAGTACGAGCTCATGCCAAAACTGGAATTTGTTTCTTACTACTACCAACTAGTACTAGTAAGTTACACGTGCATTGCACGCATGAGATTCTGGTGGTTTGTGCATTATGCTTCTACATGTGGAGCTTTCTGGATTCTAACATGTGGCAAAATCTGGTGCAATGTAAGGTTAGGCAAGTTTGATTAACTTAGGTGAGTGTTTGGTTCAAGCCACACCTTAGGCAAGCCACACTAAGGCCCCACATGACATACACGCACAAAATGTGGCAAGATTCCCTTAGGCTTGCCAACTTGTGGCTCTCATTTTGAAGAACTAATAACTTTGCCTTTGCCTAAGCTTGGTTGTGGCAAAGTTAGTCATGAATTAAGTTCAACCATGGAGTCTTCTAGATTATACATGTGGCAGAATCTGGTGGATGATATCCAACGGCCAGTAGTACTCGGATTTGCCATCTTTGTACCATCGGATTGGCTTCATCCAATGACCAACTTTCAAAGTTTTTCACACACTATATAGGGGGTATAGATATAGATGTGCCTGTCCGTTGCAATGGATCCAAAGTATATATATTTAGTAGAGTGCACTCTAAACACATTATCTATTTATTTTTCTCTAACCTTCCGTAGCCATGCAACCAAGCCACATAAGCTTCATGGGTGCCCCCCACATCATATTATTCATACTACGTTGATTGAAAAAAAGATAAATCACCCAAAACAAGATCTTCCCGTTTTTTGTTCCTACGATGATGTTGTGCCGTGCATGTACCTACTAGTTGTATAGTGGTATTACTAGTGATATAGTATTAGGAGTACAAACTTGGTACTAGTAGGAGTAGTACTAGTACGGAATGCTCTTACTTTATCAACGAGCCCCGTCTGACACCAAATTTCTTGGCTTCCGTGCTACAGTGGCGGTCCCACATGAAAGTGAAAATGCGGGCGGGGTGTCATTTTGCTCAATGGCGGTCCCACATGAAAGTGAAAATGCTAGGCAACACGCCTTCCCTAAGCTATGTGTCGTGCCGGACGGGCCGTGTTGTACTCTCGATTCCCGGGCGTGTGGGGGTGCGACGTGAACGTGGCAGGCCTTTTCCTTTTACCAGCAATGTGCCCGTGCATTGCGATGGATCCAAAGTAGTAGAACAGTAGTATTTGTTCACAACCTTGAAAGAAATCACTATTGTTTTGATATACTCCTAATATATTACTCCCTCCGTACCTAAATATTTGTCTTTTTTGAGATTTCAAATGGACTATCACATACGGATTATATAGACATATTCTAGTGTTTCTAGCAAGATGCTTGCGCGTTGCACGAAGTTGATGGAAAAGGTAAGCACAACTTATAAATTGACGGATGGAGTACTAGTTACAGTGATGCATATAATTAAGCAAAGGGATCGCACATGTCGGTATTGACTGGAACAAGAATGCAACAACACAATAAGAATTAAGGCCACGATGATGCGATCGCAGTGGTGGTTACAGAAGGCAAGAAGAAAGATGGATACACAAACGTACGACCTCCTCCTCCTCAACTTAGTGCGCCGGGCCACCGACTGGCGGCTAAGGAGCGGCGGCTTTTGTGGCGAGGTCGAGGTGCTTCTCAGCAAAGGCATCCAAGGCTTCCAGCCGGTTGAGGAAGGCCAACATCATAGCGTCCTCACTAGCCTTGTAGATACCTATGTACATGATTTCCTTGTACATGTGGATGTGTACGTCGATGAATTCTTGCAGGGCGAGGTGCCTCGCGGCGAGCGTGACCTCCAGGTGGACATTCTTCGTGGCGTCGGCGGGCAGTCGCAGGGCCACCAATGCTTGAAAGAGGTTCCGGCCATGGAGGGCCGATTAGGGTGGCAGGCAATGACGAGCCCGGGCGCACGGGCTGGAGGAGTACGGCGATGTCGTCCGCGAGCTTCTTGAGGACGGTGAACTTGTTGCTGGTGGCAACGATCATCTGGCCCAACTGAGAGTCGTAGTTGGCGTCGACGGCGGCCATCCACCAGCCGATCTCCAACACCGTCTAGAGACGATCCTCGGCGCCATGCCGCAGGCCGGTGTCGTGGACCATCTGGCATAGCCGCTGGCCGCTCACGCGCATCCCGCCATGGGTCTAGAGTGAGCTCTTTTGCGCTTAGTGTAGGTGCTTAGGAAAATGCTTAGGTGTGTATGATGTGGTAGGTGCATTGGAATGGAGGGGCACCTTTATATGAGGGCAATGAGGGCAAACTGCGTTGCATTCACATCATGCAGCCTCTTTTCCCGGACCTCCTCCCATTACTTCCCTCATGCATTAATTGAAGGAGGATGCATTGGCCGTTCAACATATCAGGAACCGCTACTCCCTCCCTCGTCTGCATTAAAGCCGTATCAGGAACTGCACCGCCTGCTGTCAAATCGAATACTCCCTCCGTCTAGGTGAGTATTAAGTCATCTTATGAAAACCAAATAGTAAACACATAGGCATGGTGCATTAACTCTCATGTTGTTTCTTATTTTTTGACATAAATAGAGGAATCAACCAAGAAGAGATGTGGGGCTTGTATGCTTTTACTGACTTGAGACTATCAAACATGACATGCAGTGGTCAGTTCGTTGCACAAGAATAAATACAACCCATGTCAGCACACACGCATCTTATATAGCATCACATCCAATGGCTATAAATGATGAATGAGACCAAATTATATCTCATCTAGATGAGTTCTAGCAAAACTGTATTAAAAATACTTAGTACTCCTGCGCCATGTATCATATATTAGTATCATGTAGTACTTTATTTATTTATGAGGTATCCAGATGGTACTGCACCGCCAAGAAAAGAGGGTAACATCAAAATTATGGACTAATTTTTTCAGTATGTTGGTAAGGTCCGGTCATAGTCATTTGTTGAAATCTCTAAAAAGACAAATACTCCCTCCGTTCGGAAATACTTGTCATCAAAATGGATAAAAGGAAATGTATATAGATGTATTTTAGTTTTAGATACATCTCTTTTTATCCATTTTGATGACAAGTATTTTCGGACGGAGGGAGTAGAAAACAGAGCTGGTGATGATGGTGTGCGTGCCATCCTGCAATATAGGTTGTCGGATTTATATCTAACGGATAGGAAAGAAACTATGGCAATTTTGCAAAAATATACCCACACGTCTCTCCACGTTCGCAAATAAGGCCTTCCCTCGTTCAACCTTTTCTCTCACAAGATAAACTACTCATACAAATGCATCTTGAGGTGTCCATAGAATCAAAGAGAGGGATGATGTGTGTGCGCGCGCGCGATCGATAAAGAGTGCCATCGAATTTGTGTGTTCCCACGTCAAAGATATAGAGTGGCTGGCCTACTAGAACGTGAGATGGGACATGTGTAGTTTGTCTCTGTGGCATGGATACCTACCTGCAGCGCTCGACTATCGGTGTGTGGTGGGGGAAGAGGGAGGCCCAATTAACTATAGAGGTACAATGGCTGGTATATGTGTGGAGGAGGAGAGAGGCCTACCTCATGTATTAAGGAGATCGATTTGCCTCATGTATTAAGGGAGATCGATCGGCATCCATGCATATGTGCAGGAGAGGAATAAGGTTGGGAGAGAGACAGAGCTAGAGTGTTGGAGGGGGTGGTAGTGGAGTTGCTTCTAACAAATGGTGGGATAGGCTTGCTAGACAAACGGAGGGCACGCCCGCAATATCAATAAGAGAGGAGATGGCTGCTTGTTGTCTGTGCACGTGCGTGTGAGAGACGGGTCAGGAGGCATGCACGAATGATGAGGGGGGACGATGTGGCTGTGACGTAACTACATAGGAAGATCAATCGCCCTTTGTTAGAGAAAGGAGAGACATAACTTGTGAGGTATGTCGATCGATGGGGGTTAGTTAAAGTCGATCTAGGTATATGTTGGGAGATCGATCGGTATACATGCATGTGTGTGCTAGAAGCAAATGAGGCACGAGGAGAAGGATAGAGAGAGAGGGATGCATGTAGGAGGTGGTACGAAAGGCATACTATATCGAGGGGGGAGGAGTGTGCGAGTACGAGAACGATGAAAAGAGTGGTGGAGTGAGGCATGGACGGTGACAAGAGAAGAGGGGAAGCTTGTGTTTGTGCTAGGCACACCTAGCTAGAGATGCATATCGATCGATGTGTGCCGTAAAGAAGGAGCTGGGGGGCCTACACACACCATGGGTGAACGACCTAAAGTGAAAAGACGAATTTGCGCGATGGAGCTAGAGAATGCTGAGGGAGGGTGAGAGGGATGCAGGCGTGTGCATGCACAAGAGAAAGTTAGCGCTAGCTACAAAGATAAGAGGGTTGTGTGGGTGTAAAAGATGAATAGAGATCATATATACTTCATTATAAAAAGCGAATTCGGATATTTTAAGAATTTATCATAGTGTTTCAAACCGACGCATGTGTGAATATATATAACGGTGATACACATGGTGTGGTTATGAACATGTTATACTACATTTAATATATTTTATCTCTACTCTTATAAAAAACGGAGTTGTTGATGATGGTGTGGCTACCATCCTACATTATAGGTCGTCTGATTTATATCTGGCTGATAGCAAGGAAACTATGATGGTTGAAGTTGGCAACAATCATGATTGTAGATTCTTATTGAAATAGAGAAATGAATTCAAATTTAGTTCGAATTGCAGCGGTAGTATAGACATTTGGAATGCACTCAAATGTTGGTATGAGTAGGTTACATGCATTATACAGCAAGCGAAAAATTTAATCGGACATAACATGGATTCATACTCCCTCCATCCATCTATATAGGGCGTAATGAGATTTTTAAGACCGCCTTTGACTATTGACAAGATTAATAGTACATGACATGCACAATGTGAAAATTATATCATTGAAAGAACCTTTCACTGACAAATTTAACGGTGTGCTTTGTGTAAGTTGCATGTCATATATCATTGCTCTAATATTTGGTCAAAGTTAGCATCAAAAAACGCATTAGGCCCTATATAGATGGAAGGAGGGAGTAGCTTTGAATAGCATTTGTATAGTAAAACGGGGCAAGACTCTCTCTTTGTGTGGTGTGAATAGTTTTATTTTTTTCGTTTTCTTTTTGGTTGAGGGAAGTGTGAATTGATTTGGTACGTACAAGTACAATATTACTACACATTAGGCTTGTCCCTAAAATTCAACCCGCGTCTTGTTATATCCTGAAAATTCAGATATCGTGCTCCCAAAATTGGCGCCTTCACAACCCGCGCCTTGCTATCCCGAAATTACAACGCGCGCGAAAACTCCCTCCAGGTACCAAATCCCGACACGCGAAATCCCCCTTCTAACCCTGAGCCGGAAGGGCCGCTAGTTCAAATCGGTGGGGGGTACTTTTGTAAGACACCCTACATTTTGGACAAGCGCGTCCCTAAGTCATGCTTTGCCCCCTCCCATCGCCCCCTTTTCGCCATTCGAAATCCCAGGCCGCCATAACCTCTCCGCTCGCTATCCCGCCGGTTCAGCCGCCCCGTCCTCCACCTCCAAGGAGCTGCTCTGACGATCGCCTCATCTATCACGGCTGCTCCATCCCCACAGCGCCGCCTTAACCTGCTCCACCGGAACCGTAGCATCCTCACCGACTCCTCGAATGAAGTCGAGGCCTACTCGGCACCACCAAAGAGGTTGTACACTCATCGCATCACACCTTCTCCTTAACTCGACCTCCCGGCGCCGACGGTGCTCCATCCTGCACCCCCATGGAGCGGCTACCTTGAAGCCGGCGCCGCAGGCGACATCTCCACGGTGGCTCTCCCCCAGTGCGAGGCCCCTTCAGCGGCGGCATCCATACCAGCCGGGTCTGCTGTTGCTGCTCCGGCTCTCGCTCGCTCGCTCGCGCTGCTGCTGCTGCTGCTCCGGCTCGCTCGATTGCTCGCTCGCCCAGCTGCTGTTGCTGCTCTCCCCCTCGCTCGTGCTGCTGCTCTGCTCCGATTAAGCCACACTTCAGTCGACTGAATCAACTTTTGGGTCAGTCGATTTTCAGGGGTTGGGGGCTCACCAGAGTTAAGGAAGAACCACCCGCAGCAGGGACGGGGGCTCGCCGGAGAGGTACCCCACTATCTATCTTAGGGTTCAGGGTGGGGGCAGGGGGTCTAGAGGGCTGGCCGGGGCGGCGGTGGCGAGTTGTTTCGGGGCTGTGAGGCGGCGTTGGGGCCGGCGATTCGGCCGGTGGTGGCTGGCGGCTCAGGGGGGTGCAGGTTGAAGATGAACTGCAGGCCCTCCCTAAACTACATGTCAAGTGCCTCTCTGCTACCATTGCGTTCAGTTTCGACAGTAGCATTCAGATTCCATAGTAAATTTTAGTTTCGACGGTTAAGTTCAGATTCAACAGTTTTTACCTCATTTGTTGTAGTCAGGTGGTTTTTGGTGATGTTAATTTTACATCCATTTTACATCATCTATTGGAGATGTTATTAGAATCCCACTTGAGATTGACGATGTCTGTCTTTTGCTGCTTCAGCCTTGGCTCACCGGAGCTGCTCCAACGACAGAACGATCCATCACAATAGAGCAGTGCCCTAGACGCCGTCTACAGATTCCTCAGATCTTCCTCCACACCTCCGACAGCCACCTCTGCCTCAACTGCTTCAGCGACCAACCCAATGATGCTGAGGTCGACACGGCTACGGCAAAGAGGTTGTACACTTGTTGCATCACTTATTACTATACATTCACGTCGATCCATTAGGGCTATTTTGGTTCAACGGAAAAACGTCGATCCACTGGTTGTTACCATCACTCTAAATTTCTACATGCTCTCCTTACATAATCTCACCATATTTTTTTCGTATGCATGTCAGATATTGTACACAGTCATGCTGAACATGTAGAGAAAAAGAGAAGAGTTTTGCGCGGCAATACAATGTCATGCAGACATCGCTCCATGGTGGGTTCAATGGCAAACCCTCCCCACCCCCCTCCAGATTGTAATCCAGAGGAAGATATTTGTTTTGAGGCGGATTCATATGCCGTTGACCACTCCTATTTACCCCCCAAGGTGTTTGCTCTACCTTGGCATGATGATGTTAGTCATATCATGAATATGTTGCCTTGCAGTGCCTACTTTTGACATCATATATGTCATCCGCTTAGTTTAGACATGTTCTGTAATGTCACCTGTTTAGTTTCTATAGCATATATGGGAATTATGCAGTCTCATGTCTTTTAGCCAGCCATAATATATGTGAAATGTGCAATGCCATCCTGTTTAACTAAGCATCATATATTTGAATGATATCTTGCCCATCCTTTTCTTCATTACATTTCCATTTGTCGACAATGTTTGTATATTAAACTACTCTTCCTGTGAATCAGCCATTTGGGTGGGAGATGGAAGATTCTGGAGTGAAAACAAGGCCTTCAGAGCAGACAGTGCTACCTGTCGAAGCAGATCTCTTGTTGGTTCTCGATAGCTCCTCAGAGATGGATCCAGAGACAGATGACCAATCCTATTCCCCCATTGAGGTGTATGCTCTAACTTGGCACGGTTATACTGCTCATATCATGCATACGGTGTCTTGCATTGCATAGTTTAGACATCATATACACAATATTCAACACCATGTTCTTAGTTCAAACATCATATCGAATGCCCTCTGTTTAACATATAAATCACATATGTGAATTAAATGATGCAATCCTGATTACTTAGATAACATGTAGGTGAATTATGTCATGCGATCTTGTTTAGTTATTCATCATATCTTTGAATTATGTTATGCTATGCTATCCAGTTTAGATAGACATCATATATGTGAAATTATGTCATGCTATCCGTTTTAGTTAAACAATATACATGTCAACTATTTCATGCCCTCTTTTTTCCACACTATCTATTGCATCTGTCTCTCGTACAATGTCTGTACCTTCAACTATGTTAACTATTTATCAAGCATTTGAATTGGAGCGGGTGATGCCAGTATCTAACGGACTAACAACACGGTCTTCAAATAAAACAGTGCTACCTCTTGGTGGAGATAGCACCCCGGTTGTACATGCACAAGAACCAGCCCTACCACACATAACCCAAACTCTCGCAGATTGTACCCCTACTGCAATGGACAGAGAACCAGCTTCACCCAATCTAACCCTAACCCCAGCCGATAGTAACCTAGTTCCTGTTGACACAGCACCATCTCCACCACAGAGCTCCCAAACAAGAGTAGTTAGTAAGGCAGCTCCAGTGCCCAAAGGGCCAGTACTATCACGGCGAACCCCAACTCCACCAGTTAGTACGCCTATTCCTATGGAGGAAGCACAACCAGCTAGTCGTAGTTTAGCATCTATCGCATTTGATGTTGTTAAATCGTATGTGCGTATCTTCCCATCTTGGAAATATTATACTGAAGATGAAGGAAAATGCCATTTGCAGGTGTTTGTCCAGGAGTTATGTGTAAGTAATGTTATTCATGGCAATGCCATTTGCAGGTGTTTGTCCAGGAGTTATGTGTAAGTAATGTTATTCATGGCAATTACTTTGCTTCGTCCCATACATCCTACCTCCATGATGGTTATAATACAGCAAATTTTCCCATTTTTCTCTATAGAGAAGGACCGATTTGGAAACTCAGGATGAGGTAACCTGTGCTAATACCTCTGCTATCTTCAAGAATGCTTGGTGGCAGTATCGGAATTACCTGAAGAAAACGTACTTCACCGGCAAAGAAACTCATTTACTGGACGATGACTGGGGAACGCCTTGTTCTGTACTGGTCCCGAACCAAGAATGTGGTAAGGTCTATGAGCTCATTTTATATTTTTAAGTATTATATTCTTGTGTCTTACTGTACTCTGTTCATGTAGAACAAGTGCCTAAACCTGAAGAACAACTGTTCTAATTTAAGATTCCATTGCTATCATAGTTCAAAAAAGCGCTAGGCGTTAATTGTGCGTTTTTCCACCGCCTTGCGCTTTACTGACCAAAGTGCATGCTTATGCGCAGTTATGCACAGATTATGCGTAGTTATGCGCAATGCGTATTGCCAACGCCTAGAGCCTAGGCGCGCTTAAGCGCTCGCTTAGGCACGCCTTTTTTAACTATGATTGATTTGCTCTTGTATCACTGTATTTACTCATACGAACTTATTTTTAAATTGAAGGATCCAATCGAAACTCCAATGGCACAGCAGGTATGTTCACGCATGTTTCTTTAAAAGGTTTGCTCTTATCAATAGCTCTGTTGATTTCAATTTCAATTGTGTATACAGTTGACTTTCACATCGTGGACATTACTAGCATCACAACAGAGCCAATAGTGTTGTTGTACATGTAGACCCGTGGTACCCATCTGAAATCTTGTTGTGTCGTGTAGTTTCCCATGCTTTGTATTCTTTCACTTCTGCTTTGTCTTGAACTGATATGATTTGAACCATATCTCTATTTTGATTTGGCAAGACAATGCAGTGACCATAGGACTTAGATATATGTTTGTTTGATGCTTTTATTATGTACTAGTACTTGGCAATAGAAGACTTGGTAGTTTAATCATGTCCACCTTACTAATGAACTGGTTCACCAAAATGAGTTTCATATACTAGTACATGCTAAACTTGTTATGTGTCTTCTTGTTTCTTCTTTTAGAATGCTGACAGAATATTGGGGAAGAGTGCCTTATTAAGCAATGTTAAAGGAAGTAATGCAGATAAGGTTCAGGATAGTGACACATCCTTGTTGGTCTCCAACAAAGCTGATAAAACAGCTAAGGAAGACTATCTTGAAGACAGTGAGACAACCCCAAAGTCGTGTCTTGGTTTATTGTTCGAGTTACTGGCCACTACCGCTTGCACAAGCTATTCAAACTCACTGTCTGAATCAGTTCGGTTTCTTGAGTCTCAACTACAAGCTGAAAGACATCGATCATCTGTGATGCGACAAGAAGCGGAAGGACTGCGGAAGTCCCTGGAGCATTCAGATGCATACTTTCTGGGGCAACAGCAATCGTTGGAGGATTTTAGCGCCAAACAGGACAAAGCTAATCAGCTTGCTAAGCTTATTGCCAGCATGGTGGATACCCAGGATAACATTTCTTGAGCTCTTCTGAAGTTGTTTCAGTTATGCTCTTGTTTTGCTGCCGCGTTTATTTGCATTGGTGGCCAATTTTGACTGTCAGTGTATGTAATGTGCTGCTTTGTTCCCTATATTTGCACTGGTGGCGAACTTTGATGCCCAATGGATGTAATATGTGTAATAGCGGTAATAGGCTAGCGTTAATTGCTTGCTTATTTATTTCCTTATTGTCTTGTTTAGTTGTTTGCTTGTAGTCACTGTAGTTCTTTTTCTGTTTTTTTTCTAGTGGCCACAATAGCCTATTTTTGGTAACTAGGCCAAAATAATCATGGCAACACACGGACTATTGTAACCATGGGCCTCCTGCAGGCCGTATGATCCATGGGCCTTCGTCCGGCCGTAGGATCCATCGGCCTTCTACGGGCCGTAGGGTCCATGGGCCTTCTATGGGCCGTACGATCCATGGGCGTCATACGGGCCATAGGATCCATGGGCCTTCTATGGGGTGTATCATCATTTCGCCAATCATGGGCCATACTATTCATGGACCATAACGGGCCGTTAATAGGCCGTATTTGATAACTCTATGAAAACAGCCCAACGGGTTTTTTTTACATGAAAATGACCCAACGTATTAACGGTCCGCAAACGGGCCGACTGTAACGATGGGCTGAATTTGCCCCACAAGCAGAAAATGACAGTAACGGACCGTATGTAACCGAATGCTGCAAATGAGCCCAAGAATCAATGGGCCCTGAGAAGGCTGAAAGATAACTTGGGCTGGAAACGGCCCAATGGAATAACGGGCCGTTAATGGGTATAAAGTGATACACTGTTCATTACGGGCCAGTTTCACCACGGGCCGTTAATGGGCCAAGAGTTACAAAGGTCCTCAAAAGGGCCGAAAGAAGTCATGGGCCACACATGGGCTGGAAGTTAAAACGGGCTGAATCATATTGGACGGTCCAGATGACGCTACTGGGCCTAATTCGGATAGGGCATAACGGGCCCTGGGTTAGCGGGCTGTAAATGGGCTATATGCGAACAGGCCGTTAACAGGCTTTCCGTGGGCCGGCCCGCCACCTTTTAACCAAGTCAAACGGGCCGGCCTTTTCACAGGAATGGGCCTCTGTTGGGCCATGCCACGTGTCGCCGTATCATAGGCGCCTTCTGTCCAATGAGCGGATGACATATGTCCCAACAATGAGCCGACACGTGTTTCCTCCAGCCAATGATGATTTTACACGTGGAAATCCCCATTGGTCGGGGCTGTTAACGGGTTATCGGATCCAAAACCCGACCCAATAGCTTAACGGTGTTCCGTTACGGTGGATGCCACGTGTCGGTCACCCTTGACGAAAGCACTTCTGTGAGGCGCGATTTATCGTCATGGAAGTGGACACTTTCGTGATGATAATTTTGGTAATGTCATGGAACACTTCTACGACAACACAGGTATGACTATCTTGATGCTGTCATAAATTTGCCATGGATGTACATGCATGACAAAAAACGCGACCTACTGTGACAAACATGTATCATCACGGAAGTGTATTTTTTTGTAGTGGGATGAATTGGACATCCCACGCCCCTTAGCAGAAAGGGGACGAAACACACTTGTTCCCCCATGAATGGGTTGGGGAAATCCTCCGCCTAGGTTTTGCCATT
Organism: Triticum urartu; assembly: GCF_003073215.2. Classification (NCBI taxonomy): domain Eukaryota; kingdom Viridiplantae; phylum Streptophyta; class Magnoliopsida; order Poales; family Poaceae; genus Triticum; species Triticum urartu. The sequence goes on along the minus strand of NC_053022.1, from coordinate 208,721,965 downwards.
GAAGGAGGCCAACCCTGATCGAACAGGGACTAGATCCGCAGGGGGAGAAACCCCTGCGTTTGCATCTTAACCAGCTGATGGTGGGATATGGAGCACTTCTCCCATTCTCCTCTTTCTGGGCCGCGGGGATGGGAGGAGGAGCTGGGGACGCTAGACATGTTGGAGTGTTCTTTCCTAGCAACCTTTGAGGATTTTCTCCAGGAGATGTTAAATGGATCTGGGATCCAATCTCGTTAAATAGACGTTGTCCCTCACGTGGTTGGGGTGTTATGCGCAAAAATACCCAGACCTCTCGCATTCGCTTGACATGTGGAAACTGAAGTTGTTGATACACAGAAGCCGAGGGGTAAAACATTAAATGGAAGGCCGAACACACTACTTGGAAGTTATCGGTGGAGGAACCCGCCTTGCAATGCCGAAGACAATCTATGCGTCGAACACCTTGTCATTAAAGACTGGTTTGGGGGCTACTGAGGGAGTCCTGGACTAAGGGGTCCTCGGACGTCTGGCCTGTTAGCCATGGGCCGGACTGATGGGTTGTGAAGATACGAAGACCGAAGACTGCACCCGTGTATGTACGGGACTCTCCTTGGCGTGGAAGGCAAGCTTGGCGATCAAATATGTAGATTCCTTTCTTTGTAACCAACCTTGTATAACCCTAGATCCTCCCAGTGTTTATATAAACCGGAGGACTTAGTCCAGAGGGGAGATTCATTATCATAGTCATACAGGCTAGGCTTTTAGGGTTTAGCCATTACGATCTCGTGGTATATCAACTCTTGTAATACTCATGTTCATCAAGATCAATCAAGCAGGAAGTAGGGTATTACCTCCATAGAGAGGGCCCGAACCTGGGTAAACATCGTGTCCCCTGCCTCCTGTTACCATCCACCTTAGACGCACAGTTCGGGACCCCCTACCCGAGATCCTCCGGTTTTGACACTGACAGGCAGCCCGGGACTCTTCTGGCCCAACTCTTTTACTCCATGGCCTTCTTCTGGTCCAAAAATAAGTTCCGTGAAGTTTCAGGTCAATTGGACTCCGTTTGATTTTCAATTTCTGTAAAAACTCAAAAACAAGGAAAAAATAGAAACTGGCACTTGGTTCTAGGTTAATAGATTAGTCCCAAAAATCATATAAAATAGCATATAAATGCATATAAAATATCCAAGGTTGATAATATAAAGATGGAACAATCAAAAATTATAGATACGTTGGAGACGTATCAAGCATCCCCAAGCTTAATTCATGCTCGTCCTCGAGTAGGTAAATGATAAAAACATATTTTTTGATGTGGAATGCTACCTAACATATTTCTCAATGTAACTTTCTTTATTTTGGCATGAATATTCAGATCCGAAAGATTCAAGAAAAAAGTTTAATATTGACATAAAAATAGTAATACTTCAAGCATACTAACAAAGCAATTATGTCTTCTCAAAATAACATGGCAAAGAAATCTATCCCTACAAAATCATATAGTCTGGCTATGCTCTATCTTCATCACACAAAATATTTAAATCATGCACAACCCCGATGACAAGCCAAGCAATTTTTTCATACTTTTGATGTTCTCAAACTTTTTAAATCTTCACGCAATACATGAGCGTGAGCCGTGGACATAGCACTAAAGGTGCAATAGAATGGTGGTTGTGGAGAAGACAAAAAGGAGAAGATAGTCTCACATCAACTAGGCGTATCAACGGGCTATGGAGATGCCCATCAATAGATATCAATGTGAGTGAGTAGGCATTGCCATGCAACGGATGCACTAGAGCTATAAGTGTATGAAAGCTCAAAAAGAAACTAAGTGGGTGTGCATCCACCTCGCTTGCTCACGAAGACCTAGGGCATTTTGAGGAAGCCCATCATTGGAATATATAAGCCAAGTTCTATAATGAAAGATGCCCACTAGTATAAGGAAGTAATAACATAGGAGACTCTCTATCATGAAGATCATGGTGCTACTTTAAAGCACAAGTGTGGTAAAAGGATAGTAGCATTGCCCCTTCTCTCATTTTCTCTCATTTTTTTTGTTTTTTCGGCCTTCTCTTTTTTTGGCCTTTCTCTTTTTTTTCTTTTTTTTGGCTGGAGTCTCATCCCGACTTGTGGGGGAATCATAGTCTCCATTATCCTTTCCTCACTGGGACAATGCTCTAATAATGATGATCATCACACTTTTATTTACTTACAACTCAAGAATTACAACTCAATACTTAGAACAAAAATATGACTCTATATGAATGCCTCCGGCGGTGTACCGGGATGTGAAGTGAATCAAGAGTGACATGTATGAAAGAATTATGAACGGTGGCTTTGCCACAAATATGATGTCAACTACATGATCATGCAAAGCAATATGACAATGATGGAGCATGTCATAATAAATGGAACGGTGGAAAGTTGCATGGCAATATATCTCGGAATGGCTATGGAAATGCCATAATAGGTAGGCATGGTGGCTGTTTTGAGGAAGGTAATGGTGGGTGTATGGTATCAGCGAAAGTTGCACGGCACAAGAGAGGCTAGCAATGGTGGAAGGGTGAGAGTGCGTATAATACATGGACTCAACATTAGTCATAAAGAACTCACATACTTATTGCAAAAATCTATTAGTTATCGAAACGAAGTACTACACGCATGCTCCTAGGGGGATAGATTGGTAGGAAAAGACCATCGCTCGTCCCTGACCGCCAATCATAAGGAAGACAATCAATAAATAAATCATGCTCCGACTTCATCACATAACAGTTCACCATACGTGCATGCTACAGGAATCACAAACTTTAACACAAGTATCTCTCAAATTCACAACTACTCAACTAGCATGAATCTAATATCACCATCTTCATATCTCAAAAGAATCATCAAGTATCAAACTTCACATAGTATTCAATGCACTCTATATGGAAGTTTTTATTATACCCATCTTGGATTCCCATCATATTAGGACTAATTTAATAACCAAAGCAAACTACCATTCTGTTCTAAAGACTCTCAAAATAATATAAGTGAAGCACTAGAGCAAACAACAAACTACTCCGAAAGATATAAGTGAAGATCAATGAGTAGTTGAATAATTATGTAACTATGTGAAGACTCTCTAAAATTTAAGAATTTCAGATCTTGGTATTTTATTAAAACAGCAAGTAAATAAAAATAAAATAAAATGACGCTCCAAGCAAAACACATATCATGTGGTGAATAAAAATATAGCTCCAAGTAAAGTTACCGATGAACGAAGACAAAAGAGGGGATGCCATCCGGGGCATCCCCAAGCTTAGGATCTTGGTTGTCCTTGAATATTCCCTTGTGGTGCCTTGGGCATCCCCAAGCTTAGGATCTTGCCACTCCTTATTACATAGTCCATCGAATCTTTACTCAAAACTTGAAAACTTCACAACACAAAACTTAACAGAAAACTCGTAAGCTCCGTTAGTATAAGAAAACAAACCACCACTTAAGGTACTGCAATGAACTCATTCTAAATTCATATTGTTGTAATATCTACTGTATTCCAACTTCTCCATGGTTCATACCCTACTATACTACTCATAGATTCATCAAAATAAGCAAACAACACAATGAAAACAGAATCTGTCAAAAACAGAACAGTCTGTAGCAATCTGTATCAAACGTATACTTCTGGAACCCCAAAAATTGTGAAATAAATTTCTGGACGTGAGTAATATGTCTAGTAATCATCTGCAGAAAGAATCAACTAAATAGCACTCTCCAGTAAAAATAGCAGTCAATCTCGTGAGCGCTAAAGTTTTTGTTTTTTACAGCAAGCTCGCAAAGACTTTCCCCAAGTCTTCCCAAAGGTTCTACTTGGCACAAACACTAATTAAAAACACAAAACCACATCTAAACAGAGGCTAGATGAATTATTTATTACTAAACAGGAGAAAAATGCAAAGAACAAAAATAAAGACTGGGTTGCCTCCCAACAAGCGCTATCGTTTGACGCCCGGCCTAGCTAGGCATGATGATTTCAATGATGCTCACATAAAAGATGAGAATGTAACATAAAGAGAGCATCATGACGTATATGACTAGCACATTTAAGTCTAACCCACTTCATATGCATAGGTATTTTGTGAACAAACAACTTATGGGACCAATAATCAACTAGCATAGGAAGGCAAAACAAGCATAACTTTAAAACTTTATGCACATAGAGAGGAAACTTGATATTATTGCAATCCCTACAAGCATATATTCCTCCCTCATAATAATTTTCAATAGCATCATGAATGAATTCAAAAATATCACCATCACATAAATCATTCTTTTCATGATCTACAAGCACAGAAAATTTACTATTCTCCTCATAAGCAAAATTCTCCTCATTCGGAATAGTGGGAGTATCATAAGAAACTCGAATACTATAAATTGTTTCCACATTAAAAGAGTAATGTTCAAAAAGATGGTAATCATAATCATGACAAGTTTTATTAATATAATCATCACTACTTTTTATAGCATAAGTGTCATCACAATAATCATCATAAGTAGCAATCTTGTTCTCATCATAATCAATTGAAACCTCTTCCAAGATAGTGGAATCATTACTAAATAAAGTCATGACCTCTCCAAATCCACTTTCACAATTATCACAATATGATTCAACATCCTCCAAAATAGTGGGATCGTCACTTCCTAAAGTTGACACTTATCCAAACCCACTTTCATCAATATAATCATCATAAATAGGAGGCATGCTATCATCATAATAAATTTGCATATCAAAACTTGGGAGGTTAAATATATCATGTTCATGAAACGTAGCATCCCCAAGCTTGGGACAAACATTAATTGCAGCAAATAAGTTCTCAAACATGTCATTCTCATCAAACATAGCATCCCCAAGCTTGGGCCTTTTCATATCATAAGCATAATCACTCTCATCATTAATTGTATGGATAGCACCAATAGTATAACAATTATCATCATCACAATGAGTAATAGGAGCAACATCATTTGGGAGAGATAACTTTTTACCTTTTCTTCTCCATCTTTTCTTTCTCTTCTTCACATCATGTGTGGGTTCAATCCTCCTTTTGGAGCTCCTTATTAATGAGATTGGTTGAATAGAAGGCTCCTCCTCGTTACCTGATTCATCATAAGAAATAATAGGATGATATTGGGAAATCTCTTCCCTTTCATTAGTATTCTCTTCATCTTCTTTTTTTCTTGTCTTTATGTAATTGGCAATATAAGGATTTTCAATGCAATTCACCGCACAATACGTATAACTTTCCTCTAGATCAAAATCAAGAACTTTATCAAGGGAATATTCTGGAATATCCTTAGTTATACGTTTTATTTCTTCATAACCCAGAAGCAAACTAAGTTCATTATGATGCGTAAGGGAAATCAAGTCATCACAATTTTTGGACACGATTCGATCATGAAACAATTTGCATTGGATATTTAAATGATCGTGTTCATTGCAAAGTTCACAAGGATGGCAAAGAAATTTTAAATCTTCAGCACAAGCATCTAGCCTTTCTTGCAACCATTTAGTTTCTAAATACTTATGCCTCTTGCAAAATCTATCTTCCCTATTTGGTGTGTACTTGCAAACTCTATGCACTCCACAAAAATTGACATGCTTATAAGAGACATTTTCATCATGACAAGTGCAATCATCATTAGTACTATGGATATTCAAAGAATTCATACTAACAACATTGCAATCATGCTCATCATACAAAGATTTAGTGCCAAACATTTTATAGATTTCTTCTTCTAGCACTTGAGCACAATTATCGGAATCCTTATTCTCATGAAAGACATTAAAAAGATGAAGCATATGAGGCAACCTTAATTCCATTTTTTGTAGTTTTCTTTTATAGACTAAACTGGTGATAAAACAAGAAACAAAAAGATTCGTTTGCAAGATCTAAAGATATACCTTCAAGTGCTAACCTCCCCGGCAACGGCGCCAGAAAAGAGCTTGATGTCTACTACACAACCTTCTTCTTGTAGACGTTGTTGGGCCTCCAAGTGTAGAGGTTTGTAGGACAGTAGAAAATTTCCCTCAAGTGGATGACCTAAGGTTTATCAATCCGTGGGAGGCGTAGGATGAAGATGGTCTCTCTCAAGCAACCCTGCAACCAAATAACAAAGAGTCTCTTGTGTCCCCAACACACCCAATACAATTGTAAATTGTATAGGTGCACTAGTTCGGAGAAGAGATGATGATACAAGTGCAATATGGATGGTAGATATAGGTTTTTGTAATCTGAAAATATAAAAACAGCAACGTAACTAATAATAAAAGTGAGCACAAATGGTATTGCAATGCGTTGAAACAAGGCATAGGGTGCATACTTTCACTAGTGCAAGTTCTCTCAAAAATAATAACATAATTGGATCATATAACTATCCCTCAACATGCAACAAAGAGTCACTCCAAAGTCACTAATAGCGAAGAACAAACGAAGAGATTATTGTAGGGTATGAAACCACCTCAAAGTTATCCTTTCTGATCGATCTATTCAAGAGTCCGTAGTAAAATAACATGAAGCTATTCTTTCCATTCAATCTATCCTAGAGTTCCTTAGAATAACACCTTAAGACACAAATCAATTGAAACCCTAATGTCACCTAGATACTCCAATGTCACCTCAAGTATCCGTCGGTATGATTATATGATATGCATCACACAATCTCAGATTCATCTATTCAACCAACACAAAGTACTTCAAAGAGTGCTCCAAAGTCTCTACCGGAGAGTCAAGATGAAAACATGTGCCAACCCCTATGCATAAGTTCACCAGGTCACAGAACTCGCAAGTTGATCACCAAAACATACGTCAAGTGGATCACGTGATATCCCATTGTCACCACAGATAAGCACATGCAAGACATACATCAAGTGTTCTCAAATCCTTAAATACTCAATCCGATAAGATAACTTCAAAGGGAAAACTCAATTCAACACAAGAGAGTAGAGGGGGAGAAACATCATAAGATCCAACTATAATAGCAAAGCTCGCGATTCATCAAGATCGTTTTGAATCAAGAACACGAGAGAGAGAGAGAGAGAGATCAAACACATAGCTACTGGTACATACCCTCAGCCCCGAGGGTGAAATACTCCCTCCTCGTCATGGAGAACGCCGGGATGATGAAGATGGTCACCGGAGAGGGATTCCCCCCTCCAGCAGGGTGCCGGAACGGGTCTAGATTGGTTTTCGGTGGCTACAGAGGCTTGCAGCGGCGGAACTCCCGATCTAGGTTTCTTTCTGGAAGTTTCAGTATATATAAGAGGTTTTGGCGTCGAGAACAAGTCAGGGGGTCTCCGGGCTGTCCATGAGGTAGGGAGACACGCCCAGGGGGTGAGCGCGCCCCCCACCCTCTTGGGAAGCCTGGGACTCTTCTGGCCCAACTCTTTTACTCCACGGCCTTCTTCTGGTCCAAAAATAAGTTTCGTGAAGTTTCAGGTCAATTGGACTCCGTTTGATTTTCCTTTTCTGTAAAACTCAAAAACAAGGAAAAAACAGAAACTGGCACTGGCACTGGCACTGGGCTCTAGGTTAAGGTTAGTCCCAAAAATCATGTAAAATAGCATATAAATGCATATAAAACATCCAAGGTTGATAATATAATAGCATGGAACAATCAAAAATTATAGATACGTTGGAGATGTATCAGACATCTATGCATACTAGGGTCTGACACAACCCCTAGTACCTGAGCTAGCACCAGTACCTGAGCCATATCTGGAGCATGTTCATGAGTGGGACCCACAGGAGCTCTCCCACCAGTGGAACCCTCAGGAGCCCCCGCACTACCCAGGGAAAGGCTACTATGATCCATGGCCATAGACCAACTTAGGACAAAAGCCTAAGCTTGGGGGAGTACGTATTTCTCACCGATATTTTATTCATCCATCGCACATTCATTCCAGTTGTTGGTGTTCATCCTTTTTCATTGTATAATCCTTGCTATTTTTCATTTTTCTTTCTTCTTGTGTGTCTGAAAAAAATTGCGGAAATCCACAAATGTTTCTCGTTTCTTTTTTTATTTTCTTTCTGGTTTATTTGTTTCATAGTTCGTAATATTAAAAGATAACCCAAAATATTTCTCGTTCTTCTTTTTGCTTGTTGTGAGCTTTCCCGTGTATATAGTTTTTCTCGTTTTCGTCTTTCTTTCGTTTTGCTTTCTTCACAAAAAAAACTCCAAAAAAATATTTTACTGTGTTTCTTTGAAATTCTTTTCTTTGTGCCACTGTAAGGAGAACAACACGATGAAAATGTTGAGTGGCTCTCATATGCATTACTGTTCATCTGACAAAGAGCCCATATTACCTTGTCTTCTCCTTTGGATAAATGTTTGCAGATTCTAGCATAGTCCACATGATGTGCACTATTATTATTATTCACATCGTTCTGTCGTGCAAGTGAAAGGCAATAATGACGAAATTTGATGAATTGATTGAGGTGAAGAAAAGCTGGTATGAACTCAACTTGTTTTGCTTTTGTAAATATGTTTAGCTCGTCATTCTTGATTCAGCCTATTATGAATTAACATATTTGCAATGACAATTAGAGATCATAGTTACTCATGCCATGCTTAAATAGCTAGGATTGGATAATGGTATATCTTGTGTGTCAACATGCATTTAAAATGGTTCTGATGTAGTATGATAGGATGGTATCCTCCTCTGAATCATTCAAGTGGCTTGACTTGGCACATGTTCACGCATGTAGTTGAATCAAAACCAACAAAGCCTCCATGACATTTATCTTCATGGTGTTTTATATCCTACTCATGCTTTTATTCAATGTTGATTAATCTCAATGCATGTTTATGACTGTTGTCTCTCTCTGGTTGGTCGCTCCTCAATCTATTTGATAGCCTTCACCTGTGCTTTCTTAGGATCTTTTGCTAGCCTTCACCTGTACTAAGCGGGGATACTGCTTGTGCATCCACTTCCTTAAACCCAAACTTATTCCATATGAGTCCGCCATGCCTACCTATATGGGGTAATTACCTGCCGTTCCAAGTAAATTTTCATGTGCCAAACTCTAAATCTTCAAATAATTATTTGTTTTGTATGCCCAAATCGCTCATGAAGTGACAGGGGGCGGTCAGTATCTTCCATGCTAGGTAGGTTATTCTCATGGTGAGTGTTTATTCGCTTGTCATTCACGAGAAAGTGGCTGGTAATTGGGATGCCCAGTCCTATGATCAAAATCAAAATATAATAATGAAATAAAACTCCCTCAAATTGTTGTTGGTATGGAGGGCACCCGAGGACTCGGCTAGCCATAGCTTGTCTTTGTCGGTGGAAGGGGAGTAAAACTTTATGTTTCTGTGTTGGAACCACCTATAATGTGTCTAGCATGGAAGATGTTGAAAATTCTCGGTTGCTACATTGACAATTAAAGCATACCCCCCAAAATTATAGTCATCTCTGTTTTAAAAGCTTCGAGATCTGGCACCTCTGCAAATACCTGCTTCCCTTTGCGAAGGGCCTATCTATTTACTTTATTGTTGAGTCATCATCTTCTCATTAAAGCACCAGTTGGAGAGCACTATTGTCATTTTTATGCTTTGTGTTTAGTGGATATTGAGTGTGAGTGTCACTGGGTCTCTTTTACCATGAATTACAATGTCTAGTTAGTGCTTGAACTTCAGAGGTGCTCCGCATTTATGTTTTGCAGTCTCAGAAAGGGCTAGTGAGATACCACTATGTCATGATTATTTTGAAAAAAAGTGTTGTCATCCGAGATATCTTATTATCGCCCGCTAGTTTGTTATGTCATTGATATGAGTAAATTTTATACCTAAATGTTATCGTGAATATGGTTAATTAGTTCATAATATTTGTTGAAAACCTAAACATTGGTTAGGCGTATTTGAAACAACAAGATCAAACAAAGTTTGTAAAAGTTTTTCTTTGTCACTGTCAGTTTGTCAACTGAATTGCTTGAGGACAAGCAATGAGTTAAGCTTGAGGGAGTTGATACGTCTCCGTCGTATCTACTTTTCCAAACACTTTTTCTCTCATTTTGGACTCCAATTTGCATGATTTGAAGGAAACTAACACGGTATGATGTTGTTTTCAGCAGAATTGCCATGGTGTTGTTTTTGTGCAGAAATCAAAGTTCTCGGGTTGTCCTAAAAATTTACGAAGAATTTTGATGGAATATATAAAAAATACTGGCAGAAAGATATTCGAGAATCTAACTCCAACTCCATATATACCTATTCACCAAGAAAAAATCACGGAGAAGGATTCATCACGTTTTACGATATGGAGCCACCGTCACCTCCTGTTCTCCATCGGGAGGGCTGATCTGGACTCCGTTCGGGGCTCCGCAGGGTGGAATTCGACGTCGTTGTCATCATCAACCTACCCCCATCACCAATTTAATGATGCTCATTGTCGGTGTCAAAACCAGCAGATCTCGGGTAGGGGGTCCTGATACGTCTCCATCGTATCTACTTCTCCAAACACTTCTGCCCTTGTTCCGGACTCTAACTTGCATGATTTGAATGGAACTAACTCGGACTGGCGCTGTTTCGGCAGAATTTCCATGGTGTTATTTTTGTGCAGAAATAAAAGTTCTCAGAATGACCTGAAAAATCCACAGAGACACGTTTCGGAATTAATAAAAAAATATTGGCGAAAGAATCAGCATCAGGGGGCCCACACCCTGTCCACAAGGGTGCAGGGCACCCCCCCTTGGGCGCGCCCCCCTACCTCGTGGCCCCCCTGAGACTCCACCGACCTCAACCCCATCTCCATATATTCACTTTTGGAGAGAAAAATCAGGGAGAAGGATTCATCGGGTTTTACGATACGGAGCCGCCGCCAAGCCCTAATCTTCATCGGAAGGGATGATCTGGAGTCCGTTCGGGGCTCCAAAGAGGGGAATTCGTCGCCATCGTCATCATCAACCTTCCTCCATCACCAATTTCATGATGCTCACCGCCATGCGTGAGTAATCCCATTGTAGGCTTGCTGGACGGTGATGGGTTGGATGAGATTTACCATGTAATCGAGTTAGTTTTGTTAGGGTTTGATCCCTAGTATCCATTATGTTCTAAGATTGATGTTTCTATGACTTTGCTATGCTTAATGCTTATCACTAGGGCCCGAGTGCCATGATTTCATATCTGAACCTATTATGTTTTCATGAATATATGTGAGTTCTTGATCCTATCTTGCAAGTCAATAGTCACCTACTATGTTATGATCCAGCAACCCCGAAGTGACAATAATCGGGACCACTCCCGGTGATGACCGTAGTTTGAGGAGTTCATGTATTCACTAAGTGTTAATGCATTGGTCCGGTACTCTATTAAAAGGAGGCCTTAATATCCCTTAGTTTCCAATAGGACCCCGCTACCATGGGAGGGTAGGACAAAAGATGTCATGCAAGTTCTTTTCCATAAGCATGTATGACTATATTCGAAATACATGCCTACATTACATTGATGAACTGGAGCTAGTTCTGTTTCACCCTATGTTATAACTGTTGCATGAGGAATCGCATCCGACATAATTATCCATCATTGATCCATTGCCTACGAGCTTTTCACATATTTATCTTTGCTTAGTTACTTTTCCGTTGCCACTATTACGATTGCTACAAAACCTACTAATGTTACTTTTGCCACCGTTACCGTTACTTCCATATTACTTTGCTACTAAATACTTTGCTGCAGATATTAAGTCTTTCAGGTGTGGTTGAATTGACAAGTCAACTGCTAATCCTTGAGAATATTCTTTGGATCCCATTGTGTCGAATCAATAAATTTGGGTTGAATACCGTACCCTCGAAAACTGTTGCGATCCCCTATACTTGTGGGTTATCAAGACCATTTCTGGCACCGTTGCCGGGGAGCATAGCTCTATTCTTTGAGTCACTTGGGATTCATATCTGTTGATCACTATGAGGAACTTGAAAGATGGAAGAACCAAGATTTTTCCCTCAACTACGAGGGGAGGTAAGGAACTGCCATCTAGCTCTGCACTTGATTCTCCTTCTGTTATGAGTTAATTTGCGACACCTACATCTATTATTGATTCTGATATGTCACATGTTATTGATGATGCCACTTCTGCAATGCATGATGCTTATGATGAAACTACTTCTATGCTTGATAATAATGTGCAATTAGGTGAAGGGTGAATTTCTTGATAAACAACTTGCTAGGGTTAGAGAGAATGAAATTATTGAAACAGATAATATTGATGAAAGTGATGATGAAGATTCTCCCCCTAGATATGAATAGCCTGATGTGCCTGAGAGTTATGTTATGGATGAAGAAACTGCTAGAGACCTTTTTGCTTGCAAAGATATATATGATCTTAAGAAACTGTTAGCTAAGCTGAAAGAATAGTCTTTGGATGCTAGAATGAACTACGACCCAGCTTTTGCTACTTCACCTATCTGTATTTCTGATAAGGATTATGATTTCTCTCTCGATGCCGAGTTAATTACTTTGGTTGAATCTAATCCTTTTATGGCTATGAATATGAAACTGTTGTGGCACATCTTACTAAATTGAATGATATAGCCACCCTATTCACTCATGAGGAAAAATTCGTTACTACTATATCCTTAAGTTATTTCCATTCTCATTAAAGAGTGATGCTAAAACATGGTTTAATTCTCTTGCTCCTGGTTGTGTGCATAGTCCCGAAGATATGATTTATTACTTCTCTTCTAAATATTTCCCCTCTCATAAGAAACAAGCTTCCTTAAGGGAAATATATAATTTCGTGCAAATTGAAGAAGAGAATCTCCCACAAGCTTGGGGGAGGCTTCTCCGATTACTTAATGCTTCGCCTAATCATGCTCTCAAGAAAAATGAAATACTTGATATCTTTTATAATGGACTAACCGATGCTTCCAGAGACCACCTGGATAGTTGTGCTGGTTGTGTTTTCAGGGAAAGAATTGTTGATCAAGCTGAATTGCTATTGAATAATATGTTGTGTAATGATAATGATTGGACACTTCTTGAACCAACTCCTAAGCCAACTCCAAAAAAAAGGGGTATTCTATTTCTCAGTCCGGAAGATATGCAAGAGGCAAAGAAATCTATGAAAGAAAAGGGTATTAAAGCTGAAGATGTTAAGAATTTACCACCTATTGAAGAAATACATGGTCTTAATAACCCGACATAGGTAGTGAAGGTAAATTCTCTCTAGATATTTGATGAAGGTGATATTCCTCGTAATAAGTCTGCTAGCCAATGCTTAGATGAGTTTGATAATTTTATTATTAAACAAGAAAACTTCAATGCTTATGTTGGTAGACAATTGAAGCGTAATGCTTATATGATTGAACACTTGAGTGATTATATGTCTAGAGTTAAAGGTGACCTTAAACTTATTAGTAAACATGCTTCTATGGTTACCACACAGGTAGAACAAGTGCTTAAGGCTCAAGATGATTTGCTCAGTGAATTAAATAATAAGAAAAATGATAATGTTGTTAGAGTTATGACTAGAGGGGGTAAAATGACTCAGGAACCTTTGTATACTGAGGGCCACCCTAAGAGAGTTGAGCAAGATTCTTAGAGAACTAATGTTGATACACCTAGTCCTTCTAAGAAGAAGAAAAAGAAAAATGATAGGACTTTGCATGCTTCTAGTGAACTTGTTGTTGATACACCTGAGAATCCCAATAACATTTCTATTTCTGATGCTGAAACACAATCTAGTAATGAACATGAACCTAATGATAATGTTAACGATGATGTTCATGTTGATGCTCAACCTAGCAATAACAATGATGTAGAGATTGAACCTGTTGTTGATCTTGATAACCCACAATCAAAGAATTAATGTTATCATAAGAGAGACTTCATTGCTAGGAAGCATGGTAAAGAAAGAAAACCATGGGTTCAGAAACACATGCCTTTTCCTCCTAAACCATCCAAGAAAAAGGATGATGAGGATTTTGAGCGCTTTGCTGAAATGATTAGACCTATCTTTTTGTGTATGTGTTTGACTGATATGCTTAAAATGAATCCTTATGCTAAGTATATGAAAGATATTGTTACAAATAAAAGAAAGATACCAGAAGCTGAAATTTCCACCATGCTTGCCAATTATACTTTTAAAGGTGGAATACCTAAGAAACTAGGAGATCTAGTAGTACCAACTATACCATGCTCCATTAAAAGAAACTATGTTAAAACTGCTTTATGTGATCCTAGAGCCGGCGTTAGTGTTATGCCTCTCTCTTTATATCGTAGACTTGATTTGAATAAGTTGACACCTACTAAAATATCTTTGCAAATGGCCGATAAATCAACTACTATACCTATCGGTATCTGTGAGGATGTGCCTGTTGTGGTTGCAAACGTTACTATTTTAACGGACTTTGTTATTCTTGATATTCCCAAGGACGATAGTATGTCTATTATCCTTGGTAGACCCTTTTTGAATACTGCAGCGGTTGTTATTGATTGCAACAAAGGCAATGTCACTTTTCATGTTAATGGTAACGAGCATACGGTACACTTTCCGAGGAAACAACCTCAAGTCCACAGTATCAATTCTATTGGAAAATTTTCAACAATTACTATTGGAGGTTTTGAATTCCCTCTTCCTACTATCAAGAAGAAATATGATATTCTTATTGTTGGGGACATGCATATCCCCGTTGAGGTAACCTGTGTTATTCGAAAATTCTCCAGTTTCATGTTATTCAGAAAGAGTTTGTTAACAAGACTTGATCAACCTTGTTAGTGGATTCCTTTTGATGAGCATGAGATGGATGTCTCTGTACCCTCCCTTTAATTTCTATTATTTATACTAAATAAAGCAAAAATAGTATTTTCTGTCTATTTTCTGAATTATCCTTGCAATAAAAATACCCCGAAAATAAAAGTTCTCCAAATGTCTTGAAAATGATATATCATTCTTGTATAATATTTAAGAATTCCTCGCACTGAGAACACACCAGGGGGGCCCACCATTTGTCCACAAGGGTACAGGGTGCGCCCACCCTCCTGGGGCGCGCTCCCTGCCTCGTGGACCCCCTCCACTTATTCCAGCACCCACTCACTTCGTCTTCCTCCAGAAAAAATCCTCCCATAGCTCAAACCCGTGTTCTATCTCATCTTGCAACCATTTTCGATCTCATTGCTCAAAGTTCCATTCACAAAACTATCTGGGGAGATTGTTCTTCGGTATGTGACTCCTCCAATGGTCCAATTAGTTTTTGTTCTAGTGCTTTATTTATTGCAATTTTTTGCTGCTAAGGTGAGCCTGTTCCTGAGCTTGGATGTCAAATTTATATGGTCAAAAGTAGTTTTAATGCACGATATAGCCTCTAGGCACTTGTGGGAGTAGTTGCTATCAATTTTCTTGAGTTTGGTTCACTTTTATTTTGAGTCACTAAAAATTTCAGAAATTTTTCAGAGAAATAAAAATGCATAGGAAAATGTACGAAGGTGGTTCCTCAAGGAAGCAAGGACCAAGGCTCACGATACATGAGCCGGACGATGAACCACCGAGGGAAGCTCAAGTGAGGCCTTGTGAATGGCCATCAGAGGAGTTTATGGTCCAGGCAGGCATCAAGGATGAATTTGACGCATATGTGTGTAATGCTGATCTTGAGAACTTCGTCTCAGATAAGTGCCTACAGTACCACTACCTAACTGATTCCTTTGTGAGTAGGTTTAAATTTACATCATCGCGCAATTCTCACACTGTTTTATTTGATCTTTATGATAAATCATATACCATGGACCTGGAAGATTTTAATACTTCTTGTAAACTCCCGCGGTGAGGCAATGTTAGTGAACCTCGCAAATCTGAATTTAAAGACTTTTTTGCTAGTATCACTTTGGGGGAATCTAGAGAAATCACACAAGCTACCATAGGGAGCATTCATTTCCCTTCCATACATTATTTTGCTCTCTTTATTGGTAGATGCATTAATGGTAAAGATGAGGCTTGTCACATGTGCGTTCCAGATCTTTGTGTCCTCATGAGTGGGGTATTAGGCGATAAACAATATTACTTGGGGGGCATTGTAGCATGAAGGTTGCATCTTAACGGTATCAGTGGAGATTTGTTTGGTGGGATTTATGCAACTCGTGTAGCTAATTATCTTGGTATACCCATACATGGAAATGATATAGAGTCGCCTCCTGCTTATCTAGATTATAATGCTATTGTCCGCCATCAGTTTCTTGAGAGGAACAAACAGTTCCTCCAGTATCGACTAATCTTTGACAGACATCGCATTGTCCATGTTGCCCTCCCTGCTCCTACTTTCTTTAACTTCCAGGCAAAAAGGAGATATGTTATAACCAGGGAGGAGGCGAACGAGTACGAGAGGACGACGTAGGAAGCTCGCCTCCAAGATGCAGCTCTTCAGGTACTAGCTGATGCATCTCAGTACAACCCCAGCTACGACTTTGGATATCCACCAGGCCAGCAGTGGCCATAGACCAACTTAGGCCAAAATCCTAAGCTTGGGGGAGTACGTATTTCTCACCGACATTACATTCATGTTCACACACTCATGCCAGTTGTCGGTGCTCATACTTTTTGATTGTACTATCCATGCTAGTTTATTTTCTCTTCTAAGCATTCTTCTTGTGTGTTTGAAAAACCTTAAGAAAAAAAGAAAAAAAAATTAGTTGTAGCTTTTAGCTAGTTTACTTTCCATCCCTGTAGTAGTAGTAATTAAAAGAAAACCCAAAAACATTTCTCGTTCTTCTTTTGCTTGTTGGGAGCTTTCCCGTGTAAATACTTTTATTTCTTTTCTTATTCTTTGGGGATCGAGAGGAGAAGACCATGATGAAAATGTTGAGTCGCTCTCATATGCATTATTGTTGATTTAACCAAGAGCCCATATTACCATGTCTTCTCCCCTGTATTAAATGCTTGCAGATTCCACCTTAGTCCAATGCACATGCACTATTATTATTATCCACACCGTTCGGTCATGCGAGTGAAAGGAAATAATGATGATATATGATGGACTGATGGAGATGAGAGAAGCTGGTATGAACTCGACCTATCTTGCTTTTGTAAATATGATTAGTTCATCATTCCTGATTCAGCCTATTATGAATGAAACATGTTTGCAATGACAATTAGAGATTATAGTTTCCCGTGCCAAGCTTAATTAGCTAGGAGTTTATAATAGTTTACCTTGCGTGCCAACATGCTATTAAAATGGTTGTAATATGGTATGATAGGCTGGTATCCTCCTTTGAACAATTCGAGTGGCTTGACTTGGCACATGTTCACGCATGTAGTTGAAACAAAATCAACATAGCCTCCACGATATTTATGTTCATGGTAATTTATATCCTACTCATGCTTGCATTCATTGTTGATTAATCTTAATGCATGTTCATGACTGTTGTCGCTCTCTAGTTGGTCGCTTCCCAGACTCTTTCTAGCCTTCACTTGTACTAAGCGGGAATACTGCTTGTGCATCCACTTCCATAAACCCCAAAGTTATTCCATATGAGTCCACCATACCTTCCTATAAGTGGTATTTACCTGTCGTTCCAAGTAAATTTGTATGTGCCAAACTCTAAACCTTCAAATGAAATTTTGTGTTGTATGCTCAAATAACTCATGTATCAACTAGGGTTGTCTATATCTTCCATGCTAGGTGGGTTTATTCTCATGATGAGTGGACTCCGCTCATAACTCACAAGAAAATGGCTGGTAACCGGGATGCCCAGTCCGTGCTCAAATCAAAATAATTGCAAACAAAACTCCCCCAGGATTGTTGTTAGTTGGAGGCACCCGTTGTTTCGGACAAGCCATGGATTGATGTTTGTTGGTGGTGGGGGAGTATAAACTTTACCATTCTGTTTGGGAACCGCCTATAATATGTGTATCATGGAAGATATCGAGATCTCTTGGTTGTTATGTTGACAATGAAAGTATGCCACTCAAAATATTATTTATCTCTGTTTCAAAACTCGAGCTCTGGCACCTGTGCAAATCCCTACTTCCCTCTATGAAGGGCCTATCTATTTAATTTTATGTTGAGTCATCTTCCTCTTATTAAAAAGCATCAGTTGGAGAGCATCGCTGTCATTCGCATTCATTGCTATTAATTTACATTGAGTATGACTATGACTAGATCTCTTTTACCATGAATTACAATGTCTAGTCAGTCCTTGATCTTTAGGGGTGCTCTGCATTTATGTTTTGCGGTCTCAGAAAGGGCTAGCGAGATACCATCTTGTTATATCATGTTATGATTGTTTTGAGAAAGTGTTGTCATCCGAGATTTATTATTATTATTGCTCGCTAGTTGATTATGCCATTGATATGAGTAAACATGAGACCTAAATGTTATTGTGAATATGGTTAGTTCATAATCTTTGTTGAAAACTTGAATGCTGGCTTTACATATTTACAACAACAAGATCAAATAGAGTTTGTAAAAGTTTTTCTTTATCACTTTCAGTTTGTCAACTGAATTGCTTGAGGACAAGCAAAGGTTTAAGCTTGGGGAGTTGATACGTCTCCAATGTATCTACTTTTCCAAACACTTTTGCCCTTGTTTTGGACTCTAACTTGCATGATTTGAATGGAACTAACCCGGACTGATACTGTTTTTAGCAGAATTGCCGTGGTGTTATTTTTGAGCAGAAATAAAAGTTCTCAGAATCACATGAAAATCCACGGAGACACGTTTTGGAATTAATAAAAAATATTGGCGACGGAATTAGCATCAGGGGGCACACACCCTGTCCACGAGGGTGCTCGTGGGCCCCCTAAGACTCCACCAACCCCAACCCCAACTCCATATATTCACTTTCGGGGAGAAAAAATCAGAGAGAAGGATTCATCGCGTTTTACAATACTGAGCTACCGCCAAGCCCTAATCTTCACCGGGGGGTTGATTTGGAGTCCGTTCGGGGCTTCGGAGAGGGGAATCCTTCGCCATCATCATCATCAACCTTCCTCCATCACCAATTTCATGATGCTCACCGTCGTGCGTGAGTAATCCCATCGTAGGCTTGCTGGATGGTGATTGGTTGGATGAGATTTACCATGTAATCGAGTTAGTTTTGTTAGGGTTTGATCCCTAGTATCCATTATGTTCTAAGATTGATGTTGTTATGAGTTTGCTATGCTTAATGCTTGTCACTAGGGCCCGAGTGCCATGATTTCAGATCTGAACTATTATGTTTTCATGAATATATGTGAGTTCTTGATCCTATCTTGCGAGGGAATAGTCACCTACTATGTGTTATGATCCGGCAACCCCGAAGTGAAAATAATCGGGACCACTCTCGGTGATGACCGTAGTTTGAGGAGTTCATGTATTCACTAAGTGTTAATGCTTTGGTCCGGTACTCTATTAAAAGGAGGCCTTAATATCCCTTAGTTTCCAATAGTACCCCGCTGCCACGGGAGGGTAGGACAAAAGATGTCATGCAAGTTCTTTTCCATAAGCACGTATGACTATATTCGGAATACATGCCTACATTACATTGATGAACTAGAGCTAGTTCTGTGTCACCCTATGTCACAACTGTCGCATGAGTTATCGCATCCGACATAATTATCCATCATTGATCCATTGCCTACGAGCTTTTCACATATTGATCTTTGCTTAGATACTTTTTCGTTGCCACTCTTACGCTTGCTACAAAACCTACTACTATTACTTTTGCCACCGTTATCGTTACTTCCATATTACTTGATGCAGATATTAAGTCTTTCGGGTGTGGTTGAATTGACAACTCAACTGATAATAATTGAGAATATTCTTGGGCTCCCCTTGTGTCGAATCAAAAAAATTGGGTTGAATACTCTACCCTCAAAAACTGTTGTGATCCCCTATACTTGCGGGTTATCAGTTCCCGAACTGTGCATCTAAGGATCAAAGGTAACAGGAGATAGGGGACACGATGTTTACCCAGGTTCGGGCCCTTTAGATGGAGGTAATACCCTACTTCCTGCTTGATTGACTTTGATGAGTATAGGGATTACAAGAGTTGATCTACCACGAGATCGTAATGGCTAAACCTTAGATGTCTAGCCTGTATGATTATGATTGTGATTGCCTCTACGGACTAAACCCTCTGATTTATATAGACACCGGAGGGGAATAGGGTTTGTACAGAGTCGGTTTACAGAAAAGGAATCTTCATATTTGTATGCCAAGCTTGCCTTCCATGCCAAGGAGAGTCCCATACGGACATGGGGGAAAGTTGTCTGTCTTGTATCTCCATGGCCCATTAGTCTGGCCCATATCACATAGCCCGGACACCCGAGGATCCCATAATCCTAGACTCCCTCAGTAGCCCCTGAACCAGTCTTCAATGACAATGTGTCCGGCGTGCAGATTGTCTTCGGCATGGCAAGGTGGGTTCCTCCTCCGAATATTTCGAAGTAGTTGATCATCAGTACTATATCCGGCTCTGTACAATAGTCATACCTGTGAATCACAAGGGTGGGATACAGATAAGTTCTGTCTTCTGAAGATTTCACTTGTGAGACGTTACATCCGGCCATTTTATTATTTCAAACCGCTTTTCGGCCTCCAGTTTCGCGTTTCGAGACGCAACCTCTAGCAACACGTCTTGTCAAAGCAGAGATTGTGCCCCCTTATTACGGGATTCCCATCAATACGAGTTTTGGTAACCTAACCGTGCGGTTCGCATGACCCCTTGGGAACATGCGAGTTTTAAGGCTTGAAGGGGGGACGCTTGATATTCGCAGTCCATATAAGTGGATAGAACCCATCTGTTCCACCCCACGCCTCATTCTCTCTGCCTCTCCGTCCCCGAGCTCAAATGCCCAAACTCCTCCGACCATGGCCGGCTCTCAAGGCAAGTTGGTGTCCTCCTCCGTCACGGAGGAAAACATCAAGGAGTTGCGGGAAGCGTGGTATTTGACTGCGGAAATCAAGCACAGGCTTCCCGATCCGGCGGAGGTCAACCCCCCACTCCAAAGCTCAGTGAGAGGGTGGTGTTTATCCCCCACTTCCTCCGTGGACTCAGATTCGCCCTTCACCCCATTGTAAGGGGTCTCATGTTCTACTACGGGCTGGATTTTCACGATCTGGCCCCAAATTCGTTCCTTCACATCTCGGCGTTTATCGTCGTGTGTGAAGCCTTCCTCCGTGTCCCTCCACACTTCGGCTTTTGGCTCAAGAATTTTAATGTGAAACTGAAGGTGGTCAATGGGCAACACGTGGACTGTAGTGGTGCCATGGTGAGAAAGCTCCCCAAAGTCAATTGGCCAAAGGGAGTCTTTGTGGACACTGTCAAAATATGGCAGCACAAATGGTTCTATATCACAGAACCCCATGGCTCCAAGTGGGCAGCTGCACCAGCCTTTAGATCCAGACCCCCGCTGAGGCTTACATCCTGGACCGACAAGGGTCCAGACTGGGGGTCGGTCCTTGAGGTGCTGCTACTGCAGAAACACATCAAGAGCATGACAGCGAAGGACGTCACCCTTGCCGACGTAATCCAAGTGATGCTGATCCGCTGAGCACTTCCCTGCCAGAGGCGGCCCCTCAAGATGTGGGAGTTCAATCCGGAAGGGCCGCGGACCCTACAATGGTTCTACGGCACATCGCATAAGGGGTCTGGAAACTGCTTTTTAAGAAGAAGAAATCATGGCCAAGGTCCTCAGACGACACCGGCCTTGACTGTAACCATCCGTCCTCCGAGGTAAATTCTAAAAACTCCGAACACCAATAAGCTTTGTTAACCTGAGGCGCTAAGTAATCCATCCCCAAACAAGTCTGTATTAAGAAGGTAGAGCAGATCCGGTGTCCGGCTCCCCTCCCTGAAGACCCAGCCAACCCCCTTCTAATGAGGATGCTGGTCCCAGCGCCATACCAAGCACCGACAAAGAAGGACAAGAAGAAGAAAAAAGAGGGGGGCACTTCGGACGCAGTGTCCAGAGACGCTAATGCCTAGTCCTCACACGAGGGTGATGATGATCACGAGGAGGAGGAAGAAGAAGATCCTCCTTGCAAGGGAAAAAAGAGGGCAGCCTCTGAAGACCTGGAAGCCGAAGCGTCCAAGAGGGACAAAATTACCCTCCCCGATGACTCGAAGTCAGACGCCGAGGTTGTCCCGAAGCATCGGTGCCGGACTAAGCCCCAAGCCGACTCGTAAGTGGTCCGGGATTTTTCGCGCTTATTCAATTAATGAACTGTGATGGTAACTCTAAGTTCGGTCTTTTAGTCCGGCCCGTGATCTTCCCCCACTATCTTCGTCTCGGGGGATCTGCCATCAGAGATGATGGAGAGCGGGTCGCCTCCATTAGCCTCCCCACCGCCTAGGGCGGATAACACTGAGGTGACGTCTCATAGGCCCTCCCTGAGCCTTGAAGAGATGCGGGGGGCGATTTAACGGCTCCAGAGGGTAATACCTTGGCTACCGGAGGGCCGGGGGGGACAGTCTTCATGAAGACCGGCGAAGACAGCCCCGGTCAATCCGTCCCCCAGCCACAGACTACTCCGGAGACCCATATGGCCCCGGGGTCTGGTGAACAACCTCCTACATGCGAAGAGGGAGCGGTGACCTCTACTAATCCGGAGGCGTCGAATACAATTGCGGGTGCACTTCAAAGTGCATTCGTCCTAGAGGAGCACCGCACCCTGATGGGCATGGTGTCTGAGAAGATTCAGTCCGCCAAGAGCGGGCTGAATGAAGCCTTCTCCAGCCTGCTAGCAGGTTTTGAGGTACACAATGTAATGTTTTTGATCATTTTTGTGAACTACATGCATGTACACAGATGGTAGCCCTTGGGACTCTATTCCGTTTTTAAAAGAAAAGCGAGCAGAGGATCAATAATCAATTATCAGGTGGTAACACACTGTTTTATTTGGATTAAAACAGGCTTCACTGTTAACAGTGACTGCCCAATCTGCAGAAGTTACCGAACTCAAGCGGAAACTGGAGTGAGCCGAGGAGGACCTAGTCCTTGTTAACACGCGGCTTGACCAGGTGCATGGTAGCAGATACATCTTCCTGTATGCCTTTTTATGTCTGTGTTTTCTGTGGAAAGTCAAAATCTGCAATGTGCGTGCTTGTACAGATGGTGCCACCGCAGTGGAAGCCCTTAGAAGAGAGCTTGCTCGAGCCAAGGAGCAAGCAAGGGTAACCAAGGCAGCCGCCAATAAGGCGGCTGCGGACTTGACAGCCGAACAGGCCGCTCGGCGCCGTTTTCAGGAACAGGTGACCAAGATGGATCAAAAACTCAAGGACACCGCCGCCAAGTGTGAGTCCTTGGAAACAGAAAATAAGGCGAAGGGAATCGAACTCACCAAGTCCCTTCAAGATGCTTCGGAAGCACAGTCTGAATCCCGCTCAGCGTGCGAAGAAATCTGTCAAGCCGGTCAGATAGCGGCCGGTAAGCCTTTTCTTTTATAGGCTAAGTTTAGGGACTGGAAGTATGCCTTGCTTAATCGACTGTGGAGTTCTCCAGACGCATATGTGGATCTGCCGATGAGTGCTGCGGACGCCGCCCAATTCTTCCAGGCTCAGGAGGGGTATGAGTCGGAGAAGCTCTTTTGGTCGAAGTTTGTGGGGCAAGAGCGTCCCCTACTGTTAAATGACCAGATGGCGCAATGCGCAGAGCTGCATAAGATGTCTGGCACGGCCATGAAGGACGTCATAGTCCGGATGTGGCCAACTGAATTCATTCCGGACAGCTACTTCGGCCTCGTGTGGCGTCTCGTCGATGTGCTGCCCCGAATTGACTCCATCAAGAGGTGATCCTGTATGGAAGGAGCACGTATGGCTTCCGCCCGTGTTAAGATGCACTGGGTGAAAATAAATGCCAAAAAGGTGGCAGTTGAGGGTCCTCCCAAAAGAAAGGCCCACCGCACACCAGAGCGCTATTTTGAGGATGTGCTAAAGTTGCTCGCCTTATAGAGGGCCAATGCTCTAAGGACGTAGTGTTCGAATAAAAGGGTCCGAACTGTTCGGGGATGTTATAAACTAAATGTTTTGTAATATATTCATTCCTTGATGAAAAGTTTTTATCCTCCTATGTGGCCGTTTATTATATCTGAGAGTTCCCAGTCGTCAGCTTCAGCCCCCATGTAGATGCTACTGGGGTGTTCGGGATTGCACATAACTACACTTGACCCAACGTCTTGGTCCTTGAAGGAGGTGTTAGTGCGGCGAACCAGGCAATCAGACTATTCGGTTTTATTGCTCTCACTTAGCAATAGGAGTTTGACAATGGGTCTATTAGATATCCCCTAGTATGTACGCCGCTACCCTGATGCGGATGCATTACATATTTGACCGGGAAATGGTCCTTTGTGTAATACGGAAAAATCACTAAGGATTGTACTGAATCGCCGAGTGGCTGACCAGCTCTCGCCGCATCATTACAGTCAGTTTTCGGCTTGCTCTACTGAGGTGCTTAACAGGACGAACCAGAAACACAATCGCAGTAGTTCTCCCTTTACTACCCTAGCCGACCAGACGGAACGTAAGGTAGCAAGCACAGGAGCCGGGCAACCCAACTATTGCCCAAAGACATGATTCGGAGCCGATGCATATAATGCCATGCTCGGGACGCCGA
Organism: Triticum urartu; assembly: GCF_003073215.2. Classification (NCBI taxonomy): domain Eukaryota; kingdom Viridiplantae; phylum Streptophyta; class Magnoliopsida; order Poales; family Poaceae; genus Triticum; species Triticum urartu. Next base: position 208,697,427 of record NC_053022.1, on the reverse strand, counting down.
ATTGTGCTGTTAAGCTGTACGGACTTTTGTTTGGCAACACATATGTTGCCTTATAGAGCCCCTGGCAATTTTGTGCCGAGGTGTGTATGTGGGACCACTTAACAGGTGGAATAAAAAACGATACCAAATAAGAGTTTTGGTTCACTAAAATCTAATTGATACGTCAAAACATAATCTTACAGAAGGTACCATAATCACCAAGGCCATTTTACATGCCAGGGGTCTAGGGCTAAGGGAAAAGCTCTATGCAGGTTCCTAAGCAAAGTTGTGGTCTTCCTGCCGCACGTCTGCGCTGCTTTTTGCCCCAAATAAGAAAGATTCCTTTGAAGGAAAGGCCTTCGGCCGTGTATACGGAAGCGGGCTTGGAAAGAGTCCTGATGGGTCCAAAGAATGAGTGGGTTTTGATTCACCTGTGGTAAAAAAGAAAAGATGGTTAAATAAAGGGGAAGGCCGTATAAGGCCGAACCTTTTTATAGGGCTGTCCATATATTGCCTCCGCCGATACCCAAGGTATTTTGAGTGCATAATTGTGCACGCGCGGTATGAATCCCGTTGATGTACGTGGCGGTAGACGGAGGATGGTGTGACACCCGGATAATTAAGCTACAGTAACCCTTGCCTGATGATGCCATGTCACCTCAATTACTGTTGTTACTCTTGCGTAGTTCAAAATCAATTCGAAATTCAAATTTTAAAATAAAGTCAAACTAGAAAAAAATCAAATGTCAAAACTAAAAAGTACAACCGGTGACAAATAATGCATAGGTAATTATGGTGAGGAAACCACTTTTTTATAAAGTGTTTAAATGCTCTAATATAAATAAAATAGTAGCAAACATAATTATTGAAATGCCTTTACTAATTAATAAAATATCAAACTAAATTATTTGAGGACTAGACTTTTGGTGGCAGTGCAGCTTATTGCGTAGTATTTATATGTCAAGGCTCCACTTTTTACAAAAGTCATTTGGTTCAAGTTTTAAATGGAAAACAGAAGCTAATTAAAAGAAATAGAAAACAAAAGGAAAAAGACAAAAGAAAAGTAAAAAAGAAAAACTAATCTACTGGGCCACGGGGCCCATTAGCCCAAGAAAAACGGCCCAGCCCACCCCTGCCATTCCCTTCCCGTCGCTACAGGAGATGGAGGGGGTCGTGGCAGCCATCCACGGCGCCTTGGCCGCGGTGGCGACCATCGGCGACCCCTGCCCCGCCTACAAGGCTCCGTCGACGCCCTTGAAACCCTAGCCCCCTCGCAGTCCTTCCCCCCTCGCGCCCCCTCCTTCTATGCCCGCCGATGTCGCGGCGCCCTAACCGGTCCGCCTCTGCCCCGCCGACCTCCTCGCCGTCATCCGCGGCCACCGTCGTCTCCGGCGTGCGGGAGCACGTCCAGGAGGTCCGTCGCGGCCGGATCCGTCCGCTCCGGGGATCACCTCAAGCCGGGACGGTCCGTGTGCTCGCCATCGAGCCCTTCTCCGCCGCGGACGTCACCAACTCGTCGTCGTTGCCACAGCTCCGGGCCGCCTCCGACCTTCTAACCTCGTCCATGAGAACCAGGGTGAGCTTCTCCCTCGGGTCCCCTTTTAGCCCTTCAATTTGGACGTCGTAGGCCGTCATCTCCGTCGAGCTCAAACCCCCGTGTACGCGTACGTGCGTGCGCTCGCTGCTGCCTGTTACTTCTTCTGCTGTCGTTGTTGCCGGTGCTGCCGGTTGTCGATGCTGCTGTCCCGTGCTCGCCCGCCCCTACTTCGTGTGTGTTCCTGCGCTGCTGCTCGGTTTGCTGCTGGCCGCTGCTGCCGCGTACCGCTGGCGCCGCACTGCTGATGCTCCTTGCGTGCTTCTGCGCTGCCCTGCCTCTGTTCTGCTTGCTGCTAGCCATGGCAAAGGCCATGGCCGTGGTGTGTGAGAGCTCAATGTGTGTGTGCGTGAGTTGTGTGTATGGCTAGCTTTTGCCATAGCCCTGTGTGGCCGGCCCTTTGCTAGCTTAGGGACTAATCCCCAGTTAAAACAAACCCTTTTGTTAGACTAGTTTATATTAGGCTTAGTTTTAGTTGGGCCTATGACAGCGGGGCCCCACGCCCTCTTTTCTAAAAAAAATATAATTAAAAACATAATTACTTAAATAATTAATTAGTAATTAATTAATTTAATGAATCCTGTAATTAACCTAATTTAATTAGTCTGATTAGTTAGCTATTTAACTGTTAATTAATTAAATAGACAATGATGATTGGGCCCCACTGCCCCTTTGACCAGTCAACCCGGTTAGAGTTAACTGTTGACACTGCCGATGTCATGATGACGTCATGCTGATGCAATAACTTTATTTTAATTTTTAAAATAATTACAGAATTTGTTTTAAACTTTGAAAATCATATAAAATAATCCGTAACTCGGATGAAAATACTTTGTACATCAAAGTTGCTCAGAACGACGAGACGAATCCGGATACGCAGTCGGTTCGTCCGCCACACGTCCCTAGAATCGCGAACATGCAACAATCCCCCTCCATTCCGTCTGTCTGAAAATTTGAAACACCGGGAATACCTTCCCGGATGTTTCCCCCCTTCGCCGGTATCGCCTATCCCTACGCTAGGTCACCCCTAGCACAACGTGTTGCTGCGTCTTGCTTTGTGTTACATTTGATTGCTATGTTACTTATTGTGTTCCCCCTCCGTTACTCCTTTCCGGTAGACTCCGAGACCGCTGCCGATGTTCGTGTGTTCGACTATATCGAAGATGACCCCTCCTTGCCAGAGCAACCAGGCAAGCCCCCCCCCCTGATCATCAAATATCGCCTATTCTTCTCTCTACTGCTTGCATTAGAGTAGTGTAGCATGTTACTGCTTTCTGTTAATCCTATTCTGATGCATAGCCTGTCCTTGCTACTACTGTTGTTACCTTTACCTGCTATCCTAATGCTTAGTATAGGATGCTAGTGTTCCATCAGTGGCCCTACACTCTTGTCCGTCTGCCATGCTATACTACTGGGCCGTGATCACTTCGGGAGGTGATCACGGGCATATGATATATACTTATACTGTTACATTACTTATGATACTGTTCGTAGATGGGGGCTGAAGGGGCAGGTGGCTCCATCCAGGTAGTGGTGGGCCTGAGTTCCTGACGGCCCCCGACTGTTACTTTAAGGCGGAGCGACAGGGAAGGTTGAGACCACCTAGGAGAGAGGTGGGCCTGGCCCTGGTCGGCGTTCGCGGATACTTAAACACGCTTAACGAGATCTTGGTATTTGATCTGAGTCTGGCCACTGGCTTATACGCACTAACCATCTACGCGGGGACAGTTATGGGCACTCGACGTCATGGTATCAGCCGAAGCCTTCGTGACGTCAGTGACTGAGCGGCGCGCGCCGGGTTGGACCGCGTAACGAAACTTCCTTTGTAATGGAGGTTGCTAGGTCTGCTCACCGGCCGCGTACGCAACGTGCAGGTGTGCAATGGGCGATGGGCCCAGACCCCTGCGTCATAGGATTTAGGCTGGTGTTTTGACCTCTCTGTTGTGCCTAGGTAGGGCGGCGACGTGTTGATCTTCCGAGGCCGGGCATGACCCAGGAAAGTGTGTCCGGACAAAGGGGATCGAGCGTGTTGGGAAATGTGGTGCACCCCTGCAGGGAAGTTAATCTATTCGAATAGCCGTGATCATTGGTAACAGGACGACTTGGAGTTGTACCTTGACCTTATGACAACTAGAACTGGATACTTAATAAAACACGCCCTTCCAAGTGCCAGATACAACCGGTGATCGCTCTCTAACAGGGCGACGAGGAGAGGATCGCTGGGTAGGATTATGCGATGCGATGCTACTTGGAGGACTTCAGTCTACTCTCTTCTACATGCTGCAAGACGGAGGCTGCCAGAAGCGTAGTCTTCAACAGTACTAGCTATCCCCCTCTTATTCTGGCATTCTGCAGTTCAGTCCACATATGGTAGCCTTTTCCTTTTGATACCAATGCATACATATGTAATGTAGCTCCTTGCTTGCGAGTACTTTGGATGAGTACTCACGGTTGCTTTTCTCTCCCTTTTCCCCTTTCCTATATCCGATTGCTGCAACCAGACGTTGGAGTCCAAAAGCCAGACGCCACCGTTGATGACGACTACTACTACTCGGGAGGTGCCTACTACTACGTGCAGCCCGCTGACGACGACCATGAGTAGTTTAGGTGGATCCCAGGCAGGAGGCCTGCGCCTCTTTCGATCTGTATCCCAGTTTGTGCTAGCCTTCTTAAGGCAAACTTGTTTAACTTATGTCTGTACTCAGATATTGTTGCTTCCGCTGACTCGTCTATGATCGAGCTCTTGTATTCGAGCCCTCGAGGCCCCTGGCTTGTAATATGATGCTTGTATGACTTATTTTATTTGTAGAGTTGTGTTGTGATATCTTCCCGTGAGTCCCCGATCTTGATCGTACACGTTTGCGTGTATGATTAGTGTACGGTCAAATTGGGGGCATCACAAGTTGGTATCAGAGCCGACTGCCTGTAGGAATCCCCCTTTCCAACTCCTTGGCCGAAGTCGAGTCTAGACATTGCAAAACTTTTACTAACATGGATGTGTGTCTTACGGGCACACGGCGCCATTTGGTGGTAGTAGGATCTTTTATTCCTCGACCTATACTCTGGGACTCTGACATCTCTTCTATTCGGGTTAAAGGATTTTACTAACTCTGACTCTAGGTTCTCGATAATACTTTCTCCCGGAAAACCCCTTATTACAGATGATCGTCTGCTGTACCAGAAGAATCCAAAGATACTTTCCGATATTCTATAATATGATGCCCATGCATTCTTTCTTCCTCTGATTGAGTATCGATACTCGCATCAGCTCCGTTGTAGACCCCAAGACCCCTTGTTGGATTATTATCCGACAGTCTCCTTCATATTCAATAACCTTGTGAGCCTTTCCATGGGTATATAATGCCTTTGGTAAAATTATAACCCCTGCTTTTGTCAACCAGGCTCTGCTCCCGAGCTTGAGTTATTCGCTCCTGAAGTTTGTGGTATATGTTTGTATGATGGCCCGATGGGTTGAACCTATGCCTTCCTTAATCTATGTGATCCTGAAAAATTTCACATGTCATACTTATCTGGTATTGCACCAGGTAAAACTGTCAACGACTAATGTCATTTTCGAAAAGCGAGAGGTGAATGGAAGGTTATGCATTGAGGAAATGGGAGTCAACCTTGAACCTTTGTGTTCATGCCCATGGACACGATGTATATCCTATCATGGAAGCCTCTTGTAATAATAACTATTTCCTTCATTTAATATCATTTGATATCTGTGAATTGGTCCTTTGCAATCGTGCTTCCGATCATATTTTCTCCTTGATTCCATTTCTCGGACTAGTTAAAGCACATGTCTTCTGTAGATCAATGCACCCCTGCAACCTCTATTATGTTCTACCTTCGAGTATTACCCCATGGTATCTTGATAAAATCACAGAACCATATTACTTCTTGTGAGTTCTTCAAGTATTATTTCTCACTGATTTCAATTTTTCCCTGGGTTCTGAGTTGTTAGGCACTCAGGGACACCGATAGTGAATCGAGTCTGAAATCCGATTCATTAACTCTAAGTAATTTCCGTTTCTTATGAGTTTAATAATCCTTCAAGTCATTCCTAGCCCGATCGGCTATATCATTATCGTGCTAAATTTTAATTGTGGTACCTGGTCCTTCTTCACGGAGCACAATTCTCGACGATGAGCTAAGCTTACGTCGATTTTCCTCATCATATCATTTCGGATTGAACCGCAAGCTTGATTTCGAGTTTGTGTCGTAACCATGGTTCCAATAACCTTCCGCTTATCATTCGTTTGACTAGATGTCATCACCGATTGATTACATCTTCATGAAATCTCTCGACAAATGTGTCGTGATCATCATCAGCATTCTGAGCTCTTCCAAGATATCAATTGAGTTCATGATGAGAAATACCATACTTGCCCTCGATGATTTGTGTTACCATCGACCACTTTATTGACTTCCCTCCAACACAAACTTGTTCGTGTTTTGTGTTATACCTTGAGTTCCTTGCTATCCAGCATTTGTTCTTCTTTACCTTGGAGTATTACCATCTTTAATGTCAAGAAAGTCGTGAGAATTTCACCACCTCTTAAGGATTCTTGATACAGGTAATACTTCTCACCATCACCTTTCTTTCTTGCTCCCCGTGTTGGTTCTAACCGGGATACCAACAGGTGAACGGTGCTGTTTGGATTCTGCCCTTCTAGCAACCCTATTGCTTTGAAGTTAATGGTCGAACGTTCATTCTTAGACTATTGATCACTGAATCACCATTCTAACATTTGATCATGCTACCTAAGGCCATACTTTGGGCACCTTTCAACCAATGTTTAACTGTGTATGTTTTCCTCCAGCATACCTCATTATATCATTTGATCTGACAAATGTTATCTCCTTGTTCACATAACTGTGGAAATCCAACTTTTTGGAAATCTCGAGGAATTCTCGCTGAGTCCATCAGCCACCCCATCCTCTCCTTGGTTTAATGATGAACTCTTGTTTTGAAACTTGCTTCCATAGTTCATTTCCAAGAATCTTACAATGTCATCTTGTCAATGTGTGTTACACCTTTTCTTCTCAGGCACCTTGAGTCTGATGTATCCTAACACCGACCAGATCTGAATCTCGGTCAGACATGATGGTTGGAACATATTTCCAAGAGTTATAACATTGGTCTTTATATGACTTGGTAAGGTGATGTCATGCCTAGCACACCTGGCCGAAGGCACTATTGTTATAGTTTTCTTTTTAGCAAGGTTATCCATTCTTCCATGAAGAAATTGTAAGACTTATTCTACAAGTTATTCCTGATGGATCCTTTGTGTTTCCAAAGTCTGATCTTCACCTGAAGACCATGTCAATGCTATCTCGAAGCATGTCTGTGGTACTTCGAATTTCAATAAAAACATTTGAAGCACAATGCTAAATTTTCTTATCAATTATCCAAACACCGTTGTATGGGTAATGGCATGAAATTTCTCTCCCTTTACCTAAAGGGTTTTCAACTTTATATCATGTCATGGATATCATGCTCTACTTGTCCTTGGGAAGGATACACCCTTGAAATATGTGTTTAAACACATTTTCCTTTCCATTGTTCGGTTTAATCTGATAATCCTATTTTCCTTTGCATTGTTTGGTTTAACCTTCCTTGTGATCTATATGATCTAAGCAGTATTATTCTCCTGCTTATGTAAACACCTTGGTGAACAACCGTGTTAGTTAGACCCTGTTACTATTGTTGATGATATTCCGGTAACCACCGATGGACGAGAACTTTGCCTATTGGTCTGCCTCATTTCGACGAGCAGGAAAATGGTTCTCTTCGTCCCTCGCCCTTGGTACCAATGTTGTTGCCAACATAACTGACAGGCTACCCTCTGACGTGCCTTGCCACCATCACTATGCAAGATGTCACCGTTCCTTCTACTTTAACCCACATGGTGGGCCCATAACCCACAGTTCCACAGGATCAAAACCTGACTCTCCTATACAACTTGTTGCCAAAGTTATTCCTCGAGCTTGACTTCGTGTGTAATTCACGGGCCACCTGCCTAGTGATATAATCTGATATCAGACGCAATACTTAATCCCATTGTTCTGAACCCCTTTCACACTTCATTTCAGGCAACAAACGATTGCCTATGTGCTTGAAACTTCTAGTTAGCATCTCCTTACTTTGCTCTCGATAATTTCTTCAGTTTTAATTTGAGAGTTACTTTCCGCCACCTTCCCTGATATTATCTACCAGATAAGCAACCTTGTAGAGGTCCGTCCTTCCAAAGCTACCCCTTATCCTTTTCGTAAGTACAATGAAGATCTCGAAGAAATGATGCCTAATTCATCATGATGACCTGAAGTAGACAAATGAAGACATCGATGAAGTGGATTGACCGTTTCGAGAAGAGTAAACAAGACCAAGAAGACTCGTTAGAATTTCGTAACCAGATCTTTCCCCCTTACTCCGCCTCCTAAATCTCGGGACGAGATTTCTTGTAGTGGAGGAGAATTGTGATGCCTGGATAATTAAGCTACAGTAACCCTCGCCTGATGATGCCATGTCACCTCAATTACTGTTGTTACTCTTGCGTAGTTCAAAATCGATTCGAAATTCAAATTTTAAAATAAAGTCAAACTAGAAAAAAAATCAAATGTCAAAAGTAAAAAGTACAACGGGTGACAAATAATGCATAGGTAATTATGGTGAGGAAACCACATTTTTATAAAGTGTTTAAATTCTCTAATATAAATAAAATAGTAGCAAACATAATTATTGAAATGCCTTTACTAATTAATAAAATATCAAACTAAATTATTTGAGGACTAGACTTTTGGTGGCAGTGTAGCTTATTGCATACTATTTATATGTCAAGGCTCCACTTTTTACAAAAGTCATTTGGTTCAAGTTTTAAATGGAAAACAGAAGCTAATTAAAAGAAATAGAAAACAAAAGGAAAAATACAAAAGAAAAGTAAAAAACAAAAACTAATCTACTGGGCCACGTGGCCCATTAGCCCAAGAAAAACGGCCCAGCCCACCCCTGCCATTCCCTTCCCGTCGCTACAGGAGACGGAGGGGGCTGTGGCAGCCATCCACGGTGCCTTGGCCGCGGTGGCGGCCATCGGCGACCCCTGCCCCACCTACAAGGCTCCGTTAACGCCCCTGAAACCCTAGCCCCCTCGCAGTCCTTCCCCCCTCGCGCCCCCTCCTTCTGCGCCCGCCGACGTCGCGGCGCCCTGACCGGTCCGCCTCTGCCCCGCCGACCTCCTCGCCGTCATCCGCGGCCACCATCGTCTCCAGCGTGCGGGAGCACGTCCAGGAGGTCCGTCGCGGCCGGATCCGTCCGCTCCGGGGATCACCTCAAGCCGGGACGGTCCGTGTGCTCGCCATCGAGCCCTTCTCCGCTGCGGACGTCACCAACTCGTCGTTGTTGCCACTGCTCCGGGCCGCCTCCGACCTTCTAACCTCGTCCACGAGAACTGGGGTGAGCTTCTCCCTCGGTTCCCCTTTTAGCCCTTCAATTTGGACGCCGTAGGCCGTCATCTCCGTCGAGCTCGAACCCCCGTGTACGCATACGTGCATGCGCTCGCTGCCGCCTGTTACTTCTTCTGCTGTCGTTGTTGCCGGTGCTTCCTGTTGTCGCTGCTGCTGTCCCGTGCTCGCCCGCCCCTACTTCGTGTGCGTGCCTGCGCTGCTGCTCCGTTTGTTGCTGGCCGCTACTGCCGCGTAGCTGGCGCCGCACTGCTGATGCTCCTTGCGTGCTTCTGCGCTGCCCTGCCTCTGTTCTGCTTGCTGCTAGCCACGGCAAAGGCCATGGCCGTGGTGTGTGAGAGCGCAATGTGTGTGTGCGTGAGTTGTGTGTATGGCTGGCTTTTGCCACAGCCATGTGTGGCCAGCCCTTTGCTAGCTTAGGGACTAATCCCCAGTTAAAACAAGCCCTTTTGTTAGACTAGTTTATATTAGGCTTAGTTTTAGTTGGGCCTATGACAGCGGGGCCCCACGCCCTCTTTTCTAAAAAAATATAATTAAAAACATAATTACTTAAATAATTAATTAGTAATTAATTAATTTAATGAATCCTGTTAATTAACCTAATTTAATTAGTCTGATTAGTTAGCTATTTAACTGTTAATTAATTAAATAGACAATGATGATTGGGCCCCACTGCCCCTTTGACCAGTCAACCCGGTTAGAGCTAACTGTTGACCCTGACCGATGTCACGATGATGTCATGCTGATGCAATAACTTTATTTTAATTTTTAAAATATTTACAAAATTTGTTTTAAACTTTGAAAAATCATATAAAATAATCCGTAACTCGGATGAAAATACTTTGTACATCAAAGTTGCTCAGAACGACGAGACGAATCCGGATACGCAGTCGGTTCGTCCGCCACACGTCCCTGGCATTGCGAACATGCAACAATCCCCCTCCATTCCGTCTGTCCGAAAACGCGAAACACCAGGAATACCTTCCCGGATGTTTCCCCCCTTCACCGGTATCGCATATCCCTATGCTAGGTCACCCCTAGCACAACGTGTTGCCGCGTCTTGCTTTGTGTTACATTTGATTGCTATGTTATTTATTGTTCCCCCTCTGTTACTCCTTTCCGGTAGACTCTGAGACCGCTGCCGATGTTCGTGTGTTCGACTACATCGAAGATGACCCCTCCTTCTTGCCAGAGCAACCAGGCAAGCCCCCCCCCCCTTCATCACTAGATATCGCCTATTCTTCTCTCTACTACTTGTATTAGAGTAGTGTAGCATGTTACTGCTTTCCGTTAATCCTATTCTGATGCATAGCATGTCCTTGCTACTACTGTTGTTACCTTTACCTGCTATCCTAATGCTTAGTATAGGATGCTAGTGTTCCATCAGTGGCCCTACACTCTTGTCCGTCTGCCATGCTATACTACTGGGCCGTGATCACTTCGGGAGGTGATCACGGGCATATGATATATACTTATACTGTTACATTACTTATGATACTGTTCGGAGATGGGGGCTGAAGGGGCAGGTGGCTCCATCCAGGTAGTGGTGGGCCTGAGTTCCAGACGGCCCCCGACTGTTACTTTAAGGCGGAGCGATAGGGCAGTTTGAGACCACCTAGGAGAGAGGTGGGCCTGGCCCTGGTCGGCGTTCGCGGATACTTAAACACGCTTAACGAGATCTGGTATTTGATCTGAGTTCTGGCCACTGGCTTATACGCACTAACCATCTACGCGGGGACAGTTATGGGCACTCGACGTCATGGTATCAGCCGAAGCCTTCGTGACGTCAGTGACTGAGCGGCGCGCGCCGGGTTGGACCGCGTAACGAAACTTCCTTTGTAATGGAGGTTGCTAGGTCTGCTCACCGGCCGCGTACGCAACGTGCAGGTGTGCAATGGGCGATGGGCCCAGACCCCTGCGTCATAGGATTTAGGCTGGTGTTTTGACCTCTCTGTTGTGCCTAGGTAGGGCGGCGACGTGTTGATCTTCCGAGGCCGGGCATGACCCAGGAAAGTGTGTCCGGACAAAGGGGATCGAGCGTGTTGGGAAATGTGGTGCACCCCTGCAGGGAAGTTAATCTATTCGAATAGCCGTGATCATTGGTAACAGGACGACTTGGAGTTGTACCTTGACCTTATGACAACTAGAACTGGATACTTAATAAAACACGCCCTTCCAAGTGCCAGATACAACCGGTGATCGCTCTCTAACAGGGCGACGAGGAGAGGATCGCTGGGCAGGATTATGCGAATGCGATGCTACTTGGAGGACTTCAGTCTACTCTCTTCTACATGCTGCAAGACGGAGGCTGCCAGAAGCGTAGTCTTCGACAGGACTAGCTACCCCTCTTATTCCGGCATTCTGCAGTTCAGTCCACATATGGTAGCCTTTTCCTTTTGATACCAATGCATACATATGTAGTGTAGCTCCTTGCTTGCGAGTAATTTGGATGAGTACTCATGGTTGCTTTTCTCTCCCTTTTCCCCTTTCCTATATCCAATTGCTGCAACCAGACGTTGGAGTCCAGAAGCCGGACGCCACCGTTGATGACGACTACTACTACTCGGGAGGTGCCTACTACTACGTGCAGCCCGCTGACGACGACCATGAGTAGTTTAGGTGGATCCCAGGCAGGAGGCCTGCACCTCTTTCGATTTGTATCCCAGTTTGTGCTAGCCTTGTTAAGGCAAACTTGTTTAACTTATGTCTGTACTCAGATATTGTTGCTTCCGCTGACTCGTCTATGATCGAGCTCTTGTATTCAAGCCCTCGAGGCCCCTGGCTTGTAATATGATGCTTGTATGACTTATTTTATTTGTAGAGTTGTGTTGTGATATCTTCCCATGAGTCCCTGATCTTGATCGTACACGTTTGCGTGTATGATTAGTGTACGGTCAAATTGGGGGCATCACAGATGGGCTGCTAATCCAACCCTGTAGTTTCCGGGCTGTCGGCATGTAGAACTGATCGGTCCTACGTGGAGAAGTTCGGTGGCCTAATAGCCAAGGAGCTGTGCGTCTTGATAGGGCCGCTTTGTACTTCGGCCACAATGGCCGCTGTATGCTCCTCAGCACAGAAGGAGCGTTCCATGTTTCCATTGATTGTAATGACGCCATGTGGACCGGGCATCTTGAGCTTCAAATAGGCATAATGCGGGACCGCATTGATGCGGGCAAAAGCGGTTCGCCCGAGCAGTGCGTGATAGCCGCTGCGGAAGGGGACGATGTTGAAGATCAAGTCTTCGCTTCGGAAGTTGTCCGGCAAGCCGAAGACTACTTCCAGCGTGATTGAGCCCATACAACGGGCCTCTTTGCTAGGTATTACTCCTTTGAAGGTAGTTCTAGTGGGCTTGATTCTTGATGGATTCATGCCCATTTTGTAGATAGTGTCTTGATAAAGTAGATTGAGACTGTTGCCGCCATCCTTGAGGACTCGCGTAAGGTGGAATCCGCTGATCATTGGATCGAGGACCAGAGCTACCGAACCTCCATGACGGATACTGGTTGGGTGGTCCTTTCGATCGAAGGTGATCGGACAAGCCAACCATGGGTTAAATTTGGGGGGCGGGACCGGCGCTATGGCATAGACGTCCCGTGGTGCGCTTTTGCGCTCCCTCCTAGGGATATGTGTGGCATATATCATATTCACCGTTTTTACCTCAGGGGGAAATTGCTACTATCCCCCTGTGTTCGGTTGACGGGGCTCTTGGTCATCGTAGTCGCTTGGCGACCCTTTTCCCTTCTGTTCGGCATTAAGCTTGCTGACTTGTTTGAAGACCCAACAATTTCTGTTGGTATGATTGGAGGGTTTATCGGGGGTACCATGAATCTGGAAAGTACGATCAAGTATTCTGTCTAGACTGGATGGGCCATCTCTATTTGCCTTGAATGGCTTTTTCCGTTGACCAGGTTTGGAGCCGCTGAATCTGGTGTTAACCGCCATGTCTTGCGTTCCTTCATTCTTGTTTTGATGCTTATGCTTGTCTGTCGTGGCTTGCCATTACCATCCTTGGTTTCGGAGGTACCAAGGTCGCCGGTGCTATTGCTTCTGCGAGCAAGCCAGCTGTTTTCTCCCGCGCAAAAACGGGTCATAAGTGCAGTGAGGGCTGCCATGGACTTTGACTTTTCTTGGCCGAGGTGTCGGGCAAGCCACTCGTCGCAGACACTATGTTTGAAGGATGCGAGGGCTTCTGCGTCCGGACAATCCACAATCTGGTTCTTTTTGATTAGGAACCTTGTCCAAAGCTATCGTGCCGATTCCCCGGGTTGCTGGATTATGTGGCTAAGGTCATCGGCATCTGGGGGCCGAACATAGGTACCCTGGAAGTTGTCTCTGAATGCATCCTCCAGGTCCTCCCAGCTACCAATAGAATTTTCTGGTAGACTGTTCAGCCAGTGTCGTGTTGGTCCCTTAAGTTTGAGGGGAAGGTATTTGATGGCGTGTAGATCGTCACCGCGAGCCATATGAATGTGGAGAAGAAAGTCTTCAATCCATACTACAGGATCTGTCGTGCCGTCATATGATTCGATGTTCATGGGTTTGAACCCTTCTGGGAATTGGTGCTCCATTACTTCATCGGTGAAGCATAGGGGGTGTGCGGCGCCCCTATATTGGGCCATGTCACGACGCAGTTCGAATGAGGTCTGTATGCGGTTTTTGGCCAGGGCGTGGTTGTTCTTGCCGCGCTGGGATTGGTAACCGTCCTCTTGCGTCGGGGCGTGCCCCCGCAATCCATAGATTGATTTTGTCTGACCTACTCTATTCTCCAGGTCTTGTCGTAGGTCATATGTGTATCCTCGAGCTGTTGTTTCTCTGCTTTTACGGCAAGGTGGAGCGGGTTGGTGTTCCGCTTGAGTTGCGGTTCTGTCCTGGCCACGTGGTGGTCGGTTGGGTCCAGCAGCCACATTACGTGAGGGCGGTATCGTCTCTAGCACCTTGTCATCGAATTTGGGTAGCAGCTTACGCTTCGGGTAACTCTTTGTTGGGCGTTCGAGTCCGTACTCTTCGACCGCCGGGACATTAGTCCATCTATCGTTGAGCAGATCTTGGTCAGCATGAAGTTGTTGTTGTTTCTTTTTTAGGCTTCTAGCCGTAGGTATTAGCTTGCGCTTAAAGCGCTCTTGTTCGAGGGGTTCCTCTGGCACGATAAAATCTTCATCGCCGAGGCTTACGTCATCCTCGGAGAGTGGCAGATAGTTGCTGTCCTCTGAGTCGTTGTTCCATGTTTGTTCGTCAGGGTCAACTTGCCCGTCCTCCCTATCATCCTATTCAGATGTTGGTTCGATGGGGTCTTCTTGGTCTTCGGCGTTCTCCAGAGTATCATTGTCTTCGGTGCTGGTATTGTTGTTCTTATTGCGACGCGATTTAGAGCGGCGCCGCTGACGTCGATGTTTCGGCGGTATCTCAGGAGGTTCGTCCTCGACTGGGTTTTTCTGATCATCGTTGTCACTGTTTTTAGGTGTATCCACCATGTATACGTCGTACGAGGAGGTGGCCGTCCAACGTCCGTTGGCCGGTGGGTTTTGGGCCTGCTCCTCTCCAGCATCATTGTCCATACCATTGATGTCTTCGGAGGCGTAATCAAGCATGTCGGCGTTAGGTCCTCGACAGTGGCTATTAAATGGGTGGTGGGTGGGAAGTAAAATTCCCTATTTCCAGCCCCTAGTCCGGGTTGGGCGTGATTCCGAAGCGGTTCCTCTGTGATGACAACGGATCGCATTAAGTCCAGAGCCTCGTTTAAGAGCGGGGCTCAAACGGGGTCGGGAGTTTCTAGGCCGAGCTCGCATGACGCGGGCCTCCAGGGTTCAGAAGAGCCCAGCTTTGCAACAATTGCCGGAGTCGCTATCCTCTCTTGTTTTCCGGTGTTGAGCTCTAAGGCCACAGAGAGTCCGGTAGGCTCTAGACTCCTGTCTTCGGACCTGATGACACGCTCCGGATCTAAGGCCGGAGTGGTGGTTGGGACCATGAACCCTTGGAAGATCAAGTCTCCTCGGGTCTCAGCAACATAGTTTAGATTTCCAAAATTGGTCTCGTGACCAAGGGCGTAGCTGTCGATCTACGCCAGGTGGCCAATCGAGTTGGCACGCAGTGTGAAGCCACCGAATACAAAGATCTGGCCAGGGAGAAAAATCTCCTTTGCGGCAGCATTGCTGTAGATGATTGATGGAGCCATCGAGCCTTTCGACGATGGCACAGTGGAACTCTCAATGAAAGCACCGATGTCAGTGTCAAAACCGGAAGATCTCGGGTAGGGGGCCCCAAACTGTGTGTCTAAGGATCGAAGGTAACAAGAGACAGGGGACACAATGTTTACCCAGGTTCGGGCCCTCTCAATGGAGGTAATACCCTACTTCCTACTTGATTGACTTTGATGAGTATAGGGGTTACAAGAGTTGATCTACCACGAGATCGTAATGGCTAAACCCTAGATGTCTAGCCTGTATGATTATGATTGTGATTGCCTCTACGGACTAAACCCTCCGGTTTATATTGACAACGGAGGGGACTAGGGTTTGTGCAGAGTCAGTTTACAGAAAAGGAATCTTCATATCCATACGCCAAGCTTGCCTTCCACGCCAAGGAGAGTCCCATCCGGACACGGAGGAAAGTCTTCTGTCTTGTATCTCCACGGCCCATTAGTCCGGCCCATATCACATAGCCCGGACGCCCGAGGACCCCATAATCCTGGACTCCCTCACTCACTGCCGGGAGTGAGTAATTCCTTCGTAGGCTTGCTAGATGGTAATGGGTTGGATGTGATTTATCATGTAATCGTGTTAGTTTTGTCAGGGCTTGATCCCTAGTATCCACTATGTTCTAAGATTGATCTTTCTATGACTTTGCTATGCTTAATGGTTGTCACTAGGCCACGAGTGCCATGAATTCAGATCTGGACCCATTATGTTTTCATGAATATATGTGTGTTCTTGATCCTATCTTGCAAGTTATATGCACCTACTATGTGTTATGATCCACATACCCCAAGGTGACAACAATTGGGATTCTTTTCGGTGATTACCATAGTTTGAGGAGTTCATGTATTCACTAAGTGCTAATGCTTTGTTTCGGTTCTCTATTAGAAGGAGGCCTTAATATCCCTTAGTTTCCTTAAGCACCCCACTGCCATGGGAGGGTAGGACAAAAGATGTCATGCAAGTTCTTTTCCATAAGCACGTATGACTATATACAGAATACATGCCTACATTATATTGATGAATTGGAGCTAGTTCTCTGTCGCTCTAGGTTATAACTGTTACATGATGAATGCCATCCAACGCAATTATCCATCAATGATCCAATGCCTACGCTTTTCATATATTGATCTTTGCTAAGTTCCTTTCATCGTTGTTGCTGTTACAATCACTACACAATTGCTACTGTTTCTGCTATTGTTTCTGTTTCTGCGGTTATCGTTACTATCAAACTACCATACTACTTTGCTAGTGATCACCTTGCTATAGATATTAAGTCTTCCATGTGTGGTTGAATTGACAACTCAATTTCTAATACTTGTGAATGTTCTTTGGCTCCCCTTGTGTTGAATCAATAAATTTGGGTTCAATAATCTACCCTCGAAAATTGTTATGATCCCCTATACTTGTGGGTTATCTGTCTTATGTAGATCAATATGCATGTCCAACCTATATTCTGATCTTCCTTCAAGTATTACCCTCTGGTATCTCGAGAATATCAAAGAACCGTGTTGCTTCTGTTGAGTCTTGATCAAGTATTGCTTCTCACTGATTTCAGTTTTCCACTAGTTTTTTAGTTGTTAGTCACTCGAGAGTCGAGACCACTGATAAGTGAATTGATTATGCACTGTGATTCAATAACTCTAAGTAATTTTCGTTGCTTATGAGTTTAATAATCCCTCATATCATTCCTAGACTGACTGGCTACATCTTTATCATGCTAATTTTAACTGTGCAACCTGGCCCTTCTTCCCGATGCACATTTGTGACAATGAGCTAAGCCCGTGTCAAACTTTCATCATTGTATCATTTTGCTTACAATACATGATGGAATATGAGATTGTGTCATATCTGTGCTTCCATTGACCTTTATCTTAACCATTCCATCCGCTCTGATCATCTCACTGATCGATTACACCTTCATGAAACCTCTCGACAAAATGTGTCGTGATCATCATCAACATTTTGACTTCCTCCAAAAGGTCAATTGAATTCATGATGAGAAATACCATCCTTGCCCCTCGATGATTTGTGTTACCATCGGCAACATTCTTGCCTTCCCTCCAATAGAAACTTGTTCATGTTTTGTGTTATACCTTGAGTTCCTTGCTATCTAGCTTATGTTTTGTTCTACCTTGGCGTATTACCATATCTTATGTCAAGAATGTCATGAGAATTGCACCACCTCTTATGCATTCTTAATGCAGTGATGTTTTCCTCCATCACCATTCATTTCTTGGTCCCCATGTTGTTTCTAACCGAAATATTGAAAAATGAACTCTGATGTGTGACTTCAATACTTCATCCTATTGCCTTGAAATTAATGAACAATAATTTCAATCTTAGTGTGTTGGTTGCTGAACTAGCATTCTACAATGATCATGCTACCTAATCCATATTTTCAAGTGCACTTTAAGAACAATTTTTAATTATGGATTTTTCCCTCGGGCATACATCATTATATCATTTGGTCTGACCAATGCTATCACCTTGTTCACCTAATAATGGAAATCTGTATTTAAGGAAATCTCGATGAATTGTTGCAACCCATCAGGCACATCCTCATCTTCTCTGTGGTTCATGATGAGCATATAAGCTAATGTTGGAAACTTCTGAAGGCATTGTCATTGAGCCTAGCTCATGAAGTATATGTTTGATGCAAGAAGTATCTTCTCTAAGTGCGTGTGCATTGGATGCAAGTTACTGCCGTGAATATGAGAAGAGTTGTTTCGCTTCCTCTAGAATCGTCCCAATTCATTCATGCATGTGCAAAGTATTCTATGGTTTGATATATTTGCTACCTTCACTCCATATGTATTTCCTAGCACACCAAGCCACTGATTGATTTATTCGAGGAAAAGGAGTTCATTCGTAAGAGCTAATCCGGACTTACACATGGACTTTGATATCTCGATGATGGTTCCTAATTAGAACTCGGTTGCCTTTTCGCTATAAGACTTCCATGTGGTCATGGTTGTCTTGGACAGTGTGCTCATGTGTGTCTTGCAATCTAGCGCATGTTTCGGAACTTGCTTCCATAGTTCATTTCCCGAGAACCTTGCAATGTCATCTCATCAATTTTGTGTTGCAACCTTTTCTTCTCAGACATCTTGAGTCTGAGGTATCCTGACACCAATCAGATCTGAATCTCAGGCATATATGATGGTTGGAACAAGTAGATCAGAACAATATGATGGTTGGAACATTTTCCTAGAATTATAACATTGGTCTTTATGTAACCCAGTAAGGTGATTTCATGTCTAGCACACTTGGCCGGAGGACCCATTATTATAGTATCTAGTTCGACATGATCAGCCATTCCTCCATGAGGAAATTGTATGACTTATTTTATAAGTTGTTCCTGATGGATCCTTTGTGTATCCAAAGTCTGACCTTTACCTGATGACCATGTCAATGCAATCCCAAAGCATGTCTGTGGTACTTCGATCATCAACAAGAACATTGGAAGATGTAAGTGCATCAAGTGCCCCCTTAGTGGTTTTGGATTATTCATGACAAATACGTTGAGGAACTAATGAGTTTGTGAGTATACACAGCAGACAGAGTCCTAGAAGATTTGGTTTACCACATGGAAGACAACCCCTAAAAATGTATTTCTTGAAGTGAAGAAATCAGTGATGAAATTGGTACGGCCTTTGAAGAAATTGTTGTGAAGACTTTGAAGTTTTAAGACTTTATTTTCATAGTTTCTTTTCTTCTTCTTGAGTCATAGGAAAAATCATACTGTTAAAGAGGGTCTAGGTGAAACATTTTTCACATTTCCAAAGTGATGCTCAAACCCATTCAAACCTATACACAAAAGCCGCTTCGAGTGAAGCCTTTGTAAATCTCCAGTACAGTTGATGCAATTGGTAGCGACAGTGATGAGGTTCATGTATTCGCTGACAAATTTGGTCACACTAAGGAGTTAGGAGTTCACTAGTGCGTACTGCCAAAAAGTGAGGAAATTGAGCGCCCCGGCGAATTTGAGAGTTCAAATTCCGACCGTTGCTGCGCCGCGTGCCAGTTGTCAAGTGGATCCTTATCCTGACAACGGTTGAACCAGAGAAGGGCATTGATGAAAATTCATGTCGTGTTACCCCTAGCTATAAATAGCCACCCCCACAACCACTTGTTGGTTGGCTGCTCCAAGAGAACTTGACACTTGTCGTCAGAGAGCAACCCATCCTCCGAAGACTTTGAGAGAATCCTAAGTGAGGAAAAACCTGGAGCCAAAGTGATTGAGCATCACTGAAGAGATTGATCTACGTGATCCGACGCATGTTACCTTTGAAGAGTGTCATTCTTCTAGACGGTTAGGCGTCAAGTTCTGAGTACACCAAGACTCATTATGGTGTGCCGATGAACAAGTCTGTGAAGGCTTTGGAAGTCTACCTTGAAGACTTACCATGAGTGATTGGGCGAGGACTAAGTGACCTTAGCTCAAGAGGACTACGGAGAGGATTGTGTGTCCTCTAAGTTGCAATTCAGCCACCTCAACCAGACGTACGGTTGATGCAAGAACTGGAACTGGTCTACCAAATTCCATTGTCTTCACCAAGCCTACCTGGTTTCAAATTCCTCAACCCTCTCTTACTTTATTCCGTTGCTGATGAATTTGTGATCTGTGCTCTGATGATTTTGAAGTAAAGAATTTCATCTTACTATCCTCCATTTCCTTAGTTCATTTTCTTCATGCGTGAATGATTGTATGTTCGCATGTTCTTCAATCTTATGTATCCTGATTGCATGTACTCTGATTCTATGATGACTTAGTTTCCCTTGTGTTTCTATTTCTTCACTCTGATCTTTGTCAAATTCCTCAGAGTTTGACAAATTTGTAAAAATCTCCCATTCACCCCCTCTTGGAGTAAACATGCGCTTTCAATTGGTAGAAAAGCAAGGTACTCCCTTGTTTTGTGTGGTTTTGGTTTAACCACCTGGAGTTTTAGTTATGTCGACCCCAGGTATGATCAAGGTTTCTGCCGTGTGCCCTACCTTCGATGGCACAGACTATCCTTACTGGAAGAACAAGATGTGCATGATGTGGCACCCCAGCTCAGAGAGACCGGAACACCCAGTATTCCAACCCAGAGATCAAGTCTTCTGGAATACGACACTGCTTGGCATAGAACAAATCAACTCTTTATTACAAATGATACAGATACAGGGGTTCCGATATAACAGGAAATTACATTGGCACAGCGACACTATGCCTACCAAGGTTTCTCTATGCTAACAGCAGAACAACTCGTAGCAACGGAATAAAGACAATAATGATGGACTCAACTCCATAGGGACTCTAGCTGGAACGCTTATCCTAGCTCGCAAACTCGGGATCCGCGGCAAGCAAGCAAACATGACATGACTTGCAAATTGTCATGACACGCCATGTAAGTACTTTGAATGTACTTGCAAGCTCGCAGCAACCAAAAGCAATCAAGACAAACAACAGTATGGCATTTACAGGTTACTTAGCAAGGATGAACATGATACCACTAGAGCAATATGAGCATGCCATGAGAATTTTAACCATAGCACAACTAAAACCATATGAGATGAGCATGGCATAAGTATAAGCAAGACGATACTAGCATGCAACATGTTTAAACTATCATGATTCAACATACTCTGCTCGGGGGTTACCACGTAACCACCACGTGCATCAACTTACCATCGCAGACATCACACAATCATCTCAGGTTCAACCAAGCTTGGTATTAACAATACCGTAGTGACCACAAGACTACAAGGAGCTTGATCTTTATCCGGGATCATCACATGACACCAAAAATATCCACCACCTTCGGTATCCATGATACCACCGTGATCCTCTCACGATCACATAAAGATCAACCAACATTTTTCCTTATTGAACTAGGGTTATTATTAAGCAGGTTATTACTACTATTGTCTCATAGAGTGACCTACTCCGAACTGGGGCCATATCCGCGGGCATGGCTATCGATAGATTATACACTCTGCAGAGATTAGTACACTGTACCCATACTACAAAACCTAAGGCCTCGTACTCCCATTCTGATGGACAAACGATGTTCCGACAAAACCGACCTATTGCATGAAACTCTCCTGGCCACTCTGACAAATTCCCCTTTGGGTTAAGTCATGGGTGGCCCCGATGCCACTCTGGACATCCAATGGCCACCATCGTGGCAAAACTAAAATGGTCCTAAATGGGGACATGAGCTCAATACCAACCATGAGCACACAAGGCTTATGTCCGCCTACCTGATCAGGGTAGTGCGCACCCATAACCTTCCCTAGTTGGAGGCACCGGCGAGAGGCATGACAATAGACCGCATTAAGGTCTTCCCATAAAGACAAATGTGGTTGCACTGGTCAGTTCGTCTCGATGGCACTATGACTCAGCCAATAGGCGTTCAAGTTTAATTTAAGTCCTGTTTAACTTGAATGTAATGATCTGAGTTACAATAACATGATGAAATAGCAATGCATATGAGCATGATATCAACATGAGCATGGATGAGCAACATCACTACTTAACATATCAACAACAATAAATCATTCTCCAAATGCAACTAAGCATGGCATACCAATGAGCATGAATAACTCAAGTATAACCCTCATATGAACATAGCACGACTACTAGCATCGGAAAAAGACTTACTAGAGTATAACATGATAATAATACTAGCAGGTAATCATTTAACAAAGATAAGCATGGATTCACGAGCATATATATAGTGATACTATTCATCACCCAGGGTGTAGAATAAGTTATTCTTCACCCAAGGTAATCTTACGATCATTTCATAAATAAATTACGTTTCGAATTCAAATAGTTACATCCCTATTGATTCACTACGTAAAATTTGGCATAAGAAAAAATAAAAATATAGGTCATAAGACAAGAAAATTTGTAGTTTACATGTATTTTACATTATGTTTTTACGTTTGTAATTTTACATAACATATAATATATTTTACGACAATTATATATTTTCTTATGGTATCTTTTTACGTCAGAAATAAGACAAAACTTACAGAACGTAAAATTACCGTGCATTGATGATAAAATAGAGGGGGGTGAATAATAACTATTTCTCACCCAGGGTGACGAATAGTCAATCCTTATATATATATATATATATATATATATATATATATAGTGTTACTATTCATCACCCAGGGTGCATAATAAGTTTTCTTCACCCGAGATAATCTTACGATCATTTTATAATTAAATTACGTTTGTAATTCAAATAGTTACATTCCTATTGATTCACTACGTAAAGTTTGACATAAGAAAATAAAAATATAGGTCATAAAATAAGAAAATTTGCAGTTTATGTGTATTTTAGACTATATTTTTACGTTTGTAATTTGGCATAACATAAAATATTTTTTACGTCGATTATATATTTTCTTACGCTCCCTTTTTGCGTCGGAAATAAGACAAAACTTACGGAACGTAAAATTACGGTGCATTGATGGTAAAATAGAGGGGGTGAAGAATAACTATTCCTCACCTAGGGTGACGAATAGCGCGATCCTATATATATATATGACATTTTTTCCTACCACGAGTGTTAGTTACCACCACTTGAGTTTCATATGTTGTATGTAGTATCTATCAAATCGGAGAGTATGTACTTGTAGTGTGCAGTACATAAGAATGTTTAGGTAGTATATATACTACTTTTTAGGTACTATGTTGTAACGCCCTCAATGCGGCTATATCTCCCACGTGTCGAAGCACGACTTAGAGGCATAACCGCATTGAAAGCAATGTCGCAAGTGAGGTAATCTTCGCAAACAACCCATGTAATACATAAAGGGAAAGAGATACATAGTTGGCTTACAATCGCCACTTCACACAATTACATGAATAAAGCATTACATCAACCAGATACAATCAAGGTCCGACTACGGAATCAAAATAAAAGAAGACTACCCCAAAAGCTACACAGATCCCCGATCGTCCCAACTGGGCTCTGTTATGGTAATCTAGTTGCACCTGTTCTATTTTCAGTAAGTTAGTTCTCTGAATAATCCTGAAACATGCAGTGTACACGGTCAGGTTCAGTTTAGACAGTTAGTGTCAGGCTAGTATTTTCTTCAGACTTGTTGTAGTTTTCTTTGTTGCTGTAATCGTGGGTGTACTGGCCACGACTCTGTCCGTGGGACGGCGCGGGTAAAACGGATCATGGGCAGTGCATGCTGCGAGTTTGTTATACTTGAGAATAAGAGGAAGGAAACAAAAAGACGCAGGTTAAGCGCGTCGCAAAAATCTCTCCGTTCATTGCGTTCGTGCAGTTCTTCTTTCTCCTTCAGTTCGTATCGTGTGAGTGTCCACCTCGTGTGTGTTTGTTGATCCTGGGCCTGATCCTACATTTGGTATTCAGAGCGTTGGTTCATGGAGGCGGAGCACGGCGGCGGAGATAGGAGGAGTTCTGGCGGCGGCGAGCAGTGATGGGCGATACTTCACCGAAGAGCAGCGGCGGCGGAAAGTACACGCCGCCGGCGAAGAGGACCAGGGATGACGACACGGGCGCAGAGGTGGCGATCGTGCCGCGTGCACCGTCGAGGACCGGCGGCATCCCGATCCAGTACCCAATGCTCACAGACTCGAACTATGGTCTGTGGGCGGTGAAGATGAAGATCCTGCTGCGTCCATACAGCGTGTGGCCGGCGCTCGAGGGCACGGGCGAGTTTAACCAAAGCAGGGACGACGAAGCGTTTGCCGCACTCTCTCAGTCGGTTCCCGACTCGGTGATGATGGCGGTGGCTGAATGCACTACCGCCCACGAGGCCTGGGAGGCGATCCGGCGCATGCGCGTCGGCGAGGACCGTGTCAAGAAGGCGCGGGTCAAGCAGTTGAAGCGGCAGCTCGACCGCATGGAGATGGATGACGGTGAGTCTGTCAGTGTGTTTGCGCAGAAATTGATGACGCTCGTTGGAGAAATCCGATCGCTGGGCGAGACGGTGTCAGATGAGTCGATCATTGAGGTCCTCTTCAACGCCGTCCCGAGCCGGTTTGGGGACATCGTGAACACCATTGAGCAGTGGGGTGACCTCACTACCATGACCGTGTCGGAGGCAGTCGGTCGCCTCGCCGCGTTCGAAGAGAGCCAACGCGGGCGGCGGCGTCACTCCGGTGTGAAGGAGGACCAACTGATGTTCATGACACAGGCACTTGAACAGCTGATGAAGGGCAAAAAGGGGTCACCCGGAGCCGGCAGCAGTAACACCGATCGTGGACGTGGAGGAGGTCGAGGTCGCGGCGCTGGCCGCGGAGGCCGTGGTGACCGTGGACAAGCCGGGCGCGGTGAGAGAAAGGATGCCGGGAAGCAGAAGAAGCACCGCAAATTTGACATCACAAAGGTTAGGTGTTTCAATTGTAATGAAATGGGCCACTTTCAGTCTGACTGCCCGGAGCCAAAGCGCGAGCAGGCGAACTTTGCGCAGGCAGAAGAGGTTGAAGATGCTGCACTCCTTATGCTGGAGACATGTGAGATGATGCCTTCAGACCCCATCACCTCTGAACAAGTACTGTTGAATGAAGAGAAAGTGGCGCCTAAACTGACGGGTAGCCACGACGTCGCTTGGTACCTAGATACAGGGGCAAGTAACCACATGACTGGAGATGCACATAAGTTTTCTAAATTGGATGAAACAGTGAAGGGAAAGGTGAAATTTGGTGATGGTTCTGCAGTAGACATTTGTGGACGTGGATCGGTTCTCATACAATGTCTCACAGGTGAGCATCGTGTTCTTACCGATGTATACTTCATTCCTCGGCTCAAGAGTAATATCATCAGTCTGGGGCAGCTAGATGAAAATGGGTGCAAATATTCTAGTGAAGATGGGCTGATGACAGTATGGGATCGCTAGAGAAATGTCCTAGCTAGATTAAAGAGGACTAAGAACCGGATGTATATCTTAAACATCCAACCAACTGAACCTGTGTGTCTGTTGGCGCATGCTAAGGAGCAATCATGGCTGTGGCATATGAGGTATGGACATGTGAACTTTAGGTCACTCTGAGCACTTGCAACAGAGGGTATGGTAGATGGTATGCCGTACCTAGATCAGGTAGATAAGATCTGTGATGGGTGTATGATTGCTAAGCAGAGACGCCTCCCGTTCCCGGTTCAGGCCACTTACCGTGCAACGGAGCAACTTCAGCTCATTCATGCAGACTTATGTGGGCCTATAACGCCTGAAACGCCTGGTGGAAAGAGATACTTTCTTCTGGTAGTGGATGACCACTCTCGGTTTATGTGGATTACTCTGTTGCGGAGCAAAGATGAGGCTCTCAATGTACTATAGAAAATTCAGAAGGCAGCTGAAGTTGAAAGTGGGCATCAGTTGAAGGCAATTAGAACAGACCGAGGGGGTGAGTTTACCTCAAGAGAATTTATAGAGCACTGTGAGCAGCACGGAATCAAGCATTTTTGCACGTCACCATATAGCCCACAACAGAATGGTGTGGTCGAA
Organism: Triticum urartu; assembly: GCF_003073215.2. Taxonomy (NCBI): domain Eukaryota; kingdom Viridiplantae; phylum Streptophyta; class Magnoliopsida; order Poales; family Poaceae; genus Triticum; species Triticum urartu. The sequence continues at coordinate 208,671,717 of NC_053022.1, read as the reverse complement.
AGGAGAAACCAAACCGTCGTGGGCATGGCGCGCAGTTGGCTGAAAAGTATCGGGGTGCCAGCTCGGTTTTGGGGTGAAGCAGTGACCACTGCCGTGTATTTGCTGAACAGATCGTTGACAAAGAGTGTCAAGGGAAAAACACCGTATGAGGCATGGTATGAGAGAAAGCCGTCAGTCCAACATCTTCGCACTTTTGGTTGTGTTGCTCATGTGAAAAAGGTTGGGCCCGGCATGTCAAAGCTCTCTGACAGAAGCTCACAAATGGTCTTCATTGGTTATGAAACTGGCTCCAAGGCTTAGCGCATGTATGACCCGGAAAGTAAGAAACTTGTTGTATCACGAGATGCAGTGTTTGAGGAAGACAGGTGTTGGGATTGGAGCCTCTCGGGATCAGTGGATCAACGATGGAAGTTCATTTGTTGTCAGCTACCCAGAACAGCTAGTTTGTGATGGAGAAGAGGTAGCAGAAGACGTTGCCGTGGCAGAAGATTCACCAAGCAGAACTCCTACCATAGCAGCGCCTCGGCAGAGTCATAGAACAAGACGTGCCAACGACGGGGCTGCAATCCCGCTGGACCTAGAAGCCTCTCCGGTGTCCCCTGCTTATGCTCCTGGTTCTCCTAACACCCCGTACACCGAGCCTTCGCAGGGGCCACAAGGGAAGCGACTCCTCAATGAGATCTATGAGGAAACAGAGATCAAAGAAATAGATGCCAAGCTATGCCTGTTCGGCCTTGAGGAGCCTAGGAATCATGATGAAGCTCTAAAAGAGACCTGTTGGCAGAAGGCAATGAAATAGGAACTAAGCTCCATCCATGAGAACAACATATGGGAGTTGTGCGATCTCCCGAAAGGGCACAAACCAATTGGGCTGAAGTGGGTTTACAAGCTGAAGAAAGACCCCACTGGAGCAGTAATCAAACACAAAGCGAGGTTGGTTGCAAAGGGTTATGTACAGAGACAGGGAATTGACTTTGAAGAAGTTTTTGCCCCTGTCACGCGCTGTCAGACTTCTAGTTGCACTGGCAGCTCAATTTGGTTGGAAGATGCATCATATGGACGTTAAATCAGCCTTTCTTAATGGGGATCTGATTGAGGAGGTGTATGTATGCCAACCTCCAGGCTTCGAAGTTGTGGGTCAGGACAGCAAGGTGTGCAGACTGCGGAAGGCATTGTATGGTTTGCGTCAAGCACCGCGTGCATGGAATTCCAAACTAGACTGCACTTTAACAGAGATGGGGTTCGAGAAGTGTCCGTCAGATTCAGGGGTGTACAAGAGAACAAATGGCAAGCACACTCTGATTGTTGGGGTGTATGTTGACGACTTGATAATTACAGGAGGCAACTGACACTGATATAGCAGTTTTCAAAAGGCAAATGAAAACAAGATTCAGTATGAGCGATCTCGGGCTTCTTAGTTACTATCTTGGGATAGAAGTGAAGCAATCAGCTCGGGGAATTTCCCTATGTCAGTCAGCATATGCAGATAGAATTCTAAACAAGATGGGGATGCAGGACTGCAATCCAATTCACACTCCCATGGAGGCGAGGTTAAGGTTGACTAAGTCCAGTAAAGCACCATAGGTTGATCATACTCAGTACCGTAGCGTGGTTGGGAGCCTTCGCTATTTGGTCCACACTCGACCAGACATATGCTATGTTGTTGGTTATGTCAGTCGGTTTATGGAGAGGCCCACGACTGATCACATGGCAGCAATCAGGCACATCCCGAGGTATGTGAAAGGAACTCTGAACCTTGGATGTTTTTATGAGAAAGGAGCTGGAGAGAATCCACAACTTCTCGGATATTGTAACAGTGATTTAGCTGGGGATGTGGATGACCGCAAGAGCACTACAGGCATGATCTTCTTCCTAGGTGGGAGTCCAATTACATGGGCAACGCAAAAGCAGAGAGTTGTGGCTCTATCGTCTTGTGAAGCCGAATATGTAGCAGCCGCATCAGCTACATGCCAAGCAGTGTGGCTAGCTCGGCTCCTTGGAGAATTGTTGAACAGGGAGCCGGACAGAGTATTGCTGAAGGTTGATAACCAATCAGCAATTGCATTGTGCAAAAACCCAGTGTTCCATGAGAGAAGCAAGCATATAGACATTTGATATCATTATGTGAGAATTTGTGTCGAAGAAGAGCAAATCTCAGTGGAACATGTCAGAACAGAGGCGCAACTTGCTGACATATTGACCAAACCATTAGCAAGGGTGCGGTTTCAGGAAATGAAGGAGAAGATTGGGTTACAAAATTTTTAGCTGGTGCAACAATCTTAAGGAGGTGAAATGTTATGGTAATCTAGTTGCACCTGTTCTATTTTCAATAAGTTAGTTCTCTGAATAATCCTGAAACGTGCAGTGTACATGGTCAGGTTCAGTTTAGACAGTTAGTGTCAGGCTAGTCTTTTCTTCAGACTTGTCATAGTTTTCTTTGTTGCTGTAATCGTGGGTGTACTGGCCACGACTCTGTCCGTGTGATGGCGCGGGTAAAACGGATCATGGGCAATGCATGCTGCGAGTTTGTTATGCTTGAGAATAAGAGGAAGGAAACAAAAAGACGCAGGTTAAGTGCGTCGCAAAAATCTCTCCGTTCATTGCGTTCGTGTAGTTCTTCTTTCTCCTTCAGTTCGTATCGTGTGAGTGTCCACCTCGCGTGTGTTTGTTGATCCTGGGCCTGATCCTACAGGCTCCACTACTGAGCAACTGGAACGAAACAACACAACGGACAAAGTCTTCATCGAGCTCCTCCGGAGCTCAGTTGCGTCACCTGCTCGGTAACATCGGCACCTGCAAACTGGTTTTGGAAGTATCTATGAGTCACGGGGACTCAGCAATCTCACACCCTCGCGATCAAGACTATTTAAGCTTATGGGTAAGGTAAAAGGTATGAGGTGGAGCTGCAGCAAGCGACTATCATATATGGTGGCTAACTTACGCAAATGAGAGCGAGAAGAGCAGGCAAAGCATGGTCGATAAAATTATGATCAAGAAGTGATCCTAGAACAACCTACGTCAAGCATAACTCCAACACCGTGTTCACTTCCCGGACCCCGCCGGAAAGAGACCATCACAGTTACACACGCGGTTGATGCATTTTAATTAAGGTCAACTTCAGGTTTTCTACAACCGTACGTTAACAAATTCCCATCTGCCCATAACCGCGGGCATGGCCTTCGAAAGTTCAAATCCCTGCAGGGGTGTCCCAACTTAGCCCATCACAAGCTCCCACGGTCAACGAAGGATATTCCTTCTAGCGGGAAGACCCGATCAGACTCGGAATCCCGGTTACAAGACATTTCGGCAATGGTAAAACAAGACTAACAAAGCCACCCAGATGTGCCGACAAATCCTGATAGGAGCTGCACATATCTCGCTCTCAGGGCACACCGGATGAGCCAGACGTCGGGTGGGCCAGCCCAGAGTTGCCCCTGGTAGCTCCGGACATCGCTCAGTTGGACCAACACTCAGAGGAGCACTGGCCCGGGGGGGGGGGGTTAAAATAAAGATGACCCTTGGGCTGGCCTAACCCAAGGGAAAGAAAAGGCTAGATGGCGAATGGTAAAACCAATGTTGGGCCTTGCTGGAGGAGTTTTATTCAAGGCAAACTGTCAAGGGGTTCCCATTATAACCCAACCGCATAAGGAACGCAAAATCCGGGAACATAACACCGATATGACGGAAACTAGGGCGGCAAGAGTGGAACGAAACACCAGGCATAAGGCCGAGCCTTCCACCCTTTACCAAGTATATAGATGCATTAATTAGATAAGAGATATTGTGATATCCCAACAAGTAAACATGTTCCAAAAAGGAACAACATCTCCATGTTCCAACAAAGAACAAACTTCAATCTTCACCTGCAACTAACAACGCTACAAGAGGGGCTGAGCAAAGCAGTAACATAGCCAAACAACGGTTTGCTAGGACAAGGTGGGTTAGAGGCTTGGTTCAACAATATGGGAGGCATGATAAGCAAGTGGTAGGTATCGCAACATAGGCATAGCGAAAGAGCGAGCAACTAGCAAGCAAAGATAGAAGTGATTTCAAGGGTATGGTCATCTTGCCTGAGATCCCACAAGGAAGAAGAACGAGTCCATGAAGAAGATAAACGGACGAAGTCGAACGAATCCTCACAACATGACGTTATCGGAACCAACCCAAAGAAGCAACACCGGAAAGAAGCAAACAACATAGTAAACAACCAACACATAGACATGGCATGATGCACAAACAATTATGATGCATGTCCGGTTTAATGGAGCATGGCATGGCAAAGTGCACAAACAACACTACAAATTAAGTGGAACTCATTATGCAACGGAGTTGCATATTGAAGAAAACACCACATGACTTATTTCGTTCTCTCTCGTTTATGTACCCAACAAGATTAAATGTTGTTAGCATGGCAAGAGATGAAGCATAAAGAAACTACACATCTAGTCAAGGTTAAATGAGGCCGGAAGCAACGAACAACAAATCCGGAAACTCCTCATGTGCATATATTAGGTTAGGTCCTGTTATGCCCTAAACCATATTTTAGAGTTGTTTAACATGCAAAACAATGTCACCATGATAAACTAGGCAAAATTCTACCCCATTTACATATAAAGTTTATTAAATTCCGAGTTACGGTTAAATAGTTATGAATTAAAGCATTTTAACATGACATAGGAGCAAATTTACTCAAACAACATTTTAAACATTTTAAACATAGATGAAAGTTCGATATTATTAATCTACACAAAATTCTAAGCAACTTTCATATATAACTTGTTTTAATCCGATGCACGGTTGTGGAGATATTAAATGCATGATCTAGAGGGACTTTTCTGCAAAACTGGCACTCTCTGGGAAAATAGCTAAATCCGCTGGACAGGAAAAAAAATAGAGACGGGCCGAATCTGCTGGGACTGGGCTGCTCACATTGGGCCTCCTGGGTCGGCTTGTGGAGAAGTTGAGCGCATCTGGGGAGGCATGCTGGCGTTGGAGCTGGGCCGCGGTCAACGGTTGAAAGGGAGGCAGCCCAGGTGCGTGCGGTCGACGCAGGCGCGGTCAGCGAAGAACCACGGCGGCGGCGGCCGAACTACGGCGAGCGCGGCGCGCGGGAAAACGACGATGGGCGCGGTCGGCGAGATCGGGAACGAGCAGATCCTGGCGAGGGAACCTCGGGGCGCCGGATCTAGAACGGGAACGAACGAACTGGTGGCCCCTTCTCCATTCCTGGCGGCGAAGGCGAGCTCGAGGCCGGCGTCCCTGGCGGTGGAGGCTAGCTGCGAGGGAGAGAGAGATCCGGTGAGGGGAGGAAGGAGAACGGGAAGGGAAAAAGGGAGGCGAGGGCGACACTGGCCTGCTGCCGAGGTGACCGCCACGAGCAGCTCCGGCGAGCTTGTCGGCGGCGAGGAGATGGCGCAGCGGGGTAGAGTCCCTCGATCCAGGTCGGGATCGAGGAGGAAGCGGGAGGCCGGGCTCGCGTGGGCGCTCGTGGGCTGCGACGGCGGCAACAGATGGGCTCCGCGGGCCCCTCTCGGGCCTGGCGGGCCAGCGGCTGAGCGGAGGAGGCCAGGGGCGACGTGGCATCGTTCCGTTGGCTGCGGATGACCATGCGGTGGCGGCTGGCCACTAGGAGCGCGCCATGTGGCGCCGGCGAGGTGGCGGTGCGGGAAGAGGCCAAGGGTGGCGGTGACAAGTGGAGGCCAGGGAGGGGTTCGGCGCTGAAATTGAGGGGAGGGGGGCTAGAGGTAGGTGGAGGGCTAGGGATGCCAAAAATGGCATGGAGAGGGTATATATAAGGCAAGGGGGCTAGGGTTAGGGGGTTTGAGGCCGTTTCGGAGCCGTTCGATCTCGATCAGACGACCCGGAGCGGAGGAAGGTTAGATAGGTGGGCTAGTGGGCTGTGCTAGATAGAGATGGGCTGAGAAGAGGGGAGAGAGAGGCCCGGCCACAATTTTCGGAGACCGAAAACGTCCGACGTGTGCCCGGCTATAATACCACTATAGTTTAACGGTTGGGCTATCAAACAAACTCCGAATGCGATGAAACTTGGCAGGCGTCCTACCTACACTATAATAAGACCACACACCAACTCTCATCCCATTCCGAGAACATTTTCCGGCCACTTATAAAATATTATTTCGGACATGCCGCGGGCGCGTGCAAGTGTGTCTGGGCTCTGAACGGACAACCGACGGAACTGGGAGACGCGAACGAATGCAAGTTTTAAAACATGATGATGCAATGCAGATGATGACATGGCAAGATGCAACACGCAAGCAAATGACATGACAACAACAACGAATAACTGGAGGACACCTGGCACATCGGTCTTGGGGCGTTACATGTGTATCATATTTTGAGTATACTCTTTTTATATACAAATATATATGTATTTCACAAATATAATGAAAACCATGCGCCAACTTGTAATTTTTTCATGTGAGATTTGGAATATTTTATATATAGTATATGAACATACTTACAATGATAAAGTAATATTTATACTATCATATGGTAGTATATGGGACATGTGGGGTAACTACCACTGAATGGTAGGATGAATTTTCCCTATATCTATCCTATCACCTAGGGGTAGTTACTCCACATATCTCATATACTATCATATGATATTCTATATACTACTTTATCATTATAAGTATGTTTATATATTATATATAAGATAATCCAAGGTGAGTAACATAAAAAAATTGCAAGTTGGCCGATAGTTTTTATTATATTTGTGAAAATACGTATATATTTGTACTAAAATGGTGCGTACTAAAAATACAATGCATAGTACCTAAAAAGTACTACATATACTACCTAAACATTCTTATATACTACATACTACACATGCATACTCTTCGATCTGATAAATACTACATACAACATACAAATCTCAGGTGATGGTAAATATCACTGGTGGTAGATAAAATTTGACATTTTTTTTCCTACCATCAGTGGTAGTTACCGCCACATGAGTTTCATATGTTGTATGTAGTATCTATCAAATCAGAGAGTATGTACCCGTAGTGTGCAGTACATAAGAATGTTTAGGTAGTATATATACTATTTTTAAGTAGAGTATACTCTTTTTATATACAAATATATACGTATTTCACAAATATAATGAAAACATTGGCCAAATATATATATAACATTCAGAAAATATTAACATGCGCAAACAGTATTAATATTCAAGTGGGAACCATGGCTACTACAGGCCCATCATGCAAGTGGTTGTCGTGGCTTGCCTGAAGGTGAAAGATACACTGAGAAGGAGTGCGGTGAGGTCGTGGAACGATTTGGCCGAAATGATTCTCTCTTAAAAGGGGATAGATAAGGACAAGGGCAATATCATCATTTACAGTATGTGAGCACATAGTGAAAACGACACCAACAAAATGGGCTCGATGAGGCAAGAACGTGGGCTTTGGAATCACCTGATTCAAAGTTATGGACGATATAGATGAATGAATGCGAGGGACTAATCTGTAAAATAAATATCCACAAACAAGTCCCTGGTGGTTAAAACAGAGAGCGCCTTCTTTGGAGACACGCTTTCTGAAAAATAAAACGCACTTTCAGCCGTAGTAGAACCAGAGTACGCTTTCTACATATGAAAACGTCTTCCAGACCGAAGCAGTAGAAGACACACGCTTTCCGGAAGGGTAAACACATTTCAGCGAATGCGCTTCTACTTACTCACGCGGGCCCGGTGGCTGAGTGGCTGACGGTGGGTCCCGCGTTGACTCCTATCTCCTCTGGTCCTCCGTCTTCTACCTCGTCCGTGCCCGCAGAACAGAGGCGTGGCCCGGCGCCGGCGACCGTCCCGGCGGCTCGGTCCACCCTAGGCGCCGCTCCGGCCACCGAAATGACCAGAGTTGCGTGGCGCACCCGCCTGGAGGTAGCACACCGGCCGGAAACTGCAGGAGAGGGAGGGGCCTCGGCCGCGGCGGACTGCGACCACGGGCAAATCCGGGCACGACGCCACGGCCACGGGGAGGAGGCGGAGAGCTTCTAGGAAGGGACTAGGGTGGTGGTGGAGGATACTGGAGATGGTTAGATGGAGTGGCAGGAGCCGGGGCGCTCGAATTTGAGCGGGAGAGGGCACCGAACATGGAGGCAGAGGAAGGCGGGGAGGGCTTCTCCGGCGCGGTGGAGTGGTTGAGGAGGGAGCTGGGAGGAAGGTGAGGCTGGTGGTGAGCTCGGGAGGCTTCGGGAGCGGCTTAAATAGCCGGGGTGACGCGGTGCTTGGGCGTGACCGAAGTGATGCGTCGTTAGAGCTCTAGTGTGGGAAGGACTCGAAGGGGTGGCAGCTAGCTCGGCTTCGCGACGCGGCCGACCCGACTAGGAGCAGAGGGATGCGACAGCTCGGGAGGAAGAGGCTACGGGAAAGGAAGACAACGCGGTCACGGGCACTCACTGTGCATCGACGGGGACAACTCGCTGGGGAAGAATTCGGAGGGGGAGAGGGGTTCAGGGCGAAGGCGACAACAAGGGGAAGCTTCTAGACATGGCTAGGTGTCGAGGGCGCGAGGGAAACGGCCGGGGAGGAGGGACCCGAAGCAAAACAACACTCAGCTCGCGTCCATGGCATGCCAGGCTACGCAGTCACCGCGTGAAATCATGCACACAGTGCACTCTGTCATGCCACAAGTTGTCATCCGTGTAGTCCATCCAAGATAGGTTATGTCTGAGGTGATGATTCAACATAAGAAGCCAAGAGTTGATAGGAGGGATCAAGTTAAGTTTGCTGTTGCAAACATGGGACAGATGCTGGGGCAATAAGACATGGCCGTTAGATATAAAAGATGGTTCTTATGGTAGGAAGTACTACCGTCCTGTTAATTCTGAGGTGATTTGGACCAATATTTAATATAGTTGGTTTGCAACTGCGAAATATGGTCCAGAAAATGAATCATGAAGTGGCACTCATATAGAGTGTTGCCTGGGGCTGAAAATTGGCATGGCATGATGATTTGGTCATATGAGGGTGCCATAAAAATTTCATACCATTTGGATATGGCAAAATGATACTTCCTTCAAAGTGGTCTTTTCTGAACAGAAACTAAGAAAACTTCTAGGAAAATAATGGATGAATGAAATGAGCTCAAATTGTTTAGAGAGGTTTATATGGATAGTATAATTTCCTGATAATGTTTTACAAAAAATGAAACAATATAAAATATAGTTGCGTCACAACCTAAAAATCTGACCAGAAACCAATATTGGATGGTGTGCTCACATAGATTATTATATAGAGATGAAAATTGGTGGAGAGTCATGATATGAGTATACTAAGGACCATGCAAAATTTCAACTCATTTGGATTGCCCTAGCTAGTACTTCCTTCACAAAGGCTTCCATCTGACAGAAACTTTGGAAATTTGCTGAGGAAGATTCACTAGAAAAATCGAGTTTAGTTTTGTCATGTGTCAATGATATGGATAGGAAAGAGTGCCCAAAATTTTTGGAAGCAATCAAGAAAAGATAGGTGGCACTTCCTTCACAAAAGGCCACTCTGGATAGAAATGAAGAATGAATATTGGTGGATTATTTTTGGGCCAGGCAAGGAGAGTTTGGACATATTTGGGGCATATATGATCCAAAAAAATTATAATAATTATATGGGAATTTTTTGGATGAAAGAAAGGTAGGTTGCTTCACAGCCTAGGGCAAAAAGGATTATTCCTTTAATAGAAAAAAGAATATTCCAAATAAAAGAATATTGAGATTGGTCCATGATGGGAAATGACATGATGTTGAGATGGTTTTGAGGATGAGAAGCCACTTGGGAGAGGAATCAAAGGTGATCTCCTCAGGTTTCAAGTCCACAGAGGCACATAAAAGCAATTTCAAATAAAATCCCAAAGAAATTCAAATGAAAAAGAAAGGGCCAAAATCTAGGGTGTCACACATGCATCTTGAGGCAATTGACAATGACCTCTAGTTCATCGTTGAGAATGGTGTCCCCACTGTTACCCTGAGCATCAATGTTACTGATGTGAGGATATTCAATCAACTTGACTCTCAAGCGAAGAACATCATATGTGGACATCTCAACAAATGGTATTATGGTCGTGTGAGTGCACTGGAAACATCAAAGCTGATTTTGGATTGGCTTTCCAAGGTCAATGTGGGAGTTTCAACATAGCGTCACTCTCGAGTTGATGTGCTTTGCAATCTCTTCAATTGCTTCAAGAGGCTTGATAATGAAAATGTTCAGCAAACTTTCGATCTGCGCATAGATATTTCCAATAAGCTACAAGCACTAGGTGCTGGTGACATCACTGACCACGAGGTTGTCAAGAAATTGCTTAGGTCTCTTGATAGCTCCTTTAATACCTTGGCCCTGATGATACAAGAGCGTCCTGATTACAAGTCACTTGATCCCGCTGATATTCTTGAGAGGCTCAATACTCACGAATTTCTACAAGCGGAAAACAGAGACATGCATGGTCCCAGCTATGGTCGGCCTTGTGCCCTGAAGGCTAAGGCTAAATCAAAGGCAATTTCTGTTGGGGAACGTAGTAATTTCAAAAAAATTCCTATGCACACGCAAGATCATGGTGATGCATAGCAACGAGAGGGGAGAGTGTTGTCCACGTACCCTCGTAGACCGTAAGCGGAAGTGTTAGCACAACACGGTTGATGTAGTCGTACGTCTTCACGATCCAACCGATCAAGTACCGAACGTACGGCACCTCCGAGTTCAGCACACGTTCAGCCCGATGACGTCCCTCGAACTCCGATCCAGCCGAGTGTTAAGGGAGAGTTTCGTCAGCACGACGGCATGGTGACGATGTTGATGTTCTACCGACGCAGGGCTTCGCCTAAGCACCACTACAGTATTATCGAGGTGGACTATGGTGGAGGGGGGCACCGCACACGGCTAAGAGACGATCAACTTGATCAACTTGTGTGTCTAGAGGTGCCCCCCTGCCCCTGTATATAAAGGAGCAAGGGGGGAGGCGGCCGGCCTAGGAGGAGGGTGCGCCAAGGGGGGAGTCCTACTCCTACCGGGAGTAGGACTCCTCCTTTCCTTGTTGGAGTAGGAGAGAAGGAAATAGGAGGAGAGGGAGAAGGAAAAGGGGGCTGCACCCCTTGTCCAATTCGGACCAGAGGGGGGGCACATGCCTCCTTCCTTTTGGTCTCTCTCCTCTATTCCCGTATGGCCCAATAAGGCCCATATACTCCCCGGCGAATTCCCGTAACTCTCCGGTACTCCGAAAAATACCCGAATCACTCGGAACCTTTCCGAAGTCCGAATATAGTCGTCCAATATATCGATCTTTACGTCTCGACCATTTCGAGACTCCTCGTCATGTCCCCGATCTCATCCGGGACTCCGAACTCCTTCGGTACATCAAAACATATAAACTCATAATATAACTGTCATCGTAGCGTTAAGCGTGCGGACCCTACGGGTTCGAGAACTATGTAGCATGACCGAGACACGTCTCCGTCAATAACCAATAGCGGAACCTGGATGCTCATATTGGCTCCCACATATTTTACGAAGATCTTTATCGGTCAAACCGCATAACAACATATGTTGTTCCCTTTGTCATCGGTATGTTACTTGCCCGAGATTCGATCGCCGGTATCTCAATACCTAGTTCAATCTCGTTACCGGCAAGTCTCTTTACTCGTTCCGTAATACATCATCCCGCAACTAACTCATTAGTTGCAATGCTTGCAAGGCTTATAATGATGTGCATTACCGAGTGGGCCCAGAGATACCTCTCCGACAATCGGAGTGACAAATCCTAATCTCGAAATACGCCAACCCAACAAGTACCTTCGGAGACACCCGTGGAGCACCTTTATAATCACCCAGTTACGTTGTGACATTTGGTAGCACACAAAGTGTTCCTCCGATAAACGGGAGTTGCATAATCTCATAGTCATAGGAACATGTATAAGTCATGAAGAAAGCAATAGCAACAAACTAAACGATCACGTGCTATGCTAACGGAATGGGTCAAGTCAATCACATCATTCTCTAATGATGTGATCCTGTTAATCAAATAACAACTCATGTCTATGGCTAGGAAACTTAACCATCTTTGATTCAACGAGCTAGTCAAGTAGAGGCATACTAGTGACATACTGTTTGTCTATGTATTCACACATGTATTTTGTTTCCGGTTAATACAATTCTAGCATGAATAATAAACATTTATCATGATATAAGGAAATAAATAATAACTTTATTATTGCCTCTAGGTCATATTTCCTTCAGTCTCCCACTTGCACTAGAGTCAATAATCTAGTTCACATCGCCATGTGATTTAATACCAATAGTTCACATCACCATGTGATTAACACCCATAGTTCACATCGACATGTGACCAACACCCAAAGGGTTTACTAGAGTCAATAATCTAGTTCACATCACTATGTGATTAACACCCAAAGAGTACTAAGGTGTGATCATGTTTTGCTTGTGAGAAAAGTTTAGTCAACGGGTCTGCCACATTCAGATCCGTATGTATTTTGCAAAATTCTATGTCAACAATGCTCTGCACGGAGCTACTCTAGCTAATTGCTCCCACTTTCAATATGTATCCAGATTGAGACTTACAGTCATCTGGATCAGTGTCAAAAACTTGCATCGACGTAACCCTTTACGACGAACCTTTTGTCACCTCCATAATCGAGAAACATATCCTTATTCCACTAAGGATAATTTGACCGCTGTCTAGTGATCTACTCCTAGATCACTATGATACTCCCTTGCCAAAAACAGTGTAGGGTATATAATAGATCTGGTACACAACATGGCATATGGCTGAGGCATAGGGAATGACTTTCATTCTCTCTCTATCTTCTGTCGTGGTCGGGTTTTGAGTCTTACTCAACTTCACACCTTGTAACACAGGCAAGAACTCCTTTTTGACTGTTCCATTTTGAACTACTTCAAAATCTTGTCAAGGTATGTACTCATTGAAAAACTTATCAAGCGTCTTGATCTATCTCTATAGATCTTGATTCTCAATATGTAAGCAACTTCACCGAGGTCTTTCTTTGAAAAACTCCTTTCAAACATTCCTTTATGCTTTGCAGAATAATTCTATCATTTCCAATCAATAATATGTCATTCACATATAATATCAGAAATGTTGTAAGCTCCCACTCACTTTCTTGTAAATACAGGCTTCACCGCAAGTCTGTACAAAACTATATGCTTTGATCAACTTATCAAAGCGTATATTCCAACTCCGAGATGCTTGCACCAGTCCATAGATGGATCGCTGGAGCTTGCATATTTTGTTAGTACCTTTAGGATTGACAAAACCTTCTGGTTGCATCATATACAACTCTTCTTTAATAAATCCATTAAGGAATTGCAGTTTTGTTTATCCATTTGCCAGATTTCATAAAATGCCGGCATGCTAACATGATTTGGACAGACTTAAGCATAGATACGAGTGAGAAACTCTCATCGTAGTCAACACCTTGAACTTGTCGAAAAACCTTTTTGCGACAATTCTAGCTTTGTAGATAGAACACTACTATCAGCGTCCGTCTTCCTCTTGAAGATCCATTTAATCTCAATGGCTCGCCGATCATTGGGCAAGTCAATCAAAGTCCATACTTTGTTCTCATACATGGATCTCATCTCAGATTTCATGGCCTCAAGCCATTTCGCGGAATCTGGGCTCATCATCGCTTCCTCATAGTTCGTAGGCTCGTCATGGTCAAGTAACATGACCTCAGAACAGGATTACCGTACCACTCTGGTGCGGATCTCACTCTGGTTTACCTACGAGGTTCGGTAGTAACTTGATCTGAAGTTACATGATCATCATCATTAGCTTCCTCACTAATTGGTGTAGTAGTCACAGGAACAGATTTCTGTGATGAACTACTTTCCAATAAGGGAGCAGGTACAGTTACCTCATCAAGTTCTACTTTCCTCCCACTCACTTCTTTCGAGAGAAACTCCTTCTCTAGAAAGGATCCATTCTCAGCAATGAATATCTTGCCTTCGGATCTGTGATAGAAGGTGTACCCAACATTTTCTTTTGGGTATCCTAGACAGATACTTCTCCGATTTGGTTCGAGCTTATCAGGTTGAAACTTTTTCACATAAGCATTGCACCCTCAAACTTTAAGAAACGACAGCTTAGGTTTCTTGCCAAACCATAGTTCATACGGTGTCGTCTCGACGGATTTAGATAGTGCCCTATTTAACGTGAATGCAGCCGTCTCTAATGCATAACCCCAAAACAATAGTGGTAGATCGGTAAGAGACATCACAGATCGCACCATATCTAATAAAGTACGGTTATGACGTTCGGACACACCATTACACTGTGGTGTTCCAGGTGGCATGAGTAGTGAAACTATTTCACATTGTTTTAACTGAAGGCCAAACTCGTAACTCAAATATTTTACTTCTGCGATCATATCGTAGAAACTTTTATTTTTGTTACGATGATTCTCCACTTCACTTTGAAATTCTTTGAACTTTTCAAATATTTCAGACTTGTGTTTCATCAAGTAGATATACTAATATCTGCTCAAATCATCTGTGAAGATCAGAAAATAATGATACCTGCCACGAGCCTCAATATTCATCGGACCACATACATCAGTATGTATGATTTCCAACAAATCTGTTGCTCGCTCCATTGTTCCGGAGAACGGAGTCTTAGTCATCTTGTCCAGGAGGCATGGTTCGCAAACATAAACTGATTCATAATCAAGTGATTCCAAAAACCCATCAGCTGGAGTTTCTTCAGTGCTTTACACCAATATGACCTAAACGACAGTGCCACAAATAAGTTGCACTATCATTATTAACTTTGCATCTTTTGGCTTCAATATTATGAATATGTGTATCACTACGATCGAGATCCAACAAAACCATTTTCATTGGGTGTATGAACCATAGAAGGTTTTATTCATGTAAACAGAACAACAATTATTCTCTAACTTACAATGAATAACCGTATTGCAATAAACATGATCCAATCATATTCATGCTCAACGCAAACACCAAATACACTTATTTAGGTTCAACACTAATCCCGAAAGTATAGGGAGTGTGCGATGATGATCATATCAATCTGGAACCATTTCCAATACACATCGTCATTTCACCCTTAACTAGTCTCTGTTCATTCTGCAACTCCTGTTTCGAGTTACTATTCTTAGCAACTGAACCAGTATCAAATACCGAGGGGTTGCTATAAACACTAGTAAAGTACACATCAATAACATGTATATCAAATATAGCATTGTTCACTTTGCCATCCTTCTTATCCGCAAATACTTGGGGCAGTTCCACTTCCAGTGACCAGTCCCTTTGCAGTAGAAGCACTTAGTCTCAAGCTTAGGTCCAGACTTGGGCTTCTTCACTTGAGCAGCAACTTGCTTGCCGTTCTTCTTGAAGTTCCCTTTCTTTCCCTTTCCCTTTTCTTGAAACTAGTGGTCTTGTTAATCATCAACACTTGATGCTCTTTCTTGATTTCTACCTTCATCGATTTCATCATCATGAAAAAACTCGGGAATCATTTACGTCATCCCTTGCATACTATAGTTCATCACGAAGTTCTACTAACTTGGTGATGGTGACTAGAGAATTCTGTCAATCACTATTTTATCTGGAAGATTAACTCCCACTTGATTCAAGCGATTGTAGTACCCAGACAATATGAGCACATGCTCACTGCTTGAGCTATTCTCCTCCATCTTTTAGCTATAGAACTTGTTGGAGACTTCATGTCTCTCAACTCGGGTATTTGCTTGAAATATTAACGTCAACTCATGGAACATCTCATATGGTCCATGACGTTCAAAACGTCTTTGAAATCCCGATTCTCAGCTGTTAAGCATGGTGCACTAAACTATCAAGTAGACATCATATTGAGCTAGCCAAACGTTCATGACGTCTGCATCTGCTCCTGCAATAGGCCTGTCACCTAGCGGTGCATCAAGGACATAATTCTTCTGTGCAACAATGAGGATAATCCTCAGATCACGGATCCAATCCACATCATTGCTACTAACATTTTCAACTTAGTTTTCTCTAGGAACATATCAAAAATAAAATAGAGGAGCTAAACGCGAGCTATTGATCTACAACATAGATATGCTAATACTACCAGGACTAAGTTCATGATAAATTAAAGTTCAATTAATCATATTACTTAAGAACTCCCACTTAGATAGACATCCCTCTAATCCTCTAAGTGATCACGTGATCCAAATCAACTAAACCATGTCCGATCATCACGTGAGATGGAGTAGTTTCAATGGTGAACATCACTATGTTGATCATATCTACTATATGATTCACGCTCGACCTTTCGGTCTCAGTGTTCCGAGGCCATATCTGCATATGCTAGGCTCGTCAAGTTTAACCTAAGTATTCTGCGTGTGCAAAACTGTTTTGCACCCGTTGTAGATGGACGTAGAGCTTATCACACCCGATCATCACGTGGTGTCTGGGCACGACGAACTTTGGCAACGGTGCATACTCAGGGAGAACACTTTTTATCTTGAAATTTAGTGAGAGATCATCTTATAAAGCTACCGTCGAACTAAGCAAAATAAGATGCATAAAAGATAAACATCACATGCAATCAAAATATGTGACATGATATGGCCATCATCATCTTGTGCCTTTGATCTCCATCTCCAAAGCATCGTCATGATTTCCTTCGTCACCGGCATGACACCATGATCTCCATCATCTTGATCTATATCAATGCGTCGTCACACGGTCGTCTCGCCAACTATTGCTCTTGCAACTATTGCTATCGCATAGCGATAAAGTAAAGTAATTATTTGGGGCTTGCATCTTATGCAATAAAGAGATAACCATAAGGCTTTTGCCAGTTGCCGATAACTTCAACAAAACATGATCATCTCATACAACAACTTATATCACGTCTTGACCATATCACATCACAACATGCCCTGCAAAAACAAGTTAGACGTCCTCTACTTTGTTGTTGCAAGTTTTACGTGGCTGCTAACGGGCTTAGCAAGAACCGTTCTTACCTACGCATCAAAACCACAACGATAGTTTGTCAAGTTGGTGCTGTTTTAACCTTCGCAAGGACCGGCGTAGCCACACTCGGTTCAACTAAAGTTGGAGAAACTGACACCCGCCAGCCACCTGTGTGCAAAGCACGTCGGTAGAACCAGTCTCGCGTAAGCGTACGCGTAATGTCGGTCCGGGCCGCTTCATCCAACAATACCGCCGAACCAAAGTATGACATGCTGGTAAGCAGTATGACTTATATCGCCCACAACTCACTTGTGTTCTACTCGTGCACAATATCAACGCATAAAACCTAGGCTCTGATGCCACTGTTGGGGAACGTAGTAATTTAAAAAATTCCTACGCACACGCAAGATCATGGTGATGCATAGCAACGAGAGGGGAGAGTGTTGTCCACGTACCCTCTGTAGACCGAAAGCGGAAGCGTTAGCACAACGCGGTTGATGTAGTCGTACGTCTTCACGATCCGACCGATCAAGTACCGAACTACGGCACCTCCGAGTTCAGCACACGTTCAGCCCGATGACGTCCCTCGAACTCCGATCCAGCCGAGTGTTGAGGGAGAGTTTCGTCAGCACGACGGCATGGTGACGATGTTGATGTTCTACCGACGCAGGGCTTCGCCTAAGCACCGCTACAGTATTATCGAGGTGGACTATGGTGGAGGGGGGCACCGCACACGGCTAAGAGACGATCAACTTGATCAACTTGTGTGTCTAGAGGTGCCCCCTGCCCCTGTATATAAAGGAGCAAGGGGGGAGGCGGCCGGCCTAGGAGGAGGGCGCGCCAAGGGGGGAGTCCTACTCCTACCGGGAGTAGGACTCCTCCTTTCCTTGTTGGAGTAGGAGAGAAGGAAATAGGAGGAGAGGGAGAAGGAAAAGGGGGCTGCACCCCTTGTCCAATTCGGACCAGAGGGGGGGCACATGCCTCCTTCCTTTTGGTCTCTCTCCTCTATTCCCGTATGGCCCAATAAGGCCCATATACTCCCCGGCGAATTCCGGTAACTCTTCCGGTACTCCGAAAAATACCCGAATCACTCAGAACCTTTCCGAAGTCCGAATATAGTCGTCCAATATATCGATCTTTATGTCTCGACCATTTCGAGACTCCTCGTCATGTCCCCGATCTCATCCGAGACTCCGAACTCCTTCGGTACATCAAAACATATAAACTCATAATATAACTGTCATCGTAGCGTTAAGCGTGCGGACCCTACGGGTTCGAGAACTATGTAGACATGACTGAGACACGTCTCCGGTCAATAACCAACAGCGGAACCTGGATGCTCATATTGGCTCCTACATATTCTACGAAGATCTTTATCAGTCAGACCGCATAACAACATACATTGTTCCCTTTGTCATCGGTATGTTACTTGCCCGAGATTCGATCGTCGGTATCTCAATACCTAGTTCAATCTCGTTACCGGCAAGTCTCTTTACTCGTTCCGTAATACATCATCCCGCAACTAACTCATTAGTTGCAATGCTTGCAAGGCTTATAGTGATGTGCATTACTGAGTGGGCCCAGAGATACCTCTCCGACAATCGGAGTGACAAATCCTAATCTCGAAATACGCCAACCCAACAAATACCTTCGGAGACACCTGTAGAGCACCTTTATAATCACCCAGTTACGTTGTGACGTTTGGTGGCACACAAAGTGTTCCTCCGGTAAACGAGAGTTGCATAATCTCATAGTCATAGGAACATGTATAAGTCATGAAGAAAGCAATAGCAATAAACTAAACGATCAAGTGCTATGCTAACGGAATGGGTCAAGTCAATCACATCATTCTCCTAATGATGTGATCCCGTTAATCAAATGACAGCTCTTTGTCTATGGCTAGGAAACATAACAATCTTTGATTAATGACCTAGTCAAGTAGAGGCATACTAGTGACACTCTGTTTGTCTATGTATTCACACATGTATCATGTTTCCAGTTAATACAATTCTAGCATGAATAATAAACATTTTTCATGATATAAGGAAATAAATAATAACTTTATTATTGCCTCTAGGGAATATTTCCTTCAATTTCTTCGTCAGAAGAAGTATCTGAATGCAGTACAGATGATGCTGAGAAAATTGGCAGAGAACTGGCCATGCTCGTGAGGAAGTTCTAGAAGTTCTCCAAAAGGAACCGCTTTGTAAAGTCTTCAAAGTTTAGGAATAGATGATGACATGATGTAGACACGATCTATGCATCTAGGAATAGATCCCATCTTGTTGTCCATAATGATACGTCCATTTTGCATCATGTTTTCTTACTGATATTTATAATGTTTTAATGCATAATAATGATATATGGAATAATTCTAATGCCTTTTCTCTCATAATATGCAAGGTTTACACAAAGAGGGAGAATGCAGGCAGCTGGAATACTAGACCTAAAAAAGCTATGCCAGATTTACCTATTCTGCACATCTCCAAATGAGCAAAAAATTTACGGAGATTTTTTTTGGAATATATAAACAATACTGGAGCAAATAACTACCGGAGGGGGCCCAACTGGGGAGCACAAGACACCAGGGCGTGCCAGGGCCCCAGGCACGCCCTGGTGGGTTGTGCTCTAGTATATAAGTTATTTTGACCTAGAAAAAAATCACGAGAGGACTTTCGGGATGGAGCACCGCTGTCTCGAGGCAGAACTTGGGCATGAACACTTTTGCCCTCCGGCGGAGTGATTCCGTCGGGGGAACTTCCCTCCCAGAGGGGGAAATCATCGCCATCGTCATCACCAACCACCCTCTCATCTTTGGGAGGCCAATATTCATCAACATCTTCGACAACACCATCTCCTCTCAAACCCTAGTTCATCTCTTGTGTTCAATCTTTGTACTGGAATGTCAGATTGGTACCTGTGGGTGACTAGTAGTGTTGATTACATCCTGTAGTTGATTACTATATGGTTTATTTGGTGGAAGATTATATGTTCAGATCAATTATGCTATTTAATACCCCTCTATCTTGAGCATGATTATCATTTGTGAGTAGTTACTTTTGTTCTTGAGGCCACGGGAGAAATCTTGTTGCAAGTAACCATGTGAACTTTATATGTGTTTGATACATTGATGATATGTATGTTCTGATTCCCTTAGTGGTGTCATGTGAACTTTAGCTACATGGCACTTCACCATATTTGGGCCTAAGGGAATGCGTTGTGGAGTAGTTATTAGATGATGGGTTGCTAGAGTGACAAAAGCTTAAACCCTAGTTTATGCGCTACTTTGTAAGGGACTGATTTGGATCCAAAAGTTTAATGCTATGGTTAGATTTTATCTTAATAATTTTCTCATAGTTGTGGATGCTTGCGAGGGGGGTAATCATAAGTAGGAGGTTTGTTCAAGTAAGAACATCACCTAAGCACTGGTCCAACCACATATCAAATTATCAAAGTAGCGAACACGAATCAAACCAACATGATGAAAGTGACTCGATGAAATTCCCGTGTACCCTCAAGAACGCTTTGCTTATTATAAGAGACCATTTTGGCCCGTGCTTTGTGATACGTCTCCAACGTATCTATAATTTTTTATTTTTTCATGCTATTATATTATCTGTTTTGGATGTTTAATGGGCTTTAGTATGCTCTTTTATATTATCTTTGGGACTAACCTATTAACCAAAGGCCTAGTGCCAGTTTTTGTTTTTTTTGTCTATTTTAGAATTTCGTAGAAAAGGAATACCATACGGAGTCCAAACAGAATGAAACCTTTGTGATGATCTTTCTTGGACCGAAACCAATCCAGAAGACTTGGAGTCAAAGTCTGGAACTCCACGAGGCGGCCACAAGGCAGGAGGGTGCGCCTAGGGGGATAGGCGTGGCCCCACCCTCGTGGGCCCCTCGTAGCTCCACCGACGTACTTCTTTTGCCTATATATACTCTTATACCCTAGACCGATCATAGAGATCCACGAAACCACTTTTCCACTGCCGCAACCTTCTGTACCCGTGGGATCCCATCTTGGGGCCTCTTCCGGCGATCTGCCGGAGGGGGAATCAATCATGGAGGGCTTCTACATCAACACCATGGCCTCTCCGATAAAGCATGAGTAGTTTACCACAGACCTTCGGGTCCATAGTTATTAGCTAGATGGCTTCTTCTCTCTCTTTGATTCTCAATACAAAGTTCTCCTCGATGTTCTTGGAGATCTATTCGATGTAATACTCTCTTGACGTGTGTTTGCCGAGATTCGATGAATCATGGGTTTATGAACAAGATTATCTATGAATATTATTTGCTTCTTCTCTGAATTCTTATATGCATGATTTGATATCTTTGCAAGTCTCTTCGAATTATTGGTTTAGTTTGGCCTACTAGATTGATCTTTCTTGCAATGGGAGAAGTGCTTAGCTTTGGGTTCAATCTTGCAGTGTTTAGCTTTGGGTTCAATCTTGCAGTGTCCTTTCCTAGTGACAGTAGGGGTAGCAAGGCACGTATTGAATTGTTGACATCAAGGATAAAAAGATGGGGGTTATATCATATTGTTTGATTTTATCCCTCTACATCATGTCATCTTGCTTAATGTGTTACTATGTTCTTATGAACTTAATACTCTAGATGCATTCTGGATAGCGGTCAATGTGTGGAGTAATAGTAGTAGATGCAAAATCGTTTCGATCTATGTGATACGGACGTGATGCCTATATTCATGATCATTGCCTTAGATATCTTCATAACTATGCGCTTTTCTATCAATTGGTCGGCAGTAATTTGTTCACCCACCGTAATACATGCTATCTTGAGAGAAGCCACTAGTGAAACCTATGGCCCCCGGGTCTCTTTCTTATTATATTGCATCTCTTTTATTTACATCACATCTTGTTTACTATTTTGCAATCTTTACTTTCCAATCTAATCAAAAAAATACCAAAAATGTTTACTTTACTATCTTTATTAGATCTCACTTTTGCGAGTGACCGTGAAGGGATTGACAACCCCTTTATCACGTTGGTTGCAAGGTTCTTGATTATTTGTGCAGGCACTAGGTTACTTGTGCATTATCTCCTACTTGATTGATACCTTGGTTCTCAAAACTGAGGGAAATACTTACTCTACTTTGCTGCATCACCCTTTCCTCTTCAAGGGAAAACCAACGCATGCTCAAGAGGTAGCAAGAAGGATTTCTGGCGCCGTTGCCGGGGAGATCTACGCAAAGTCAATACATACCAAGTACCCATCATAAACTCTTCTCCCTCGCATTACATTATTTTCCATTCGCCTCTCGTTTTCCTCTCCCCCACTTCTAAAACAATTTTCAAAAATATTTGCCCTTTTCTTCGCCCTTGTTCCGTTCGTCCTTCTGTTTGCTGGAATTACCATGTGCCTTATATTTTCTTGCATCCTCACTTGCTAAAATCTATTGATATGGATCCTCACCCACTTGCTAATCTTTTTAAAAGATCCAATTATGATGAACCAATTTGTAGTGAGTTGAGTGCACTAGATTATCTTTATGAGGTTTTGCTTCAAATTCGTGAATCTGAGAACTTTGATGAAGTGTTGAAAGAAGAAAATTATAAACTGATTCGTGATAGCCCCTTGAATGAAAATCATGATTGCAATGATGTTATTATAAATTATATTAATGTCAATTGTGTTAATGATATGAAAAACCCTAAGCTTGGGGATGCTAGTTTTGCTATGTCCACTACTTGTTGCAATGATCATGATTGGGGTGATTCTTCTTATGATCTCGAAAATTTATTTAAGCCCCATGATGAATATGAGGTTGATAATAATGTTTGCAATAATACTGAAAGTTGGTTTGGAAGAGTTTCAATTTTAGATCCCACATATTTGGATAATGTTCAATCTTATGCAGTTTTTGATAAAAGTGGGTTTGGAGAGGTCATGACTTTAGTTAATGATATTCCCACTATTTTGGAAGAGTGTCAACTTTGCATACATGTGGATCATGTAGAGAAAATTTTATGTGATAGCTATATTGTTGAATTTGAATACGATCCTACATGCAATTATTATGAGAGAGGAAATATGCTTGTAGAAATTTTCATGTTACTAAATTACCTCTCGTCATGTTGAGATTGCCATTGTTTCTTCTTCCATGCATATGCTAGTTTTTGCTTGTCTTGATAATTTTTTTGCTTATAAAATGCCTATGAATAGGAAGT
This sequence comes from Triticum urartu, assembly GCF_003073215.2. Taxonomy (NCBI): domain Eukaryota; kingdom Viridiplantae; phylum Streptophyta; class Magnoliopsida; order Poales; family Poaceae; genus Triticum; species Triticum urartu. The sequence continues at coordinate 208,648,554 of NC_053022.1, read as the reverse complement.
ATGTTAGACTTAGATGTGTTTGTCACGTGTTTTATGATGCTCCCTTCGTGTTTCAATTGCTATCTTTCATGTGAGCATCATTAAAATTATAGATGCCTAGCTAGGGGCGTTAAACGATAGCGCTTGTTGGGAGGCAACCCAATTTTATTTTTGTTCTTTGCTTTTTGTTCCTGTTTAGTAATAAATAATTCATATATCTTATGTTATGATTGTGTTTTTTATGTTTTAATTAGTGCTTGTGCCAAGTAAAGCCTTTAGGATCTTCTTGGGTGATTGTTGTTTGATCTTGCTGATAAAAACAGAAAGTATGCGCTCACGAAAATAATTATAATTTTTTACCGGAGAGCGATAAAATACCAATTCCAACTGCAGTAGATCAATATACTTTTTATCCTGGTCTTCCTAATTTTTCAGAATTTTTGGAGTTATAGAAGTATTCGAAACCTCCAGATTGCTACAGACTGTTCTGTTTTTGACAGATTCTGTTTTTCCTGTGTTGTTTGCTTATTTTGCTGGATCTATGAGTAGTATCGGGGGGGGGGGGGGGGGGGGGGGGGGGGGGGGGGGTATGAACCATAGAGAAGTTGTATTACAGTATGTTTAACACCATTATAAATAAATAATGAGTTCATCACAGTACCTTAAAGTGGTGGTTTATTTTTTTATACTAACAGAGCTCATGAGATTTTCTGTTGAAGTTTTGTGTTGTGAATTTTTCAAGTTTTTGGGTAAAGATTTGATGGATTTTGGAAAAAGGAGTGGAAAGAGCCTAAGATTGTGAATGCCCAAGGTACCCCAAGGTAAAATTCAAGGACAACCAAAAGCCTAAGCTTGGGGATGCCCCGGAAGGCATTTCCTCTTTCGTCTTCGTCTATCGGTAACTTTACTTCAGGCTATATTTTCATTCACCACATGATATGTAACACCCTCGATGCGACTATATCTCCCACGTGTCGAGGCACGACTTATAGGCATAATCGCATTGAAGGTATATATCGCAAGTTAGGCAATCTTCACAACATCCCATGTAATATGATAATAAAAGGGGAGATAACATAGTTGGCTTACACTCGCCACGTCAATCAAGTACATAAACCACATTACATCAACCAAACACTCATGGCCCGACTACGGCGCCAAAATAAAAGAGAACCCAACATGCGACACGGTCCCGATCACCCCCAACTGGGCACCACTACTGATCATCAGGAAAGGAAACATAGTAACGTTGAGAGTCTTCGTTGGACTCCCACTTGAGCTCAATCACGTCACCTGGAGTGGAATCATCGGGCCCTGCATCTGGTGTAATAGTAATCTGTGAGCCATAGGGACTCAGCAATCTCGTACTCTCACGATCAAGACTATTTAAGCTTATAGGTAAGGCAAGGTAAATATGTGGAGCTGCAGCAAGCGACTAGCAAATATGGTGGCTATCCCGTTCGCAAGAGAGAGCGAGAAGAGGAGGCAAAGCGTGAGCGAGAAACTAGAGGACTGAAGGAAATATGCCCTAGAGGCAATAATAAAGTTATTATTTATTTCCTTATATCATGATAAATGTTTATTATTCATGCTAGAATTGTATTAACCGGAAACATAATAATGTTATGCGGTTTGACCGATAAAGATCTTCGTAGAATATGTAGGAGCCAATATGAGCATCCAGATTCTGCTATTGGTTATTGACCGGAGACATGTCTCGGTCATGTCTACATTGTTCTCGAACCCGTAGGGTCCGCACGCTTAAGGTTACGATGACAGTTATATTATGAGTTTATGCATTTTGATGTACCGAAGTTTGTTCGGAGTCCCGGATGTGATCACGGACATGACGAGGAGTCCCGAAATGGTCGAGACGTAAAGATTGATATATTGGAAGCCTATGTTTGGATATCAGAAGTGTTCCGGATGAATTCGGGATTTTACCGGAGTACCGGGAGGTTACCGGAACCCCCCGGGAGCTATATGGGCCATAGTGGGCCTTAGTTGAAAAGAGAAGAGGCAGCCCAAGATGGGCCGCGCGCCCCTCCCCTCCCTTGGTCCGAATAGGACAAGGAGAGGGGGCCGGCCACCCTCTCTCTTTTCCCCCCTCCGCGAATCCTATTCCAACTAGGATTGGGGGGGGGAATCCTACTCCCAGAGGGAGTAGGACTCTCCTGGCGCGCCTCTCCTAGGCCGGCCACACCCCCCCTCTAGTCCTTTATATACGGAGGCAGGGGCACCCCAGAAACACACAAGTTGATCCACGTGATCTTACTCTTCGCCGTGTGCGGCGCCCCCAGCCACCATAGTCCTCGATAATATTGTAGCGGTGCTTAGGCGAAGCCCTGCGGCAGTAGTACATCAAGATCGTCACCACGCCATCGTGCTGACAGAACTATTCCCCGACACTTTGCTGGATCAGAGTCCGGGGATCATCATCGAGCTGAACGTGTGCTAAAACTCGGAGGTGCCGTAGTTTCGGTGCTTGATCGGTCGGGCCGTGAAGACGTACGACTACATCAACCAAACACTTCTGTTGTCGATCTACAAGGGTACGTAGATCACACTCTCCCCTCGTTGCTATGCATCATCATGATCTTGCGTGTGCGTAGGAATTTTTTTTGAAATTACTACGTTCCCCTTCAGTGGCATCCGAGCCTAGGTTTTATATGTTGATGTTATATGCACGAGTAGAACACAAGTGAGTTGTGGGTGATATAAGTCATACTGCTTACCAGCATGTCATACTTTGGTTCGGAGGTATTGTTGGACGAAGCGGCCCGGACCGACATTACGCGTACGCTTACGCGAGACCGGTTCTCCCGACGTGCTTTGCACATAGGTGGCTTGCGGGTGACAGTTTCTCCAACTTTAGTTGAATCGAGTGTGGCTACGCCCGGTCCTTGCGAAGGTTAAAATAGCACCAACTTGACAAACTATCGTTGTGGTTTTGATGCGTAGGTAAGATTGGTTCTTGCTTAAGCCCGTAGCAGCCACGTAAAACTTGCAACAACAAAGTAGAGGACGTCTAACTTGTTTTTGCAGGGCATGTTGTGATGTGATATGGTCAAGATATGATGCTAAATTTTATTGTATGAGATGATCATGTTTTGTAACCGAGTTATCGGCAACTGGCAGGAGCCATATGGTTGTCGCTTTATTGTATGCAATGCAATCGCGCTGTAATGCTTTACTTTATCACTAAAAGGTAGCGATAGTCGTGGAAGCACAAGCTTGGCGAGACGACGACGATGCTACGATGGAGATCAAGGTGTCGCGCCGGTGACGATGGTGATCACGACGGTGCTTCGAAGATGGAGATCACAAGCACAAGATGATGATGGCCATATCATATCACTTATATTGATTGCATGTGATGTTTATCTTTATGCATCTTATCTTGCTTTGATTGACGGTAGCATTATAAGATGATCTCTCACTAATTATCAAGTAGTGTTCTCCCTGAGTATGCACCGTTGTGAAAGTTCTTCGTGCTGAGACACCACGTGATGATCGGGTGTGATAGGCTCTATGTTCCAATACAATGGGTGCAAAACAGTTGCACACGCGGAATACTCAGGTTATACTTGACGAGCCAAGCATATACAGATATGGCCTCAGAACACGGAGACCGAAAGGTCGAGCGTGAATCATATAGCAAATATGATCAACATAGTGATGTTCACCAATGAAACTACTCCATCTCACGTGATGATCGAACATGGTTTAGTTGATTTGGATCACGTAATCACTTAGAGGATTAGAGGGATATCTATCTAAGTGGGAGTTCTTTAAGAAAATTAACTGAACTTAAATTTATCATGAAACTTAGTACATGATAAGTATCTTGCTTGTTTATGTTTGATTGTAGATAGATGGCTCGTGCTGTTGTTCCGTTAAATTTTAATGCGTTCCTTGAGAAAGCAAAGTTGAAAGATGATGGTAGCAATTACACGGACTGGGTCCGTAACTTGAGGATTATCCTCATTGCTGCACAGAAGAATTACGTCCTGGAAGCACCACTGAGTGCCAGGCCTGCTGCAGGAGCGACGCCGGATGTTATGAACGTCTGGCAGAGCAAAGCTGATGACTACTCAATAGTTCAGTGTGCCATGCTTTACGGCTTAGAATCGGGACTTCAACGACGTTTTGAACATCATGGAGCATATGAGATGTTCCAGGAGTTGAAGTTAATATTTCAAGCAAATGCCCGGATTGAGAGATATGAAGTCTCCAATAAGTTCTATAGCTGCAAGATGGAGGAGAATAGTTCTGTCAGTGAGCATATACTCAAAATGTCTGGGTATAGTAATCACTTGATTCAATTGGGAGTTAATCTTCCAGATGATTGCGTCATTGACAGAATTCTCCAATCACTGCCACCAAGCTACAAGAGCTTCGTGATGAACTATAATATGCAAGGGATGAATAAGACTATTCCCGAGCTCTTCGCAATGCTGAAAGCTGCGGAGGTAGAAATCAAGAAGGAGAATCAAGTGTTGATGGTCAACAAGACCACTAGTTTCAAGAAAAAGGGCAAAGGGAAGAAGAAGGGGAACTTCAAAAAGAACGGCAAGCAAGTTGCTACTCAAGAGAAGAAACCCAAACCTGGACCTAAGCCTGAAACTGAGTGCTTCTATTGCAAGAAGACTGGTCACTGGAAGCGGAACTGCCCCAAGTATTTGGCGGATAAGAAGGATGGCAAGGTGAACAAAGGTATATGTGATATACATGTTATTGATGTGTACCTTACTAATGCTCGCAGTAGCACCTGGGTATTTGATACTGGTTCTGTTGCTAATATTTGCAACTCGAAACAGGGACTACGGATTAAGCGAAGATTGGCTAAGGACGAGGTGACGATGCGCGTGGGAAACGGTTCCAAAGTCAATGTGATCGCAGTCGGCACGCTACCTCTACATCTACCTTCGGGATTAATATTAGACCTAAAAATTGTTATTTGGTGCCAGCGTTAAGCATGAACATTATATCTGGATCTTGTTTGATGCGAGACGGTTATTCATTTAAATCAGAGAATAATGGTTGTTCTATTTATATGAGTAATATCTTTTATTGTCATGCACCCTAGAAGAGTGGTCTATTCTTGTTGAATCTCGATAGTAGTAACACACATATTCATAATGTTGAAGCCAAAAGATGCATAGTTGATAATGATAGTGCAACATATTTGTGGCACTGCTGTTTAGGTCATATCGGTGTAAAGCGCATGAAGAAACTCCATACTGATGGACTTTTGGAACCACTTGATTATGAATCACTTGGTACTTGCGAACCGTGCCTCATGGGCAAGATGACCAAAACACCGTTCTCCGGTACTATGGAGAGAGCAACAGATTTGTTGGAAATCATACATACAGATGTATGTGGTCCGATGAATATTGAGGCTCGTGGCGGATATCGTTATTTTCTCACCTTCACAGATGACTTAAGCAGATATGGGTATATCTACTTAATGAAACATAAGTCTGAAACGTTTGAAAAGTTCAAAGAATTTCAGAGTGAAGTTGAAAATCATCGTAACAAGAAAATAAAGTTTCTACGATCTGATCGTGGAGGAGAATATTTGAGTTATGAGTTTGGTGTACATTTGAAAAATTGTGGAATAGTTTCGCAACTCACGCCACCCAGAACACCACAGCGTAATGGTGTGTCCGAACGTCGTAATCGTACTTTACTAGATATGGTGCGATCTATGATGTCTCTTACTGATTTACCGCTATCGTTTTGGGGATACGCCCTAGAGACGGCCGCATTCACGTTAAATAGGGCACCATCAAAATCCGTTGAGACGACGCCTTATGAACTGTGGTTTGGCAAGAAACCAAAGTTGTCGTTTCTGAAAGTTTGGGGCTGCGATGCTTATGTGAAAAAACTTCAACCTGATAAGCTCGAACCCAAATCGGAGAAATGTGTCTTCATAGGATATCCAAAGGAGACTATTGGATACACCTTCTATCACAGATCCGAAGGCAAAACTTTTGTTGCTAAATTCGGAAACTTTCTGGAGAAGGAGTTTCTCTCGAAAGAAGTGAGTGGGAGGAAAGTAGAACTTGACGAGGTAACTGTACCTGCTCCCTTATTGGATAGTAGTACATCACAGAAAACTATTTCTGTGACACCTACACCAGTTAGTGAGGAAGCTAATGATGATGATCATGAAACTTCAGAACAAGATACTACTGAACCTCGTAGATCAACCAGAGTAAGATCCGTGCCAGAGTGGTACGATAATCCCGTTCTGGAAGTCATGCTACTAGATCATGATGAACCTACGAACTCTGAAGAAGCGATGGTGAGCCCAGATTCCGCAAAGTGGCTTGAAGCCATGAAATCTGAGATGGGATCCATGTATGAGAACAAAGTATGGACTTTGGTTGACTTGCCCGATGATCGGCAAGCAATTGAGAATAAATGGATCTTCAAGAAGAAGACTGACGCTGACGGTAATATTACTGTCTACAAAGCTCGACTTGTCGCAAAAGGTTTTCGGCAAGTTCAAGGGATTGACTACGATGAGACCTTCTCACCCGTAGCGATGCTTAAGTCTGTCCGAATCATGTTAGCAATTGCCGCGTTTTATGATTATGAAATTTGGCAGATGGATGTCAAAACTGCATTCCTGAATGGATTTCTGGAAGAAGAGTTGTATATGATGCAACCAGAAGGTTTTGTCGATCCAAAGGGAGCTAACAAAGTGTGCAAGCTCCAGCGATCCATTTATAGACTGGTGCAAGCCTCTTGGATTTGGAATAAACGTTTTGATAGTGTGATCAAAGCATTTGGTTTTATACAGACTTTTGGAGAAGCCTGTATTTACAAGAAAGTGAGTGGGAGCTCTGTAGCATTTCTGATATTATATGTAGATGACATATTACTAATTGGAAATGATGTAGAATTTCTGGATAGCATAAAGGGATACTTGAATAAGAGTTTTTCAATGAAAGACCTCGGTGAAGCTGCTTACATATTAGGCATTAAGATCTATAGAGATAGATCAAGACGCTTAATTGGACTTTCACAAAGCACATACCTTGACAAAGTTTTGAAGAAGTTCAAAATGGATCAAGCAAAGAAAGGGTTCTTGCCTGTGTTACAAGGTGTGAAGTTGAGTAAGACTCAATGCCCGACCACTGTAGAAGATAGAGAGAAAATGAAAGACGTTCCCTATGCTTCAGCCATAGGCTCTATCATGTATGCAATGCTGTGTACCAGACCTGATGTGTGCCTTGCTATAAGTCTAGCAGGGAGGTACCAAAGTAATCCAGGAGTGGATCACTGGACAGCGGTCAAGAACATCCTGAAATACCTGAAAAGGACTAAGGATATGTTTCTCATATATGGAGGTGACAAAGAGCTCATCGTAAAAGGTTACGTTGATGCAAGCTTTGACACTGATCCGGACGATTCTAAATCGCAAACCTGATACGTGTTTACATTAAACGGTGGAGCTGTCAGTTGGTGCAGTTCTAAAAAAGCGTTGTAGCGGGATCTACATGTGAAGCGGAGTACATAGCTTCTTCGGAAGCAGCAAATGAAGGAGTCTGGATGAAGGAGTTCATATCCGATCTAGGTGTCATACCTAGTGCATCGGGTCCAATGAAAATCTTTTGTGACAATACTGGTGCAATTGCCTTGGCAAAGGAATCCAGATTTCACAAGAGAACCAAGCACATCAAGAGACGCTTCAATTCCATCCGGGATCTAGTCCAGGTGGGAGACATAGAGATTTACAAGATACATACGGATCTGAATGTTGCAGACCCGTTGACTAAGCCTCTTCCACGAGCAAAACATGATCAGCACCAAGGCTCCATGGGTGTTAGAATCATTACTGTGTAATCTAGATTATTGACTCTAGTGCAAGTGGGAGACTGAAGGAAATATGCCCTAGAGGCAATAATAAAGTTATTATTTATTTCCTTATATCATGATAAATGTTTATTATTCATGCTAGAATTGTATTAACCGGAAACATAATACATGCGTGAATACATAGACAAACAAAGTGTCACTAGTATGCCTCTACTTGACTAGCTCGTTAATCAAAGATGGTTATGTTTCCTAACCATAAAAAAAGAGTTGTTATTTGATTAACGGGATCACATCATTAAGTGAATGATCTGATTGACATGACCCATTCCATTAGCTTAGCACCCGATCGTTTAGTGAGTTGCTATTACTTTCTTCATAACTTATACATGTTCCTATGACTATGAGATTATGCAACTGCCGTTTACCAGAGGAACACTTTGTGTGCTACCAAACGTCACAACATAACTGGGTGATTATAAAGGAACTCTACAGGTGTCTCCAAAGGTATATGTTGGGTTGGCGTATTTCGAGATTAGGATTTGTCACTCCGATTGTCGGAGAGGTATCTCTGGGCCCTCTCGATAATGCACATCACTTAAGCCTTGCAAGCATTGCAACTAATGAGTTAGTTGCGGGATGATGTATTACAGAACGAGTAAAGAGACTTGCCGGTAACGAGATTGAACTAGGTATTGGAATACCGACGATTGAATCTCGGGCAAGTAACATACCGATGACAAAGGGAACAACGTATGTTGTTATGCGGTCTGACCGATAAAGATCTTCGTAGAATATGTAGGAGCCAATATGAGCATCCAGGTTCCGCTATTGGTTATTGACCGGAGACATGTCTCGATCATGTCTACATTGTTCTCGAACCCGTAGGGTCCACACGCTTAAGGTTACGATGACAGTTATATGATGAGTTTATGCATTTTGATGTACCGAAGTTTGTTCGGAGTCCCGGATGTGATCACGGACATGACAAGGAGTCTCGAAATGGTTGAGACGTAAAGATTGATATATTGGAAGCCTATGTTTGGATATTGGAAGTGTTCCGGATGAATTCGGGATTTTACCGGAGTACCGGGAGGTTACCGGAACCCCCCGGGAGCTATATGGGCCATAGTGGGCCTTAGTGGAAAAGAGAAGAGGCAGCCCAAGATGGGCCGCGCGCCCCTCCCCTCCCTTGGTCCGAATAGGACAAGGAGAGGGGGCCGGCCACCCTCTCTCTTTTCCCCCCTCCGCGAATCCTATTCCAACTAGGATTGGGGGGGGGGGGGAATCCTACTCCCAGAGGGAGTAGGACTCTCCTGGCGCGCCTCTCCTAGGCCGGCCACACCCCCCCTCTAGTCCTTTATATACGGAGGCAGGGGCACCCCAGAAACACACAAGTTGATCCACGTGATCTTACTCTTCGCCGTGTGCGGCGCCCCCAACCACCATAGTCCTCGATAATATTGTAGCGGTGCTTAGGCGAAGCCCTGCGGCAGTAGTACATCAAGATCGTCACCACGCCGTCGTGCTGACGGAACTCTTCCCCGACACTTTGCTGGATCGGAGTCCGGGGATCGTCATCGAGCTAAACGTGTGCTAAAACTCGGAGGTGCCGTAGTTTCGGTGCTTGATCGGTCGGGCCGTGAAGACATACGACTACATCAACCAAACACTTCCGTTGTCGATCTACAAGGGTACGTAGATCACACTCTCCCCTCGTTGCTATGCATCATCATGATCTTGCGTGTGCGTAGGATTTTTTTTGAAATTACTACGTTCCCCTTCAAGGACAACCTGTGCAAACATTACTCCAACACCGTGTTCACTTCCCGGACTCCGCCGAGAAGAGGCCATCACACTCAGTTGATTCATTTTAATTAAGTTAATGTTCAAGTTATCTACAACCGGACATTAACAAATTCCCATCTGCCCATAACCGTGAGCACGGCTTCCGAAAGTTCAAATCCCTGTAGGGGAGTCCCAACTTAGCCCATGACAAGCTCTCACGGTCAACGAAGGAATAGACCTCCTCCCAAGACGTTCCGATTAGACTCGGTATCTCGGTTCTTCAAGACACTTCGACAGGTTAAAACAAGACCAGCAACACCGCCCGAATGTGCCGACAAATCCCGATAGGAGCTGCACATATCTCTTTCTCAGGGCACACTCAAATAGGTCAAGCTACGAGTAAAACCAACCCTCGAGTTTCCCCGAGGTGGCCCCGCAGGCTGCCTGGTTCGGAACAACACTCAGAGGAGCACTGGCCCGGGGGGGGGGGGGTTAAACAAGATGACCCTCGGGCTCCGGAAACCCAAGGGAAAAAGAGGCTAGGTGGCAAATGGTAAAACAAGGTTGGGCATTGCTGGAAAAGCTTTAATCAAGGCGAACTATCAAGGGGTTCCCATTATAACCCAACCGCGTAAGGAACGCAAAATCCGGGAACATAACATCGACATGACGGAAACTAGGGCGGCAAGAGTGGAACAAAACACTAGGTGAGAGGCCGAGCCTTCCACCATTTACCAAGTATATAGATGAATTAATTAATTAAGATATATAGTGATATCCCAACAAGTAAATAAATGTTCCAACAAGGAACGGCCTCCAATCTTCACCTGCAACTAGCAACGCTATAAGAGGGCTGAGCAAAGCGGTAACATAGACAATCAACGGTTTGCTAGGACATGGTGGGCTAGAGGTTTACATGGCAATTTGGGAGGCTTGAAAGCAAATGGTAGGCATCATAGCATTGGCATAGCAAAAGAGCAAGCAATCTAACATAGCAAAGATAGTAGTGATTTCGAGGGTATGATCATCTTGCCTGCACAGTTGTCAGAGTTAACTGGATCCTCGAAAGCAAAGTCAACGGGCTCCTCGTTAGCGAACTCGTCTCCCGGATCTACCCAAACAAGACAAACAAGCAACAAGGACACAATCAACCACGTGCAAGACTCAAACAATATGGTGCAATGATGGTATGCTCTGCGGGATGCGATGCGAGATGCATATGCAAGATTTAACAAGGGATGCATGAATCTGGCCTCAACTTAGGAATCCAAGTGTGCCACTAGAAAGATGATATGAAATCGCTTGAAAACGATATAAAGAACGCCGGAATCGGAGTTACGGTTAGGAAATGGCAAGCAATTCAAATATGACACCGGTCTGCGATTTACAGCAAGTAGCCATCTAAATGCAACGAGATGAACATGCTACAGCACCCAAACATGACAAAAAAATACATGAAAGGGATGCATTCAAGATGCTTAACAAAATTCTAGCACTGAGCTACGGCCAATTCATCCATTAACAGGTTCAAACAAGCATGGCAAAAATGCATATGGCAAACAGATCTCAGACTTAGTGAAATTAACACTTGGTTGGAATTTCAGATCAGGTAGCACTCTTCGGAGCAACAAAACTACATGCTACAGGACCTGAACATGGCAAAGTAAAGAATGGCATGGAGCTACTCAAAGAGCTTAACAAAAGTCCCTTAGTGACCTTGAGCCAAAAGGGATCAGAAAATACAATTGCAAGCATGTGAACATAGCAAAAACATAATCAGATCACAGACTTAGTGAAAACTGGCACATGCTGAAACATAACTCAAGTAGGCATGTTTACGAGCTCGATGCACTCACTACAGAGCAAGTCATGATAATCTAAGCATACACCCATCAAAAATACACAAAATTCAAGCTAGACATGGCAAGAACAATAACATAGCATGCACGGATCAACTACAACATCATCGTCAAAATTGCAAACAAGTTGACAATCTGCCCAGATTCACAAAGTAGCAAAAGTAGAGCTCGATTGACTCAAGCTAGGGTGCTCCATAATTGCAAACAAAGACATGGATGGATAGAGCACTACAAGATTAACAAAACATCCTTACTGATAATCCTCAAAAGAGGCACGGATCACTAGGAAACAACATGAACATATGGCAACATGAGATAAACAGCTCAAGGACTTAGTGGAATTGCTAAGTCCCTGAAATCAGAATTAACATGTGCACCACTTTGCAAGCTTGTGCTAGTCACCACACAAATCACAAAAATACATGGGTTGCACCTCTGGAAAGATGACAAAGCCCTTAAAAAAACATATGTAGTACTCATGGGCATATCATGCACACAATAATCATGGCAAAAATGACAAATATCTAAATGGAGTAGCAGATCTAACAATTATCTCAAGTAGTCCTCTTCTAACAGCATTTCGGGCATCAAGATGAACTCAAATGAAAATTATGCAATGGAATGAAATGATGTACTCTCTGAGATGAACATTTTGGTATGCTATATGCCCAAATCGGATCCACGGATGCAAAGTTACGGGAGGTCAAATTATGCAACATGAATCTGAGAGAGGGGGAGAAAGTCAACCCTCGGGTTAGGGTTTTAGATCGGATCTGGATCGGGGGCATGCGGATCGAGGTGGCCGGACTCTCGCCGGAGTCAGCGCCGGAGTTCGCAGGGAGGCGGCTGCCGGAGCTCACCGGAGGAGCGGAGGGCGGCGGGGTCGCCGGAGCTCGGTCGCCCGCGCGTGGCGGCGTCGGCCAGCGGGAGCGGCGCGGTGGGGCCCGGCCGGAGCTCGGGCGCCAAGCCTCGCCGGAATGGGCGGCGCGGCGGAGGAGAAAACCGCGGGGCGGCGGCGCGAGGTAGGAGAAGCAGCGACGGCGGGGCGCGGTAGGCGGTGGCGGGCGGCCGCGGGCCGCGGGGGACGGCCTTGGGCTTTGCGGGCCTCCGCGGTGGGAGGAGGCAGAGGGCCACGTGGCGGCGGGTGATTGGGCGGCGGTGGCGGCGCGGACCCGTCCGGCCCGGACGGATAATGTCTGGCGCGGCGCGAGGGGGTGGATCTAGGGTTTTTTTTGGGGGGGAAGGAGAAGGAGATTTTTGGGGGTGTCTATTTATAGGCATAGAGGGAGTTAGGAGAGTTCAAATGAGGTGCGGTTTTCGGCCACGCGATCGTGATCGAACGCTCTAGATGATGGAGAGGGTTTAGGTGGATTTTGGGCCAAATTGGAGGGGTGTTGGGCTGCAACACACACGAGGCCTGTTCGGTCCCTCGGTTAACCGTTGGAGTACCAAACGAAGTCCAAATGGTATGAAACTTGACAGGCGGTCTACCGGTAGTAAACCAAGGCCGCTTGGCAAGTCTCGGTCCAATCCGGAAATGTTTAATCCCCACACACGAAAGAAAGGTAGAAATGACCACCGGAGGAGAACGAAGCGCCGGAATGCAAAACGGACAACGGGGAAAATGCTCGAATGCATGAGACGAACACGTATGCAAATGCAATGCACATGATGACATGATATGAGATGCATGACAACGACAACAACACACAGAGACAAAGACCCGATGCCGAGAAAATAAAATAACTTAAAGCCGAAACGACAAGAGTTGGAGTACAAATTGGGAAAGTCACATCCGGGGTGTTACAACACTCTACCACTACGAAAGGATCTCGTCCCGAGATCTAGGACTGAAAGAACGCCGGGTACTCAGAACGGAGGTGATCCTCGCGTTCCCAGGTAGCTTCACGGTCGGAATGGTGTGACCACTTGACTTTGAGAAATTTGATTGACTTGTTGCGAGTCTTGCGTTCAGTCTCTTCAAGAATAGCAACTGGGTGCTCACGATAAGAGAGATCTTCTTGGAGATTGTCGGGTGGTAGGTGCGACATATGCCAGCGGGTGGCTTATCATTGTGGGAGCCAGTAAAACATCGCCGGTGCCTGGAAACGGGATGAGGCGAAGACATGCACACCGGCGAATCTTACCTAGCTTCGGGGCTCTCCGTGGAGATAACACCCCTACTGCTGCTCTGCGGGGTCTCCGCATGATCACTAGATGAACAAGTAGCTACACGAAGCTCCTTGAGCTGTTTGGCGAGAGGATGAAGAAGGGCTCTGCTTTCTCTCTTCTCCTCCCTACGTGGTGTCTAAAACTAGCAGGGATCAACCCTTTGGATGGGTGTCCCGGGGGGTTTATATAGGCCTACCCCCCGGGGGTACAATGGTAATCCGGCTGGGCTTGGGGCCCAGCCATCCGTGTCTTCGCTCTCTGGCTTCTGCGCCGGCTGCTAGGGCCCGCCGGCTGGTGGGTCCCGCCGGCTGCCGGCTCCCTGATCGACAGGCAGGCCCCACTGTCCAGGGCCTTGTCGGTGGCTGGTGACTGTTGCTCAATCTTGGTGACGAGGGCTTCGCCGAGGTAAGCATGGCTACAGTTCTGCCGTCCGGCGGGTGACCACTGTAGCCTCACCGCGTCTTGTCTCCTTAATGGGGCGTCTCCTTCGAGGGGGTGGCAAGCCGGCTGGAGAGAGCCGGCTCCGTCTCGGGCCGACTGGGGGAGGCCAGGCCGCCTTCAGGTGTCTCTCTGCCTGAAGGGGCCCACCGCCTGTGGGCCGTACTGGTAGCCCGTCGTGGATGACATCAGGGTCAGTGTGGCAACAGTGCCGTGCCGGACGGGTCATGGCCACCCGTACGGCGCACTATGCCAGGCGCGCTCCGGGATTCGGGGGTGGCAGGCTTCACTGTAGCCACGCCCTGTCACATCGCCGTTATGTGGATGCAGACTTCGGGGGTATGGTCTTGACCGATTTATGGGAGCCGGCTCCTTGGAGTCGGCCTTCTCGCAGCCGGCTCCTTGGAGCCGGCCCTCCCGCGGCTTTCTTCATGAGGGCTGAAGTCGGGCCGCCTTCCAATAGCCGGCCTGGGAGACAGCCGGCCAGGGGAAGGCGGCCCCATGTCTTGGATTCTTAAGAGCCGGATCGGCTCGTAATTTTTTCAGAAAGGCCAGGGGGAGCCGGCTAGGCTACCCGTGGTCACTTACTCCGACAGAGATCAATGTCCTCGAAGTTGACGGTGCGGTCAGGAGTCTTGAAGCACTTTCAGAGCTGAGAGACATGGAACACATCATGAACATTTGCAAAGTTTGAAGGAAGCTCGAGTTGATAGGCAAGATCGCCTCTCTTGCTGACAATCTTGAAAGGTCCCATGTATCTGGGGGCAAGCTTCCCTTTGATACCGAAGCGACGAGTACCTTTCATAGGAGAGACGCGGAGGTAAACATGATCTCCGATCTCGAAAGCCAAATCACGGTGCTTACTATAATAGTAGCTCTTCTGGCGGGATTGGGCTGCTTTGAGGTTTTCACGAATGACTTTGCACATTTCCTCTGCCTTTGTGATTAAGTCATTACCCAAAAGCTGACGTTCACCGGTTTCAGACCAGTTAAGAGGGGTACGGCACTTCCTGCCATACAGAATTTCAAATGGGGCCTTGCCCGAACTTGCTTGAAAACTGTTGTTGTAGGAGAATTCAGCATAAGGAAGACAATCCTCCCACTTCATGCCGAAGGAGATCACACAAGCCTTGAGCATATCTTCAAGAATCTGGTTGACACGCTCGACTTGACCGCTAGTTTGAGGATGGAAAGCTGTGCTGAAGCGGATGTTCGTGCTCATGGCCTTCTGAAAAGAATCCCAAAACTTGGATGTAAAAATGCTGCCACAGTCTGAAGAGATCACCTGTGGAATACCGTGCAGAGAGACAATACGAGAGGTATAGAGTTCCGCCAATTGAGCTGCAGTGATTGACTCTTTGATAGGCAGAAAATGAGCCACTTTAGTGAGTTTGTCGATGACAACGAATATAACATCATTGCCACGCTTGGACTTTGGAAACCCATTCACGAAGTCCATTTCAATGTGGTCAAACTTCCATTCTGGAATGGCAAGAGGTTGGAGGAGACGTGCTGGCCTTTGGTGTTCTGCCTTCACTCTTCTGCAGACATCACACTCATTCATGAATTGAGCAATCTCGCGCTTCATTCGAGTCCACCAATAAGCCTGCTTGAGGTCCTAATATATCTTCGTACTCCCTGGGTGGATGGAGAGGAGAGAATTGTGAGCCTCGTTCAAGATCACTTTACGGAGGTCACCTTTGGGTACAACAATATGATCCTCGAAGAAGAGAGTGTCCTTGTCATCAAGGCGGTAGCACTTGTACTTGGGTTGACTCTTGGCAATCCCAATCTTCACCTTTTTCACCATA
This sequence comes from Triticum urartu, assembly GCF_003073215.2. Lineage (NCBI taxonomy): Eukaryota > Viridiplantae > Streptophyta > Magnoliopsida > Poales > Poaceae > Triticum > Triticum urartu. The sequence continues at coordinate 208,632,677 of NC_053022.1, read as the reverse complement.
GCATCAAGAAGCTGGGCTTGGCGAATCTGGTCTTCCAAGGTAGGAGAGACTTGAAGGTTGGCGAGGAAACCTTGAGGAACAACTTGCAGATTAAGTTTGCGGAAAGCTTCACAAAGCTCGGGTTGATAAGGCTTGAGAATCAGACTGTTGCAGTAAGCTTTCCTGCTCAATGCGTCAGCAATCACATTGGCCTTGCTTGGAGTATACTCGATACTCGGATTATACTCTTGAATCATTTCGACCCATCGAGTTTGCCTGAGGTTGAGATTAGGCTGAGTGAAGATGTACTTGAGACTCTTGTGATCAGTGAAAATGTCCACTTTTCTTCCCAATAAGAGATGTCTCCAAGTCAAAAGAGCATGCACAACTGCCGCCAACTCGAGATCATGAGTGGGGTAGTTCTTCTCATTAGGCTTCAACTGGTGAGAGGTATAAGCAACAACTTTCTTCTCTTGCATCAATACTGCACCAAGACCTTGGAGAGATGCATCACAAAAGACCTCGTACGGCTTGGATTCATCAGGCGGAGTTAGAACTGGAGCAGTGATCAATTTCTCTTTCAAAGTGTTGAAAGAAATGTCACATTCCGGAGACCAAACGTACTTGACGTGCTTTTGGAGAAGATTTGAGAGAGGCTTCGCGATCTTAGAAAAGTTTCCAACGAATCTTCGGCAATAGCTTGCGAGACCGAGGAAGCTACGGAGTTGCTTCACGTTCTGAGGAGGTTCCCAATTCACAATTGCAGACACCTTCTCAGGATTCACGGCAATGCCCTTGGTAGAGATGATATGACCAACATAAAGAACCTCATCGAGCCAAAATTCGCACTTGGAGAACTTGGCGTAGAACTTGTGTTCCCTGAGCTTATCGAGCACCAAACGCAAATGCTTGGCATGATCTTCCTTGTTCTTGGAGAAAACCAGAATGTCGTCGAGATAGACCAAAACGAAGTCATTGGTGTAGGCGTTGAAGATGAAGTTCATCATGTGAGAGAACGTCGGAGGAGCGTTGACGAGACCAAAAGACATGACAGTGTATTCATATGAACCATAGCTTGTCCTGAAAGCCGTCTTGGGAATATCTTGCTCACGGATTCGAATGTGATGATAACCCATACGAAGATCAAGCTTGGAGAATACTTGGGCACCTTTGAGTTGTTCGAACAACTTATTGATGTTGGGAAGTGGGTATTTATTCTTGATGGTCTTCTTGTTCAATGGACGGTAATCAACACAAAGTCGGTCCGTTCCATCCTTCTTCTTAACAAAAAGAACACCACAACCCCATGGAGAAGAACTAGGCCGGATGAGACCCATTCTCTCTTGAATATCGAGTTGCTTCTTCAACTTGTTCAACTCTTCAGGTCCGAGCTTGTAAGAACGCTTGCACACAGGTTCCATGCCAGGCTCAAGATCAATAACGAATTCAACTGGCTGGTGCGGAGGTATTCCTGGAAGCTCTTCTAGAAAGACGTCTTGATATTCGCAAACGACTGAAATTTGCGAGATAGCATCCAGTTCACCCTTCTCATTGAGAGAAAACAGACGGATAGTATCATCACGAGCGGCAAAGACAATTACATCCTCAGACGAATGAGTCAATTGAATCTGCCTTCCTGCACAATCAAGCTAAGCCTTGTGCTTAGAAAGCCAATCCATTCCGAGAATAAGATCAATATCCGAGTTGCCAAGAACCATTGGGGAAGAAAGAAACTTGTAATCGCCCAAGGTGATAGTAACATCTGGCACCTCCAGACTTGCACTCAAACGTTTGCCAGGAGAAACGATATCCATTTGTTTACCCAAATGAGAAGAAACGAACTCATGCTTGGTAAAAAATGGCTTTGACATGAAACAATGCGATGCACCAGTGTCAAAAAGAACTCTTGCGGGAATATCATTAACAGGAAGGTTACCCATGATGACATCTGATGAATCCTCTGCCTGAGCTGCATTCACCATATTGACCTTGGAGTGCTTGGGGTTATGCTTGACCACAACTGTACTTGCCGATCTGATAGGAGGAGGAGGAGGAAGACGGCTCTGATTGAAACACTTGTTGGCATAGTGACCCTTCTGTTGGCACTTGTTGCACGTGACCTCTGAAAGTGGACGATGGTATGGAGCACTCGATCTTGGAGCTTGAGACGAAGTCTTGTTCTGAAAGCCAAGGTTGGGTGGGTGGGAAGAACCGCTGCCACCTTTGCTCTTCTGCTGATATGGCTGACGGAACGGAGGAGGAGGAAGCCAATACTTCTGCTGCTTGGCCACTTGAGTAGAGGAAGAAGGAGTAGCATCTCTGACTCGCTTCTTGGAAGCATCACACCTCAATTGAGCAGCCTCTTGCTTCAATGCCATGTTGTAGAACTCATCGTACCTCAAGGGCTGAAAGAGGACAAGAGCTAGCTGAATTTCTTCTCTGAGACCACCCCTAAACTGGTATAACATGCTCTTCTCATCAGGGACGTCCTGATTGCCAAAGCGGGCGAGCTTCTGGAACAACTTGTTGTAGTCATAGACAGACAAAGAGCCTTGCTTCAGGTTGCGGAATTCCTCACGCTTGCTTTCGACCACGCTCTGAGGGATATGATGAGCTCGGAAATCTTGACGAAATTCATCCCAGATGATAACACGTCCACCTCTGGAATCCTTGTACTGCTGGAACCATTCTGCAGCTTGATCTTTGAGTTGGAAGGAAGCGAACTTGACAAAGTCCTCAGGCCTGACGTTGCTGCACTCGAAATGCTTGCACAGATCCACAAGCCAATCGTCAGCATCGGTTGCCTCAACACAATTGCTGAAAGTCTTTGGCCTGTTAGCAAGGAACTGGTTGAGTGTAGCATAGTGATTATGATTATTGCCTTGGTTCCCTTGGTTGCCTTGATTGCGCTCTTGAAGAATTTGCATGATCAACTGTGTGTTTGCATTGGTTGCGGCCATCACAGCTTGCCATGCCTCCGAAGGAGGTGGAGGTGGTGGCGGATCAGGATTCGGAGTCGTGCGCGTTGGGGGAGCCATCCTGAAGAGGTTGACATCCATTAGCACATTGATAGACAAATATTGAAACTGAATCCAACGGAATGAAAATTGCAACGTATAGTCTTCACATCCGAACAAAATGAACGAATGCATTCCTCTTGAAATGGTCACATATCCATAAATTGAGAAGCCACTTAGAATTTAGGTAGATAAATAAATCAACAAGGTACGGATCAAGAACGAATAATCGGTAAGAAATCCCAATCTCAAACCAATATCCGTGGAAGAACTAGAGCTACTAGAATTCCCACCTATGAAACTCCCGAACCTTTCCGGTTATGCAAATGAGGTGTTGGGGATACAGGGGAAGCATAATATCTCACCCAATTCTAGCAAATCCTACATCCAGCTGTATCCATCCTTCAACACATAACCGAGAAAAACTTCAGAAACCATCTACCTCAACCTTCGAAAAGCATCCGTTATACAAGTTATGGCGATACTCCCGAACTCCCGCCCCAGTACTAGGTGGCGTCGAGGTTATCTCACCAACGAACTGCATAAAAGAGATTTTCGATGTCGGCGTGCTAAAACTCAGGTATTCCAGAACTGCAACGATAAAATTATGATGACAACACCTCAGAGCTCAACTCCCCAGGACACTTCCACAAAACCCCTGACAGGAGGCACCAAGACAATGTTCTCATCATAAAACCATCGGAATGATTCCAAGATACCCGCGTGATCCTAAATTTTTTTAGTGAAATTTGAGAAGAGAAGAGTCAAAACTCTACATCAGGATGCCTACCAGAGCGATGAGGAGACTGGGAAGTAAAAAGAATTCCTAAACTCTCTGATATATAATTCCTAAATGACTCAAAACATTTTTCTAGACACAACTCGGCTGCTACAAACGATCAAGCAATGGGGCTCCTAAGGTCGGGGAAGGCTCTGATACCAACTTGTAACACCCTCGATGCGACTATATCTCCCACGTGTCGAGGCACGACTTAGAGGCATAATCGCATTGAAGGCATATGTCGCAAGTTAGGCAATCTTCACAACATCCCATATAATATGATAATAAAAGGGGAGATAACATAGTTGGCTTACACTCGCCACGTCAATCAAGTACATAAACAACATTACATCAATCAAACACTCATGGCCCAACTACGGCGCCAAAATAAAAGAGAACCCAACATGTGACACGGTCCCGATCACCCCCAACTAGGCACCACTACTGATCATCAGGAAAGGAAACATAGTAACGTTGAGAGTCTTCGTCGAACTCCCACTTGAGCTCAATCACGTCACCTGGAGTGGAATCATCGGGCCCTGCATCTGGTGTAATAGTAATCTGTGAGCCACAGGGACTCAGCAATCTCGTACTCTCGCGATCAAGACTATTTAAGCTTATAGGTAAGGCAAGGTAAATATGTGGAGTTGCAGCAAGCGACTAGCAAATATGGTGGCTATCCTGTTCGCAAGAGAGAGCGAGAAGAGGAGGCAAAGCGCGAGCGAGAAACTAGAGGACAACCTGCGCAAACATTACTCCAGCACCGTGTTCACTTCATGGACTCCGCCGAGAAGAGGCCATCACGGTAACACACTCAGTTGATTCATTTTAATTAAGTTAAGGTTCAAGTTATCTACAACCGGACATTAACAAATTCCCATCTGCCCATAACCGCGGGCACGGCTTTCGAAAGTTCAAATCCCTGCAGGGGAGTCCCAACTTAGCCCATGACAAGCTCTCACGGTCAACGAAGGAATAGACCTCCTCCCAAGACGTTCCGATCAGACTCGGTATCTCGGTTCTTCAAGACACTTCGATAGGTTAAAACAAGACCAGCAACACCGCCCGAATGTGCCGACAAATCCCGATAGGAGCTGCACATATCTCTTTCTCAGGGCACACTCAGATAGGTCAAGCTACGAGTAAAACCAACCCTCGAGTTTCCCCGAGGTGGCCCCGCAGGCTGCCTGGTTCGGAACAACACTCAGAGGAGCACTGGCCCGGGGGGGGGGGGGTTAAACAAGATGACCCTCGGGCTCCGGAAACCCAAGGGAAAAAGAGGCTAGGTGGCAAATGGTAAAACAAGGTTGGGCATTGCTGGAAAAGCTTTAATCAAGGAGAACTATCAAGGGGTTCCCATTATAACCCAACCGCGTAAGGAACGCAAAATCCGGGAACATAACATCGATATGACGGAAACTAGGGTGGCAAGAGTGGAACAAAACACTAGGCGAGAGGCCGAGCCTTCCACCCTTTACCAAGTATATAGATGCATGAATTAAATAAGATATATAGTGATATCCCAACAAGTAAATAAATGTTCCAGCAAGGAACGGCCTCCAATCTTCACCTGCAACTAGCAATGCTATAAGAGGGGCTGAGCAAAGCGGTAACATAGACAATCAACGGTTTGCTAGGACATGGTGGGTTAGAGGTTTGACATGGCAATTTGGGAGGCTTGAAAGCAAACGGTAGGCATCATAGCATTGGCATAGCAAAAGAGCGAGCAATCTAGCATAGCAAAGATAGTAGTGATTTCGAGGGTATGATCATCTTGCCTGCACAGTTGTCAGAGTTGACTGGATCCTCGAAAGCAAACTCAACGGGCTCCTCGTTAGCGAACTCGTCTCCCGGCTCTACCCAAACAAGACAAACAAGCAACAAGGACACAATCAACCACGTGCAAGACTCAAACAATATGGTGCAATGATGGTATGCTATGCGGGATGCGATGCGAGATGCATATGCAAGATTTAACAAGGGATGCATGAATCTGGCCTCCACTTGGGAATCCAAGTGTGCCACTGGAAAGATGAGATGAAATCGCTTGAAAACGATATAAATAACACCGGAATCGGAGTTACGGTTTGGAAATGGCAAGCAATTCAAATATGACACCGGTCTGTGATTTACAGCAAGTAGCCATCTAAATGCAACGAGATGAACATGCTACAACACCCAAACATGACAAAAAAATACATGGAAGGGATGCATTCAAGATGCTTAACAAAATCCTAGCACTGAGCTACGGCCAATTCATCCATTAACAGGTTCAAACAAGCATGGCAAAAATGCATATGGCAAACAGATCTCAGACTTAGTGAAATTAACACTTGTCTGGAATTTCAGATCAGGTAGCACTCTTCGGAGCAACAAAACTACATGCTACAGGACCTGAACATGGAAAAGTAAAGCATGGAATGGAGCTACTCAAAGAGCTTAACAAAAGTCCCTTAGTGACCTTGAGCCAAAAGGGATCATAAAATACAATTGCAAGCATGTGAACATAGCAAAAACATAATCAGATCACAGACTTAGTGAAAACTGGCACATGCTGAAACATAACTCAAGTAGGCATGTTTATGAGCTCGATGCACTCACTACGGAGCAAGTCATGATAATCTAAGCATACACCCATCAAGAATACACAAAATGCAAGCTAGACATGGCAAGAACAATAACATAGCATGCACGGATCAACTACAACATCATCGTCAAAATTGCAAACAAGTTGACAATCTGCCCAGATTCACAAAGTAGCAAAAGTAGAGCTCGATTGACTCAAGCTAGGGTGCTCCATAATTGCAAACAGAGACATGGATGGATAGAGCACTACAAGATTAACAAAACATCCTTACTGATCATCCTCAAAAGAGGCACGGATCACTAGGAAACAACATGAACATATGGCAACATGAGATAAACAGCTCAAGGACTTAGTGGAATTGCTAAGTCCCTGAAATCAGAATTACCATGTGTACCACTTTGCAAGCTTGTGCTAGTCACCACACACATCACAAAAATACATGGGTTGCACCTCTGGAAAGATGAAAAAGCCCTTAACAAAACGTATGTAGTACTCATGGGCATATCATGCATACAATAATCATGGCAAAAATGAAAAATATCTAAATGGAGTAGCAGATCTGACAATTATCTCAAGTAGCCCTCTTCTAACAGCATTTCGGGCATCAAGATGAACTCAAATGAAAATGATGCAATGGAATGAAATGATGTACTCTCTGAGATGAACATTTTGATATGCTATATGCCCAAATCGGAGCTACGGATGCAAAGTTACGGCAGGTCAAAGTATGCAACATGAATCTGAGAGAGGGGGAGAAAGTCAACCCTCGGGTTAGGGTTTTAGATCGGATCTGGATCAGGGTCACGCGGATCGAGGTGGCCGGACTCTCACCGGAGTCGGCGTCGGCGTTTGCGGGGAGGCGGCTGCCGGAGCTCACCGGAGGAGCGGAGGGCAGCAGGGTCGCCGGAGCTCGGTCGCCCGCGCGTGGCGGCGCCGGCCAGCAGGAGCGGCGCGGCGGGGCCCGGCCGGAGCTCGGGCGCCGAGCCTCGCCGAAAAGGGCGGCGCGGCGGAGGAGCAAACCGTGGGGCGGCAGCGCGAGGTAGGAGAAGCAGCGACGGCGGGGCGCGGTAGGCGGCCGCGGGCCGCGGGGGCCGGCCTTGGGCTTCGCGGGCCTCCACGGTGGGAGGAGGCGGAGGGCCACGTGGAGGCGGGTGATTGGGCGGCAGTGGCGGTGCGGACGCGTCCGGCCCGGACGGACAATGTCCGGCGCGGCGCGAGGGGGTGGTTCTAGGGTTTTTTTTGGGGAAGGAGGAGATTTTTGGGGGTGTCTATTTATAGGCATAGAGGGAGCTAGGAGAGTCCAAATGAGGTGCGGTTTTCGGCCATGAGACCGTGATCGAACGCTCTAGATTATGGAGAGGGTTTAGGTGGGTTTTGGGCCAAATTGGAGGGGTGTTGGGCTGCAACACACACGAGGCATTTTCGGTCCCTCGGTTAACCGTTGGAGTACCAAACGAAGTCCAAATGGTATGAAACTTGACAGGCGGTCTACCGGTAGTAAACCAAGGCCGCTTGGCAAGTCTCAGTACAATCCGGAAATTTTTAATCCCCACACACGAAAGAAAGGTAGAAATGACCATCGGAGGAGAACGAAGCGCCGGAATGCAAAACGGACAACGGGGAAAATGCTCGAATGCATGAGAGGAACACATATGCAAATGCAATGCACATGATGACATGATATGAGATGCATTACAACGACAACAACACACGGAGACAAAGACCCGAACCCGAGAAAATAAAATAACTTAAAGCCGAAACGGCAAGAGTTGGAGTACAAATTGGGGAAGTCACATCCGGGGTGTTACATGATATGTGTTTTGCATGGATCGTCTTGTGTGATTTGAGTCTTTGCTTTTTAGTTTACCACAATCATCCTTGCTGTACACACCTTTTGGGAGAGACACGCATGAATCGAAATTTATTAGAATACTCTATGTGCTTCACTTATATCTTTTGAGCTAGATAATTTTGCTCTAGTTCTTCACTTATATCTTTTTAGAGCATGGTGGTTGTTTTATTTTATAGAAATTATTGATCTCTCATGCTTCACTTGTATTATTTTTAGATCCTTTAAGAACAGCATGGTATTTTGCTTTGGCTATAAAACTAGTCCTAATATGAAGGGCATCCAAGATGGGTCTAATAAAAACTTTCATATAAAGTGCGTTGAATACTATGAGAAGTTTAATGCTTTATGATTGTTTTGAGACATGTGGATGGTGATATTAGATTCATGCTAGTAGATTTGAGAACTACTTGTGTTGAAGTTTGCAAGTCCTGTAGCACGCACGTATGGTAACCATTGTGTAACAAATTTGAAGCATGAGGTGTTTCTTTGATTATCTTCCTTATGAGTGGCGGTCGGGGACGAGTGATGGTCTTTTCCAACCAATATATCCTCCTAGGAGCATGCGCGTTGTGCTTGGTTTTGATGACTTGTAGATTTTTGCAATAAGTATGTGAGTTCTTTATGACTAATGTTGAGTCCATGGATTATATGCACTCTCACCCTTCCACCGTTGCTAGCCTCTCTAGTACCACACAACTTTCGTCGGTACCATAAACCCACCATTTACCTTCCTCAAAACAGCCACCATACCTACCTATTATGGCATTTCCATAGCCATTCCAAGATATATGTAACATCCCAAATTTTCAATTTGGAATGTTATACATTAGATCATCATTGCATATCATAATTTTTTTTGCTGTTGGTTTTGATCCTAGAAATTCTACGCAACTCAAGGACCCACGGAGAGAGTTGGGGATTTCGTTATTTTCATATTTGAGTTTTCTCAAATTTTGAGAATAGGATCATTTGATTTTAATTATTTTATCATCAATTATTTCTATTACAAAAATATGAGAGAGGGAATAAAATGACTTTCCCGAAATAAAGAAATATTGAGGATTTAATAATAAAATCAAATAAGATTTTATTTCGGAGTTTTTCGATATTTCATTTGAATTTAGGAAAAATGTGCGATTTTCAAAATTGCATTTAGGCCCCAAATAAATGTTCACCTTGTGCATCTTGATTTTAGAAGCCGGGGAAAATTTATTTCGGGATTTTTGGAGTCCGTTTAGTATTTCTTTTATTTGTTTTTCTGCGCGGAATATTTAAAAAAACGCAACCGACCTACGGGCCGTGTCCGACCCGGACACTAGGCCCGTCCAGGCTTTATAACCCGGGGAGCCCAGCCCGGGAACTCCCAAACCCTAGCGCGCCGCCCCGCCGCCCTAGCGCCGCCGCCGCCGCCGCGCTGCGCCACCGCCCCGCGCCGCCGACCGCCGCCCCACCGCGCCGCCGCCGACCGCCGCCACCGCCTGAGCCCCGCCGCCGCCGCCGGAGCCTCGCCGGAGTTTCCGGGTAGTCTTTTTTTAGACGCCGGTTTTTCCCGAAAAACCGTTCGGTTTTTCCGACGGTTTTGTTCATTTTTTTAGTTTCGGTTTTTTAAATAGATCGGTTTTTCCGATTTATTTAAATAGCGAGCGTTCATTCGTTCGTTCGTTCTAGCGAACGTTCGTCGTTCGTCGTTTTTCTTTTCTCGGATTAAATCCGCGATTTTTCTAATCACGATTCCTGATCCGATTTTCGTTTTAGTATAACTTTTCGCTTGTTTATCGGAATCAGGCGATTCAAGCGCCTGGAGTTTCGTCTCGAAACCCTCTATCCGTTTAACCAACTTAAACAAGTTTTTGTCACTGTAAAAATTGCCCTAGATCCAGAATAGTAAACGAAGCCTGTTTCTTTTGCCGTTTGACTTTCGTTGCTTCGTTTGATTTGACTCTTTTTGCAAACCGGAGTTCTTAAGTTGAACTTTCTGGTTAGATCTCTTATTTGAGTTTTACCTGTGCATTAGTTGAATACTTATTGTATGCTTGTTTGTTTGTCTACAATAGAATACCCGGAGTGCGTCGCCTATTACTTCGAATCTCTTGGTTTCGCGGATCATCAGCAAGGCAAGTAACATTTTGATCATACCTCCTACTACCCAGTTTGATTGCATTAGATTAATCCTCAAACATTGTATGATTAGGATCTAATTAAATTGTGGGATGGGAAGTAGTTGAGGTAGTACCTATTACCTGTTGTATTATCAAACCTTTGGGAGTTACTTCTACGTTTGCTTACTATTGCTATGCTATGCTAGTAGACGTGGATTGGGTGAGTGATATCCATGACAGATGTGAGTTTGTTAATTAATGGTTTATCTAAGGTGGCAACTTAAACACACATCTGGGTGGATTGAGGTACCTGGGTATTCCAGGATTTCCTGTTTTTCTTTATGGACCGCCACCCAGGCCCAAAGGGATCATGAGATTTTTCATACTAGAAACTTCCGTGTGCAGCCACAAGCTATTATGGGCTCTAGCATAGTTGATTAAGTCATGCGAACTCTTACAGGGTAGACTAGCAGATGTAGGGGAAAGTAGGTGTAATGGTCTATCCATCGTAAGGTGCTAGCGCTTCTGAAAGACTATGTCTCGGTCATCCGTTTCTCAAACACCGTGTAGTGCAAGAAACCAAACGGAGGCAATCGAGTCTTGTGGGGAAAAGTGCGCAAACCTTTGCAGAGTGTATAAACTAATCATGGTTAGCCGTGTCCCCAGTTATGGACATCTTGAGTATCTAGTACTTGGATTATCATGTGAATCTCAACATGTTACTCTAAAATTTAATTCTGATGGGTTTTGTTTAATGATGATGCTTAATTGGGATTGAGAATGCTGTCAACCATTCTCAATGTTTAACAACTACCATGATAGTTAAATAAAATTTATTCCTTTGCTGTAGGGAAAAATCAGCTTTACGCAAAACTGTAACCATAGAGCTTTTCACCAGCCAAATATGCATATAGTATAGCTGTTTCATTCCATTACTCTCTATGTGTTACTTTGCCAGCATATTCCATGTGCTGACCCGTTTCGGGCTACAACGTTAATGTTGCAGACTTTTCAGACGACGATTAAGGAGTTTTAGGTCATGGTTCTATACTCAGTGATGCCGTTGGAGTTGGACTGACTTATCTTCCAAGCCTTCCGCTGTTATCGTTATTTGATGGCCTTAAGCCATATTTATTATAATAAGTTCTCTTTTGAGACACTCGATGTAATAAGTGTGTGATTGCTACTCTGTTATAAATCCTCCAAGTACTGTGTGGTGTTAGCATTACTGATCCAGGGATGACACCTGAGCACAGAGATCAGACTGTTTGAGGTCTAGTCGCTACAAAGATGGTATCAGAGCACACGCTGACTGTAGGACACGACCACTAAGCTAAAGACCTAGATCACTATTCACTCTCTTCTCTTCTGACCTCTCATCTTTTCTACTCTTTAGGATGGTGGATGCAAGGAACAAGTTCACGCAACCGGATGAAGATACCCCCTTTGGACGTCACTTGAAGGAAGTCACTAGGTACCTGAACATAGGAGTACCAAGCTTCACCGGAACCTACAATGCCACTTTACCTGAAGAAGAGCGCTGGATGATTCAAGTTCAAGTTCCAGGAAGGACGTTCATGCCAGTCACTGAGCCCATAGAGTTTTCTTTTGATGCACCAACTTGGAATCTAGGAAAGAGCATGGCAGCTCACATCGCCATGGGACGCATTGGAGAATTCTACCGCAATGATCTCAAGGATACTATCTACCACATTTGTGGGTGCCGAGATGAGCACTGGGAGATGATCAGCACTAGAAAGGATAGATCAATTGTAGCTTTTATCCAGCAATTAAACCAGCACATTCGACGTCAGGAGAACCAGATGTGCGCCGACATGATAGACCTGAAGAAGGAAAGGACAAGAATCAAGGAACTGGAGGAAGAACTCAAGGCTACACATGAAGATTATGAAGAAGAAATTTAAGTATTAGTGGAAAAGAATGACGATCTGATCAAGAAGATTGGAATATTCATGGGAGACTCTACACCGGTAGATGAAGATGAAGAACCCAAGGAGATTCGCCCGGAAGACTACATCATCATCGACGACACTGACTCGGACCCAGATGATAGCGATGATGACCATGTTGATGAAGCCGGAGCAGATATCATGGAGTCTGCAACCGAATAATATTTCTAGTAGATCACCTCATCAGTAGTAGTAGTCCACCATGTAAATACAGTAGTCCGAGCACTTTTGCGATAGTTAGATCGATTGTATGACCTTGTTTGATTGAATGAAGTGAATTGTTTGCTTTTGCCTCATGTGCATATGGGTAGTGTTTTCTCTTTAGACCCCCTCTATTCTTAAATCTCATCTTTTCTAAAACACTCAGATGCCTCCGAGACGTGACCCCGGATTTACCTTCCCACCGGAGCTCACCTAGTTGATCCAGCAGCAGAACACATTGATGCAGTTGCTAGTCCAAAATAAGAATCAGGGGAACAACAACAACAACCCACCACCACCACCACCACCTGTTTATTACTTAGCCCGTTTTCTTAGGCTGAATCCACCGGTGTTTTCTAGTAGCACCGAGACGATAGTAGCAGATGATTGGCTCCGCAAGACAGCTAGAGAGTTGACCACAGCAGGATGCATAGATGCGGAGAAGGTGAAGTTTGCCGCACATCATCTTGAAGGACCCGCGGCATCATGGTGGGAAAATTTCACAGCCACTTTCCCTGTCGACACTGTCACATGGGACCAGTTTCAGCAGGCTTTTCGAACCGCCCATGTTTCAGCAGGACCTATGGCCTTGAAGAAGCGAGAGTTTTGCAACTTGCGCTAAGGAGGACGGACAGTTGGCCAGTATGTGGAGGACTTTAGTAAATTAGCACGTTATGCCCAAGATGACGTTGCTACAGATGCAGCTAAGCAGGAGAAGTTTCTGGAAGGACTGAATGATGAGTTGAGCATGCAGTTGATGGTAGCAACCTTCAACAACTACCAGGAGTTGGTAGATCGTGCTCTTATGATTAAAGGGAAGCAGCAACAAATTGAAAATCGCAAGAGGAAGTATGCACAAGGAAAGTACAATTCAGGAGCTCAGTAGAAGACAAGATTTACCCCTAGATCGGGAGGACATTTTCAGCATACTCATGGAGGAGGTAGCTCGCACAATCACAATGGCACCAAGAATGGTAATGGTAATGGAGGAAGCAACGGCCAGAACCGTACCAACCCATCAACCCCAGCCAAGTCACTTGCTTTAAGTGTCAGAAGATCGGACATTATGCCAATGAATGTCCTGAAGGCCAGAATGGCAATGGAAGCTCTGGGAAGAAGCCGAACCCTTTCAACAGGGGACAGGTGAACCACGTTAATGTGGAGGAGGTTGAAGAGCAGCCGGATGCAGTAATCGGTAAGTTTTTGGTTAAGTCATTTACTGCACTCGTTCTTTTTGATACTGGTGCATCGCATTCATACATATCAAGGGGATTTGTGGATAAGTATAACTTGCCCACTAAGGTTCTTAGAACACCTATGCTAGTAAGCTCACCAGGAGCAGAGTATATGGCCAATCAAGGATGTTTCCAAGTGCCATTAAGTAAAGAAAGGCATATTTTCCCAACGGATTTAATTATTCTGGAATCCCAAGGTTTGGATGTAATTCTCGGTATGGATTGGCTGTCGATGTATGGGGGAAACATCGATTGAGCCAGTAAGACAATTTTGCTTACGACGCCAGAAGGAAGAAGGATCAAGTATGTATCCCGGCATGCGCCAAATAGGACACAAGTAAATTCCTTATCAGGAGTTGTGCAGGAGGAAGTACCAGTGGTAAGGGATTTCCTTGACGTATTTCCCGAAGAGTTGCTAGGCATGCCACCGGATAGAGATATTGAGTTTTTGATTGAGCTATTGCCAGGCACAGGGCCAATATTAAAGAGACCATACATGATGCCCGCAAAGGATTTGGTGGAAATTAAGAAGCAAATTAAGGAGTTACTGGATAAAGGTTACATTCGCCCAAGTTCGTCGCCTTGGAGATCACCAGTACTTCTAGTGGAGAAAAAGGATGGATCGTTAAGGATGGTTGTTGATTATCGTGGGTTGAATGAAGTAACGATCAAGAACAAGTACCCACTGCCAATGATCAATGATCTGTTTGATCGATTGCAAGGAGCTAAGGTATTTTCCAAGATCGATCTGCGATCAGGATACCACCAGTTGAAGATTCGAGAACAGGATATACCTGAGACAGCTTTTACCACCAGGTATGGGCTGTACGAGTATACCATTATGTCATTTGGTCTGACTAACGCACCTGCCTATTTTATGAACATGATGAACAAAGTGTTTATGGAGTTCTTGGATAAGTTCGTCGTGGTGTTCATTGATGATATTCTGGTTTACTCGAAGAATGAAGAGGAGCATAAGGAACATTTGCGTTTGGTTCTTGGAAAGCTCAGGGAACATCAATTATATGCCAAGTTTAGCAAATGTGAGTTTTGGTTGAAGGAAGTAGGATTCCTCAGACACGTTATATTCGGAGAAGGAATAGCAGTTGATCCCACTAAAGTTGATACCATGACCAAGTGGGAGGCACCAACAATAGTTGGAGAGATCCGGAGTTTCCTTGGACTCGCAGGATACTACCGGAGATTTATTGAGAATTTCTCCAAAATTGCAAAACCTATGATGGAGTTGTTAAGGAAGGATACCAAGTTCATATGGACTGAGGAGTGTGAGGCTAGTTTCCAGGAGTTGAAGAAACGCTTGGTTACTTCACCAGTGTTGATTTTGCCAGACCAGACCAAGGATTATGAGGTGTATTGCGACGCTTCACGACGAGGACTTGGAGCAGTGCTTATGCAGGAAGGGAGAGTTCTTTCATATGCCTCACGACAACTAAAACCCCACGAATTGAATTATGGCACACATGATTTAGAAAGGCTAAAGGATTTCGTGAGGATGAGCACGACACCCTATGGTTTGAAGACCGTGTTTATGTGCCCAATGACCCGGAGATCAGGAAGTTGATTCTGCAAGAGGCACACGACTCACCATATTCGATTCACCCAGGAAATACCAAGATGTATTTGGATTTGAAGGATACCTTCTGGTGGACCGGAATGAAGAAAGATATTGCGGAGTATGTAGCGGTTTGTGATGTATGTCAGAGAGTAAAGGCAGAGCATCAGAAGCCAGCAAGATTGCTACAGCCATTGCCGATACCCGAATGGAAGTGGGATAAGTTAGGCATGGATTTTATCACGGGATTACCCAGGACTCGTTCAGGCTATGACTCGATTTGGGTTGTAGTTGATCGGTTGACGAAAGTAGCTCATTTCATCCCGGTAAAGACCACTTACACCAGTGCTAAGTTGGCAAAGATATACATGACCAGGATTGTATGCTTACATGGAGTTCCGAGGAGTATAGTATCAGATAGAGGAACCCACTTTACCTCAAAGTTCTGGAATCAGTTGCACGAAACTTCGGGTACCAGGCTAGAGTTCAGCACAGCTTTTCATCCACAGACAGATGGACAGACCGAGAGAGTCAATCAGATTTTGGAGGACATGCTGAGAGCTTGTGCGCTAGATTATGGATCTAGTTGGGATGACAATTTTCCATATGTAGAGTTCTCTTACAACAACAGCTATCAATCCAGTTTAAAGATGGACCCTTTCGAAGCCTTGTACGGAAGGAGGTGCAGGACACCGTTGTCGTGGGATGAAGTTGGAGACCGCTAGTTGTTTGGGCCTGATTTGATTAAAGAGTCTGAACAGAAGGTGAAATTGATTCGCGATAGGCTCAAGGTAGCTCAATCCAGGCAGAAGAGTTATGCAGATTTAAAATGCAAGGAGACAGTTTATAAAGTCGGAGACAGAGTTTATCTTCGATTATCCCCACTTCCGGGAATAAAGCGCTTTGGTGTTAAGGGAAAGTTAGCGCCATGATTTGTAGGACCATACCGAGTATTGGAACGTATGGGAGAAGTGGCCTACAAGTTGGAATTGCCCGAAGGATTGTCAGGAGTTCATGATGTGTTCCACGTTTCCCAGCTAAAGAAGTGCCACGCGGAGATGGCTGACATACTCTTGACAGACACAATGCCATTGGAAGCAATTCAGTTGGATAACAATTTGACCTATGAGGAGAAACCAGTTAAAATTCTCGAGTTTGCCAGCCGAGTCACCCACAGCAAGGTTATCAAGTTTTGTAAGGTTCAGTGGAGCCACCACATGGAAGATGAAGCCACCTGGGAGCGAGAGGAAGATTTGCTCAAGGACCACCCTCACCTATTTTCTAGCCAACCTGAATCTTGAGGGCGAGATTCATCTTCAGGGGGGTAGGTTTGTAACATCCCAAATTTTCAATTTGGAATGTTATACATTAGATCATCATTGCATATCATAATTTATTTGCTGTTGGTTTTGATCCTAGAAATTCTACGCAACTCAAGACCCACGGAGAGAGTTGGGGATTTCGTTATTTTCATATTTGAGTTTTCTCAAATTTTGAGAATAGGATCATTTGATTTTAATTAATTTATCATCAATTATTTCTATTACAAAAATATGAGAGGGGGAATAAAATGACTTTCCTGAAATAAAGAAATATTGAGGATTTAATAATAAAATCAAATAAGATTTTATTTCGGAGTTTTTCGATATTTTATTTGAATTTAGGAAAAATGTGCGTTTTTCAAAATTGCATTTAGGATCCAAATAAATGTTCACCTTGTGCGGCTTGATTTTTGAAGCCGGGGAAAATTTATTTCGGGATTTTTGGAGTCCGTTTAGTATTTCTTTTATTTGTTTTTCTGTGCGGAATATTAAAAAAAATGCAACCGACCTACGGGCCGTGTCCGACCCGGACACTAGGCCCGTCCAGGCTTTATAAGCCGGGGAGCCCAGCCCGGGAACTCCCAAACCCTAGCACGCCGCCCCGCCGCCCTAGCGCCGCCGCCGCCTTCGCCGCGCTGTGCCGCCGCCCCGCGCCGCCGCCGCCTGCCGCCGCCGCCTGAGCCCCGCCACCGCTGCCGGAGCCTCGCCGGAGTTGCCGGGTAGTTTTTTCAGACGCCGGTTTTCCCGAAAAACCGTTCAGTTTTTCCGACGGTTTTGTTCGTTTTTTTAGTTTCGGTTTTTAAATAGATTGGTTTTTCCAATTTATTTAAATAGCGAGCGTTCGTTCGTTCTAGCGAACGTTCATCGTTTCTCTTTTCTCGGATTAAATCCGCGATTTTTCTGATCGCGATTCCTGATCCGATTTTCATTTTAGTATAACTTTTCGCTTGTTTATCGAAATCAGGCGATTCAAGCGCCTGGAGTTTCGTCTCGAAACCCTCTATCCGTTTAACCAACTTAAACAAGTTCTTGTCACTGTAAAAATTACCCAGATCCAGAATAGTAAACGAAGCCTGTTTCTTTTGCCGTTTGACTTTCGTTGCTTCGTTTGATTTGATTCTTTTTGCAAACCGGAGTTCTTAAGTTGAACTTTCTGGTCAGATCTCTTATTTGAGTTTTACCTGTGCATTAGTTCAGTACTTATTGTATGCTTGTTTGTTTGTCTGTGATAGAATACCCGGAGTGCGCCGCCTGTTACTTCGAATCTCTAGGTTTCGCGGATCATCAGCAAGGCAAGTAACACTTTAATCATACCTCCTACTACCTAGTTTTATTGCATTAGATCAATCCTCAAACATTGCATGATTAGGATCTAATTAAATTGTGGGATGGGAAGTAGTTGAGGTAGTACCTATTACCAGTTGTATTATCAAACCTTTGGGAGTTACTTCTACGTTTGCTTACTATTGTTATGCTATGCTAGTAGACGTGGATTGGGTGAGTGATATCCATGACATATGTGAGTTTATTAATTAATGGTTTATCTAAGGTGGCAACTTAAACACACATCTGGGTGGATTGAGGTACCTGGGTATTCCAGGATTGCCTGTTTTTCTTTATGGACCGCCACCTAGGCCCAAAGGGATCATGAGATTTTTCATACTAGAAACTTCCGTGTGCAGCCACAAGCTATTATGGGCTCTAGCATAGTTGATTAAGTCGTGCGAACTCTTACAGGGTAGACTAGAAGATGTAGGGGAAAGTAGGTGTAACGGTTTATCCATCGTAAGGTGCTAGCACTTCTGAAAGACTATGTCTCGGTCATCCGTTGCTCAAACACCGTGTAGTGCGAGAAACCAAACGGAGGCGATCGAGTCTTGTGGGGAAAAGTGCGCAAACCTCTACAGAGTGTATGTCCCCGGTTATGGACATCTTGAGTATCTAGTACTTGGATTATCATGTGAATCTCAACATGTTAGTCTAAAATTTAATTTTGATGGGTTTTGTTTAATGATGATGCTTAATTGGGATTGAGAATGCTGTCAACCATTATCAATGTTTAACAACTACCATGATAGTTAAATAAAATTTATTCCTTTGCAGTAGGGAAAAATAAGCTTTACGCAAAACTGTAACCATAGAGCTTTCCACCAGCCAAATATGCATATAGTATAGCTGTTTCATTCCATTACTCTCTATGTGTTACTTTGCCAGCATATTCCATGTGCTGACCTGTTTCGGGCTGCAACGTTAATGTTGCATACTTTTCAGACGACGATTAAGGAGTTTTAGGTCGTGGTTCTATACTCAGTGATGCCATTGGAGTTGATGGACTCGCTTATCTTCCAAGCCTTCCGCTGTTATCGTTATTAGATGGCCTTAAGCCATATTTATTGTAATAAGTTCTCTTTTGAGACACTCGATGTAATAAGTGTGTGATTGCTACTATTTTATAAATCCTCCAAGTACTATGTGGTGTCAGCATTACTGATCCAGGTATGACACCTGAGCACAGAGATCAGACTGTTTGAGGTCTGGTCGCTACAATATATTGCCATGCAACTTTACACCGTTCCGTCTATTATGACACGCTCCATCATTGTCATATTATCTTGCATTATCATGTAGTTGACATCGTATTTGTGGCAAATCCACCATTCATAATTTTTTTCATACATGTCACTCTTGATTCATTGCACATCCCGGTACACCGGCGAAGGCATTCATATAGAGTCATATTTTGTTCTAAGTATCAAGTTGTAATCCTTGAGTTGTAAATAAATAGAAGTGCAATGATCATCATTATTAGAGCATTGTCCCATGTGAGGAAATAAAAAAGAGAGGCCAAAGAAGCCAATGAAAAAAAAGGAGGACATAGAAGCCAAACAAAAAAGGGAGAGAAAAAGAGAGAAGGGACAATGCTACTATCCTTTTTCCACACTTGTGCCTCAAAGTAGCACCATGATCTTCATGATAGAGAGTCTCTTATTTTGTCACATTCATATACTAGTGGGAATTTTCGTTATAGAACTTGGCTTGTATATTCCAATAATGGGCTTCCTCAAAATGCCCTAGGTCTTTGTGAGCAAGCAATTTGGATGCACACCCACTTAGTTTCTTTTTGAGCTTCCATACATTTATAGCTCTAGTGCATCCTCTGCATGGAAATCCCTACTCACTCACATTGATATCTATTGATGGGCATCTCTATAGCCCATTAATACACTTAGTTGATGTGGGATCATCTTCCTCCTTTTTGTCTTCTCCACAACCACCACTCTATTCCACCTATAGTGCTATGTCCATGGCTCATGCTCATGTATTGCATGAAAGTTGAAAAAGTATGAGAATACTGAAGTATGAAACAATTGCTTGGCTTGTCATCGGGGTTGTGCATGATCTGAATATTTTCTGTGACGAAGATGGAGCATAGTCAAACTATATGATTTTGTAGGGATGAGCTTTCTTTGGCCATGTTATTTTGAGAAGACATGATTACTTTGTTAGTATGCTTGAATTATTATTATTTTTATGTCAATATTAAACTTTTGTCTTGAATCTTTCGGATCTGAACATTCATGCCACAATAAATAAAATTATATTGGTAATTATGTTAGGTAGCATTCCGCATCAAAAATTCCGTTTCTATCATTTACCTACTCGAGGACGAGCATGAATTAAGCGTGGAGATGCTTGATACGTATCCAATGTATCTATAATTTTTGGTTGTTCCATGCTATTATATTATCTATTTTGGATGTTTAATGGGCTTTAATATGCTCTTTTATATTATTTTTGGGACTAACCTATTAACCGGAGGCCCAGTGTCAGTTTCTGTTTTTTTTGCCTATTTAAAATTTCACAGAAAAGGAATACCAAACGGAGTTCAAATGGAATGAAACCTTCGTGATGATCTTTCTTTGACCGAAAGCAATCTAGAAGACTTGGAGTCGAAGTTTGGAACTCCACGAGGAGGCCACGAGGCAGGAGGGCGCGCCCAGGGGGGTAGGCACGCCCCCACCCTCATGGACCCCTCGTAGCTCCACCGACGTACTTCTTTCGCCTATATATACTCTTATACCCTAAAGCGATCACAGAGAGCCACAAAACCACTTTTCCACCGCCGCAACCTTCTGTACCCGTGAGATCCCATCTTGGGGCCTCTTCCGGCGATCTGCCGGAGGGGGAATCGATCACGGAGGGCTTCTACATCAACACCATGGCCTCTCCGATGAAGCGTGAGTAGTTTACCACAGACCTTTGGGTCCATAGTTATTAGCTAGATGGCTTCTTCTCTCTCTTTGATTCTCAATACAAAGTTCTCCTCGATGTTCTTGGAGATCTATTTGATGTAATACTCTTTTGCGGTGTGTTTGCCAAGATCCGATGAATTGTGGGTTTATGAACAAGATTATCTATGAATATTATTTGGTTCTTCTCTGAATTCTTATATGCATGATTTGATATCTTTGCAAGTCTCTTCGAATTATCAGTTTAGTTTGGCCTAGTAGATTGATCTTTCTTGCAATGGGAAAAGTGCTTAGCTTTGGGTTCAATCTTGCGGTGTCCTTTCCCAGTGACAGTAGGGGCAGCAAGACACATATTGTATTGTTGCCATCGAGGATAAAAGATGGGGTTTATATCATATTGTTTGAGTTTATCCCTCTACATCATGTCATCTTGCTTAATGTGTTACAATGTTCTTATGAACTTAATACTCTAGATGCATGCTGGATAGCGGTCGATGTGTGGAGTAATAGTAGTAGATGCAGAATCATTTCGATCTGCTTGACACAGACATGATGCCTATATTCATGATCATTGCCTTAGATATCTTCATAACTATGCGCTTTTCTATCAATTTCTCGGCAGTAATTTGTTCACCCACCGTAATACATGCTATCTTTAGAGAAGCCACCAGTGAAACCTATGGCCCCCGATTCTCTTTCTTATTATATTGCATCTGTTTTATTTACATCGCATCTCGTTTACTATTTTGCAATATTTACTTTCCAATCTATACAACAAAAATACCAAAAATATTTACTTTACTATCTTTATTAGATCTCACTTTTGCGAGTGACTGTGAAGGGATTGACAACCCCTCTATCGTCTTGGTTCCAAGGTTCTTGATTGTTTGTGCAGGTACTAGGTGACTTGTGTGTTGTCTCCTACTGGATTGAACCTTGGTTCTCAAAACTGAGGGAAATACTTACGCTACTTTGCTGCATCACCCTTTCCTCTTTAAGGGAAAACCAACACATGCTCAAGAGGTAGCACTTTGCCACAAAAGGATTGGGCTACCTTACTGCACTTTATTTACTGTTACTGTTACTTCCTCATTACAAATTACCTTGCTATCAAACTACTCGTTACCAACAATTTCAGTGCTTGCAGAGATTACCTCGCTAAAAACCACTTTTCATTTCCTTTTGCTCCTCGTTGGGTTCGAAAATATTACTTATTGAAAGGACTACGATTGATCCCCTATACTTATGTGTCGTCAAGACTCTTTTCTGGTGCCGTTTCCGGGGAGTGAAGCACTCTTGGTAAGGAAAAAATTATACGTGCTAAAATTTATTGTCACTTGTTACTATGGAGAACCATCCTTTGAGGGGTTTGTTCGGGGTATCTTCACCCTGACCAGAACCACAATTAGTTTCCCCTCAAGCTACTGTACCTACTGAAAATATTGGTTATGAAACTCCTTCGGGTATGATAGAACAACTACTAGCTAATCCTTATGCAGGAGATGGAACTGAACATCCTGATATGCACTTGATATATGTGGATGAAATTTGTGGATTATTTAAGCTTGCAGGTTTATCCGGAGATGAAACTAAGAGGAAGGTTTTCCCTTTATCTTTGAAGGTAAAGGCATTGACATGGTATAGGCTATGCGATGATATTGGATCTTGGAACTAGAATCGATTGAAATTGGAATTTCACCAAGAAATTTATCCTATATATGCATCTAGTTCATCGTGATCGGAATTATATATATAATTTTTGGCCTCGTGAAGGAGAAAGTATCGCTCTAGCTCGGGGGAGGCTTAAGTCAATGTTATATTCATGCCCCAATCATGAGCTCTCAAGAGAAATTATTATTTAGAACTTTTATGCTCAACTTTCTCATGATGATCGATCCAAGCTCGATACTTCTTGAATTGGTTCTTTTATGAAGAATACTATTGAATTCAGGTGGGATATTTTAGGAAGAATTAAACGCAACTCTGAAGATTGGGAACTCGACGAAGGTAAAGAGTTAGGTATTAAGCTTGAGTTTGATTGTGTTAAATCTTTTATGAATATAGATGCTTTTCAAAAGTTTCGCACTAAATATGGACTTGACTCTGAGATAGTAGCCTCTTTTTGTGAATCATTTGCTACTCATGTTGATCTCCCTAAGGAGAAGTGGTTTAAATATCACCCCCCTATTAAATAAGAAACTAAAGGACCGGTAATAGCTAAAGACGAAACTATCATTTACAATGTTGATCCAGTTGTGACTACCGCTTATATTGAAAAACCACCTTTCCCTGTTAGGATAAAGGAACATCCTAAGGTTTCAACTATGGTTCGCAAAAGTAATATCAAAGCACCTAGACTTTTAGAACAAATCAAAGTAGAACCTAGTGTTGCTATGGTTAATGATCTCTTGGTAGAAAATATTGATGGGCATGTTATTTATTTCTGTGCTGAACTACTAGAATTGCCAAACCCGATGAAAAAGATAAACATAGACCTATTGTTGGCATGCCTATTGTCTTAGTTAAAATAGGAGATCATTATTATCATGGTTTATGTGATTTAGGTGCTAGTTTGAGTGCTATTCCTTTTAGTTTATACCAAGAAATTACGAATGACATAGCACATGCTGAAATAGAAGATATAGATGTTACTATTAAACTTGCTAATAGAAACACCATCACACCACTTGGGATTGCTCGAGATGTTGAGTATTGTGTGGTTAAATAAAATATCCTACTGATTCTCTAGTTCTTGGTTCCCCACAAGATGAATTTTGTCGCATTATCTTTGGTAGACCTTTCTTGAACACTATCAATGCTACTATAGATTGTCATAAACAAACTGTTAGTGCTAGCTGTGGTGATGAGTCAAACACTAAGTTATTTCATGCATTGGCCACTGAGAAACACAGGAGAAATTCAATTGCCAGCTTGAGGTTACCTGATGGCACAATGGTCACAGAACACTCTCAGATGGAGGGGGGTTATATGGAATTGTTTTAAGAACAGAATGGGAGTTTCAAGAGGAACATTGATGGGTTTTGATCTATCTTCTTTACTCACTCATGTGGAGGGGGTTGATGTGCTAACCAAACCTTTTGAGAAGGAAGAAATGGATAACACTATGAAACACATGCCAATAGATAAACTTCCTGGTCCTGATGGCTTCAATGGCCTCTTCTTTAGGAGATGTTGGTACATCATTTCTAAATATTTTTATGAGTTAGCTCAAGCTTTTTCTGATGGTACTGCTACTCTTGAAAATATTAATGGGTCCTACATCATAGTAATCCGTAAAAAGTCAGTACCAAAGGAAGTTGGAGACTATAGACCTATTTCCTTGACTGGGATGGGCTTGAAGTTTTTATCAAAAAAGGCAGCTAATAGATTCCAAGGTATGATCACTCAATGCATTCATAAGAACCAATATGGATTTTTTAAGAGCAGAACAATTCAGGATTGCATCGGTTGGACCTTTGAGTATTTACATCAGTGCCATCAGTCCAAGAGACCTATTGTCATACTTAAACTTGACTTTTAGAAAGCTTTTGAATCTGTGGAGCATGAGGCCACTGTTCAAATTTTGAGATATAAATGTTTTAATGAGAAATGGATTCTTTGGATGCAACAGTTGCTCTCTATTGGCACATCTTCAGTCTTACTCAATGGTGTGCCTGGGAGAAGTTTCTTTGCAAAAAGGGAGTTACACAGGGTGACCCTGTCTCTCCACTTCTTTTTGTCCTTGCTGCTGATCTACTACAGACAGTGGCCAATGAGATGCACATAAGAGGCATCCTGCAGTTAACTATACCCTGCCATGATCAGGATTACCCAAATGTTCAATATGCAGATGATACATTAATTATTTTTCCTACAGACAAAGCTCAGCTCATTGCTCTAAAGGACATGCTCAAGGTCTTTTCTCAGTCAACCGAGCTGGATGTGAACTATCATAAATCATTCACCATCGCAATAAATGTTGACCCTACCTCTATGACTGAGCTTGCCACAACTTTTGGGTGTCAAATTGGGAATATGCCTTTTACATATCTAGGTCTACCAGTAGGAACTACCACACCAAAGATGATTGATTTCATGCCTACGGTGGACTGTATGGAAAGAAGGATGTCTGCCAGTTCCTCTTTTCTTAACCAAGGGGAAAGATTGTAGTTTCTGAATTCTGCCTTGTCATCCATGCCCTCTTTGTAGCTTTTTTTGTAGGCCTAAGAGTAAGGGGGGCTTGGAATCCTAAACCTGAGGATCCAAAACATTGCTCTTCTACTGAAGCATGCAAACAATTTTCCGAATAAGAAATATCTGCCATGCATATCTTTAATATGGGATTCTTACTATCATGGCAGGTCCCACATGCAAAAAGTGATTGTGGATCTTTTTGGTGGAGGGACATTTGCAAAGTAATGCATCAATTCAGAGACTCTTAATGGGTCCGGATTAATGAGGGAGATACTGCACTTTTTTGGTCTGATCACAAGAAAATTGGTGAGGAGGTTACTATTTTGAAGACCAGGTATCCTAGATTATATTCCTATGCTAAGGATCCTTGGATAACAGTCAAAGAGGTTTTCTATACTCAAGACCTTTTTGAAAGATTTCACCTTCCACTGTCAGAGCAGGCTTATGAGGATCTAATCACCATACAATCTCTGATGGGGACTCAGAGTAGAATTTCAGGATTGAAGGACATTTGGTATTGGCAGGGATCTACAAAGGATTACAAACCAAAGATGTTTTACTCGCACATATATTCATCTCAATCCTTTCATCCTCTTCTTAATTGGATATGGAAATCTGGCTACACTATGAAAACAAAAGTGTTTTCTTGGATGCTCATTATGGATAGATTAAACACAAGGGATATGTTGGAACGCAGGGTTTTCCCAGTCACGACGTTGTAAAACGACGGCCAGTGAATTGTAATACGACTCACTATAGGGCGAATTCGAGCTCGGTACCCGGGGATCACTTATTCTTTAACTGCAATTTTAGTGTGAGGGTGTGGAACTATCTTCAGATTGATTGGTCAAATGGTGGTTCAATGCATGAGGTGCTCCTTCAAGCTAGAAGGGAATTTGATAAGCCATTCTTCACTGAAGTGGTTTTCATTGCTTGCTGGAATATTTGGATAATTAGGAATGACAAAGTTGATGCGGAGCATCCTAAGGACATCACCATGTCAAGAGTTCATTCGGCAAGTGACACGTGCGACATCTACTTCACATACATAAAGGTGAATCATCTCCTTTACACGTGTTCACTTGACCCCTTCGAGGATGGTATACTACTTGACCCTCCATCGTGCATGCATAGGTATTGTCGGAGCTTCACGAATGTTGAGGAGGAGTGCAAGCGCCAAGGAACAACTACACCATCCGCGAGGCAAGCGTGGAAGAGAAGGAATAAGAAGCATGGACAAGCTTATGGAAAGCCCGGAAGTTCCGGCCACCTGCCTGGAACTTCCGACCCCCGGAACTTCCGGCCATCCCGGAACTTCCGGCCCTGCCGCACCGAAGTTGTCCAAGAGTGTGCCAACTCTCTAGATAGCCCGGACCCTGCCCAGACCTTCCGGCCTGCCTGCGCGTAGAGACTCGGGCCAAGGCCCATGTACCCTTTCGCCCCTCACTTACCCCTTCGTGGCTACTACTATATATACTCATCCTCCACCTCCATTCTAGGGTTAGCAAAGTAGTAGCTCATTTGAGATAGAGATTTTCTCTCCACTTGATCCCTTCTCCATCAGAGTTCACAACCTCTACGGACAAGATCCCCAAGTGGATTCAAGACCCCTCATGGGAAGACCCCTCAAGACCTCCTCACGGAGAAGAACTTTCTACTTGTATCGTCCTTTGTTGATCGTGGATCGTGTATCTCTTTGTGTTTCGAGGATCTAGCACACGTGTAATCGTATCTTGTTGGTTTGAGTGAATCCTCTCATGTTTCCCCTTGTGTTTTCCCCTCGTGTTCTTTGTGTTCTTTGCAGGATACGCCCCAATCATGAAAAATCGGGCATCTAGGGTTCTACCCTAGATCATCTTGGTATCATGACTTACGTTGATCATGAATTTGGAGTCTCCCCCATTATTTTTCTAGCCTTGTTTTGTTTGATTTCGTCCTAAATTCGAAAATCCCCACCAAAAATAGCCCCCAAATTGTTTTTGTAATTTGTTGGTTTGAATGATGTTTTGTTGATTTTGATCCATGGATTCGTTGTTTTTCAAGTTGATCTATCCTTCCCCATCTTTTCCCCCATTTCCATCCATCAAATCTTCTTAATTTTTCCCTGAAAAACCGTGTTTCTCTGCCTCCGTTCTGAGATCTCAAATCTAGGGTTCGTCTCGGAAGAAATTCCACGACCCCCGAAACTTCCGGACTCCCCTGGAACTCCCATCCTTACCCCGGAAGTTCCGGGCTAAATAGAAAGTTTACCCCAAAAATCCCCATACTCTACGCACTTTTTCCGCGACCCCCGGAACTTCCGGCCACCCCCCGGAAGTACCGGCCCTAAGCCTGAAACTTCCGGCCTAACCAGAGACATTACACCAAAATTTCAGCATCGGCCTCTTTCACCGTTTTCATCATAACTTGTCGCCCCGAACTCCGATTTGAGTGTTCTTTGGCTTGTTTTGAAGCTATTGACGTGCCCGAGGTCCTCACATTGGTTTAAACACCTTTTGACTCCATAAAATTTTGGATCTTTGGCATCTTTTCCTAGGCCTACCACCATATGATCCGCAATACCACCATAGCCTTCCGCAACGTAACCCATTTTCATCCCCATTGCATTTGTGGTTGCTTGAGTTGTGATTTGGGTCTCCTAAGGTGTTTTGGATACTTAGGGGGCAATTACTTCTTCATAAACCTCCACCATAACTACCGGATAACCTTGCCCACCATACACTTCCGCCACCGCAACTTAACCCAATTTTGTTTGAGCTTGCCCGAGTTGTGGTTTGTGTCTCCTAAGGTGTTTCGGCTACTTAGGGATGGTGAATTCAACTCCAACATCGTATACAGTGCACCACCATAGCCTCCACTTCCGCATTGCGTACTCCAAAACCCATCATTGCATTTCCGCAATCCCTTTGAGCTTTTGAAACCACCACCACATTCTGTTACCATCATTTGACATTTTCCATTTGGGCTTTTGAGTTTGCGGTTTTTTTTCGTTTCCTAAGGTGTTTGGCTAATTAGGAATGGTTCTCCATCAAGAGAACCGCCTCTCATCATCGCCATTGATTCGGCATCTACAACGACCACTTCACCATGTTGACACTATAACCATAAGCAAAAATGGTAACCTCTATATCATCTTGGTATCGTGGTATCCCATCATTGTACATTCATTCTTGCCATTGAATTATTAACCCCTAGCCCATTTTGCATCACTTTCCTACCGATACTAGCCATTGAGTATTGCCGGCAATGTTACTTGTGCACATTAGTGATCATCGATCGACACCTTCCATTGGTATCATCTTGGTGTCATATCATCCCTTGTGTCACAAGATTGTTCCTGTATAATCGCAATTGCTATCTTGGTTTGTGCATTTCGCATAAGCGGCCATATCAAAAAAAGAGAAACAAAGAAATAATAAGGATTTAAGCAAAGAGAAACAAAGAGCTTGTAAGCAATAGCCATAGCATCATACCACATTGCATATAAGATTGTCATATCCGGTCATCTTGGATCATCTTGAGAGAAACACTGGGAACCATATACACATAGCATACTTGGCATAGAAAGTTCATAAATTTTGCATCTTATAGGTTGTGCACAAGTTTTGTATCCGCCTATCGAGCAATCGTGCTAGCGTATCTCTTGAGTTGTGCAACATGAGTGTTTTCCGTGGATTCCACATTTTGTGCTCATTCCTTGGTTGCACGATCCCATTTATCTATCTGTGTGTGTGTTTCTGTGTGCCACATGTTGCTATTGGTCTACTTGTTTCGGTTGCAAATTTGTGAATCTCTTTCAACTTTATTGACTCTTGCTAACATTTTGCATCAAATTTTTGTGCCACTATCCTCACCAACTACTCCATAAGCCTTACTTGTGTAGGTGTGAGAATTGACAAGATCATGTACCAATTGTGCTATTTCCTTGATACATTATTGAGTGATCATTGATCCATCTTCAACATCGGGTAAGGTACATTGGTCGAGTTCTTCTCTTTCTCCCACTCACATTTGCTC
Source organism: Triticum urartu (assembly GCF_003073215.2). Lineage (NCBI taxonomy): Eukaryota > Viridiplantae > Streptophyta > Magnoliopsida > Poales > Poaceae > Triticum > Triticum urartu. The sequence continues at coordinate 208,603,600 of NC_053022.1, read as the reverse complement.
GAGTCTTGTGATGGATAGGCAAAGCACACCTCTTTCAGTCTAGAACAACAACAACGAGTTCGACGCCATGAAAAACAACTTGGATGCCAAGATGGATGCTCAAATGGAGGAGATCAAAGCCCTCATCAAATCCTCCAAGAGATCTTAATCATCTTCAAGAACACGCTCAAGAGCACATTCTTCCTAGCTACCATCTCCGGCAAGGTCACATCGACATCGACACCACCACCGACGAGAACGTGAAGGTCAAGTGCTCAACACCAACCACCACTCTACGACTTCACCATTTTCCTTGGCATATTCGCCAAGCGACTTCAAGGCATCTTCGCCTACGGACATACGACATCTTCGCCAACAAGCACCCCAAGACTACTCTCAGGAGAAGCTCCCCAAGCTCAAGTTCGTGACTTCCACGAGCTACTACGACCTCGACATCGACCACAAGATTCCTTTCTATGGGACTCAAGAACCCGAGGAGTCTCTCGAGTGGGAGCGCCTGATGGACGACTACCTAAAGCTACATCAAGTTCCTCCCAAAGATCAAGTGAAGTGTGCCACAACGAACTTCCACGACTACACGTCGACATGGTGGCTTAACACACCTTCGGAGAGCTACGACATGAGTTGGCCCTAGACAAGGAGAGCTATGCGGCGTGAGTTCGTGCCTGCTATTGGCGTTCTGGGACCGGGGGTAACCAGACTTGCCTGGCTGCGGCCCGCGGGCATGGCTCCACCAACGCCCTGGTAAGGCCCAGCTTCAGCAGCGACCACCCAAGACCCTCACGAGGGGCCAAGCCTCGTGAGGCGGACGACACCAAGACCTCCCAGGGGGTGGCCTCACTAGGCCGGCTACCGAGGAGTGGAAATATATGCAAGGGGCATCTCGTGAGGTTCGTGTGACGTGAGCCATGATGACCAAGGCTTCGCGGGCGCCAGCGGGCGCTGTGTACTAGTTTCCTCTTTGGTGCTAAGGAGGCAAGCGCATGTGTGGGGTCCCAAGGCATCAGTCAAAGGTTTCCATATCGGTGCAACAAGACCAATACCGCCAGGACGGAGGTCATCGCGGAGCCCACAGCAGCATCACGACCAGAGCCTTTGGCAGGCGAAGACTACTTTTATCAGGATAGCTTGTACTAGTTGTCCCCCTTCAAACTTGGCCGTTGTGGGAACCCTTCCCCCTAAACATTTGGGAAGAGGACCAAGGCCACTATAAATAGGACTTAGCCACCACCATAGAGAGGGATGGGATTCATTCCACCCTGACGAGCTCACCAGCTCATCGAGCCCAAGAACACCTCACCTCCGCAGGTTGTTCACCCACTGTACTAGTTCATCCTCAGCCCCTCGAGGCAATCCACCACACACTGGAGTAGGGTATTACACCACAAGGTGGACCGAACCAGTATAAACTCTCGTGTCTCTTATTCTTTGGGTCCATCGAGCTAGGCCGTGGGATCGTTGAGCGAGCAAGCTAGGAAGAGAGTGTTCTTTGTGCGCACCCTAGATTTCAAACCTCACAAGGGTTTTTCGGAACCCGTAATCTGGCATTTATGGGCACGGGGGCTGCGCCTAGGTCACGCTTAGCACACGCCACCCTGCTAGGTCCCTCGGACCTGGTCGTAGTGCGTCCCTCCCGAGCGGGACCTCGGCGAGGAAAGGTATGAGGTCTGTTTGGGCGTCAAGGGGGACTCCTGAGCATCGCGACTTAGGAGCCTAACTGTTCAGTAGCCCCTCACCCCTTGGTCTCGTCCTGGTGATCCGGACGACCCAACAGCGGTTGAGGTAAGCGCGGGGTCGGGCCCTGCCGACGCAGAACACTAAGGCCTACTTTCGCATCTCCTTCCCGCAGGCCGTTTATGTGTCAAGGGGGACCCCTGAGCATCGCGACTCAGGAGCCTAACTAGTCACATAGCCCCTTATCTCTTGGTATCGTCCTAGCGATCCGGACTACCCAACGGCGACCGAGGTATGCGCAGGGCCGAGCCCTGCCGACGTAGAACATCAAGGAAACGGGAAGGAAATCACGGAATCCTAGCAAATTATTAAAAGACATGGTGTTCCTCAAATACCAAACAGAAGTTTTAACGCCTCTAGGAGGCATGGTGCATATCGCACGAAAGTAAAGTGGAAAGGAGCACCACCAGCAAGCCTCCTCTTCAGCCTTGGGCGCTGCTGTCAGGGAGCGCCCCGTCGTCGGCAGCATCGCTGTTGCTTGTGTCGTCGGCCATGGTCGTGGGATGGGCGGCGCCATTGGCCGGAGGTGCAGCGCCAATGGAGAGGAAATTCTCCAGCAGGGCTTCCACCAAGTCCTTCACAGCATCGGCAACAACTGCACAGTGCTTCTCATCCACAGGTTCAAGCAGAGCTCCAAGGTCGGTGCTGGGGTCATGAAGGTGGAGGTGGCTGAAGATGCGCGTCATAGCAGAGGAGGAGAGCGCGCGACCTTCCCCTTCCACCATGGCACGAACCCCATTGGAGATGCCCTCGAGCGTCTCGACAAGCTGATGGAGCAGCTCAGCAGGGCCCTCCTCGGCGGTAACCAACGACTTCTTCAACCCCCTCCCATAGAGTTCCCGCAATGCCTCGCTGGATCTCTTCTCAAGAGAATCAAAGGCAGCACGGTCGTTGGCAAGGATGATGGCCTTGGCCTCCAACAGGGCCTTCTCCCCTTTCACCTCCTCCTTCAGCTTCTCCAGGCGGTCGTGCTCCGCACTCCGCAACCAGCGCCCGTGCCAGCTGCTCTAGCTCAGTGTCACGACCGACAACCGCGTCCTCTTGAGCCTTCAGCTTCTCCTCTCGTACCTCGTGCTGGCAAGCCTCGGTAGCACGTCCATCACGTAGGGTCTTCAGCTCGGCCTCCGCCACCCGGCAGCGCTCCTTGGCGGCCTCGGCATCCCTCAACACCACCTCGCGGGTGGCTGCGGCCAGGTGAGCGACCCTCTTACCCTCCTTAGAGGCTGCCATAGCTTGACCCCATGCCGCCAGCAGTCAGCACCCTGAAGGTCGTTGCGAAGCTGGGTCAGCGTGATAAGGGCGTCCTGTAGAGCATCAGCCGAAGCAGGGAGACCACGACCCAATGGTGCGACGGAAGGGGGAAGAGACGACATCGGCGCTAGGGTCTGCAGATCTGCAGCAGCAGAAGGAGTCAGGGACTCCTGAGAGTTCGCGACCTCAGTAGGTGAGCTGGGGGCGTAGGCCTCAGGAGTTAGCTTGGCTGCGGAGATCGCCTTCTCCTGAGGGCGGGCTTCTGGATCTCACGAGGATGACCCGGACACTGAGGCTCAGGAGCCATCGCCATCCCCCCGCGTCGAAGGAAGAGCGGTAGCAGCTGGCTGCTTGGCCTCAGGGGCTGTGGTCGCCCCCTTCTTCTTCTTCTTCTTCACCATCGACGGTGGCCTAGCAATGCAAGGGAAGACATCAAGAAACTACGACAAGGACAGGAACAAAGGATCAGGGTGGAGCACTTACTGGTCCATGGCGGCATGCTCCCTCACCCTCTTTTGGAGCACCAAAGGCTTCACGGCCTGGGGCACTAGCACACGAGCCCCAGGGGCAGGTAAGGGCATGGCGGCCAGACCTGTGGCAGCAGCGGCTAGCGACGGAGCAGAAGCGTTGCCTCGGGAGATCAGCGCCGATCTGCTCTACTTCAGGACCCGCGTCGACGACTTCTTCGGAGGGGTGCCCCTGGACCTCGTCATGACCCTGGCGGGGCTCGGCAACTCCCTCACCAAATGCTCGCTGGCCTCGTCGTCGTCATCTGGGAAGGTGCGGAGAAGATCCGCCATGCAAGGAGGAGAAGTCTCCCCCACTCCCTCCTGGGTCACCTCCGAGTCAGGCCTCTCCTCCTCGCCGGACTGGCCGGAGGACACCATCACTGGGGCGTCCACCACCGGGGCCCCGGTAGGCGCCGACGGCTCAAGACCGCGCTCGTTGAAGACGGGCATGGCGGCAGCGATCTTTGCCCCATCCAGGCGGTGGTACAACGGAAGATGGGTATCAGGCGGGTACCCATGATCCTCCGCAACCAGGAGGTGGAGAACCTTGTCTAGCTCCTCGTCTGACAAAGCATCCGGGTGCAGGCGGAGGTCGCCTCCCTCGACTGAGAGCTTCCACAAAGGGCGGAAGCACGCCTGGAGCGGAGCCAGGCGCTGCGACAGGAACTCCTTCACGATCATGGCCCCTGTCAGCTTCTCCACCCTCGGATCGTCAAGCTTCAGGTCGGCCACCATCCTCCCCAACATCTGCTCCGCCCATGGGTCGGTGAGCTTCGTGCTATTCCACCCATCGTGAGGCATGGGCATCCCTGTCGACAGTACCAGCCGAGGGTAGGGGCTCTTGACATCCATGATGACCCACTTGTTCCGGAAGCCATCCGCCTTCTTCCCGGCTCTCGAGATTGTGTTGCTTCCGTTGGCTGCAATGAAGTTGGCGCACCCTGAGCATGGGCCATCCTTGTTCCGAAGGTAGAAGAGGTGGCGAAGCAGCACCACGGACGGCATCACCCCCACGAATGCTTTGCAATAAAAGGTGAAGATCTATAGATGGAGGACAGAGTTGGATGAAGATGGAGGGCGTGGAGCTCTAATGGCGAAGGATGACATAGACAAACTCAGAGAAAGGGGGGACCAGCCCCGCGAAGACACTTAGTAAGAAGAAGGGGTAGAAGGTACTACCTGAGGCCTCTGGCTTGGCAGAGCCGGCCCGAAGCGCGGTCTCTCCCCCCTCATTACTGTCGCCCGTCGCCATCAGGAGAGCGGTGGCGAAGTTCTTCTCCGAAACCATGGGCGCGCCCAAGGCGGGATCGTACCAGGAGGGCGAGCGTGCGGCCTTTGCCTTGTCGGACACCATTAGCTGCAAGCTTGGGTCTTGGTGGATCTGGAGTCTCTCGGGGCGAGAAGGGGATCTGGACCAAGACGAAGGAAGGCAATGAAGACTCTGTACCATGCGCCAGCCTTTTGTCAGGCGAGAATGGTTGCCGAGGCCATGTGGGGAAGCGAAGTAGATGGGTATGTCCCGTTCATTGTGTCCCCAAGAAAGGAGGTATTACTGTTGTTCCTAATGATAAAAATGAACTTATTCCACAAAGAGTTGTCACTGGCTATAGAATGGTAATTGATTTCATAAAATTAAATAAAGCAACTAGAAAAGATCATTACCCTCTGCCTTTTATTGATCAAATTCTAGAAAGATTATCTAAGCACACACGCTTCTGTTTTCTTGATGGATATTCTGGTTTTTCTCAAATACCTGTCTCACAACCTTATCAAGAGAAAACCACCTTTACTTGTCCTTTTGGAATTTATGCTTATGGACGTATGCCTTTTTGGTTTATGCAATGCACCCGCTACCTTTCAAAGATGTATGACTGCTATATTCTCTGATTTTTGTGAAAAGATTGTTGAGGTTTTCATGGATGATATTCCATTGACGGAACTTCTTTTGATGATTGCTTAAGCAATCTAGATCGAGTTTTACAGAGATGTGAGCAAACTAATCTTGTCTTGAATTGGGAGAAGTTCCACTTCATGGTTAATGAAGTTATTGTCTTGGGACATAAAATTTCTGAACAAGGTATTGAGGTGGATAAAGCTAAATTTGATGCAATTGAGAAAATGCCATGTCCTAAAGATATTAAAGTTATTCGTAGTTTTCTCGGTCATGCTGGTTTATGTAGGAGGTTTATTAAGGAGTTCTCTAAAATTTCTAGGCCTCTTACCAATATTTTACAAAAGGATATGCCATTTGTTTTCGATGATGATTGTGTAGAAGCCTTTGAAACACTTAAGAAAGCCATAACTTCTGCACCTATTATTCAACCACCTGACTGGAACTTGCCTTTTGGAATTATGTGTGATGCTAGTGATTATGCTGTTGGTGCCGTTCTAGGACAAAGGGTTGATAAGAAATTAAATGTTATTCATTATGCTAGTAAAAATCTAGATAGGGCCCAACAAAATTATGCTACTACTGAAAAAGAGTTTTTAGCAGTTGTGTTTTCTTGTGACAAATTCAGATCTTACATTGTTGATTCCAAAGTAATTGTTCACACTAATCATGCTTCTATTAAATATCTTATGGATAAGAAAGATGCTAAACCTAGACTCATTAGGAGGGTTCTTTTGCTACTAGAATATGATTTACATATCACCGATAGGAAAGGAGCTGAGAACCCTGTAGTTGATAACATGTCTAGGTTAGAAATTATTCTTGATGACCCACTACCTATTGATGATAGTTTTACTGATGAACAATTAGCTATAATAAATGTTTCTCATAACACTACTCGGTATGCTTTCTAATTACATTGTTGCTAAATATATACCACCTAGTTTCACATACCAACAAAACAAAAAAATTCGTTTATGATTTAAGACATTACTTTTGGGATGACCCACATCTTTACAAGAAGTAGTAGGTGGTATTATTAGACATTGTTTACCTGAGCATGAACAGGAACAAATCCTACGGAAATGTTACTCAGAAGCTTATCAGTAAAAAAACCACTTCCGTGCTGATACGCGTTTGTCATAGTAGGTCACGTTTTCTGTCATGCATGTACATCCATGGCGATTTTATGACAGAATCAAGATAGTCATACATGTGATGTCGCACAAGTGTTCCATGACAATACCAAAATTATCATCACAGAAGTGTCCACTTCCATGACGATAAATGGCGCGTCATGGAAGTGCTTTCGTCAACGGTAACTGACATGTGGCATCCACTGTAACAGGTCACCGTTAAGTTATCAGGTTCCGGTTTGGATCAATGGGGATTTTCCACGTGTAAAATCATCATTGGCTGGAGGAAACACGTGTTGGCTCCTCGGTGGGCCTGATGTCGTTCGTCCAATGGAGGAGACGTGCCTATGATACGTCGACGCGTGGCAGGGCCCAACAAAGGCCCATATAGGTTAAAAAGGCCGACCCGGTCAAAGTCTTGTAGTATTTACTCAGGTACTAGTGGGCCAGCCCACTAACGTCCTATTTAAACATGGCCCATTTACCGCCCGAAGCCAGATCTGGCCCGTTAATTGTTCGCCGAATATTTGGGCCCAATTACGACCCAATGACATTTCGGCCTATTAGAGGCCTGATGTAGACATGGGTCCATTTCATCCCAGTGTGTCTTTCGGCCTGGGAATGGCCCGTGCTGCCCATGGGCTATATATGGCCCGATGCGACATCTGGCCCACAAATGGCCCGTGATCAAGGTGGCAACAATTCAGCCCAATGTGACTTTGGGCCTGTCAAAGGCCTGTCGTATAATTCAACATGTTGATGCCTCTATGAAGCTTTCGACCTCTTAAAGGACCATGATATCAATGGACCAACTAGGGGCCGAGATATGTTTCGGCCTGGTAATGGCTCATCATATAACTGGGCCAATAATGGCTCGGTCTACATTTCAGCCTGCTGAAGGCCCGTTGACGACTAGTGAAAATTGAGGCCCAACATGCATTTCAGCTTGCTAAAGTCCCACGGTTTGTTCTGGGCCTTAACAGTCCAACAGAATATTTAGCCTGTTAATGGCTCAAAGCTACATGGGCCCAACTAAGTGTTAGGTGCACTAAAGGCCCACCTAAACTTTGGGCCGAATATAGGCCCATGTAAGTTGTGGGCCTGGCGCAAAGCGTGAAGGCCCCAATGGCCTTTCAGGCCCAAGAAAGTTGCAGGCCAGCCAATTTGTGGCCCGCTAATGTGCAGGCCTGTTAGAGGCGAATGTTTTGGCCCAGGCGAATGTTACTAGTAGGAATTAAGCACAAACCTACTCTATACAATAAAGAAATTACGACATAGTAACTTAGAATAAACCTACACTTATACAATAAAGGATTTATGGTATATTACATCCACTGCGCATTGAAGTTCCCCACCAGTGATCATAAAGCGCAACGAAGAAGCAAATTGCAAAAATTGGGCGCCATTGCAGCGTAACAAAATAATACTGAACCAAGACCACTTCCAAGATAGTTCAAGAAATGTTAGCCTTTTGCGGGAACTGCTATGCAAGCTGCTGAGCAAGGTTGTGAGACCGGCCTAGTATGTCGGTCATAGCTTCCAGGTGTAGCTTTTTAGAAATGAGGTTCTCATTGGTGTTCTATGCAATCTTTCTTGGAGATAGGACTTCAAGTTGAAGTTGAGTTGCAGAATGCCTTTCTGCTAGAACTTGGGACTGAAGAAGTCGAACTGATTCAGATAGCGAATTATGTGGGCTTGTTTGACTGCTAGTCTCAAGTAACTTGAACACTGGATCAATACATGACTTTGGGGTTGTCTCACTATCTTCAAGATGTTTTGCCATCTTTGCTACAATATATGTTGCGTTTGTCTCATAGCCTTCAACTGACTTGTGCATGCCATCAGGCATATCACCCTGAAACAAGCAGAGAGATGACATGTTTTGCACGTGTATAAACAAAGATGGTAACTGTGTTGTCAATTCCATCCAATTTCAAATTATAAAATAAAGAGTAGGTTCAAAATATCAATAGCATAATTTGGCGTTGTTCATAATGTGGGGAGCTTCACCACACCACTGGATTACCATGTCAACAAAACAAGCATAGATGAAGGGCAAAGACAAGAGATGTTGTTCATATCATCAGCCACATCAGTAAGATAAAACCGGAAATGACAAGGTGCAAACATAGGATGCTTCACCACACACTGGATTATAGATCCACAAAAACAAGCATACATATAGGGAGTATTGAGTAATGTGCATGGTATGAATAAGGAATTTGGTTTTACAAGTAAAAGTTGGAACTTACAGTTGTTGCGAACATGCATTTTCATAGAAACATCAAAGTAAACAACAATTGACAATAGGGAGTATGAGCAAATTAAATAGCATGAGGATAAAGTCTTTAGAAGCACTAACTTACATTAATAGTTAACACCGGCTTTATAATGCCCTTCTCCACGTCAAGGGAAGGATAACTCAAGAATTTAAACACAGAATCTTCTTCATAAGCATTGTCTATACTCTACATTATGTAGAGAGTAATATAGATATGATAATACTGGAGGGATAGAGGATAATGAAGATACGATGCAGATTGATGCTACATAATCAACTACCAATCCTTGGAAGTACAAGTGTTACAGGACAAAATGTACCGGTAAGAGCAATGTGCTACACTTCTGCACTGGCATTGTCTGTGTATTCAACTTTTTGGTAAGATTAAATATAGATCTGATATTTTTTTGGTAAATGGTGGGCGAGGGAGATAAGGTGTAGAATGCTACACAATGAACCAATCCCTCTTCCCATAATATAAGAGTGTTCTGAACACTAGTGTACTGTACAAAATGCTCTTATATTATGGATCGGAGGGAGTAGCTGTTAATGTAAGTATGGTGATAGACGACGCTCAGTCCTTACAAGAGGACTATAGAGCTAAACCTCTTCAAAAGAATTGGGTTGATTCTAAATTTATGTAAGAGTCGATACGGATGTTATAATGTCCACCAAATGGAGGATAACAATGCTAACATGTGCAGTGATGCTACATAAACAACCAGCTATGAAAGTAAGTATGGTCACATAGGGCAAGAGGTACTCACAATAGTAATGCAGTGTGTAGTATAGTTGCGATATTCTGTGGTCCCTTGAGAATGAATGTTCTTCTGCAAACAGTTTTCATACAAGTGAGACATTAAGTCACATGTAGAAATGTAGTTCAAATTGTGATGTGATATCATAGACAGTACCTTACGCTGCACACAAGACCAATGTGTAACAAGATTATTCTAGTCAATGTCCGATAAATGTAGCACCGAAGATTTTATATAAATTTCGTTTAGAGGCTTGCCATCGAAGTGCGCTTGCCTTAGGTAGGAACGATACTTCAACAGCGAGTGATTGAAAAGCGCAACCAACTCTTGCTCATCTTGACTATCCAGTTTGGTCCTCGCCTATTTAAAAGAATGAAATCTTGTGTCTTCTGTCAGCAGAAACATATGAAGTAATTACCATGAATAACATTAGTACATTACTTACAAATAAGTTGCGGAGGAAGATTGCAAATTGTTCTTTGTCTGTGGTATAATCTTTCCATGAAGGAAAGATGCACACAAAGTTCCTGAAAACAATATAAGCTTCCTCTTCAAAACTGGGAAGAAGTAGAACATGAGCCCTATTTGATGCAATTGGGGCTCTCTCTCGTTCGAAAAGGGATTTGGCAACTGGATTTGGTGTACTCTTTGCTGGAATGGGGGTTTTGTGTCGTAGAGATGGTGCTATGTCAACTGGCATCATCATACTATTTTCTGTAGTTGGGGTTTGCTAAGTTGGGGCATCAGAGATGACCAGTGTAGTAGGGCTAGAGTCTCCTAGAGTTGTGACCGTGTTTTCTGGGTCTGGTGATATTGCAACTACACCTAATGGGATATTTGATTTATCAGGTGTCACTACCTTTTTCCAAATACTTTGTTCATGCTCCTCCATGATCAGCAATCGCCCTCTTCCTTTTGAATGTCTGATATACAGGAACAACATTTGAATGGATAAATATGGTATGATGACAGATGGAATGTGTACTGAAAATGGATAGGTAGGCCGTATTCACATACACGTTGTGTAAACTAAGCTAATAGCAGTGCAACAAAGTAGAAGCAATACAAAGCATCAGTTGCAAGATATGTGCGACCAATATAACCTTGGAAAGTTAGAGCAAGCACCTTGATGGGTGAATAAGATAGGGCATCTTCCTCTGACTCCACCACTAGGGAGCTACATTGACTTAGGTCTCCTTCTAGCCCAGAATCACTGTTAGGATCACTTTGAGCATGAATCTGTAGGTGGAGAGCATTTGCATTGCATTGCATCCAGACTTGATTTTAATCCCTTAATGCCAAGTTTGACAGCCATGGCATTTTTCTGCTTTATTCTTTTCATCCGCAAGCTCATAACCATTATGATGTTGTTCAGTATCTGAGATTCAAGAAAACATAAAAATTAGTCAAATTATCTATGGAATGTATTGCGGATTCAACTCGAAGAGTGTCTCTCTACAAACCACTACGTATACAAAGTGCACCCCCAACCATGCTAACCAGAGCACACATAGAAATATAAACCTCTTATGTCTCTATAAGACGCAGACACACATTTCAAAACTGAAGTAGGAACATTAGAATCATATCAAATTCATATTTAGACAAATAAACTAAGGAATTATGAGTGGCATAATGTTTATCTTCAAGGGCGGAGTGCTGGTAGTGCGACACAAAGCAAGTAGGCAGATTGTATTCCACGTAAAAGATCGTAGTCTATGTAAAAGGTGGATATGACACTTTCTTTCTATACAGTGCAGTGTTCGTTTCCCACACATGATGGAAGAGATCACACAGAGAAATACTATTCACTCATGTCTGCGGTTCTAGTATTTTGAAACAGGGTGGTCCACTCTAAAAGAATATTGACAACAAATATGACAAGGCAAGCATATAGGTAGTGAATCAATCATTACTTGTGAGCTTACTAGGACAAGTATGTTGAATTGTAACTGCACTAAGAGACCGTCCAAAATCTGAATCAAGAAGTTGGTCTAGCACTTATTGTTTGCAACTAATCAATGTGAATAATTGGATATCATATCAAATGAGTAAGAAACACAAGTAAAATTGTCAACAAACCTGGCATGCAGTAGTAATTTGGGTCAATGTCACTATGACCAACAATCCAACATGACTAGTGTCTGTTCCTAGGGCCGGAATTTTGAAACCCTATGAAATTTATAGGTATTAAAGATTACTGAAATACACATGAACCATTAAGTGTAGGTAGCACTCATTACACAACAAACCCTAATAAAAGTCCTGCCTAATGTGTAATGAATCAAATAGAAAATGGATGATGAGGAGTGGCTGCTGAGTGTTGAGGACGTATCTCAGGATAAATTGGGTTAGCTTAGTGGCTGCTGCAGGCCTGAGCCCTGAATGGACTGGGAAGGTAGGCACGGCGGCGCGCCCGGGTAGCGGTGACACTATTGGTCGAGCGGCTCCTGACCTCCTATTAGTCCGACATCACCTCCTAGAGTCATGCCATCTGGGATGGCAAGTCGCCAGCGAGGCAGGTTGTAACATCCCAAATTTTCAATTTGGAACATTATACATTAGCTCATCATTGCATATCATATTTTACTGCATTTTGGTTGATCCTAGAAATTCTATGCAACTCAAGGACCCTCGAAGAGAGTTGGGGATTTTGTTATTTTCATATTTGAGTTTTCACAAATTTTGAAAATAGGATCATTTGATTTTATTTATTTTATCTTCAATTATTTCTATCACAAAAATATGAGAGAGGGAATAAAATGACTTTCCCAAAATAAAGAAATATTGAGGATTTAATAATAAAATCAAATAAGATTTTATTTTGGTTTTATTTGCTATTTTATTTGAATTTAGGAAAAATGCTCGTTTTTCAAAATTACATTTAGGCACCAAATAAATGTTCATCCTGTGCGGCTTGATTTTAGAAGCCGGGGAAAATTTATTTCGGGATTTTTGGAGTCCGTTTAGTATTTCTTTTGTTTGTTTTTCTACGCGAAATTATTTAAAAAAAAGTGCGAACCGACTTAGAGCCGGTTTCGGCCCGGACTCCTCCGGCCGGGCTTTATATAGCGCCGACCCCGAGCCTGTTAGCCCAGCCGCCGCACCGGAACCCTAACCCTAGCCAGCCCCGCCGCCGCCGCCGCCGCGCCGCCGCCTTGTCGCACCGCCGCCCTGCGCCGCGCCGCCCCACGCCCCGCGCCACCGCCGCCCGACACCGGAGCCTCGCCGCCGCCGTCGAGGTCGATTCCACCGCCGCCGCTGTTTTTTTAGAAAACCGTTGGTTTTCATCGGTTTTCGTTCGTTTTTTTAGTTTCCTTTTTTTATTAGATCGGTTTTTTCCGGTTTAGGTTAATTAGCGAGCGTTCGCTCGTTCGTTCGTTCTAACGAATGTGTTCATCATTTAGATCCAGATAACGAATGTTCGTTCGTTAATCTGTTCGTCGTTTTTCTTTTTCTTGGATTAATCCGTGATTATTTCTCATCGCGATTTCTGATCCGATTTTCAATCTAGTATAACTTTTCGCTCGTTTATCGGAATCAGGCGATTCAAGCGCCTGGAGTTTCGTCTCGAAACCCTCTTTCCGTTTAACCAACTCAAACGAGTTTTTGCCTCTGTAAAATTTGACTTAGATCCAGATTAGTAAACAAAGCTTGTTTCTTTCGCCGTTTGACTTTCGTTGCCTCGTTCGATTTGATTCTTTTTGCAAACCGGAGTTCTTAAGTTGAACTTTCCGGTTAGATCTCTTATTTGAGTTTTACCCATGCATTAAATGAGTACTTATTGTATGCTTGTTTGTTTGCGATAGAGTACACGAAGTGCGCCGCTTGCTACTTCGAATCGCTAGGTTTCGCAGATCATCAGCAAGGCAAGTAACACTTTGATCATACCTCCTACTATCCAGTTTTTATTGCATTAGATCAATCCTCAAACAGTGCATGATTAGGATCTAATTAAATTGTGGGTTTTGGGAAGTATAAGAGGTAGTACCTATTACCTTTTTCTTTATCAAACCCTGGGAGTTACTTCTACGTTTTCTTATATTGCTATACTATGCTAGTAGACGTGGATTGGGTGAGTGTTTCCATGACAGATGTGAGATTGTTAAATTAATGGTTTATCTAAGGTGGCAACTTAAACACACATTTGGGTGGATTGAGGCACCTGGGTATTCCAGCAATTGCCTGTTTTTCTTTTGGACCGCCACCTAGGCTCAAAGGGATCATTATATTATTCATACTAGAAACTTCCGTGTGCAGCCACAAGCTACTATGGGCTCTAGCATAGTTGATTAAGTCGTGCGAACTCTTACAGTGGTAGACTAGCAGATGTAGCGGAAAGTAGGTGTAACGGTCTACCCGATCGTAAGGTGCTAGCGCTTCTGAAAGACTATGTCTCGGTCATCCGTTTCTCAAACACCATGTAGTGCGAGAATCCCAATGGAGGAGATCGAGTCTTGTGGGGAAAAGTGCGCAAACCTCTGTAGAGTGTATAAACTAATCATGGTTAGCCGTGTCCCCAGTTATGGACAATTTTTGAGTATCTAGTTCTTGGATTATCATGTGAATCTCATCATGTTACTCTAATTAATATTGTTGGGTTTCTAATGATGATGTTTAATTGGGATTGAGATGGTGTCTACACTCCCAATGTTTAACAACTACCATGATAGTTAAATAAAATTTATTCCTTTGCAGTAGGGAAAAATTGGCTTTACGCAAAACTGTAACAATAGAGCTTTCCACCAGCCATATATGCATGTAGTATAGCCTATTTCTGTTCATTGTTCTCTATGTGTTACATTGCCAACATCTTCCATGTGCTGACCCGTTTTCGGGCTGCAACGTTCATGTTGCAGACTTTTCAGACGACGAGTAAGGTGCCTTTAGGTCGTGGTTCTATACTCAGTGATGCCGTTGGAGTTGATGGACTCACTTATCTTCCAAGCCTTCCGCTATTTTCGTTATTAGATGGCCTTAAGCCATATTTATTGTAATAAGTTCTCTTTTGAGACACTCGTTGTAATAAGTGTGTGATTGCTACTCTATTATAAATCCTTCAAGTACCGTGCGGTGTAAGCATTACTCATCAGGGATGACACTGGAGCACAGAGATTGGACCGTTTGAGGTCTGGTCGCTACAAGATGGTATCAGAGCACACGCTGACTGTAGGACACGACCACTAAGCTAAAGCCCTAGATCACTACTCACTCTTCCCATTCTGACTCCTCATCTTTTCTACTCTTTTAGGATGGAGGGTGCAAGGAACAAGTTCATGCAACCGGATGAAGATACACCCTTTGGACGTCATTTGAAGGAAGTCACTAGATACCTGAACATCGGAGTACCAAGCTTCACCGGAACCTACAACGACACTTTACCGAAAGAGGAGCGCTAGATGATTCAAGTTCATGTTCCAGGAAGGATACACCAACCTGGAGTCTAGGAAAGAGCATGGCAGCTCACGTTGCCATGGGACATATTGGAGAAGTTTACCGCAATGATCTCAAGGATACTATCTAGCAGATATGTGGGCGTCGAGATGAGCACTGGGAGATGATCAACACCAAGAAGGATAGATCAATTGCAGCTTTTATCCAGGAGCTAAACCAGCACATTCGACGTCAGGAGAACCAAATGTGCGCAGATATGATAGATCTGAAGAAGGCAAGGATAAGAATCAGGGAACTGGAGGAAGAACTCAAGGCTACCCGTGAAGATTATGAAGAGGAAATCAAAGTACCAGTGGAGAAGAATGAAAACCTAATCAAGAGGATTGAAATATTTATGGGAGGCCCTACACCAGTAGAAGAAGACGAAGAACCCAAGGAGATTCGCCCAGAAGACTACATCATCATCGACGACACCAACTCGGACCCAGACGATAGCGATGATGACCATGTTGATGAAGCTGGAGCAGATATCATGGAGTCTGCAACCGAAGAATATTTCTAGTAGACCACCCCATCAGTAGTAGTAGTCCACCATGTAAATATAGTAGTCCGAGCACATTTGCGATAGTTAGATCGATTGTATGCCCTTGTTTGATTGAATGAAGTGAAATGTTTGCTTTTGCCTCATGTGCATATGGGTAGTGTTTTCTCTCTTTAGACCCCTCTCTATTCTTAAACCTCATCTTTTCTAAACCCATCAGATGCCTCCGAGACGTGACCCTAGATTTACCTTCCCACCGGAGCTGACTCAGTTGATCCAGCAGCAGAATACGTTGATGCAGTTGCTAGTCCAGAATCAGAATCAGGGGAACAACGACAACAACCCACCACCACCACCACCTGTTGACCACTTAGCCCGTTTTCTTAGGTTGAATCCGCTGGTGTTCTCTAGTAGCACTGAGCCTATAGTAGTAGATGATTGGCTCCGCAAGACAGCTAGGGAGTTGACCATAGAAGGATGCATACATGTGAAAAAGGTGAAGTTTGCCGCACATCAGCTTGACGGACCCGCAACATCATGGTG
This sequence comes from Triticum urartu, assembly GCF_003073215.2. Taxonomy (NCBI): domain Eukaryota; kingdom Viridiplantae; phylum Streptophyta; class Magnoliopsida; order Poales; family Poaceae; genus Triticum; species Triticum urartu. The sequence continues at coordinate 208,587,562 of NC_053022.1, read as the reverse complement.
GGAAAATTTCACAGCCACTTTCCCTATCGACACTGTCACATGGGACGAGTTTCAGCAGGCTTTCCGTACTGCCCATGTTTCAGCAGGAGCTATGGCCATGAAGAAGCGTGAGTTTCGCAACTTGCGCCAAGGAGGACGGACAGTTTGCCAGTATGTGGAGGACTTTAGTAAGCTAGCACATTATGCCCCAGATGACATGGCTACGGATGCAGCTAAGTAGGAGAAGTTTCTGGAAGGACTGAATGATGAGTTGAGCATGCAGTTGATGGTAGCAAGCTTCAACAACTAACAGGAGTTGGTAGATCGTGCTCATATGATTGAAGGGAAGCGACAGCAAATTGAGAACCGCAGGAGGAAGTATGGACAAGGGAAGTACAATTCTAGAGCTCACCAGAAGCCACGTTTTACCCCTAGATCGGGAGGACATTTTCAGCATACCCATGGAGGAGGTAGCTCGCACAATCGTAATGGCCCCAAGAATGGTAATGGGAATGTAGGAAGAAACGGCCAGAACCGTACCAACCCATCAACCCCAGCCAAGAGAGACCTGAGCCAAGTCACTTGCTTGAAGTGCTAGAAGACCAGACATTATGCCAATGAATGTCATGAAGCCCAGAATGGGAATGGCAATGGAAGCTCTTGGAAGAAGCCGAACCCTTTCAATAGGGGAGAGGTGAACCACGTTAACATGGAGGAGGTTGAAGAGCAGCCGGATGTAGTAATCGGTAAGTTTTTGGTTAAGTCATTTACTGCATTTGTTCTTTTTGATACTGGTGCATCACATTCATACATATCAAGGGAATTTGCGGATAAGTATAACCTTCCCACCAAAGTTCTTAGAACACCTATGTTAGTAAGCTCACCAGGAGCGGAGTACATGGCTAGTAAAGGATGTTTTCAAGTGCCATTGAGTATAGGTAGGCATGTGTTTCCCTCGGATTTAATCATTTTGGAATCACAAGGTTTGGATGTAATTCTGGGTATGGATTGGCTATCGTTGTATGGAGGAAACATCGATTGCGCCAGTAAGTCGATTTTGCTCACCACCCCAAAAGGAAGAAGGATCAAGTATGTATCCCGGCATGTGCCGAAGAGGACTCAAGTAAATTTGTTAATAGGATTTGTGCAAGAGGAAGTACCAGTGGTAAAGGATTTACCTGATCTGTTTCCAGAGGAATTGCCAAGCATGCCACCGGATAGAGACATTGAGTTTTTAATTGAGCTTTTGCCAGGCACAGGGCCAATATCTAAGAGACCATACATGATGCACGCAAAAGATTTGGAGGAGATTAAGAAGCAGATTAAGGAGTTACTGGATAAAGGATATATTCGCCCAAGTTCTTCGCCTTGGGGATTGCCAGTACTTCTAGTGGAGAAAATGGATGGATCGTTAAGGATGGTTATTGATTATCGAGGATTGAACGAAGTAACAATCAAGAACAAGTACCCACTACCGATGATCAATGATCTGTTTGACCGATTGCAAGGAGCTAAGGTATTTTCCAAGATCGATCGGCGATCAGGATACCATCGGTTGAAGATTCGAGAACAAGATATACCTAAGACAGCTTTTACCACCATGTATGGGCTGTACGAGTACACCGTTATGTCATTTGGACTGACTAACGCACCTGCATATTTTATGAACATGATGAACAAAGTATTTATGGAGTTTTTGGATAAGTTCGTCGTAGTGTTCATTGATGATATTCTAGTTTACTCGAAGAATGAAGAGGAGCATAAGGAGCATTTGCGTTTGGTACTTGAGAAGCTCAGAGAACATCAGTTATATGCCAATTTTAGCAAATGTGAATTTTGGTTGAAGGAAGTTGGATTCCTCGGACACGTTATATCCGGAGAAGGTATAGCAGTAGATCCCACCAAGGTTGACACTGTGACAAATTGGGAAGCACCAAAAACAGTTGCGGAGATCCGGAGTTTTCTTGGACTCGCAGGATACTACCGGAGATTCATTGAAAATTTCTCAAAGATTGCGAAGCCTATGACGGAGTTGTTGAAGAAGGATACCAACTAGACTGAGGAATGTGAGGCCAGTTTCCAGTAGTTGAAGAAACGTTTGGTTACATCACCAGTGTTGATTTTGCCGGATCAGAACAAGGATTATGAGGTGTATTGCGCGCTTCACGTCGAGGACTTGGAGCAGTGCTTATGCAGAAAGGAAGAGTTGTTTCGTATGCTTCACAACAACTTAAGCTGCATGAGTTGAATTATGCCACTCATGATTTGGAGTTAGCAGCCGTAGTGCATGCATTAAAGACTTGGAGACATTTTCTCATTGGAAACCATTGTGAGGTGTACACGGATCACAAGAGTTTGGAGTATATTTTCACGCAGAAGGAGTTGAATCTCAGGCAAAGGAGATGGTTGGAGCTCATCAAAGATTATGATATGAGATTGCATTACCATCCCGGAAAGGCTAACGTAGTAGCTGACGCGTTGAGCCGTAAAAGCCATGTCAACACCCTAATGACGGGAGATGTACCAAGGGAGTTAGCCGAGGATCTTCGTGATCTATGTTTGGAGATAGTCCCAAGAGGCTATGTAGCAGCATTGGAGATTCAGTCTACTTTGATGGATAAGATTAGAGAAGCTCAGAAGACTGACAAGGAGGTTGCCTCTATAAAGGAGAAAATGAGCAAAGGAAAAATTAAAGGATTTCGTGAGGACGAACACGATACCTTATGGTTTGAAGACCGTGTTTATGTGCCCAATGACCCGGAGATCAGGAAGTTAATTCTGCAGGAAGCCCATGATTCACCATATTCGATTCACCCAGGAAATACCAAGATGTATTTGGATTTGAAGGATACCTTCTGGTGGACCGGAATGAAGAAGGATATTGCAGAGTATGTAGCAGTTTGTGATGTATGTCAGAGAGTAAAGGCAGAGCATCAGAAGCCAGCAGGATTGTTACAGCCATTTCCAATACCCGAATGGAAGTGGGATAAGTTAGGCATGGATTTTATTACGGGATTACCCAGAACTCGTTCAGGCTATGACTCGATTTGGGTTGTAGTCGATCGTTTGACAAAGGTAGCTCATTTCATCCCAGTGAAGACTACCTACACCAGTGCTAAGTTGGCAAAGATATACATGACCAGGATTGTATGTCTGCATGGAGTCCCAAGGAGCATTGTATCAGATAGAGGAACCCAGTTTACCTCAAAGTTCTAGAATCAGTTGCATGAAACTTTGGGTACCAGGCTAGAGTTCAGTATAGCTTTTCATCCGCAGACAGATGGCCAGACCGAGAGAGTCAATCAAAATTTGGAGGATATGCTGAGAGCTTGTGCGCTAGATTATGGATCTAGTTGGGACGACAATTTGCCGTACACAAAGTTCTCTTACAACAACAGTTATCAATCCAGTTTGAAGATGGCCCCTTTCGAAGCCTTGTACGGAAGGAGGTGCAGGACCCCATTATCGTGGGATGAAGTTGGAGACCGATAGTTGATTGGACTGGATCTGATTGAGGAGTCTGAACAGAAGGTGAAATTGATTTGCGATAGGCTCAAGGTAGCCCAGTCCAGGCAGAAGAGCTACGCAGATTCGAAACGCAAGGAGACAGTTTACGAAGTCGGAGACCGAGTTTATCTTCAAGTATCTCCACTTCGAGGAGTTAAGTGCTTTGGAGTTAAGGGAAAGTTAGTGCCACGTTTTGTAGGACCATACAAGGTTTTGGAATGTATGGGAGAAGTAGCCTACAAGTTGGAATTGCCCGAAAGATTGTCAGGAGTTCACGACATGTTCCACGTTTCCCAATTGAAGAAGTGCCACACAGAGATGGCCGATATACCGCTGAGAGATACAGTGCCGCTGGAAGCGATTCAGTTGGACAGTGATTTGACCTATGAGGAGAAACCAGTCAAGATTCTTGAGTATGCCAGCCGAGTCACCCGCAGCAAGGTTATCAAGTTTTGCAAAGTTCAGTGGAGCCACCACACCGAGGATGAAGCCACCTGGGAGCGAGAGGAAGATCTGCTGAAGGACCACCCTCACCTATTTTCTAGCCAACCCGAATCTCGAGGGCGAGATTCATCTTAAGGGGGTAGGTTTGTAACATCCCAAAATTTCAATTTGGAACGTTATACATTAGCTCATCATTGCATATCATATTTTATTGCATTTTGGTTGATCCTAGAAATTCTACGCAACTCAAGGACCCACAGAGAGAGTTGGGGATTTCGTTATTTTCATATTTGAGTTTTCTCAAATTTTGAAAATAGGATCATTTGATTTTATTTATTTTATCTTCAATTATTTCTATCACAAAAATATGAGAGAGGGAATAAAATGACTTTCCCAAAATAAAGAAATATTGAGGATTTAATAATAAAATCAAATAAGATTTTATTTTGGTTTTATTTGCTATTTTATTTGAATTTAGGAAAAATGCACGTTTTTCAAAATTGCATTTAGGCCCCAAATAATTGTTCATCCTGTGCGGCTTGATTTTAGAAGCCGGGGAAAATTTATTTCGGGATTTTTGGAGTCCGTTTAGTATTTCTTTTGTTTGTTTTTCTGCGCAAAATTATTTAAAAAAAAGTGTGAACCGACTTAGAGCCGGTTTCGGCCTGGACTCCTCCGGCCAGGCTTTATATAGCGCCGACCCGAGCCCGTTAGCCCAGCCGCCGCATCGGAACCCTAACCCTAGCCAGCTCCGCCGCCGCCGCCGCCGACGCCACCCCGCCCCACGTCCTGCGCCACCGCCGCCGGAGCCTTGCCGCCGCCGTCGAGGTCGATTCCACCACCGCCGCCGTTTTTTTAGAAAACCATTGGTTTTCATCGGTTTTCGTTCGTTTTTTTAGTTTCCATTTTTTTATTAGATCAGTTTTTTTCCGGTTTAGGTTAATTAGCGAGCGTTCGCTCGTTCGTTCGTTCTAACGAACACGTTCATCGTTTAGATCCAGATAACGAACATTCGTTCGTTAATCGGTTCATTGTTTTTCTTTTTCTCGGATTAATCCGCGATTATTTCTGATCGCGATTTCTGATCCAATTTTCAATCTAGTATAACTTTTCGCTCGTTTATCGGAATCAGGCGATTCAAGCGCCTGGAGTTTCGTCTCGAAACCCTCTTTCCGTTTAACCAACTCAAACGAGTTTTTGCCTATGTAATATTTGACTTAGATCCAGATTAGTAAACGAAGCTTGTTTCTTTCGCCGTTTGACTTTTGTTGCCTTGTTCGATTTGATTCTTTTTGCAAACCGGAGTTCTTAAGTTGAACTTTCTGGTTAGATCTCTTATTTCAGTTTTACCTGTGCATTAGATGAGTACTTATTGTATGCTTGTTTGTTTGCGATAGAGTACCCAGAGTGCACTGCTTGCTACTTCGAATCGCTAGGTTTCGCGGATCATCAGCAAGGCAAGTAACACTTTGATCATACCTCCTACTACCAAGTTTTTATTGCATTAGATCAATCCTCAAACAATGCATGATTAGTATCTAATTAAATTGTGGGTTTTGGGAAGTAGAAGAGGTAGTACCTATTACCTGTTTCTTTATCAAACCATGGGAGTTACTTCTACGTTTGCTTATATTACTATGCTATGCTAGTAGACGTGGATTGGGTGAGTGTTTCCATGACAGATGTGAGATTGTTAAATTAATGGTTTATCTAAGGTGGCAACTTAAACACACATCTGGGTGGACTGAGGCACCTGGTTATTCCAGCAATTGCCTATTTTTCTTTTGGACCGCCACCCAGGCTCAAAGGGATCATGAGATTATTCATACCAGAAACTTCCATGTGGAGCCACAAGCTACTATGGGCTCTAGCATAGTTGATTAAGTCGTGCGAACTCTTACAGTGGTAGACTAGCAGATGTAGGGGAAATTAGGTGTAACGGTCTACCCGATCGTAAGGTGCTAGCGCTTCTGAAAGACTATGTCTCGGTCATCCATTTCTCAAGCACCATGTAGTGCGAGAATCCCAACGGAGGAGATCGAGTCTTGTGGGGAAAAGTGTGCAAACCTCTGCAGAGTGTATAAACTAATCATGGTTAGCCGTGTCCCTGGTTATGGACAATTTTTGAGTATCTAGTACTTGGATTATCATGTGAATCTCATCATGTTACTCTAATTAATATTGTTGGGTTTCTAATGATGATGTTTAATTGGGATTGAGAGGGTGTCTACACTCTCAATGTTTAACAACTACCATGATAGTTAAATAAAATTTATTCCTTTGCAGTATGGAAAAATTGGCTTTACGCAAAACTGTAACCATAGAGCTTTCCACCAGCCATATATGCATGTAGTATAGCCTATTTCTGTTCATTGTTCTCTATGTGTTACATTGCCAGCATATTCCCTGTGCTGACCCGTTTTCGGGCTGCAACATTCATGTTGCAGACTTTTCAGATGACGAGTAAGGTTCCTTTAGGTCGTGGTTCTATACTCAGTGATGCTGTTGGAGTTGATGGACTCACTTATGTTCCAAGCCTTCCGTTGTTATCATTATTAGATGGCCTTAAGCCATATTTATTGTAATAAGTTCTCTTTTGAGACACTCGTTGTAATAAGTGTGTGATTGCTACTCTGTTATAAATCCTTCAAGTACTGTGCGGTGTCAGCATTACTGATCCAGGGATGACACTGGAGCACGAGATTGGACCGTTTGAGGTCTGGTCGCTACACAGGTGGCTGGGGGCGAGTAGAGATTAGAAGCGCAGCAGAACAGAGGGGAATCGGGGTCTGGGCCGAACCAAAATCCAATGGTGGGCCCCTGCCCATTGTGGGCACCCTATAGATCCACACCCAAGCGGCGTACATGCATTTTTGAAACTAAATTAGGAACATTTAGCTGACCAATTAAACGACTCATAATACCAGATTCGTATTTGAACAACTAAGCTTTTTTAGCTTGATGGGTGGAGCAATGCTATTATGACACGAAGCACGTATGCTGACCGCATAGTGATCATAAAAGGGGGGAAACCCTAGGAATGATCAATTAAACCCTATTATGACTGTGCCATGGCAGATTTGAAGTTGCAAACTGCAGAAATGCTATTTAGCAATGATTGTTTGCTTCAAACTAAGAACTAAATTCTAAGAGCTGAAAAGAAAGTACGGTTGAGGGAGTCCTGGACTAAGGGGTCCTCGAGCGTCCGACGTGTTATCTATGGGCCGGACTGATGGGCTGTGAAGATATGAAGACCGAAGACTGTACCCGTGTCCGGATAAGACTCTCCTCGGCGTGGAAGGCAAGCTTGGTGAACAACTATGAAGATTCCATCTTATGTAACCGACTCTATGTAACCCTAGATCCCCCCGGTGTCTATATAAACCAGAGGGTGTAGTCTGGAAAGGATATACTCAATACCATAGTCATACAGGCTAGACTTCTAGGGTTTAGCCATTACGATCTTGTGGTAGATCAACTCTTGTAATACTCATATTCATCAAGATCAATCAAGCAGGAAGTAGGGTATTACCTCCATAGAGAGGGCCCAAACCTGGGTAAACTTCGTGTCCCCTGTCTCCTGTTACCATAAACCCTAGACGCACAGTTCGGGACTCCCTACCCGAGATCCTCCGATTTTGACACCGACATTGGTGCTTTCATTGAGAGTTCCTCTGTGTTGTCGCTGAAAGGTTTGATGGCCCCTTCAATCGTCAATAATGACGCTGTCTGCGGATAAACTTTCCTCCCCGGGCAGATCTTCGTGTTTGGCAGCTTCGCACTGCGGGCCAACTCGTTTGGCCATCTGGAGCAGATCGAAAGCTACGCCCCTGGCCATCAGGTCAGATTCGGGAGCTTGAACTACGCCGCGGACATCCGTGGAGACTTAATCTTTGCTGGATTCGATACTGCGGTAGCCACTCCCGGTTACCCCAATGGTCATGACCTAAATTTGTCATCGGGCCGCATCCAGGAGATCGCTCCTGTAACCTCTCTGGCCCTAAATCCGGAGCAGGCTGCGTTATCCAAAGACGGGAGAATTAACCCCACCACAAAGGCCGCAGATTCCACGGCGTTGGAGCCGCGCATGAACCTGGTCCCACACGATGCCTATACCATAGGAATGCCAGACTCGTCTCCGGCTGTAGGTTCCCAACCACGCGAGCCTGCAGACACCGAGCTTGATCATTTATCGATCTTCAAATTCAGCGCCGCAGACATCTTCCAGCACTCGCCTTTGGGCGATGTGCTAAACTCATTAAAAAACATGTCCTTGGCGGAGGACTCTCAGCCAAACTATATCCAGCCCGAACTAGGGGCTGACGATGGAGAATTTTACTTCCCACTAGCCACCCACTTTATATCCATGATCGAGGATTTGACCGACGAACTTTATTATGACTCCGAGGACATCAATGGTATGGACGACGATGCCGGAGAAGAAGAGGCCCAGAACTCGCCATTCACCGGACGCTGGACGACCACTTCCTCGTACGACGTATACATGGTGGATGTACCTAAGGAGAACAACAGCGACGATAAGGAAGACCCAGTTGAAGATAAACCTTCCGGAATACAGTCCAAGCGCCAGCGTCAGCGGCGCCGCTCTAAGTCGCACCGCAGTAAAGACAGCAACATCGGCACAGGAGAGGATGACACTCCGGAAGGTGCTGAAGACAACGAAGACCCCGTCGATAAAGCAAACAAACATGATGAACGGGAAGATGAGCAGGTTAGCCCCGTTAAACAGGCCACACATGATGATTCGGAGGACGATAATTACCTTCCGCTCTCCGAAGATGAGGTGAGCCTCGGCACCAAAGATTTCATCGTGCCCGAGGAACCTCTTGAGTAGGAGCGCTTCAAGCGCCAGCTAGTAGCCACGACAAGGAGCCTGAAAAAGAAGCAGCAGAAGCTTCAAGCTGACCAAGATCTGCTCAATGATAAATGGACTGATGTCCTAGCATCCGAAGAATACGGCCTCAAGCGCCCAACTAAAAGCTACCCAAAGTGCAAGTTGCTACCTCAGTTCGACGCGGAGGCGCCGGAGTACATACCACCATCGCATAATATGGCCGACCGACCACCACGTGGTCGGGACAAAATGGCAATTCATGCTGAACATCAGTCCGCCCCGCCTCATCACTCAGGCGGAGGTAAATTAGCCCATGGCCATACATATGACCTTCGGCAGAACCTGAACAATAAAGCAGGACATACCAGATCAATCTACGGATCGTGAGGATGCGCATCGACACATGACAGCGACCACCTATTCGGACGTGACAAACCCAGTCATGCGTGGGCTGAACACCGCAGACGGACTCCATCAGAGATGCGTCACGATACGGCCTGATATAGAGGCCCCGCACACCCTCATTGCTTCACTGATGAGGTCCTGGATCATGAATTCCCTGAAGGATTCAAGCCCATGAACATAGAATCATACGATGGAACCATGGACCCCGCTGTGTGGATCGAGGACTTCATCCTCCACATCCATATGGCTCGCGGAGATGACCTCCACGCCATAAAATACCTCCCTCTAGAACTCAAAAGGCCAGCTCGGCATTAGCTAAATAGTTTGCCTGAAAATTCCATTGGCAGCTAGGAGGACTTGGAAGAGGCTTTCCTCGATAACTTCAAAGGTACATATGTTCGACCTCCGGACGCTGATGACTTAAGCCATATAATTCAACAGCCCAGAGAGTCCGCCAGGAAATTCTGGACAAGGTTCTTAACTAAAAAGAACCAAATTGTCGACTGTACGGACGCCGAAGCTCTAGCAGCTTTCAAGCATATCATTTGCAACGAATGGCTCGCTCGCCACCTCGGCCAAGAAAAGCCAAAGGCCATGGAGGCCCTCACGGCACTCATGACCCGCTTTTGTGCGGGCTAGGACAGTTGGCTAGCCCGTAGCAAAAACAATGCAAGCGACACCGGCATCCCTAAAGTTAAAAGCAACAAAGACAAGTCTCGACGCAATAGATACAAGTGCCTAAACAACAGTGACAACACCGAGGATACAGTGGTCAACGCCGGATTTAGTTGCTCTAAGTACGGTCAGCGGAAGAAGCCATTCCAAAAGAACAATTCGGGCCTATCCAGCTTGGACCGCATACTTGAGCGTCCATGCCAGATTCACGGCACCCCTGACAAGCCTCCTAATCATACAAATAGAGAGTGCTGGGTTTTGAAACAGGCCGGCAAATTAAACGCCGAGAATAGGGAAAAGGGATCGCAAAGCGAGGACAATGACGAAGAGCCATGGCAACCGAAAACAGGGGGACAGAAGAAGTTTCCCCCTCAGGTCAAAACGGTGAACATGATATACACTACCCACATCCCCAAGAGGGAGCGCAAGCGTGCGCTCAGGGACGTCTATGCGATAGAGCCATTCGCCCCAAAATTCAATCCATGGTCGTCATGCCCGATCACTTTTGATCGTTGGGATCACCCGACCAGTATCCGTCACGGAGGCTCGGCTGCACTGGTCTTAGACCCAATAGTTGATGGGTTCCACCTAACTCGTGTCCTCATGGACGGCGGTAGCAGCCTCCATCTGCTCTATCAGGATACTGTGGGAAAATGGGCATTAACCCATCAAGGATCAAGCCTACAAAGACCACCTTTAAAGGAGTCATTGCAGGTGTAGAGGCCCGTTGTACGGGCTCAATAATAGTAGAGGTTGTCTTGCAATCTCTGGACAACTTCCAAAGCGAGGAGTTAGTCTTCGATATCGTCCCATTCCGCAGCGGCTATCACGCACTGCTCGGACGAACTGCGTTTGCTCGATTCAACGCAGTACCACACTATGTTTATATCAAGCTCAAGATGCCCGGCCCACGCGGTGTCATAACAGTCAGTGGAAATACGGAACGCTCTCGCCGTACAGAAGAGCACACAACTGCCCTAGCAGCAGAAGTACAAAGCGGCCTTCTCAAGCAGAACCTTCATTCGGCTGCCAAGCCCTCGAACACCCTTAAGAGGGTCCGAACTACTCTACAACAGTAGAGCTCGGCTCGCCAGGAGCTCGACTAGCAATCCAGCCTCCGTCTTAGTCCCGATCAAGCGGTGGCATATGTGCCGCACGTACATAACTACGCACTCAAAATTCCATGGGCATCGACGGAGGCATAGCTAGCTTGTGATCCACGGCATGGCTCAACCGACATCGGATACACACATACTTTCACTCTTCTTGTTTTCTTTCAAGTCTTAATTCTACAGGCCCCATCGGATGGTCTGGTTATCAGTCCTCTTGAAGGATAAATACACCAAGATGGCAAGGAGCACAGACATACGAGGACTTTTTAGGTGATTCCGTTAACGATAACTCTACCTGTTTTCCAGGACCCACATACAACTCTCCCCTGGTTTCAGCATGTTAAATAGCCTATTGCTTATTGCACTATTTGTATCAACGCGCCTTGATGTACTGATTACATTACAATGGAAACAATTTTTAGCTGGGCTGTAGGACCCCAGTTTTTTACGTTTACATCTTTTCTATTTTCTTTCTCTCTTTTCCTTTTTTTCCAGTTTCCCTGTGGATAACCCCATCAGGTAGCACCTGTACACTTTGGTACGTTTTGATGTTTGCCACGGGCTTTATAGCACCCCACATTACGGCAACAAAAGTCCGAACACTTCTTATAAGTATAGTTCAGCACCCCGAATTTAGCATTATATGCATTGGCTCCGAATCATGTCTTTGGTCAATAGTTGGGTTGCCCGGCTCCTGTGCTTGCTACCCTACGTTCCGCTACATCGGCTAGGGTAGTAAAGGGAGAACTACTGCGGTTGTGCCCTGGTCTATACCGGATGAGCACCTCAGTAGAGAAAGCCGAAAACTGACTGTCATGATGCGGCGAGAGCCGGTCAGCTGTTCGGAGGTCTCAAATCGTTGGAGATTTTTCCGCATTACGCGAAGGATCGGTACTTCCCGATCAGACGCTGACAGCACTCTGGTTCGTATACCAGGGGCTGCGCCTTTGTTTTATCATAAAACTCCTGTGGCTAAGTAACGGCGTTCAAGCCGTATAGTCTGGTTGCCTGGTTCGTTGCGCTAAACAACTCCTTCAAGGACCATATAATTGGATCAAGATTGTTTAGATACCACCCCGAACACCTCCGTACTACATATGTGAGGGCTGAAGCCGACGACTGGCCAACCCTCATATTTCTTACAACGCGGCTGATGTCTACTACACAACCTTGTTCTTGTAGACGTTGTTGGGCCTCCAAGTGCAGAGGTTTGTAGGATAGTAGCAAATTTCCCTCAAGTGGATGACCTAAGGTTTGTCAATCCGTAGGAGGCGTAGGATGAAGATGGTCTCTCTCAAGCAATCCTACAACCAAATAACAAAGAGTCTCTTGTGTCCCCAACACACCCAATACAATGGTAATTGTATAGGTGCACTAGTTCGGCGAAGAGATGGTGAAACAAGTGGTATATGGATAGTAGATAAAGGTATTTGTAATCTGAAATAATAAAAACAGCAAGGTAACAAGTGATAAAAGTGAGCGTAAACGGTATTGCAATGTGTGGAAATAAGGCTTATGGTTCATACTTTCGCTAGTGTAAGTTCCCTCAACAATACTAACATAATTGGATCACATAACTATCCCTCAACATGCAACAAAGAGTTACTCCAAAGTCACTAATAGCAGAGAACGAATGAAGAGATTATGGTAGGGTACGAAACCACCTCAAAGTTATTCTTTCCAATCAATCCGTTGGGCTATTCCTATAGGTGTCACAAACAGCCCTAGAGTTCGTACTAGAATAACACCTTAAGACACAAATCAACCAAAACCCTAATGTCACCTAGATACTCCAATGTCACCTCAAGTATCCGTGGGTATGATTATACGATATGCATCACACAATCTCAGATTCATCTATTCAACCAACACAAAGGACCTCAAAGAGTGCCCCAAAGTTTCTACCAGAGAATCACGATGAAAACGTGTGCCAACCCCTATGCATAGGTTCATGGGCGGAACCCGCAAGTTGATCACCAAAACATACATCAAGTGAATCACGTGGTATCCCATTGTCACCACAGATACGCACGGCAAGACATACATCAAGTATTCTCAAATCTTTAAAGACTCAATCCGATAAGATTACTTCAAAGGGGAAAATCAATTAATTACAAGAGAGTAGAGGGGGGAAGAAACATCATAGGATCCAAATATAATAGCAAAGCTCGTGATACATCAAGATCGTATCACCTCAAGAACACGAGAGAGAGAGAGATCAAACACATAGCTACTGGTACATACCCTCAGCCCCGAGGGAGAACTACTCCCTCCTCGTCATGGAGAGTACCGGGATGATGAAGATGGCCACCAGTGAGGGATCCCCCCTCCGACAGGGTGCTGGAACAGGGTCCCGATTGACTTTTGGTGGCTACAGAGGCTTGCGGCGGCGGAACTCCCGATCTAATCTCCGTTCTAGAAGTTTTAGGTTACGTAGGTATATATGGGTGCAGGAGGTACGTCGGTGGACCGAAGGGGGGGCCACGAGGCAGGGGGCGCGCCCCCTACCCTCCTGAGCTCGTCCTTCATCTTCTGACGTAGGGTCCAAGTCTATCCGGTAGGTTTCCTTCCAAAAATAACTTTTCCAGTTGATTTCGTTCCGTTTCGACTCCGTTTGATATTCCTTTTCTTCGAAACACTGAAATAGGCATAAAACAGCAAATCTGGGCTGGTCGTCCGGTTAATAGGTTAGTCTCAAAAATAATATAAAAGTGGATATTAAAGCCCAATATTTCCCAAAACGATAGATAATATACCATGGAGCAATCAAAAATTATAGATACGTTCGAGACGTATCAACGGCCGCACAGGAGTATACAATCAAAACATAATGAAAATTATATTACAAAGCAGATTTTGTTTTCATCATACAAGGCAAAGTATGAATGTATTCATTCGAGAATAATGTCCTTCCCGCACTGCATTGCTACAAGTCGAGATCTCTCCAGGACATCCGCAAAATATCGCTCGGGTGTGCGGTGCTCCTTGACCTCTGGTGGCCCCCGGGCCACCTCGACGGCATCCATCTTCGCCCACCACATCTTGCAACGAGCGAAGGCCATGTGGGCACCCTCGATGCAGACTGATCGCTTGACGATGTCTAGCCGCGTACAAGCCTCCACCACCCGCTTCACGAGGCCAAAATAACTGCTAGGTATAGCTTCGGCTGGCCATAGTCGGATTATTAAATCCTTCATGTCCAGTTCGGCCATCCGGTGCAGCTCAACCAACTGTTTCAGTTGATCGGCAAAGGCCACCAGATGTTCCGACACAGCATACTGATACGTCTCCAACGTATCTACTTTTCCAAACACTTTTGCCCTTGTTTTGGACTATAACTTGTATGATTTGAATGGAACTAACCCGGACTGACGCTGTTTTCAGCAGAATTGCCATGATGCTGTTTTATGTGCAGAAAACAAAAGTTCTCGGAATGACCTGAAACTCCACGGAATATCTTACAATAAATGATAAAAAATCCTCGCCAAAGATGAAGACCAGGGGGCCCACACCCTTCTCACGAGGGTGGGGGGCGCGCCCCCCTACCTCGTGCCCCCCTGGAGACCCCCCGACTCCAACTCCAACTCTGTATAACTGCTTTCTGGGAGAAAAAAATGAGAGAGAAGAAATCATCGCGTTTTACGATACGGAGCCGCCACCAAGCCCTAAAACCTCTCGGGAGGGCTGATCTTGAGTCCGTTCGGGGCTCCTGAGAGGGGGATTCGTCACCGTCGTCATCATCAACCATCCTCCAACACCAATTTCATGATGCTCACCACCGTGCGTGAGCAATTCCATCGTAGGCTTGCTGGACGGTGATGGGTTGGATGAGATTTATCATGTAATTGAGTTAGTTTTGTTAGGGTTTGATCCCTAGTATCCACTATGTTTTGAGATTGATGTTGCTATGAATTTGCTATGCTTAATGCTTGTCACTAGGGCCCGAGTGCCATGATTTCAGATCTGAACCTATTATGTTTTCATCAATATATGAGAGTTCTTGATCCTATCTTGCAAGTCTATAGTCACCTATTATGTGTTATGATCCATTAACCCCGAAGTGACAATAATCGGGATACTTACCCGTGATGACCGTAGTTTGAGGAGTTCATGTATTCACTATGTGTTAATGCTTTGTTCCGGTTCACTATTAAAAGGAGGCCTTAATATCCCTTAGTTTCCATTAGGACCCCGCTGCCACGGGAGGGTAGGATAGAAGATGTCATGCAAGTTCTTTTCCATAAGAACGTATGACTATATTCGGAATACATGCCTACATTACATTAACGAATTGGAGCTAGTTCTGTGTCACCCTATGTTATGACTGTTACATGATGAACTGCATCCGGCATAATTATCCATCATTGATCCGATGTCTACGAGCTTTCTATATACTGGTTTACGTTTATTTACTTTCCAGTTGCTATTGTCACAATCACTACAAAATACCAAAAACATTACTTTGCTTTCATTACTCTTTTGTTACTGTTACCATCACTATCATATTACTTTGCTACTAAACGCTTTGCTGCAGATACTAAGTTTCCAGGTGTGGTTGAATTGACAACTCAGCTGCTAATACTTGAGAATATTCTTTGGCTCCCCTTGTGTCGAATCAATAAACTTGGGTTGAATACTCTACCCTCGAAAGCTATTGCGATCCCCTATACTTGTGGGTTATCACATACTGTGACCAGAACAGCTTCTCTAGAGAATCCCCTTCCCTGGCTCGGAAGAACTCCGCAACATCGGACACACAGCGTGGCAGATCCACAAAAGCCCCCGGGCAACTCCGAATCCGGTTTTGTAAAAGGTACTTCCTCTTCGCATACTTGCTTTGCATGTTAAACGCCTTACCTGCTACGATCTTCTTGGCCTCCTGGATATCCTGGAGAGCATCCCTGGCCTCATTCCGTGTGGCCTCTGCGCTCTGACAAGCCTGGGTAAGTTTGGCCTCTCGAGCCGACGCCTGGTGCTCTAAAGCTTCACATTTCTTCACTACGTCCTGGAGCTCCCGCTGGACCTCGCCGACCCGGGCCTTGAGCTTCCTACGGGCGGCTTGCTGTTGGGCAACCTTCCCCTCAGCTATGGCCAGGGCCTTTCTCAGGGCCTCGACCTCGGTCGTCGCTTCTGTACAAATCATGGCATTTTGGTCATCGCATATCATTTTCTTCTTTTCGAATATATAACAGGTTATTGCTTACCTTGTTTCTCCTGGAGCCGCCTCTTTACTTGGCTCAACTCTTCGTCGGCCTCCGCCAGTTTCTGCTTTAGTCTGGAGACTTCGGCAGCATGCGAGGCCGCGGCCAACAACGATGCATGTATTTAAGAAAAAATTAGTTAGTTTCCTATCATAGGAGATTTATCCTCTGTCCGGTTTTTCTTTCTGAACACCGGACGGTGTCTCAGGGGCTGCTGTCTACATTGGGATTCTCTCCTTTTGGCGTCACTTACCTCAAAACCTGTTAGCAGGTTGCCGCAGGCCTCAGTTAGTCTGCTCTTGGCGGAGTGAACCCTTTCAATCACCGTGCCCATAAGGACACGGTGCTCATCCATAATGGAAGCTCCTCGCAGTGCTTCCAGCAGATTATCTGGTGCCCATGGTTGGACAGGGGCCATCGGCGGAACAGGCATGCCCCCTTCTTTCGAATGAGGGTGCGTGCTGGATTCAAAAGCCGCCTCTGTCTCCGGAATTGAGTCCGGCTGAGGGCCGAATTGTATACGACCCTCCCCGCCAGTCTCCGGGGGATTGGTTCCCCTTGGTGTCCGGCGACGGGAGTTTCACCTTCGGGCGCCTCCTGAGCCTCTCCCCCGTCGGGAACAGTCCCTCAGGACAGCACCTCTGCTTCATCCCTGGTCTTGGGGGAGTGTGCGGCTGGCGGGGAGTCGCTGGCCATCGCCTTGGAATCCAGTGAGCCTCCTGACGAGGATCGTGGAGGGCTGTTGTGGGCGGGACCACATTAACATAACCAATCATCTCAATACAATGAGGAAGGGGAAACTTCATGGGAGAATAAGTTGTTAGTACTTACGATGCGGCCCGAGGCTTAGCCCAGGGGCGTCTCTCCGGACTGTCCTCGACGTCCTATACGGAGTTATCCGCGAGGGAGCCCTTCCCCCTTTTGGGTGCCTCCACCTCTAGAGTTGCGGAGGCCACCCTCTTCTTCCTCCCCCATCGGGGGCAGAGTCGCTCTCCTCCTCCTCCTCATCCGCGTCGCCTTCGGCGGCGGGGGAGTGGGCCTTGTCTTCGGATGTCGCGTCCGAGGTGCCCTTGCGGCGGGGGCCGCTCCGGACCCCCTTGGCCTTTCCTTTGGCCTTCTTCTCTGGTGCCTTATAAGGCACTGGCTCCAACATCTTTGCTAAGCGCGGGATGACTGGCTCCTCGGGCAAGGGATCCAGACACCGGATCTGCTTCGCCTTCTTCAACCAGTACTAAAAAAGCAATGGCAATGAAAGATTAGATATCATCCTTGAAACAAGCAAGTAAGGGATGTGTTGAAAACAACATACCTCGTTGGGGAGGTGATTTATGTCGTGACCCCGGTCCGAGTCAGTGGCCGGCAGTGTCTCGTTGCTCTTGAAAAACAACTTCGAGGCGTCTTCATGAGTCGTTTCAAAAAGCCTCACCAGGGTATGGTGTTTCTTTGGGTTGAAATACCATAGAGGATGGCTTCGGCTCTACCAGGGAAGGATTCGGCGCACCAACATCACTTGGATTATGTCGACAAGCTTGATGTCCCTATCAATCATACTTTGGATGCGCGTTTGCAGCGCAATCAGCTCATCCGGTGAACACCAGTTTGGGCTCTTCTCGACCTAGGAGGTGAGCCGCACGGGTCCGCCGGAGTTGAATTCGGCAGCCGCGGCCCAGGTGGCATCGCGGGGTTCGGTGATGTAGAACCATAGCTTTTGCCATTCCTTGATAGATTCCACGAATGTGCCTTTTGGCCAAGAGACATTTGTGAGCTTGCTCACCATGGCGCCCCCGCACTCTACGTGCTATCTGTCCACCACCTTGGGCTTCACGTTGAAGGTTTTGAGCCACAGCCCGAAGTGGGGGTCGATGTGGAGGAAGGCCTCGCACACGATGATGAACGCCGAGATATTGAGGAAGGAGTTCGGGCATAGGTGGTGGAAGTCTATCCCATAGTAGAACATTATCTTGCGGACGAAGGGGTGGAGTGGAAACCCTACCCCGTGGAGGAAATGAGGGATGAACACTACGCTCTCGTTGGGCTTCGGTGTGGGGATGATTTGTCCCCAGGCTGGAAGACGGTGGGCGATTTCCTTCACCAGGTACCCGGCCGCCCGAAGCTTGGCGATGTCCTTCTCCTTAACAGAGGAGGCCATCCATTTGCCTTGACCTCCGGATCTGGAAATGGTTGAGTGCTTTCTCGAGACAGGGAAATGAGAACTTGGGCATTGGAGCTCAAGAACGGGGATGCAGGAAGAAAGCATGGGAGAAGAAAGGGGAATCTTATCTCCTTATAAGGGCGGTGAATATCGAACGCCCCGCCATTCACCTTAAAATTCGCCTGCTCCCAAGGGTTGTGAAAACGGCGCGGTTGGGTTACCCATGCCCGCGTTGATGAGAATCTCGTAATAAGGGGACACGATCTCTACTTTTACAAGACGTGCCAATGACAACCGCGTCTCGAAACGTGGGGCGAAAAACGGTTCAAAATTATGACCGGACAGGCGTAACGTCACATTACTAAAGTTGTTAGCAGATTGGACTCGCGTGTTATTGTAGTCTTTCTGCGGTTGTGTGCGGTGTGTGTTACAGGTCCGGACACGATCAATTCATCTGGAGACTATTTGGGAGTTCAGAAGGAGGAACCCGCCTTGCAATGCCGAAGACAACACTACACGCCGGATACCTTGTCATTGAAGCGAGGTTCAGGGGCTACTGAGGGAGTCCTGGACTAAGGGGTCCTCGATCGTCCGACCTGTTATCTATGGGTCGGACTGATGGCCTGTGAAGATATGAAGACCGAAGACTGTACCCGTGTCCAGATAAGACTCTCCTTGGCATGGAAGGCAAGCTTGGCAAACAACTATGAAGATTCCATCTTATGTAACCGACTCTATGTAACCCTAGATCCCCCCGGTGTCTATATAAATCGGAGTGTGTAGTCCGGAAAGGATATACTCAATACCGTAGTCATATAGGCTAGACTTCTAGGGTTTATCCATTACGATCTCGTGGTAGATCAACTCTTGTAATACTCATATTCATCAAGATCAATCAAGCAGGAAGTAGGGTATTACCTCCATAGAGAGGGCCCGAACCTGGGTTAACTTCGTGTCCCCTGTGTCCTGTTACCATCAACCCTAGACGCACAGTTCGGGACCCCCTACTCGAGATCCACTGGTTTTTACACCGACAACGGTAACCAAGTTACGATCTATTTTCTGGTTGAGATCAAAAAGTTGAGCAGATATGAAGTAGTACCACCTCTCTTGCGGCGCCATGTAGGCATCGGGGGTGCGATGACTGTCGGTGGAGTTGAAGCATATCTGCGACAGTAGACGAGTGGATCGGGGGATAAGTCCCATTGCGGTGGACGAGAAGGTCGTGGGAGCGGCCCTGGCAAGGAGGACAATGGTGCTGATGAAGCGAGAGGGCGTGATGCAAGGCTCCTAGTCTGTCGCCGTGGATGAGAAACATCCATCTCTAGTAGTGGATGACGCGATCTTGGTAGGCACTCCGACATGGTGGAGGACGACGGTGATGGATGGGGTGGAGGACAGCGGCGATGGATGGGGTGTAGGACGACGGCGATGGATGGGGTGTAGGCGGAGGAGGCTGGCGTGGGGATGGTGTTCGAGCACGGATGGTGTATGAATGGGAAAATGGAGGGAGAGGTACGGGGAACCATGTTTTTGGGACGAGCTTGTCTGAAATATATGAAAGTTACGAACTTAGCCCCCGTTTAAAATTCGGACGTCTCGTGAGTTGAGGATAGGATGGTAATATTGCATCTCCCCAATATTTGCCCAGAGCAGTTTCAGGTGAGGAGAGGGTGTTTTGGCACCCACGGTTGGCACCCACGATGTATGAACGGGGCTGACAGGTAGGGTGGTTGTGTCACATTTGAGTGAAGTTACAAACCTGCCCCTATTGAAAATATTTGCCTACATCGAATTCGACCAAGTCGAGTTTGTTTTGCCACCCATCATGTATGAATGGGGAAATGGAGGGAGAGACAGAGGTCTTTCGGACAATCTTGAATCAAACGTGTTTTGCCGCCCATGTTTGGCGCCCATCGTGTCTGAATGGGCTCGGAGGCGCTCGTGTCACGTCTAATTGAAGTTACTAACCTACCCCTATTGGGAGATGTGGAAATAGGGCCGATGGATTGTCCGTGTAAGGGGTAGATAGTAATTTCCATCTCGCAAACACTGCCTTGGGGCAGCCGACGTGGGAGTGGATATTTTTCCACTTCTTTCGAATTTTGGGACAATAAGCATCCACCTTTACCCTGCCAACTAAATTCGAAACCATTTTGTATTCTTATACGAATCTTCATAAATCGTTCTATGTTTTTATATATCTTGAAAAGCACAACAAAGATGTATTCCACTGTCATATATGAATATGATTTACAAATACCGATACTCGAATTCAGAAGCTAGAATCCAGTTTAAGGTGAATTCGAATATTTGAAACCACTTTATGTCCAACTCAAGTGTAACATGTATGACACATGCAACATAATGTGCACTCCCATTTAGATATGTACACAAGCGATGTCTCAAGATTCAAAATACCGAGTCAATCAACCAATAATGTACAAAACTAACAGACATATAAACACTTATAGAGTATATGGATCAATAATATCAACTACCATACATAAGCCAGGCCGTTGTACATTTTTTGCTAGAAGGGCATCATTTTTTAGCGAAGCTAGTACAACATCCTAGCCCTTTCAGATGCATGCCACTTAAGGACCATCTATACTACTATTATTGTTGAATGCACATTCAGCCCGATTGGCATAGTTGTAGGTCTGGCACAACAATCAAAATTAAATGTCTCAGAGTCTTATCAATTAAGACAGACTCATGCTAAAAAAATTACAAACCAAAAAATAGAAAACAATTATTACATGATCTCTAAAACAAATGGTTTGATTGATTACATGAACAAACAACACAAAGGTTATTCAATGATGGAAAAAACATTTCACCTATGATTTACCAAGTGGGAATTTAATTTCCTTTTTTCCTTCAGGACCTTAACAATGCGGTCAGTATCATCTTGCTTTGTTTTGAAATCCACCAAATATTTAATGGTTGTCTTCAGTACTACTTGTGATTGTGCTGTTTGCTTCCTCAACATGTCAACTTCATCTCTAAGTGCAAAAGCAGAATCTCTTTCTACCAATAGTTTAGCCTCTAGAGCATCAGCAGTTGGCAATTCATGATGCATGATTGGGTCCGTTCCACTACTGTGGGATGATACAACATCCATGGGACCTCATTCTTTGATCTTGGGCTAACCTGTTTTGCCATTAAAGTTTCGATTGGATTCCAAAAAGTTGAAGTTAGCAAAACATGTCAACTGGGAGTTAGAACAGCAAACCAGTTAAACAAACAAGGAATTAAAGAGTTTCGATTGGATGCTGAAAAGTAGTTATTAACATCATTGTTACCGGCTGCAGCAGCAAAGCAGTTAAACAAACAAGTTTTGCAAAAGGTACCTGTTGTGGCATTGGAGTTTCTCTTGGATCCTAACAAGTTGAGTAGCCAGCAACGTGATTAGAGCAACCGGTTGCAGCAGCAAAGTAGTTAAAAAAACAAGTTTTGCAAAAGGAACCTGTTGTGGCATTGGAGTTTCTCTTGGATCCTGAAAAGTTAAGTAGTCAGTAACTTGATTAGAGCAACAAGTTACAATAGCAAACCTGTTAAACAAATATATTTTTGGAAATGTACATGTTGTGTAATTGGACTTCCAATTGGATCCTGAAAACTTGAAGTTGGTAAGATGATTACATGAACAAGTTATGGCAGCAAACTAGCTAAACAAGGAAGTTTCTGAAAACATACCTGTTGTGCCAACGGAGTTTTAGTTGGATCTTGCAAACTTGAATGTTAGCAATCATAAATAAAGTGTTGCAAGAGCCACAAGAAACTAACATCAAACTAGTAAAACTAACCAGTTTTGGCAACGTATTTAATTACACATCAACTAATAAAACTAACAAGCTCTTGGCAACATATTAAAGTAACAAGTCGGTACCCTTTACCAGCAAAACGGACATCTGTAAATTTCTTTGATGTAAGCAAAATGATTCCGACACACACACACAGATATATATATATATATATATATAAGTTAAAAAGACATTGTCCCTCATATAAACCTGAAAGTTGATTATCTATGAACATGCAAACATTACTAGTGCTACAAGTGATAACAGCAAACCGTTTAAACAAACAGGGTATCAGAACGTAAATGACGCGTGAATTTTGCTGCACCCCAGAAGTACATATGACCAGCTATCTACGTGCTGAAGTAGCTATTTAAGTTCAGGCAAACATGTAATTCTTAACAGTAAGTATCAAACACATAGATTTGCGTAGTCTATAATAGGATTAATAGGCGATGGAATTATGTAATCGGTAGCCAGATAAATTAAGCCAAGTAAAGTAATTGAACAATTTTGCAATCAGTGGCTAACTAAAATTCCGAGAAGCAGGTAACTAAACTTACGCTAGCTCTTTGTACATGCATACCTCAACTTCTTTTTCCCTTACAAGGTTCTACGAAGGAGTCCATGGAATCAATTTCTTGGATACGCAGTCCCAATACTTATTTCTTCCCACACTGCATTGGTAATTCTAATGGTTAATCTGATAAGATGATGCGTCCTTGATATGTTATATGAGGGCGGGTTGTCAGACTAGTTTTAGCAACACATCTCACACTAGCTTTTACTGTATATTTTATGCGATTACATTTGGCATATCGAGATCTAAGCAATCTACAATAGGATGGAAAGACTGGCATCCTTCACATTATTGACGAACTCAGTTCGTAGAAACAAGCAATTCAACCATTCTGTGGGTAAATCAAAAGCGCCACTGGAATATTTTTCACTACCCCAATCATATACGCAAAAAGGGGCGACGCCGCCATAGGGGATGGTATGGGCGGCGGCCTCGGGTGTATGGAAAGTGTGCACCTAGTTTGAGTCATCCAAGTTGGCCCAGGCTAGTTTTGTTCATCCCAGCACACGAGCTGGCAATGTAAAAAATACAAAGAAAAACATTTCAATTTGGATGGGCCAATAACGTAAGTGCAAGGCAGGCCCTATAGCAGGCTCATGGCCGAAATGAGCGCCTCCCATATCGATCGACAGCAGGAAAAATCCCCAATTCATTCGCTCCAGCCTCTAGTCTAGTTCGCTCCTAACCTAGCCGTCGCTGGACAGACCAGCACAACACTTCCTCACGCCCTCGTTGGACGCCGGGCTTCAAGCGAATGGAAGGACAATAAGATGAAGATCCAACCCTAGGTGTAACCTAAGTGGGAGGCAGCGACGACAAGAGCAGCATGCGCAATGAGCAGGTACATCACATCCCTGATTATATCAGATTGAACTATTCAATTTCTAGCCAATAGTTAAACCTGGCTGTGTTGTAAAACTGCTTGTATGTAGGGATCTATAAGAAAATGAAACCAATTTCTTCTTATTTTATAACTCCCCAATTAATACTGAACTGACTGAACCTGATGTGTCTAATCAAGTTTCTGGTGCAAACATACAAGCTCATGTTGTTCTTGAGCCTGAAGTATCTAATGAACAGACTGCTAATGAAGGATTTGACGCGAACATTTTACATGCTCCTGGTGATGAACATATAGTGTCTAATGAGGGATCTAATGCAAGCATTTTGCAAGCTCCCATTGAAGGATTTAGTGTGTAACGATGATCTACTATGTTGAGAGAGATAGAGATTTGCAGGAATTGATGACAGGAAAAATATAGTACATTTTCATGGCTTGAGGAAACGTCGAGGCCATCTACCAGGAAGTCCTCGTATCATGACAACGTGGCATACATACTTTTCTAATCTGTTGTTTGAAACTATTGGCATACTTGTGTAGTATAGATATATTGATATGTAGTTTGCGCATTGGTTATAGGTGCAATTACACTTCGGACATTTTCAGCCAGAGAACAAATAATTCAAGAAGGTACATTCCATGTTAGTAGTCCTTGTACACCATGTTGCATTTTGTGTTTTTTTGGTGCTTACATCATTTAGTGTTTTATAATCTGGAACTACTTTGGATCATTAGCTGCTTTTCAAAGTGTATATAGCTTCACATTTCTCAACTTATGTTGTTTTCTGGAGTCCAAGTGCCATCGTATTTTTTAAATTAAATTTTCGCCTCTGGTAACTTGAATTCGTGGATCCGCCACTGCACACAAATCATACACGCATGCCATTATGAATTAGATGAAATGCAGGGACTTATGCTAGGTCGTTGTACATGCTAACTGTAGCTCTACTTGTGCTTGGGATGTTCCATGTACAAGTCCATGTTACCACTTGCTTGGATGTGCAGGCCTTGTGCTCCTTGCATCCCCCTCTGCATTTTTGACACAGATAATGGTTGATCAAATGAGAGGAATCGACCTTGCTGTTGTACCGTAGGACGGGTACTTACAAGGTTATACTGGTGTATAGGATGTGTACCATATCCCGTAGCCCCGTCATGCTTCGCTAAAAAATGGTTTTGCTTGTTTCATATGATATCTCCAAAAGAAATAAGAGTTAAAATTAGAGTTGCAAAGGCATGTAAGCTAAGAGAGCAGTAAAAGGATATCCAAACATCGTCAAAACAGTGCACAAGGGAGTGACATGTGGATAGCTAGTTCGGGCCGCCGTTTGGGCATGCTCACCTAGCTAGAGTTTGGGTAACTTCAGAGCCGTTAAGGGTGATGCACTGGCATTGTATGGACACGCACGGATGCAAATCTTGAGTGGCAGTGGAGCACTACTATGTGGTGGACGAGGCTGTTGGTGAAGCCCCAACGGCCTCGTAGGGTGGAGGTGCAATGATGTGCTCGGTGAAGTAGCCCCAGCGAGGTGGGAGATGGCGTCGCTGAAGCGCACCTGATGTGGTGGAAGTCAGTGTCCGTGAGGCACATCGGTTGCAGCGGCCGATGTTGTTGATGGACCACCCGGTGCGGTGGACGAGGGCGTAGATGAGGTAGCTCCGGTGCGGTGGTGAAGCGCGACCGTCGACTTCGTCATCGTTGTTCGGCACAAAGGTGGGGAAAGAGACGAGACAAGGGAGATTCGAACTTTGCTTGGGTTGGCGGCGAATTAGGGATTTGAGCGCTCTGGGCATGAAAGGGGACGATGGAGAAGGGAGATTTTGCAGGGCTGGAATTGGGGCCGCCATATATTTCAATCTGAAACGCGGAACCGCGAACTTTTTTGTCATCATTCTTTTTTTTGGGGGGGGGAGGGTGGCTAGGTGCTAGCGTCCGTATGACACACACAACCACCACAACATGACCCTGGTCTACCTGGTGCGCCTACATTTGAGAATGCAAATGAATCTTCTTTCTTTTGCAAACCAATCTGTATGTATTACCATGCCCGTGTTTTCCTTGCAAATAATTAGTTTCAAAACAAGATACTATAAATTAATTAATGAGGAGTTATTTGAATTAGAGAATGTGTCACATAGCGATCTCCAATTCTAATGTGGATTTCGCATTTCACGGTATCCACACTACTTTTTTAATACAAATTCATGTGTATAAGATGAACAACATGGTAGTGAGAAAACTTTGGATGGATTCAAACATATGACCTACAAAATACCACAACAATCGAGTCAATGTCAATGTTTCCAAACCTAGTATGGCACAAATTTTAAATAATTGAAGCCATATGCATGGTCCGCAATTGAAATCTTACAATGTACACTAAATTGAAACATCGATATTAAGTCTAGTACTATCTACATTCAAATGTTGTTTGATCAATCTTCCTCTCCTAACCACCTTACAAATCTATTGGTTTCCAACACACACACATTTTTCTCTCCATGTTTTGATCTTTAACTCTCTGAACTACACAAACCCCTTTTGCCACTCAATTACCAAATGTATCTCTCCCACACAGCCGCCATTGCACTCCATGCCGAGCTCTCTCTTTCTCTCTCTCTCTCTCTCTCTCTCTCTCTCTCTCCCTCCCACCC
Organism: Triticum urartu; assembly: GCF_003073215.2. Classification (NCBI taxonomy): domain Eukaryota; kingdom Viridiplantae; phylum Streptophyta; class Magnoliopsida; order Poales; family Poaceae; genus Triticum; species Triticum urartu. The sequence continues at coordinate 208,561,350 of NC_053022.1, read as the reverse complement.
TCTCTCCTAGATACATGCATTGCCTATCTAGACCCCCCTCTCATGCATATGCATGAACATTGTCTATCTAGGTCACTCTCTCGAGACCGTCTCACTCTTTCTTCTGCACGGCGGCCCACACTCGTTCAATCTATCTCTCTTTATCTAAGTCTCAATTAACCTTGATTTCTCTCACACAAAAATGATATATCTCCCTGTTCGGGCCTCGATCGACACACTCTATACTCTCTCACGCAGATTGTCTATCTAGGTCAGTCCATCCAAGCTGCCCCACTCTTTTGACCTCATGGTGGCCCTCTCTCTCTCTATGTATGTATGTCTCAATTGACATCGCTCTTTCTCAGACACAAACAATATATATCCATGTTTGAGCCTAATTCGACATATTCATATTGTATACTCTCTCATGCACATTGTCTATCTAGGTCACTCTCTCCAACCCATCTCACTCTTTCGATCGCATGACGGCCCACACCCGCTCAATCTCTCTCCCTTTATCTATGTATCGATTGACCTTGCTTCCTCCCATGCACAAAAGATATCTACACGTCTGTGACTGGATCACCTCTCAAGCTGTATCTTACAACCCTCACCCTTCCAAAAATCTCAATTGGACAATATCTCTCCAGAGCATATATATCTTTTCAATGAATGCCGGACCACACTGACTTTGTCTCTCTATTTATCCGTGTCTCGATTGACCTCGCTTTCTCACGCCGTATATTCCACACATTGGAGCTACCTCCCCATCCCTCTTAGAGCCGGAGCTATTTACATTGCAAGGGGGACTCCAACCTCGGATTAATTTGTGAAGGCATTTATTCCAGTGGGTTTAGGTTATATTTTCATAGCATTCGGCCCACCACTAGTCCAAACACCGTTGCAACCCCCGCACCTCCCCCAATTGACTTCCCTCTGGCTCGGTCACCGCTCTCTTGCACGTCCTTTCTCACCTTCCACGTTGCACCATGGTATTTTTGCAAAAAACTCTGTTGTTCTCTTTAATTATTACAAATAAGCTACAAACTACACACCGATAGTCCACCAGTAATGGAACAAATTTCAACCCAGAAATGAAAGTGCTACAAACTACACACTAAGGGGCCCACCTGTCATGGAACAAATTTGGACCCATATATTATGTAAAAATGAAAAAGGACGAGGATCAAACATGCGACCAGGGCCTTCAAGCCGCACGTCAATAGGCAACATTGTAGCAACGTTTGTTGTACCCTCCCTTTGTTGATATGATGTTTTTCATATTACCATACCCTATTTAATGGATACCATGTTTTAATATTAATTTTAGTACATTAGTGGGACCGACTCGTTAGCATGTACCATTCGCCTTCACCTACTGGTGGGTTCCATGTCTCCTCTCTCTCTCTCTCCTACCCTTCTATGTTTAGACGCATTGGCAAACACGAAGAACACGCGGTCGATGTTGCTATTGACCATATCTGGACGAGTTCACAAGTTACGACACCAATTTCATGTACTAGTAGTATTATACATGTAACAAGTTTAGGAACAAAAGTGGCCATGACGGACAAGTTAGGCTAGTTGTAGTACTACTTATCTACTACTCCGTAATAATTAAATGCGTGGATAAATAGATGCATAGCCTAGTGCTCGAACAAGCTAAGGGGACTGGTCACGCCCTGCAAGTATTTGGAATTGACTTCCCTAAAAATATTTTTGGAATTGACATGGTATTTAATATGAAATGTTTGCGATGAGAAGGAATGCATGTGGCTTGATGATGTTTTATATTTAATTTGATACGACTCTAGTAGAACATTCAACCGATCAAACCATACATTTCATTTAGTTTAACTCCGACTTTACATTCATACGATGATCGAACTAAAATAAGCGAAAATGATAAATCCCAAACGTTCAGATTTTAACCATCGCGATCCGAATGTCTTTCATGGGAAATTTAGATTACGCGGCGGCGGTGGGGGCGTCCTGCAGTGGGAAGCGGCTCCTCTGTCATGCTCTATGTGTCGTCGGGCCACTGACCGTCGGCGTTGGTGACGGTGTCGTCTTGCACTGTTGTTGGTGTACTCCTGGACGTTGGCCTAGCTTCAAGGAAGGCCGAAATGTTTTGGACTTTGGTCTCCAGGACCGAGTCAACTAGCATGAGGAGGCCAATGGCGTTGGTGCAAGGAAGCGGTCGACCACAGCGATCCATGCCGCTGAGGGGGGCACTGGCACCTGCATGGGGACAAGCGCTGACAACGGTGCGACGGGCAGGTGCATGCGCTAGCAGGTAAATGGGCACGTGAAAGTCAGGAGGGACCTCGTGGAACCCCATGGCATCAAGCTCGGCGACAATGTGTGGCTCCCAGCCCATCAGTGCCACGAGGATGGGTGCTGGCGCATTCGGCGAGAGGGGAACGGGCACAGGCACGATGTCTTCCTGCAATGCCAGTTCAAGCTCGTCCCAAAGTGGCTTATGTTCTTGAGACACCAGATGGGTGTGTTCCTCGGGAAACATGAAGACTAAGGGGCAACCCATCATGATGCGGCATGGCATACGGTTAGGTCAGGCTGGTTGGAGGTAGACACCATGAGAATCGGAGAGGAAGAGAGAAGATTGTAGTGATACCGGGTAGTGCGGGGGTGATATTAAACTGTGGCGCCGGTGCCATTAAAAGTGGGGCTAGTTGGGACGAAGGTGGGCGGCGGAGCCTGGTCAAAGGGGTCGCCTCCCGGTGAGCCTGCGCGGCGGCCTGCTCGCACACCTCCCAGTTAGTCGGCGCAGCGGTCTGCTCGTACGCTTCCCGTTGACTGACATGCTTGCTCAGATGGCACCTGCCGATGAGAAGCGGGACTCATGGCGGCACGTAAATGCCCCCATTTTGAATAGTGAAACCATTCGCGTTAATGTGATAGGTCTTTGTTCAAAAATACCTTGGCTCTTCATTTGTGCAACTTTTCATAAGCAGCTTGTCTCAAATTGAACAAAAAATTATGACAACATATTTGTGCCATATCACGAGACCATGCTCAGTTTCATGAATTTCAGGTCACCTTTGGATTTTCTGAAATTTAAAATCCAGGATTCGAAACAATATGATAACCCGCATCATGAAATGAATTTTTAAGTGGTACTTCTTTACCATTGTAGATGTTAATATTTCTTAAGAAAGGATTTGGTCAAACATTTGGCTTAGTTAGACTTCAGACAAGTTATATATGTAGAGTAAAAGGATAATCCCTCCGTACCAGTGCATTGCCTGATATTGTAACTCTAGTACTTGGCACGAACAAACGGGGTCAATTATGTGCTCATCCTGGTGTAGTACTCCTTTTAGTACTAGGCAATGGAGTTGACGAGTGACCTTGGGTAGCGGCGACCGAGGGAACTGAGTCATGCTCGGCACGGTAGGTAACATGGTCTAGTTACTAAAGCATCCCTCCATTGTTCATCGATGGTCATTATGGACATGGTACATGAGGGGAATTTCCTAGGGCTGGAATTCTGGCCGCTAGATATTTTGACTCGAAGCACGGAGGCTCGAGTGGTTGGGGCTGGCTAATCTGCATACGACACATGCCACCAGAAGGACACGAGCCTGTTTTTTTGTTTTGACGATCAACACGAACCTGGGTATGGCTGGTACGCCGTCGGGTGCTACCATTTAGGAATACGAAAGGAATATTTTAAATTGCCGAACGAATATATATGTATTACAATGCCCGTATTTTCCTTGCAAATTACTGGTCATTCCAAAAGGCACGGTAATTGATTTATGACGAGTTCTTGAATTAGAGTGAGTTTATGATATAGTGATCTCAACGTGGATTTCACATTTCATGGTATCCCTAGTAAGTTTTTCATTGCAAATTCAAATTTAAAAGATGAACGGTATGTTGGTGAGAAAACTTTGTATGTATCAAGAATATGACCACACATACACGAATACAACAACAATGCAGTAAGTATAGTGCATCTATTTTTCCAGACCATGCATGTATGACACGAATTCAAAAATACTCCCTCTATTCCTAAATATTTGTCTTTTAGAGATTTCTACAAGTGACTACATATGGAGAAAAATGAGTGAATCTACACTCTAAAACATGTCTATATACATCCTTATGTGGCACTCCATTTGAAATCTCTAAAAAGAAAATATTTAGGAACGAAGGGAGTAAAATGTAAGCCATGCATGGTCCTCAATTCAATATTTAAAATGCACAGCAAACTGAAACATGAATATTAAGTCTAGTACTACATACAAGCAAATGTTGTGTTTAGGTCTCTCCATCGACCCCCCACACACATACTTCATGTATCGATTGATGTTCATTTCTTTGTTAATGTAGCTATTGGTATCCGACACACGCGCGCTCATTATTGCTCTCCACATTTTGATCTCCATTTATATCATTCTTGCCCTCACATTCTCAACAAATGTATTGCTCACACACAACCTCATCGTGCCCTCCATGACAAACGCTCCCTCTCTCTCCCTCTCAAGACACATGTGTTGCCTTTGTAAAACACCTTCACCGTGCGCGCACACACAAAATCTATCTAGGCCACTCTCTCGGTAACTATCTCCCTCCAGGCCTCACCACAGCTTCGCCGCACGATATCTCGGTGTATCGTCTTTAACGTTCGAGTTTATGCTAGGCCACACTCCCTTGATCTCTCCCTCTATAAATGACTCGATTGACCTCACTTTTTCGCATCGTCTCTCTCACACATAGACGCTCGCACTACACGTCTTGGATAGGCGGAGCTATGTAGATTGTCCGGAGCTAACCCGTCGACCTTAGATAAAATTGTGAAGCTCTATTTAGGATTGTTTAGAATATATTTTTGAACATTATATTTGTCCCCACCCTCCCAAATACCAATGGGCTATGCACCCCCCTCCCCGGGAGAATATCATGTGGCCCCACACCTTTGATGCTATATGCTTATACGAGTTCTTGGAGCTTGTAGATCTAAGATATAGCATCTCACATGATGTCTTATATTTTTATAGGAAACCTTAATGAGTTTGAGAATTGCACACAATTTGTACAAAAAATACTCAGATGCCCTCGGATCCCATATCCAATGACCTTGAAACTCATATCACCGTAGCATCTAAGATGAGGGAGGACCCCATATTCTCTTTTATGTAAGAATATCATGTGCCGCCATACCTTAAATGCTTTGGTGCTGCAAGCTCTTCGAAGCCGTTGGATCTGCGATCCAACAACTCCTTGGTGGTTCTAATGTTTTTTGAAGAAAAGCCCCCAAAGAATTCGGGCACTGCTCACAAGCACAAAGACTTCTCAGATGCCATTGGATCTCAGATCGAACAACCTCGAAGCTCGTCACTACAAAAAAATACACTTGCGTGATGATACGTGTTTGTCACAGTAGGTCACGTTTTTTGTCATGCATGTACATCCATGACGATTTTATGACAGAATCAAGATAATCATGCCTGTGCTATCATAGAAGTGTTCCGTGAAATTACGAAAATTATCATCACGGAAGTGTCCATTTCCATGACGATAAATCGCGCGTCATGGAACTGCTTTCGTCAAGGGTGACCAACACGTGGCATCCACTTTAACGGAATGCTGTTAAGCTATCGGGTCCGGTTTTGGATATGATAACCCGCTAAAAGCCCGGACCAATGAGGATTTTCCACGTGAAAAATTCTCATTGGCCGGAGGAAACACGTGTTGGCTCACCGTTGGGACAGATGTCATGCATTCATTGGACAGGAGGCGCCTATGATAGGTCGACACGTGGCATGGCCTAACAGAGGCCTATTCTGGTGAAGAAGGCCGGCCCAGTAAAAATTAGCAGGTCGGCCCATATAAGGCCTACTTGTGCCAGGTCCATTTAAGCCCATGGCCCATACGAGATGTGCCAATTCGGCGCGTCCACGGCCCATTAAAGGTTTGAAACCATTGCAGCCCATCGTCAGTTCGAGCCCGTTAACAGCCCACTATATATTTGGGATCAATATCGGCCCGATGTGATTTCGGCCTGTTAACGGACCATTCAAGGGATAGGCCAATTTTCAGATTGTACATCTTTCAACCTTTTAGCGACCCATTTAAGTGTTGGGCCAATTTCCGGCCCGTTGTGTCTTTCAGCCTGTTGACGACCAATAAATGAGTTGGGCCATTTGTAGTCGGACCTTAGTTTTGGCCTTTTAGCGGCCCATTTAAGTGTTGGGCCAATTCCCGGCCCGATGTGTCTTTCATCCTGTTGATGGCCCATAAATGATTTGGGCCATTTGTAGTCAGACCTGAGTTTTGGCCTTTTAATGGCCCATGCTCTTCATGGACCAATACCAGCCCAGTTTCTCTTTTGGCCTGCTAAAGGACCACAACACAGTTGGGCCATTTACAGTACGACCTGACTTTCAGCCTCTTAGCGGCCCATGATCTTCATGGTCCAATACGAGCCCGATGTCTCTTTCGGCCTGCTAAAGGCCCACAATATTGTTGGGCCATATGTAGCCCGACCTTAGTAACGGCCTGTTAACGGCCCGTGAAATCAAATGGGCCCACCTGTTGCCCGCTTTGATGTCGGCCTGTTAACGACCTGGGAAGTAAGAGGGCCGACCATTAACTTTCGGCCTGGTAACGACCCATTAACTTAATGGGCCAACTAAAGTTCGTACATGTCATTAGGCCCAATTAGATAATTTGAGCCCATTACGACGAGCAATTATGCACAGGACCAAAACCGATCAAGCAAAGGTACGACATACAGGGAAAAACGGTGCACATCTAGCATATATTACAAGAAATTACATCCACTTGGAAATCAAAGATTGATGCCAGTGCAAATAAATTAACAGAACCTAATGATCTACAATGTCACAATCTGCAACTTCAGCACGGATGACGTCCATAAGCTTGTGGGCAAGTTCTTGCTGCTTTGCTACACTGTCTTTGAAAACATTGACCAGTTGTTGTCGCGCACGAATGTGCAGCTCTGATTCCTCCACCATTTCCATCATTGCTTCAACCATTAATTGGTTCACTGTGACGCCCGGATAATTATGCTACAGTAAACCTACGCTAATGTTGCCACGTCACCTGTGTTAGAGTTGCTAACCTCGCCTTAGATCAAAACATTTCGAAATCAAATTAGAATTTTAGGCAAACGACAAAAGTTTTCAAACATTAAAAAAAAAATGTTCGGGATGAGCAAAATAATGCATAGGTAATTGTGGTGTAGTAATCACACTTTCATAAATGTTTAAAAAATTGAACAAAATAGTGGCAAAGAAAATTATTAAAAAGCTTTTATAATAATAAACCATTACACACTATTTTACTTTAGGTGCCTAGTTAATTGTGGTAATGGCATATTGGTTAAAAACCATTTTAGGTACAACTTTAGTATTTTATATAAAACTAAAATAAAAGAAAATAGAAAGAAAAAAATAAATAAAAGAAAGGGCAAAACCAAAAAAAAGATAGGAGGGGAACCCCCTCTTCCCTACGGCCCAACTGGGCAACCAAGCCACCCGACAGGCCCACCCAACCCCTGCTTGACCCGCCACTCCCACCGAATCCTAGCCCATATTCCCCACTCCCCCCCGCTCAGTCCACCCCCCGATCCGATCTGGATCGGGAACCCGTTGACGCCGCCGCTCGAGAACCACCACCGCCTCGTCGTGCCGGACTGCCTCGCCCGCCGCTCCACCCCGCCATCGTCGGAGCCACCTCGCGGAGCCGCCACGCCGTCCGTCTGCCTCCTCGCCGGATCGCCTCTTCCTCATCTCCTCCTCGCCCCGCTTCTTCGAGCCTCGCTGCCCTGATCATCTAGAACGACGGTGAGGCCGTCGGCCTCTGCTTCCCTTCTTCCTTCTCCGCGTGTACTCCGTGTCGTCCGCTCATCGACCATTCACCACGCTCCCACTCCGCCCTGATTTCGTCCCCGCCTCGCCAAGCGCTCGCAACCGCTGTTGTTGCCGCTGCTCCGCGCGCCCGACCTCGACCGCTGCTACCTGACGCGGCCCCGCGCCTGCACGCCCGCTGCCTCACGCGCTACGCCCCTCGCCGGCTCCGCTCGCAGCTGCTACGCCGTGTCTCTGTCCCACAGTCACCGCTGCACCGTCGCTGGCACCTCGCGTCCATGGCCACACGCGCACGACCGCTCATGCGCCGCCCTCGCGCCTCGCCCACACCCCGTAACACCCCCAACTCCAGCCACTGCACGCTCGTGCCGACTGCCGAGGCCCCCTGCTCGCCGTCGCCTCGCTCGATGTGTGCATGCGCCGCCGCCGCAGCCTCACCACGTCTTCTCGCCCCGCCCGGTGAGTGCTCCCTCTGCCGCTACCCCCAACCGCGTGCCTAGCACCGCATCACCGCCGGAGCCCCGACACCCTTCGCCGGTAGCCCCGCCCGCCTCCGCCGTGCCATTGTCGCCGCCAGCGGTCGGGAGCCTACAGTGCCCGTTCGGGCAGCGCCCGCGCCCGGTGCCCGTTTCCCGTTCGCCCGCCCCAGTTGGGCTGGGTCCCTAACCAGTGGGGCCAGCCTCAGAGTAGAACGAAACGGACTATAAATAAAATATTTTTTTTTCAAATAATATAAGTAAATAAATAAATAAACAATAATTAAATTAATTAATTAATTAATTTAATTAATCCTAATTAATTAATCTAATTAGCTAGTTAGTTTAATTAAACAGTAAATAGATTAGTTAAACCCTAATTAGTCTACACAGGCAATGACATGTGGGACCCACTCGTCAGATGACCAGTCAACACCCCTGTTGACTGCTGATGTCATGCTGACATCAGCAAACACTATTCTGGATAATGTTTAATTAAATTAATTAATTAAATGCTAAAATTGATTTAAATATTTTAAAATCTATATAAAATAAACCGTAGCTCGGATGGAACAACTTTGTACATGAAAGTTGCTCAGAACGACGAGACGAATCCGGATGCGCAGCCGTTCGTCCACCACGCATCCCTAGCATAGAGAACACGCAACCTTCCCCTCCGGTTCATCTGTCCGAAAACGTGAAACATCGGGGATATTTTCCCGGATGTTTTCCCCCTTCACCGGTACCACCTCATACCTCGTTAGGGCACCCCTAGCACCGCTACTTCTCTTGTCATGCATCGTTATGCATCTATTTGCATTATATTCATTGTTTCTTCCCCCTCTTCTCTCTGATAGACTATGAGATTGACGCTGCTGCTACCCAGTACGACTACGGTGTTGACGACCCCTCTCTCTTGCCAAAGCAACCAGGCAAGCCCCCCCTTGATCACCAGACATCGCCTACTCTCCTCTATACTGCTTGCATTAGAGTAGTGTAGCATGTTACTGCTTTCCGTTAATCCTATTCTGATGCATAGCCTGTCATTGTTGCTGCAACTGTTGATACCTTACCTGAATCCCAAATGCTTAGTATAGGATGCTAGATTATCATTAGTGGCCCTACACTCTTATCCGTCTGCCATGCTATACTACTGGGCCGTGATCACTTTGGGAGGTGATCACGGGCATATGCTATATACCTTATACTGTTACATTACCTATTATACTGTTCGGAGATGGGTCTGAAGGGGCAGGTGGCTCCATCCCGGTAGAGGTGGGCTGGTTTCCCGACGGCCCCCGATTGTTACTTTGTGGCGGAGCGACAGGGCAGGTTGAGACCACCTAGGAGAGAGGTGGGCCTGGCCCTGGTCGGCATTCGTGGATACTTAACATGCTTAACGAGATCTTGGTATTTGATCCGAGTCTGGCCACTGGCCTATACACACTAACCATCTACACGGGGACAGTTATGGGCACTCGTCGTCGTGGTATCAGCCGAAGGCTTCGTGACGTCAGCGACTGAGCGGCGCGCGCCGGATTGGACCGTAAGCCTGCTCTTGTATTAAGGGGGCTAGTTCTGCTTCCGGCCGCGTACGCAACATGCAGGTGTGCAATGGGTAATGGGCCCAGACCCCTGCGCCATAGGATTTAGACCGGCGTGCTGACCTCTCTGTTGTGCCTAGCTAGGGCTGCGACGTGTTGATCTTCCGAGGCCGGGCATGACCTAGAAAAGTGTGTCCGGATAAAGGGGATCGAGCGTGTTGGGAAATGTGGTGCACCCCTGCAGGGAAGTTAATCTATTCGAATAGCCGTGATCTTCGGTAACAGGACGACTTGGAGTTGTACCTTGACCTTATGACAACTAAAACCGGATACTTAGTAAAACACACCCTTCCAAGTGCCAAATACAACCGGTGATCGCTCTCTCACAGGGCGGCGAGGGGAGGATCATCGGTTAGGATTATGCTACACGATGCTACTTGGTGAACTTACCATCTAATCTCTTCTACATGCTGCAAGACGGAGGTGGTCAGAAGCGTTGTCTTAGACAGGACTAGCTATCCCCCTCTTATTCCGGCATTCTGCAGTTCAGCCCACATATGATACCCTTATTCCATTTGATACCAATGCATACATATGTAGTGTAGCTCCTTTCTTGCGAGTACTTTGGATGAGTACTCATAGTTGCTTTTCTCCCCCTTTTCCCCTTTCCTATACTCGATTGCTGCGACCAGACGTTGGAGTCCAGGAGCCAGACGCCACTGTCGATGACGACTACTACTATTCGGGAGGTGCCTACTACTACGTGCAGCACGCTGACGACGACCAGGAGTAGTTTAGAAGGATCCCAGGCAGGAGGCCTGCGCCTCTTTCGATCTGTATCCCAGTTTGAGCTAGCCTTCTTAAGGCAATCATGTTTAACTTATGTCTGTACTCAGATATTGTTGCTTCCGCTAACTTGTCTATGATCGAGCTCTTGTATTCAAGCCTTCGAGGCCCCTGGCTTGTAATATGATGCTTGTATGACTTATTTTATTTGTAGAGTTGTGTTGTGATATCTTCGTGACACCCCGGATGTAACTTTCCCTATTTGTACTCCAACTCTTCCCGTTTCCGGCGTTAAGTTATATTTATTTCCTCGGGTTCGGGTTTTTGTCTCCGTGTGTTGTTGTCGTTGTCATGCATCTCATATCATGTCATCATGTGCATTGCATTTGCATACGTGTTCATCTCATGCATTCGAGCATTTTCCCTGTTGTCCGTTTTGCATTCCAGCGCTTCGTTCTCCTCCGGTGGTCATTTCTAGCTTTCTTTCGTGTGTGGGGGATTAAAAATTTCCGGATTGGACCGAGACTTGCCAAGCGGCCTTGGTTTACTACCGGTAGACCGCCTGTCAAGTTTCGTACCATTTGAACTTCGTTTGATACTCCAACGGTTAACCGAGGGACCGAAAAGGCCTCGTGTGTGTTGCAGACCAACACCCCTCCAATTTGGCCCAAAACCCACCTAACTCTGCTCCATGTTCTAAAGCGTTCGATCACGATCGCGTGGCCGAAAACCGCACCTCATTTGGACTCTCCTAGCACCTCCTATGCCTATAAATAGACCCCCCTCGAAATATCCCGGATCCCCTCCTCTTGAAACCCTAAAATCTCAGATCCGCCGCCGCCGGACACGTCCGGACGGCACCGGACACGTCCGCCCAGCCCCTCCGCTGCCACGTGGCGCCGCGCCACTCGCCGCCGCCTGCGCCCACTTCGCCGCCCCAGCTGGCCCGCTGAGGCCCATCGCCGGCCCCCGCAAGCCCATCGCCACGCCGCCCGCGTTCGGTCGCCCCGCCGCGGCCTTCTTCCGCGCCGGCGCCCGGAGCCGCTGCACGCCGCTTGACGTCGGCCGGCCGGAGCCGCGCCCCGTCACCGCGGTGCACGCCGCCCCGCCGCGGTGCTCGCCGCCCCGCCGCCCGGTGGTCGCTGCCCCGCCGCCTACCTCCTCCGACCTCCCCGGCGCTGCCCCACGCCCTCCTCCGGCGAGAAGCTTCGGTGAGAGCCCGGCCACCTCAGTTCGCGCGCCGCCCCGATCCTGATCTGAAAATTATCAGGGTTGATTTTTTTCCTAAGTCTCAGAAACCCTAGCCCAAGTGCATATGTTCGCGGCTCCGTAACTTTGCATCCGTAGTTCCGATTCATGCATATAGCATATCAAAATGTTCATCTCAGAGAGTACATCCTTTCATTCCATTGCACCATTTTCATTTGAGTTCATCTTGATGCCCGAAATGCTGTTGGAAGAGGGCTACTTGAGTTAATTGTCAGATCTGCTACTCCGTTTAGCACTTTTGTCATTTTTGCCATGATTATTGTGTGCATGATATGCCCATGAGTTCTACATGTGTTTTGTTAAGGGTTTTGTCATCTTTCTAGAGGTGCAACCCATGTATTTTTGTGATGTGTGTGGTGCTTAGTGCAAGCTTGCAAAGTGAGGCACCCGGTAAATCTGTTTTCAGGGACTTAGTAGTTTCAAAGTCCTGGGATTGTTTAGTTCATGATGCCATATGTTCATGTTGTTTCCTAGTGATCCGTGCCTCTTTTGAGGATGATCAGTAAAGGAGTTTTGTTAATATTGTAGTGCTCTATCCATCCATGTCTTTGTTTGAAATTATGGAGCACCCTAGCTTGAGTCAATCGAGCTCTACTTTTGCTTCGTTGCGAATCTGGGCAGATCGTCAACTTGTTTGCGATTTTGCCGATGTTATTGTAGTTGATCCGTGCATGATATGCCATTGTTATTGCCATGCCTAGCTTGCATTTTGTGCCTTCTTAAGGGATGTTTGTGAAGATTGCCTAACTTGCGACTTATGCCATCAATGCGATTATGTCTCTAAGTCGTGCCTCGACACGTGGGAGCTATAGTCGCATCGAGGGTGTTACAAGTTGGTATCAGAGCCTTCCCCGACCTTAGGAGCCCCATTGCTTGATCATTTTTAGCGGCCGAGTTGTGTCTAGAAAAAATGTTTTGAGTCATTTAGGAATTATATATCAGAGAGATTAGGAATTCTTTTTACTTCCCAGTCTCCTCATCGCTCTGGTAAGGCATCCTGACATAGAGTTTTAACTCTTCTCTTCTCAAATTTCACTAAAAAAATTTTAGGATCACGCGGATATCTTGGAATCGTTCCGATGGTTTTATGATGAGAACATTGTCTTGGTGCCTCCTGTCAGGGGTTTAGTGGAAGTGTCCCGGGGAGTTGAGCTCTGAGGTGTTGTCATCATAGTTTTATCGTTGCAGTTCTAGAATACCTGAGTTAGTACGCCGACATCGAAAATCTCTTTTATGCAGTTCGTTGGTGAGATAACCTCGACGCCACCCAGTACTGGGGCGGGAGTTCGGGAGTATCGCCATAACTTTTATAACGGATGCTTTTCGAAGGTTGAGGTAGATGGTTTCCGAAGTTTTCTTGGTTATGTGTTGAAGGATGGATACAGCTGGATGTAGGAATTGCTAGTTTGGGTGAGATATTATGCTTCCCCTGTATCCCCAACACCTGATTGCATAACCGGAAAGGTTCGGGAGTTTCATAGGTGGGAATTCTAGTAGCTCTAGTTCTTCTTCCACGGATATTGGTTTGAGATTGGGATTTCTTACCGATTATTCGTTCTTGATCCGTACCTTGTTGATTTATTTCTCTACCTTAATTCTACGCGGCTTCTCAATTTATGGATATGTGACCATTTTAAGAGGAATGCATTCGTTCATTTTGTTCGGATGTAAAGGCTATATGGTGCAATTTTCATTTCGTTGAATTCAGCTTCAATATTGTCTATCATTGTGCTAATGGTAGTCAACCTCTTCAGGATGGCTCCTCCAACGCGCACGACTCCAAGTCCTGATCCGCCACCACCTCCACCTCCTCCGGAGGCATGGCAAGCTGTCATGGCCGCAACCAATGCAAACACACAGCTGATCATGCAAATTCTTCAAGAGCGCAATCAAGGCAGTCAAGGGAATCAAGGTAGCAATTAGAGTCACTTTGCTACACTCAACCAGTTCCTTGCTAACGGGCCAAAGACTTTCAGCAATTGTCTTGAGGCAACTGATGCTGACAATTGGCTTGTGGATCTGTGCAAGCATTTTGAGTGCAGCAACGTCAGGCCTGAGGACTTTGTCAAGTTCGCTTCCTTCCAACTCAAAGATCAAGGTGTAGAATGGTTCCAGCAGTACAAGGACTCCAGAGGTGGACATGTTATCACTTGGGATGATTTCCATCGAGATTTCCGAGCTCATCATATCCCAGAGCGTGGTTGAAAGCAAGCGTGAGGAATTCCGCAATCTGAAGCAAGGCTCTTTGTCTGTCTATGACTACAACAAGTTGTTCCCGAAGCTCGCCCGCTTTGCCAAGCAGGACGTGCCTGATGAGAAGAGCATGATATACCAGTTCAGGGGTGGTCTCAGAGAAGAAATTCAGCTAGCTCTTGTTCTCTTTGAGCCCTTGAGATACGATGAGTTCTACAACATGGGACTGAAGCAAGAGGCTGCTCAGTTGAGGTGTGATGCTTCCAAGAAGCGAGTCAGAGTTGTTACTCCTTCTTCCTCTACTCAAGTGGCCAAGCAGTAGAAGTATTGGCTTCCTCCTCCTCCGTTCCGTCAGCCGTATCAGCAGAAGAGCAAAGGTGGCAGTGGTTCTTCCCACCCACCCAACCCTGGCTTTCAGAACAAGACTTCGTCTCAACCTCCAGGATCGAGTGCTCCATATCACCGTCCGCTTTCAGAGGTCACGTGCAACAAGTGCCAACAGAAGGGTCACTATGCCAACAAGTGCTTGAACCAGAGGCGTATTCCTCCTCCTCCTCCTGTGAGATCGGCAAGTACAGTTGTGGTCAAGCATAACCCCAAGCACGCCAAGGTCAACTTGATGAATGCAGCTCAGGCAGAGGACTCGTCAGATGTGATAATGGGTAACCTTCATGTTAACGATGTTCCTGCAAAAGTTCTTTTTGACGCTGGTGCATCTCATTCCTTTTTGTCATGCCCTTTTGCATCGAAGCACAATGTTGATACCGAGATTATGCCCAAAGTCATGCAAGTTGTTTCTCCCGGCAAGCTTTTGACTTCTAGTTTGGTTGCTCCCGATATCTCTATCACATTGGGTGATTACAAGTTTCTCTCTTCTCTGGTGGTTCTTGGTAACTCGGATATTGATCTTATTCTCGGAATGGATTGGCTTTCTAAGCACAAGGCTCAGCTTGATTGTGCAGCCAGGCAGATTCAATTGACTCATTCACCTGAGGATGTAATTGTCTTTGCCGCTCGTGATGATACCATCCGTCTGTTTTCTCTCAATGAGAAAGGTGAATTGGATGCTATCTCGCAAATTACAGTTGTTTGCGAATATCAAGACGTCTTTCCAGAAGAGCTTCCAGGAATGCCTCCGCACCGGCCAGTTGAATTCGTTATTGATCTTGAGCCTGGTACGGAACCTGTGTGCAAACGTCCTTACAAGCTCGGACCTGAAGAGTTGAAAGAGCTGAAGAAGCAACTCGATATTCAAGAGAAAATGGGTGTCATCCGGCATAGTTCTTCTCCGTGGGGTTGTGGTGTTCTTTTTGTGAAGAAGAAGGATGGAACGGACCGACTTTGTGTTGATTACCGTCCAGTGAACAAGAAGACCATCAAGAACAAATACCCACTTCCCAACATCAATGAGCTGTTCGAACAACTCAAAGGTGCTCAAGTATTCTCCAAGCTTGATCTCTGTATGGGTTATCACCAGATTCGCATTCGTGAAGAAGATATTCCTAAGACAGCATTCAGAACAAGCTTTGGTTCATATGAATACACTGTCATGTCTTTTGGCCTCGCCAACGCTCCTCCGACGTTCTCTCGCATGATGAACATCATCTTCAACGCCTACACCAATGACTTCATTTTGGTCTATCTCGACGACATTCTGGTTTTCTCGAAGAACAAGGAAGATCATGCCAAACACTTGCGTTTGGTGCTTGATAAGCTCAGGGAACATCAGTTCTACGCCAAGTTCTCCAAGTGTGAATTTTGGCTCGATGAGGTTCTTTATCTTGGTCATATCATCTCTGCCAAAGGCATTGCCGTGAATCCTAAAGGTGTCTGCAATTGTGAATTGGGAACCTCCTCAGAACGTGAAGCAACTCCGCAGTTTTCTCGGTCTCGCAAGCTATTGCCGAAGATTCATTGACAACTTTTCTAAGATCGCGAAGCCTCTCTCAAATCTTCTCCAGAAGCACGTCAAGTACGTTTGGTCTCCGGAGTGTGATATTGCTTTCAACACTTTGAAAGAGAAATTGATCACTACTCCAGTTCTGACTCCGCCTGATGAATCCAAGCCGTACAAGGTCTTTTGTGATGCCTCTCTCCAAGGTCTTGGCGCAGTATTGATGCAAGAGAAGAAAGTTGTTGCTTATACCTCTCGCCAATTGAAGCCTAATGAGAAGAACTACCCCACTCATGATCTCGAGTTGGCGGCAGTTGTGCATGCTCTTTTGACTTGGAGACATCTTCTATTGGGAAGAGAAGTGGACATTTTCACTGATCACAAGAGTCTCAAGTACATCTTCACTCAGCCTAATCTCAACCTCAGGCAAACTCGATGGGTCAAAATGATTCAAGAGTATAATCCGAGTATTGAGCATACTCCAGGCAAGGCCAATGTGATTGCTGACGCTTTGAGCAGGAAAGCCTACTGCAACAGTCTGATTCTTAAGCCTTATCAACCCGAGCTTTGTGAAGCTTTTCGCAAACTTAATCTGCAAGTTGTTCCTCAAGGTTTCCTCGCCATCCTTCAAGTCTCTCCTACCTTAGAAGACCAGATTCGCCAAGCCCAGCTTCTTGATGCTATGGGTGAAAAAGGTGAAGATTGGGATTGCCAAGAGTCAGTCCAAGTACAACTGCTACCGCCTTGATGACAAGGACACTCTCTTCTTCGAGGATCATATTGTTGTACCCAAAGGTGACCTTCGTAAAGTGATCATGAACGAGGCTCACAATTCTCTCCTCTCCATCCACCCTGGGAGCATGAAGATGTATCAGGACCTTAAGCAAGCTTATTGGTGGACTCGAATGAAGCGCGAGATCACTCAATTCGTGAATGAATGTGATGTCTGCAGAAGAGTGAAGGCAGAACACCAAAGGCCAGCAGGTCTCCTCCAACCTCTTGCCATTCCAGAATGGAAGTTTGACCACATTGAAATGGACTTCGTGACTGGGTTTCCAAAGTCCAAGCGTGGCAATGATGCTATATTCGTTGTCATCGACAAAGTCACCAAAGTGGCTCACTTTCTGCCTATCAAAGAGTCAATCACTGCAGCTCAATTGGCGGAACTCTATACCTCTCGTATTGTCTCTCTGCATGGTATTCCTCAAGTGATCTCTTCAGACTGTGGCAGCATCTTTACCTAGAAGTTTTGGGATTCTTTTCAGAAGGCCATGGGCACTAACATCCGCTTCAGCACAGCTTTCCATCCTCAAACTAGCGGTCAAGTCGAGCGTGTCAACCAAATTCTTGAAGATATGCTCAGGGCTTGTGTGATCTCCTTCGGCATGAAGTGGGAGGATTGTCTTCCTTATGCTGAATTCTCCTACAACAACAGTTTTCAAGCAAGTTCGGGCAAGGCCCCTTTTGAAATTCTGTATGGCAGGAAGTGCCGTACCCCTCTCAACTGGTCTGAAACCGGTGAACGTCAGCTTTTGGGTAATGACTTAATCACAGAGGCAGAAGAAATGTGCAAAGTCATTCATGATAACCTCAAAGCAGCCCAATCCCGCCAGAAGAGCTACTATGATAGTAAGCACCGTGATTTGGCTTTCGAGATCGGAGATCATGTTTACCTCCGTGTCTCTCCTATGAAAGGTACTCGTCGCTTCGGTATCAAAGGGAAGCTTGCCCCTAGATACGTGGGACCTTTCAAGATGGTCAGCAAGAGAGGCGACCTCGCCTATCAACTCGAGCTTCCTTCAAACTTTGCAAATGTTCATGACGTGTTCCATGTCTCTCAGCTTCGAAAGTGCTTCAAGACTCCTGACCGCACCGTCAACTTCGAGGACATTGAGCTCCAAGAAGATCTCTCTTATCGTCAGCACCCAGTTGCTATTCTTGAAGAGACTGAACGCAAGTCTCGCAACAAGTCAATCAAATTTCTCAAAGTCAAGTTGTCACACCATTTCGACCATGAAGCTACCTGGGAACGCGAGGATCACCTCCGTTCTGAGTACCCAGCGTTCTTTCAGTCCTAGATCTCGGGACGAGATCCTTTCGTAGTGGTGGAGTGTTGTAACACCCCGGATGTAACTTTCCCTATTTGTACTCCAACTCTTGCCGTTTCTGGCGTTAAGTTATATTTATTTCCTCAGGTGTGGGTTTTTGTCTCCGTGTGTTGTTGTCGTTGTCATGCATCTCATCATGTCATCATGTGCATTGCATTTGCATACGTGTTCATCTCATGCATTCGAGCATTTTCCCCGTTGTCTGTTTTGCATTCCGGCGCTTCGTTCTCCTCCGGTGGTCATTTCTAGCTTTCTTTCGTGTGTGGGGATTAAACATTTCCGGATTGGACCGAGACTTGCCAAGCCGCCTTGGTTTACTACCGGTAGACCGCCTGTCAAGTTTCGTACCATTTGGACTTCGTTTGATACTCCAACGGTTAACCGAGGGACCGAAAAGGCCTCCTGTGTGTTGCGGTCCAACACCCCTCCAATTTGGCCCAAAACCCACCTAACTCTGCTCCATGTTCTAGAGCGTACGATCACGATCGCGTGGCCAAAAACGGCACCTCATTTGGACTCTCCTAGCTCCTCCTATGCCTATAAATAGACCCCCCTCGAAATATCCCGGATCCCCTCCTCTTCAAACCCTAAAATCTCAGATCCGCCGCCGCCGGACACGTCCGGACGGCGCCGGACACGTCCGCCGAGCCCCGCCGCTGCCACGTGGCGCCGCGCCACTCGCCGCCGCCTGCGCCCACTTCGCCGCCCCAGCCGGCCCGCTGAGCCCCATCGCCGGCCCCCGCAAGACCATCGCCCCGCCGCCCACGTTCGGTCGCCCCGCCGCGGCCTTCTTCCGCGCCGGCGCCCGGAGCCGCCTTGCGCCGCTCAACGCCGGCCGGCCGGCGCCGCGCCCCGTCACCGCGGTGCTCGCCACCCTACCGCGGTGCTCGCCGCCCCGCCGCCCGGTGGTCGCTGCCCCGCCGCCTACCTCCTCCGACCTCCCCGGCGCCGCCCCGCGCCCTCCTCCGGGGAGAAGCTCTGGCGAGAGCCCGGCCACCTCGGTTCGCGCGCCGCCCCGATCCAGATCTGAAAATTATCAGGGTTGAGTTTTTTTCCTAAGTCTCAGAGACCCTAGCCCAAGTGCATATGTTCGCGGCTCCGTAACTTTGCATCCGTAGCTCCGATGCATGCATATAGCATATCAAAATGTTCATCTCAGAGAGTACATCATTTCATTCAATTGCACCATTTTCATTTGAGTTCATCTTGATGCCCGAAATGCTGTTGGAAGAGGGCTACTTGAGTTAATTGTCAGATCTGCTACTCCGTTTAGCACTTTTGTCATTTTTGCAATGATTATTGTGTGCATGATATGCCCATGAGTTCTACATGTGTTTTGTTAAGGGTTTTGTCATCTTTCCAGAGGTGCAACCCATGTATTTTTGTGATGTGTGTGGTGCTTAGTGCAAGCTTGCAAAGTGAGGCACCCGGTAAATCTGTTTTCAGGGACCTAGTAGTTTCACTAAGTCCTGGGATTGTTTAGTTCATGATGCCATATGTTCATGTTGTTTCCTAGTGATCCGTGCCTCTTTTGAGGATGATCAGTAAAGGAGTTTTGTGAATATTGTAGTGCTCTATCCATCCATGTCTTTGTTTGCAATTATGGAGCACCCTAGCTTGAGTCAATCGAGCTCTACTTTTGCTTCGTTGCGAATCTAGGCAGATCGTCAACTTGTTTGCGATTTTGCCGATGTTATTGTAGTTGATCCGTTCATGATATGCCATTGTTCTTGCCATGCCTGGTTTGCATTTTGTGCCTTCTTAAGGGATGTTTGTGAAGATTGCCTAGCTTGCGAATTATGCCTTCAATGCGATTATGTCTCTAAGTCATGCCTCGACACGTGGGAGCTATAGTCGCATCGAGGGTGTTACAATCTTCCCTTGAGTCCCTGATCTTGATCGTACACGTTTGCGTGTATGATTAGTATACGATTGAATCGGGGCATCATAAGTTGGTTTCAGAGCTGACTGCCTGTAGGAATCCCCCTTCCACACTCCTTGGTTGAAGTCGAGTCTATACATTTCAAAACTTTTTACTAACATGGATGTGTGTCTTACAGGCCCACGTCGCCATTTGGGTGGTATTAGGATCTTTTACTCCTCGATCCTTACTCTGGGACTCCGAACTCTCTTCTATTCGGGTTAGAAGATTTTTGCTACCTCTAACTCTAGGTTCTTATAATTACTTCCTTCCGAAGAGCCCCTTATATAGATGATCGACTACTGCACCAGAAGGTTCCGAAGATACTCTCCGATGTTCTCTCGAGACATTGTGCCCACTGCTTTTGCTATTCCCAACCACCGTTAAATCCTTATGGATAACTTCTTACCCTTGCCATTCTTACATTCATCCCTAGCTACTCTTGTTAATACAAGATGCATCAAATTGTTCTTCGACGTTTAAGAATCTCTTGAGCCATTGCATTACAGATCTTTGCCGCCTGAATAACCCTATGGATAATTCTCGCATTTATCGAGTATCCTCTCATCCCCAGATGATTCATGTATTTCACAAAACACTTCGAAATACCATTGGGTCTTTCGAAAATCCTGAGCAACCTATTGCTCCTGAAATTCGTGCTTGCTTACATTGTGGTTAATCCCCTAAGTATAGTAATCTTATTGGCAACCTTTGTCAATATCTTTTTGAGTCCATTGATTCAATATGTTCCGAATGCTCACAATCCTCACTCAAGTCCTAGAATTCATCCTTTCGGCTCAGACATCATTTTAAACATGAGCAGAATCTCGACCAATCAAATTGTTGTCGAATTTACCCCTAAGCTTACTCAACTTATCCATCCTCAATCAGAGCGTTTGCTTCTGATCCTTTGATTTGGAAATCATAATTCCTTTACATGTGAGCTTGAATTAGCCAGTTGCTTCTATAATCCAATGCCTTCGCCTTATTTCTTCCTCTGGTTGTGTGCCGATGCTCACATCAGCTTTGCTATGGACCGTCGGATCCTTTGTTGAAATATCATCCGACAGCATCCTTTTTATACAAAAACCTCAAGAAGTTCTTTCCCTGATACATAATGCCTTCGGTATATTGTATCCTCTCGTTTTGTCACCCATGCTCTACTATCGAGCTTGTGTTATTTACTATTGAAACTTGTGGTATAAGTTCCCAAGATGCCCCGATGGGTTGAACTAATGCCTTCCCTAATCTGTGCGAACACGAAAGATTTCGTAGGTCATACTTATCTGGTATTGCACCAGGTAAAGCTATCAACAACTAATGTCATTTTCGAAAAGCGAGAAGTGAATAGAAGGTTATGCATTGAGGAAGTGGGAGTCGACCTTGAACCTTTGTGTTCATGCCCATGGACACGATGTAGATCCTATCCTGGAAGCCTCTTGTAATAATAACTATTTCCTTGATTTAATATCATTTGGTATCTGTGAATTGGTCCTTTGCAATCGTGCTTCTGATCATATTTCTCCTTGATTCCATTTCTCGTACTAGTTAAAGCACTTGTCTTCTGCAGATCAATGCACCTCTACAACCTCTATTATGTTCTACCTTCGAGTATTACCCCGTGGTATCTCGATAAAATCACAGAACTATATTACTTCTTGTGAGTTCTTCTTCAAGTATTATTTCTCACCGATTTCAATTTTTCCCTGGGTTCTGAGTTGTTAAACAGTCAGGTACACCGATAGTGAATCGAGTCTGAAATCGGATTCATTAACTCTAAGTAATTTTCGTTGCTTATGAGTTTAATACTCCTTCACGTCACTCCTAGCCTAATCGGTTATACCATTATTGGGCAAATTTTTAACTGTGCTACCTAGTCCTTCTTCACGGAGCACAAAGTTCGCCAGTGAGGTTAACTTACATCGATCTTCCTTGACATATCATTTATCCTTGAATAGCAAACTAGATTTCAAGTTTGTTTCATACCCATGTTTCTGATAACTTTCGCTTCAACCTTCCTTTTGATTGATGTCATCAATGATCGATTATAACGTCATGAAACCCCTCAACAAGTATGTCATGATCATCGTCAACATTTTGAATCCTTCCAGGATATCAATTGAATTCACGATGAAAAGTACCATCCTTGCCTCGATGATTTGTGTTATCATCGACCACTTTATTGCCTTCCGTTCAACACAAACTTGTCCGTGTTTTGTGATATACCTTGAGATCCTTACTATCCAGCATTTGTTCTTTGCCTTGGAGTATTACCATCTTTTATGTCAAGAATGTTGTGAGAATTTCACCACCTCTTGAGAATTCTTGATATAAGTGATACTTCACCATCATAATTCTTTTCTTGGTCCCCATCTTGTTCCTACCAGGAATACCGACAGATGGACTAGTAATTTTAAAACTTCTAGCAACCCTATTGCTTGTAAGTTATTGAACGATAGTTACATTATTTTTGTATATGATATCGAATCACCCTTCTACCATTGATCTTGCTACTTAAGCCCATAATTCGGGTGCACATTTCAACCAATGTTTAAATTGTGTATGTTTTCCTCGAGCATACATCATTGTATCATTTGATCTGACAAATGCTATCTCCTTGTTCACATAATTATGGAAATCCATCTTTTTGGAAATCTCAATGGGTTGTCACTGAGTCACTCAGTCACCTCCTCATCCTCACCTTGGTTTAATGATGAACTCTTGTTTCAGAACTCGCTTCCTTAGTACATTTCCCGAGAATCTTACAATGTCGTCTCGTAAATTTGTTTTGCACCTTTTCTTCTCAGGCATCCTGAGCCTGAGGTATCCCAACACCTATCAGATCTGAATCTCGGTCAAATATGATGGTTGGAACACATTCCCAAGAGTTATAACATTAGTCTATGACTCGATAAGGTGTTGTCATGCCTATCACACCTGGCCGGAGGACTTGTTGTTATAGATTCCTTTTCAGCAATGTTGTCCCTTCTTCCATGAGGGAATTGAAAGACCTATTCTACAAGTTATTCCTGATGGATCCTTTGTGTCTCCAAAGTCTGATCTTCACCTGTTGACCATGTCAATGCTATCTTGAAGCATGTCAATGGTATTCCGATTTTCAACAAGAACATTGAAGCTAATGCTAAATGTTTCCTGCTCAATTATCCAAACACCGTTGTATGTGAAATATCATGAGCTTCCTCCCCCTCACTTAAGTGGTTTTCTACCTTCTATCCGGTCTTGGATATCATACTCTGCTTGTTCTTGGGAAGGATATACCCCTGAAATATGTGTTTAAACACATATTCCTTTCTATTGTTCTGTTTAATCTGATAATCACATTTTCCTTTCCATTGTTCTGTTTAACCTTCTTGAGGTTTATATGATCTAAGCAGCAATTCGTCACTACTTTTATAAGCACCTCAGTGTACAACTCTGTCAGTAAGACCCTGTTATATTGTTGTTGACATTCTGGTATCCACCGATGGACGAGAACTTTGCCTATTGGTCCGCCTCGTTCAACGAGCAGGAAGATGGTTCTCTTCGTCCCTTGCCCTTGGTACCGACGTTGTTGCCGACATAACAGGCAGGCTACCGTCTGACATGCCTTGCTATCATGACCATGAAAGATGTCACCACTCCTCCTACTTTCAACCCACATGGTGGGCCCATAACCGATAAGTCCGAGGATCGAAACCTGACTCTCCTGTACACCCCAGCTCCTAAAGGCTATTCCTCATGCTTGGCTTCGTATGTAATTCACGAGCCACCTTCCAAGAAATCATCAATTCTGGTATCAGACATAATACTTATTCCCGTTGCTCTAAAACCCTTTCACACTCTGTTTTAGGCAACGAATGATTGGCTAGCCACTTGAAACTTCTTACCGTACCTTCTTGCTCGGCTCTCGATGTGTTCCATTTGACTAATTCGAGAGTTACTCGTGTGATCATTCATGGGATAAACCCCAGATGATTTCCCCTGATAGCAATCTATCGTTGTCAGGCTGCCCCTTTCTTATTAATAAGTACGATGAAGTTCACCAAGAAAGGCTGATGATTTATCTTGATAACCCGAAGCTAAGGAATGACGACATCAACGAAAGTGGTCAACTTCTTTGAGAAAAGCAAGTAAGACCGAGAAGATTCGTTAGAATTTCATAACTAGAACTACCCCCTTGCTCCATCTCTTAAATCTCGGGACGAGATTTCTTGTAGTAGAGGAGAATTGTGACGCCCGGATAATTATGCTACAGTAAACCTACGCTAATGTTGCCACGTCACCTGTGTTAGAGTTGCTAACCTCGCCTTAGATCAAAACATTTCGAAATCAAATTAGAATTTTAGGCAAATGGCAAAAGCTGCTACGCCGTGTCTCTGCCCCACGGTCACCGCTCCACCGTCGCTGGCACCTCGCATCCATGGCCACACGCGCACGACCGCTCATGCGCCGCCCCCGCGCCTCGCCCGCGCCCCTTAACACCCCCCAACTCAAGCCACCGTGCGCTCGTGCCGACCGCCGAGGCCGCCTACTCGCCTTCGCCTCGCTCGATGTGTGCCTGCGCCGCCCGCCGCAGCCTCACCACGTCTTCACGCCCCGCCCGACGTGCGCTCCCTTTGCCGCTACCCCCAACCGCGTGCCTAGCACTGCATAAACGCCGGAGCCCCGACACCCTTTGCCGGCTGCCCCGCCCGCATCCACCGTGCCCTCGTCGTCCACAGTGGTCGGGAGCCCATAGTGCCCGTTCGGGCGGCGCCCACGCCCGGCGCCCGTTTCCCGTTTGCCCGCCCCGGTTGGGCTGGGTCCCTGACCAGTGGGGCCAGCCCCGGAGTAGAACGAAACGGATTATAAATAAAAAAATAAAAAATATTTTTTTCAAAAAATATAAGTAAATAAATAAATAAACAATAATTAATTAATAAATTTAATCAATCCTAATTAATTAATCGAATTAGCTAGTTAGTTTAATTAAACAGTAAATAGATTAGTTAAACCCTAATTATTCTGAACAGGCAATGACATGTGGGACCCACATGTCAGATGACTAGTCAACACCCCTGTTGACTGCTGATGTCATGCTGATGTCAGCAAACACTATTCTGGATAATGTCGAATTAAATTAATTAATTAAATGCTAAAATTGATTTAAATCTTTTAAAATCAATATAAAATAAACCATAGCTCGGATGGAAAAACTTTGTACATGAAAGTTGCTCAGAACGACGAGACGAATCCGGATACGCAGCCCGTTCGTCTGTGACGCATCCCTAGCATAGAGAACACGCAACCTTCCCCCTCAGGTTCATTTGTCTGAAAAGGTGAAACACCGGGGATATTTTCCCGGATGTTTTCCCCCTACACCGGTACCACCTCATACCTCGTTAGGGCACCCCTAGCACCACTACTTCTCTTGTCATGCATTGTTATGCATCTGTTTGCATTATATTCATTGTTTCTTCCCCCTCTTCTCTCCGATAGACTATGAGACTAACGCTGCTGCTACCCAGTACGACTACGGTGTTGACGACCCCTCTCTCTTTCCAAAGCAACTAGGCAAGCCCCCCCCCTTGATCACCCGATATCGCCTACTCCCCTCTATACTGCTTGCATTAGAGTAGTGTAGCATGTTACTGCTTTCTGTTAATCCCATTCTTATGCATAGCCTGTCATTGTTGCTGCAACTGTTGATACCTTACGAGCAATCCTAAATGCTTAGTATAGGATGCTAGATTATCATCGGTGGCCCTACACTCTTGTCCGTCTGCCATGCTATACTACTGGGCCGTGATCACTTCGGGAGGTGATCACGGGCATATGCTATATACCTTATACTGTTACATTACTTATTATACTATTCAGAGATGGGGGCCGAAGGGGCAGGTGGCTCCATCCCGGTAGAGGTGGGCCTGGGTTCCTGACGGCCCCCGACTGTTACTTTGTGGTGGAGCGACAGGGCAGGTTGAGACCACCTAGGAGAGAGGTGGGCCTGGCCCTGGTCGGTGTTCGCGGATACTTAACATGCTTAACGAGATCTTGGTATTTGATGTGAGTCTGGCCACTGGCCTATACACACTAACCATCTACATGGGGACAGTTATGGGCACTCGACGTCCTGGTATCAGCCGAAGACTTCGTGACATCAGCGACTTAGCGGCGCGCGCCGGATTGGACCATAAGCCTGCTCTTGTATTAAGGGGGCTAGTTCTGCTTCCGGCCGCGTACGCAACGCAATGGGTGATGGGCCCAGACCCCTGCGCCGTAGGATTTAGACCGGCGTGCTAACCTCTCTCTTGTGCCTAGGTAGGGCTGCGACATGTTGATCTTCCGAGGCCGGGCATGACCTAGAAAAGTGTGTCCGGACAAAGGGGATCGAGCGTGTTGGGAAATTTGGTGCACCCCTGCAGGGAAGTTAATCTATTCGAATAGTCGTGATCTTCGGTAACAGGATGACTTGGAGTTGTACCTTAACCTTATGACAACTAGAACCGGATACTTAATAAAACACACCCTTCCAAGTGCCAGATACAACCGGTGATTGCTCTCTCATAGGGCGACGAGGGGAGGATCATCGTTTAGGATTATGCTACATGATGCTACTTGGTGAACTTACCATCTACTCTCTTCTACATGCTGCAAGACGGAGGTGGTCAGAAGCGTAGTCTTTGACATGACTAGCGATCCCCCTCTTATTCGGGATTTCTACAGTTCAGCCCACATATGATACGCTTATTCCATTTCATACCAATGCATACATATGTAGTGTAGCTCCTTGCTTGCGAGTACTTTGGATGAGTACTCACGGTTGCTTTTCTCCCCCTTTTCCCCTTTCCTATACTCGATTGCTACGACCAGAAGTTGGAGTCCAGGAGCCAGACGCCACCATCGATGACGACTACTACTACTCGGGAGGTGCCTACTACTACGTGCAGCCCGCTGACGATGACCAGGAGAAGTTTGAAGGATCCCAGGCAGGAGGCCTGCGCCTCTTTCGATCTGTATCCCAGTTTGTGCTAGCCTTCTTAAGGCAATCGTGTTCAACTGATGTCTGTACTCAGATATTGTTGCTTCCGCTGACTCGTCTATGATCGAGCTCTTGTATTCGAGCCTTCGAGGCCCCTGGCTTGTAATATGATGCTTGCATGACTTATTTTATTTGTAGAGTTGTGTTGTGATATCTTCCCATGAGGTCCTGATCTTGATCGTACATGTTTGCGTGTATGATTAGTGTAAGATTGAATCGGGGGCGTCACAAGTTGGTACCAGAGCTGACTGCCTGTAGGAATCCCCCTTCGAAATTCCTTGGCCGAAGTCGAGTCTATACATTACAAAACTTTTTACTAACATGGCTGTGTGTCTTACAGGCCCACGTCGCCATTTGGGTGGTATTAGGATCTTTTACTCCTCGATCCTTACTCTAGGACTCTGAACTCTCTTCTACTCAGGTTAGAAGATTTTTGCTACCTCTAACTCTAGGTTCTCGTAATTACTTCCTTCCGAAGAGCCCCTTATATAGATGATCGACTACTGCACCAGAACATTCCGAAGATACTCTTCGATGTTCTCTCGAGACTTTGTGCCCACCGCTTTTGCTATTCCCAGCCACCGTTAAATCCTTATGGATAACTTCTTACCCTTGCCATTCTTACATTCATTCCTAGCTACTCTTGTTAATACAAGATGCATCAAATTGTTCTTCGACGTTTAAGAATCTCTTGAGCCATTGCATTACAGATCTTTGCCACCTGAATAACCCTATGGATAATTCTCGCATTTATCGAGTATCCGCTCATCCCCAGATGATTCATGTATTTCACAAAACTCTTTGAATACCATTCGGTCTTCCAAAAATCCTGAGCAACCTATTGCTCCTGAAATTCGTGCTTGTTTGCATTGTGGTTAATCCCCTAAGTATAGTAATCTTATTGGCAACCTTTGTCAATATCATTTTGAGTCCATTGATTCAATATGTTGCGAATGCTTAGAATCCTCACTCAGGTCCTAGAATTCGTCCTTTCGGCTCAGACGCAATTTTAAACATGAGCAGAATCTCGACCAATCAAATTGTTGTCGAATTTACCCCTAAGCTTACTCAACTTATCCATCCTCAATCAGAGCGTTTGCTTCTGATCCTTCGATTTGGAAATCATAATTCCTTTACATGTGAGCTTGAATTAGCCAGTTGCTTCTATAATCCAATGCCTTCGCCTTGTTTCTTCCTCTGGTTCTGTGCTGATGCTCACATCAGCTTCGCTATGGACCGTCAGATCCTTTGTTGAAATATCATCCGACAGCATCCTTTTTATACAAAAACCTCGAGAAGTTCTTTCCCTGATACATAATGCCTTCGGTATATTGTATCCTCTCGTTTGGTCACCCATGCTCTACTATCGAGCTTGTGTTATTTACTATTGAAACTTGTGGTAAAGTTCCCAAAATGCCCAGACGGGTTGAACTAATGCCTTCCCTAATCTGTGTGAACCCGAAAGATTTCGTAGGTCATACTTATCTGGTATTGCACCAGGTAAAGCTATCAACAACTAATGTCATTTTCGAAAAGCGAGAAGTGAATAGAAGGTTATGCATTGAGGAAGTGGGAGTCGACCTTGAACCTTTGTGTTCATGCCCATGGACACGATGTAGATCCTATCCTGGAAGCCTCTTGTAATAATAACTATTTCCTTGATTTAATATCATTTGGTATCTGTGAATTGGTCCTTTGCAATCGTGCTTCTGATCATATTTCTCCTTGATTCCATTTCTCAGACTAGTTAAAGCACTTGTCTTCTGCAGATCAATGCACCTCTACAACCTTTATTATGTTCTACCTTCGAGTATTACCCCGTGGTATCTCGATAAAATCACAGAACTATATTACTTCTTGTGAGTTCTTCTTCAAGTATTATTTCTCACCGATTTCAATTTTTCCCTGGGTTCTGAATTGTTAGACAGTCAGGGACCCTGATAGTGAATCGAGTCTGAAATCAGATTCATTAACTCTAAGTAATTTTCGTTGCTTATGAGTTTAATACTCCTTCACGTCATTCCTAGCCTGATCGGCTATACCATTATTGGGCTAATTTTTAACTGTGCTACCTAGTCCTTCACGGAGCGCAAAGTTCGCCCGTGAGCTTACCTTACATCGATCTTCCTTGACATATCATTTATCCTTGAATAGCAATCTTGATTTCGAGTTTGTTTCATACCAATGTTTCTGATAACTTTCACTTCAACCTTCCTTTTGATTGATGTCATCAATGATCGATTATAACGTCATGAAACCCCTCAACAAGTATGTCATGATCGTCGTCAACATTTTGAATCCTTCCGGGATATCAATTGAATTCATGATGAAAAGTACCATCCTTGCCTCGATGATTTTTGTTATCATCGACCACTTTATTGCCTTCCGTTCAACACAAACTTGTCTGTGTTTTGTGATATACCTTGAGATCCTTACTATCCAGCATTTGTTCTTTGCCTTGGAGTATTACCATCTTTTATGTCAAGAATGTTGTGAGAATTTCACCACCTCTTGAGAATTCTTGATATAAGTGATACTTCACCATCATAATTCTTTTCTTGGTCCCCATCTTGTTCCTACCAGGAATACCGACAGATGGACTAGTAATTTTAAAACTTCTAGCAACCCTATTGCTTGTAAGTTATTGAACGATAGTTACATTATTTTTGTATATGATATCGAATCACCCTTCTACCATTGATCTTGCTACCTAAGCCCATAATTCGGGTGCACATTTCAACCAATGTTTAAATTGTGTATGTTTTCCTCGAGCATACATCATTGTATCATTTGATCTGACAAATGCTATCTCCTTGTTCACATAATTATGGAAATCCATCTTTTTGGAAATCTCAATGGGTTGTCACTGAGTCAGTCAGTCACCTCCTCATCCTCACCTTGGTTTAATGATGAACTCTTGTTTCGAAACTCGCTTCCTTAGTACATTTCCCAAGAATCTTACAATGTCATCTCGTAAATTTGTTTTGCACCTTTTCTTCTCAGGCATCCTGAGCCTGAGGTATCCCAACACCTATCAGATCTGAATCTCGGTCAAATATGATGGTTGGAACACATTCCCAAGAGTTATAACATTAGTCTTTGACCCGATAAGGTGTTGTCATGCCTATCACACCTGGCTGGAGGACTTGTTGTTATAGATTCCTTTTCAGCAAGGTTATCCCTTCTTCCATGAGGGAATTGAAAGACCTATTCTACAAGTTATTCCTGATGGATCCTTTGTTTCTCCAAAGTCTGATCTTCACCTGTTGACCATGTCAATGCTATCTCGAAGCATGTCTATGGTATTCCAATTTTCAACAAGAACATTGAAGCTAATGCTAAATGTTTCCTGCTCAATTATCCAAACACCGTTGTATGTGCAATATCATGAGCTTCCTCCCCCTCACTTAAGTGATTTTCTACCTTGTATCCGGTCTTGGATATCATACTCTGCTTGTTCTTAGGAAGGATATACCCCTAAAATATGTGTTTAAACACATTTTCCTTTCCATTGTTCTGTTTAATCTGATAATCACATTTTCCTTTCCATTGTTCTGTTTAACCTTCTTGAGGTTTATATGATCTAAGAAGCAATTCGTCACTGCTTTTATAAGCACCTCAGTGTACAACTCTGTCAGTAAGACCCTGTTACTATTGTTGTTGACATTCCAGTATCCACCGTTCGACGAGAACTTTGCCTATTGGTCCGCCTCGTTCAACGAGCAGGAAGATGGTTCTTTTCGTCCCTTGCCCTTCGTACCGACGTTGTTGCCGACGTAACTGGCAGGCTACCCTCTGACATGCCTTGCTATCATGACCATGAAAGATGTCACCGCTCCTCCTACTTTCAAACCACATGGTGGGCCCATAACCGACAAGTCCGAGGATCGAAACCTGACTCTCCTGTACACCCCATCTCCTAAATGCTATTCCTCATGCTTGGCTTCGTATGTAATTCACGAGCCACCTTCCAAGAAATCATCAATTCTGGTATCAGACATAATACTTATTCCCGTTGCTCTAAAACCCTTTCACACTCTATTTTAGGCAACGAACGATTGGCTAGCCACTTGAAACTTCTTACCGTACCTTCTTGCTCGGCTCTCGATGTGTTCCATTTGACCAATTCAAGATTTACTCGTGTGATCATTCATGGGATAAACCCCAGATGATTTCCCCTGATAGCAATCTATCGTTGTCAGGCTGCCCCTTTCTTATTAATAAGTACGATGAAGTTCACCAAGAAGGGCTGATGATTTAACCTGATAACCCGAAGCTAAGGAATGACGACATCAACGGAAGTGCTCAACTTCTTTGAGAAGAGCAACTAAGACCGAGAAGATTCATTAGAATTTCGTAACTAGAACTTCCCCCTTACTCCATCTCATAAATCTCGGGACGAGATTTCTTGTAGTAGAGGAGAATTGTGACGCCCGGATAATTATGCTACAGTAAACCTACGCTAATGTTGCCACGTCACCTGTGTTAGAGTTGCTAACCTCGCCTTGGATCAAAACATTTCGATATCAAATTAAAATTTTAGGCAAACGGCAAAAGTTTTCAAACATTAAAACAAAAATGTTCGGGGTGAGCCAAATAATGCACAGGTAATTGTGGTGTAGTAATCACACTTACATAAATGTTTAAAAAATTGAACAAAATAGTGGCAAAGACAATTATTAAAAAGCTTTTATAATAATAAACCATTACACACTGTTTTACTTTAGGTGCCTAGTTAATTGTGGTAATGGCATATTGGTTAAAAACCATTTTAGGTACAACTTTAGTATTTTATATAAAACTAAAATAAAAGAAAATAAATAAATAAAACAAAGGGCAAAACAAAAAAAGAAAGATAGGAGGGGAACCCCCCTTCCCTACGGCCCAACTGGGCAACCAAGCCACCCGACCGGCCCATTCAACCCCTGCTTGACCGCCCACTCCCACCGAATCCTAGCCCATATTCCCCACTCCCCCCGCTCAATCCACCCCTGATCCGATCTGGATTGGGATCCCGTTCACGCCGCCGCTCGAGAACCACCGCCGCCTCGTCGTGCCGGACTGCCTTGCCCGCCGCTCGACCCTGCCGTCGTCGGAGCCACCTCAGGGAGCCGCCACGCCGTCCGTCTGCCTCCTCGCCGGATCGCCCCTTCCTCATCTCCTCCTCGCCCCGCTTCTTCGGGCCTCGCTGCCCTGATCATCTACAACAACGGTGAGGCCGTTGGCCTCTGCTTCCCCTCATCCTTCTCCGCGTGTACTCTGTGTCGTCCGCTCACCGGCCCTTCACCGCTCTCCCACTCCGCCCTGATTTCGTCCCCGCCTCGCCAAGCGCTCGCAGCCGCTGTTGTTGCTGCTGCTCGGCGCGCCCGCCCTCGACTGCTGCTGCCTGACGCGGCCCCGCGCCTGCATGCCCGCTACCTCGCCCGCTACGCCCCTCGCCGGCTCCGCTCGCAGCTGCTACGCCGTGTCTTTGCCCCACGGTCACCGCTCCACCGTCGCTGGCACCTCGCGTCCATGGCCACACGCGCACGACCGCTCATGCGCCGCCCCCGCGCCTCACCCGCGCCCCGTAACACCCCCCAACTCCAGCCACCGTGCGCTCGTGCTGACCGCCGAGGCCCCCTACTCACCGTCGCCTCGCTCGATGTGTGCCTGCGCTGCCCGCCGCAGCCTCACCATGTCTTCTCGCCCCGCCCGGTGTGCGCTCCCTCTGCTGCTACCCCCAATAGCGTGCCTAGCACCGCATCACCGCTGGAGCCCCGAAACTCTTCGCCGGCAGCCCCGCCCGCCTCCGCCGTGCCCTTGTGATTGCCAGCGGTCGGGAGCCCGCAGTGCTCGTTCGGGCGGCGCCCGTTTCCTGTTCGCCCGCCCCGGTTGGGCTGGGTCCCTGACCAGTGGGGCCAGCCCCGGAGTAGAACGAAACGGATTGTAAATAAAAAAATAAAAAAAATACTTTTTTTTTCAAAAAATATAAGTAAATAAATAAACAATAATTAAATTAATTAATTAATAAATTTAATTAATCCTAATTAATTAATCTAATTAGCTAGTTAGTTTAATTAAACAGTAAATAGATTAGTTAAACCCTAATTAGTCTTAACAGGCAATGACATGTGGGACCCACACGTCAGATGACCAGTCAACACCATTGTTGACTGCTGATCTCATGCTGACGTCAGCAAACACTATTCTGGATAATTTTTCATTAAATTAATTAATTAAATGCTAAAATTGATTTAAATCTTTTAAAATTAATATAAAATAAACCGTAACTCGGATGGAAAAACTTTGTACATGAAAGTTGCTCAGAACAACGAGACGAATCCGGATACGCAGCCCGTTCGTCCGCCACGCATCCCGAGCATAGAGAACATGCAACCTTCCCCCTCTGGTTCATCTGTCCGAAAACGTGAAACACCGGGGATATTTCCTGGAGGTTTTCCCCCTTCACCCGTACCACCTCATACCTCGTTAGGGCACCCCTAGCACCGCTACTTCTCTTGTCATGCATTGTTATGCATCTGTTTGCATTATATTCATTGTTTCTCCCCCCTCTTCTCTCCGATAGACTATGAGACTAACGCTGCTGCTACCCAGTACGACTACGATGTTGACGACCCCTCTCTCTTGCCAAAGCAACCAGGCAAGCCCCCCCTGATCACCAGATATCGCCTACTCTCCTCTATACTGCTTGCATTGGAGTAGTGTAGCATGTTACTGCTTTCGGTTAATCCTATTCTGATGCATAGCCTATCATTGTTGCTGCAACTGTTGATACCTTACCTGCAATCCTAAATGCTTAGTATAGGATGCTAGATTATCATTAGTGGCCCTACACTCTTGTCCGTCTGCGATGCTATACTACTGGGCCGTGATCACTTCGGGAGGTGATCACGGGCATATGCTATATACCTTATACTGTTACATTACTTATTATACTGTTCGGAGATGGGGGCTGAAGGGGCAGGTGGCTCCATCCCGGTAGAGGTGGGCCTGGGTTCCCGACGGCCCCCGACTGTTACTTTGTGGCGGAGCGACAGGGCAGGTTGAGACCACCTAGGAGAGAGGCGGGCCTGGCCCTGGTCGGCGTTCACGGATACTTAACACGCTTAACGAGATCTTGGTATTTGATCTGAGTCTGGCCACTGGCTTATACGCACTAACCATCTACGTGGGGACAGTTATGGGCACTCGACGTCATGGTATCAGCCGAAGCCTTCGTGACATTAGCGACTGAGCGGCGCGCGCCGGATTGGACCGTAAGCCTGCTCTTGTATTAAGGGGGCTAGTTCTGCTTCCGGCCGCGTACGCAACGTGCAGGTGTGCAATGGGTGATGTGCCCAGACCCCTGCGCCATAGGATTTAGACCGGCGTGCTGACCTCTCTGTTGTGCCTAGCTAGGGCTGCGACGTGTTGATCTTCCGAGGTTGGGCATGACCCAGAAAAGTGTGTCCGGACAAAGGGGATCAAGCGTGTTGGGAAATGTGGTGCACCCCTGCAGGGAAGTTAATCTATTCGAATAGCCGTGATCTTCGGTAACAGGATGACTTGGAGTTGTACCTTGACCTTATGACAATTAGAACTGGATACTTAATAAAACACACCCTTCCAAGTGCCAGATACAACCGGTGATCGCTCTCTCACAGGGCGACGAGGGGAGGATCATCGGTTGGGATTATGCTACACTATGCTACTTGGTGAACTTACCATCTACTCTCTTCTACATGTTGCAAGACGGAGGTGGTCAGAAGCGTAGTCTTCGACAGGACTGGCTATCCCCCTCTTATTCCGGCATTCTGCAATTTAGCCCACATATGATACCCTTATTCCATTTGATACTAATGCATACATATGTAGTGTAGCTCCTTGCTTGCGAGTACTTTGGATGAGACTCACGGTTGCTTTTCTCCCCCTTTCCCTTTTCCTATACTCGATTGCTGCGACCAGACATTGGAGTCCAGGAGCCAGACGCCACTGTCGATGACGACTACTACTACTCGGGAGGTGCCTACTACTACGTGCAGCCCGCTGACGATGACCAGGAGTAGTTTAGAAGGATCCTAGGCAGGAGTCATGCGCCTCTTTCGATCTGTATCCCAGTTTGTGCTAGCCTTCTTAAGGCAATCATGTTTAACTTATGTCTGTACTCAGATATTGTTGCTTCCGCTGACTCGTCTATGATCGAGCTCTTGTATTTGAGCCTTCGAGACCCCTGGCTTGTAATATGATGCTTGTATGACTTATTTTATTTGTAGAGTTGTGTTGTGATATCTTCCCGTGAGTCCCTGATCTTGGTCGTACATGTTTGCGTGTATGATTAGTGTACGATTGAATCAGGGGCGTCACATTCACAAACATACATTTTTTCCGTTGCATTCAAGACAGAGGAAACTGAACACATTCTGATGGTGATTTTGGCAGGCTTGTATTATTGATAGTGGAGAGAGTCTCGACCACTGCATCATAACATAAATCAGGAGGGGAACCAGACAAATTAATTATGAGTTATTTCCATATTACCTGGCCTAGATTTATTGGAAAGAAACAACGGGGTTGCCTTGCTATTTTTAGAATTTTTCTTCTTATCTTCAGTAGCCTGCACCAAATTAACACACTTGCATTGCTATCATTGGCCAGGTCAGGTAATAGGAAAGCAAAATTGACACAATAAATGAATGGGCAACCAGACCACACCAACCTACACCAAATTAGCACAATATGGCACATCTATCATCAGCCAGGTAAGGTAATACAAAAGCAACATTGACACAATAAATGAATGGGCAACCAGAGTAGCACTACAATTCAGTAATGTGCATGATATGAGATAGTACACTCATGCAACTCAGTATGCAAAACTACCAGGCAATTTTCCTTACAAAAATCAACATTGTCGCCTTTAACATTTTGCTACAACTGAATTTAGATCAGAGAAAGGTTGGATTCACACCGATTAACAAAATACATGTTGATGTAAAAATATAGTGATATACAGCAGGTACTTACATCAGCATTGGAGCACAGAGAATTCCCGCAAGATACTTTCCTCGAATATGATCCCAATGGAGGGAATCTTCTATCGTTTAACCTTATTTTCTAAAAGAGAGATGTGTAAGAAACATGTAGAAAATATGATCAGAATGCTATAAAATTTCATGATGCAAGGATATGCACACGCTTCTTAGAATGGAGTTGACATATTTTTGCTGGACTGGAGCGGACTAGTTCTTTGGCCACTAGAATCTGCTTATTATCAGTGGGAGTTGGGTTTCTCTGTGCTGGAGCAGTATCTATGAAAACTAGAGTTGGTTTATTATCTCTTGGCGTTTGAATCTTTTGCAAAGACCTGGTTTGTAACCCTTCAGATTCTAACAGAACCGTCTTCCCCTTGCATGTCTTATATAGAAGAATGGTGCTTCAATTATAAAACATAATAAAAGAAAGATGGAATAGGCACCGAAGAATAGAAAGGTATGACATATGGACATGTATTCCCTCCATCCGAAAATAAATGGATGGGTCTAGGCGTATTTCAGTTCTAGATACATCCATTTTTATCCATTTCTACGACATGTAATCCGGATGGAGGGAGTATGATGTAAGAGCTAGGGATACGACAAGACAACAGTGTAAAAAAACACTACTTGAATGTAAAACTGTACGCTAGCGGAATACATTACAGAAAAACACTAAGGCAACATATGCATGTATGATTGGGAAACTAAGATGGCATTGCAAGAGACCGCTAGAACAACACTTCAACATAAAAAAGAACATGGTATGGTAGACAGATGAAGTACATACTGATGAATAACAATGCATAAGATATTGAGAAGCATGATTTCCAAACTAAGCAGATGGCATTGCGATAGAGTAGAATGATAGTACTTGAATTTGAAAACATGTTATCATTAATGGAATAGGTACTGAAAAACAGGAAAGCATGCCATATTTACATGCATGATTAGCAGGCGAAGCACAAGGCATTGCAATAGAGTAGATGCACTACAGGACATTATATGCATGTTGTACCCATATCAAGGGCCAAGTTAGAGCAAGGACCTTATGGGGTGAATAGGATTCATCATCTTTCTGCAGAGTCTTGTGAAGAACTGCCTTTACATGTTCCATCATATTGGGTATGATTAACGTCAAGTTTGTTGGCCATTACATTGCCCCGTGAGGTTCTTCTGGATAAATCAGTGTGTGCAATTATATTTGACATGCATGGAAGACAACAAGTAGTTAGATTTATGTAATGAGTGCCTGTAGGAGGCGACATAAATAGTAGGACTGCGGTTAACTAGCAGCAACATGTCTGAAAAACTAAAGGGGGAACACAGATGAAAGCTACAGAATATATATCGTTCATACTCGAGATTAACTAGATGGCACACAAAAGTATTAAGGAAAAACATGGATTATACTAGAAGTTGTATAATACTATAATCACTAGCCTGTGGGATAGCATTGGCCGATGGATGATAACTATGGAACAGTGTTACCTAAAGAACAAGTCTCTTAGCTAAACTATGGAACATCGTTAACTCCTGAACAAGACCCATAAGAGATCAGCATGAATATACAGTGAAATGTGATAATCTATTTTCAATGCTTAGATGAATAACAAAGCCATAAATGTTGCGCACAAGTGAGATGAGAGTACAACCTATCTGTCCGCCATCCATAGGAGTGAGCATCATGGGCTGACTTGTCGATGGCCCTTCAGTTTTTGTGGCTGTCCATGTCAGGCACGCGCATTCGATGTAGGGAACTGTCGAGTGGGGACTATAGCTCCCTTCTGGTGCAAGCTTCCCTTGTTGGAGCAGCTGTGATGAGTCGGAAGACGGTGTGGCTGAAGATGCAAAAAATGCATAATGTTAAGAACGACACATCTCTCTGATATGAAGAAATACCCTAAGACATCAACATCAAGGTACGAGAGTGGTCACATGTCTGTTGACTTAAGACTAAATGGGGGTCACACGATTTTTTTGGTACTGTCCGA
Source organism: Triticum urartu (assembly GCF_003073215.2). Lineage (NCBI taxonomy): Eukaryota > Viridiplantae > Streptophyta > Magnoliopsida > Poales > Poaceae > Triticum > Triticum urartu. The sequence continues at coordinate 208,523,289 of NC_053022.1, read as the reverse complement.
TCTACGCCGGATGGCTTGATGGCCGTCTTGTGCCTCCCGGCTGACACTGTTCAGAATCTTCCCCGAAGAGCCAGTGACCACAGGCAGAGCGGCCTACCTCCGCCGTTCGTGGCCTTGACCAAAACCCCGCTCCCAAGCCCACCGCACTGCCGTGGTTGCGCTGCCCCCGGGCCAATCCACAAAGACTCGCCGTCATCCAGATCCGCCGGCGGCAGTACCTTCAACCCACGCAACTCTAAGATAGCCATCTGAGCGCTGCTTCCGCGGAGAGCTTGCGCCCCTGCACCCTTACGTTAGACACTAGCCAACCGGCAGCCTAGGAGCTCCGGCAGCTCGAGGGTGCTCCTTCCCATTTGAGATCGATTGGCCCAGAATAAAAATTCAGACAACTGACGCCTAAATAAAGTGATTTGAGATGAGGGTGCGACCTATCTGGCGGCCCGGTGAAGTAGGCAGCTCCAGCTGGCTAGTCAGTGAGGCCGGCGCGGTTGCGGTGGCTACCGGCGACAGGGAAGTAGAGATGTAGCGATGGTCGATGGCTACAGGGAAGCAGCGCCGAGGCTCTGGACGGGTTGAAAGTTTGAGCCGCTCCGGCACCATGAACAACAACGGGGGTGAATCGGCTCCGGTACAGTTCACGTGGTCATCGTCGAGGCAGCTCTGGCAGCACGGAGTAAGAGTGCACAACGGCAAATGGACAGTGTCTTCGGGATTAGAGAGGAGGGCGGCTGTGAATTTGGTGCGGTGGGGGCGCCATGGAGGAGGGGCTGAGGTTTCACGGCTCGGGAGAAGGGAGCTTCCGGGGAGAAGGTGATTTGGCGCCCACAAGGTATGAATGGGGAATTGGGAGGGGGAACCGTGTCTTACGGACGCATTTGTCTGAAATGTGTGTGTGTGTGGGGGGGTTACAGTTCTACCCTTGCCTTTAGGCTTCTCGGCTTGGGTCTGTGTAATGAGGGTTGGGGATAGTAGAGTAACTTTGCTGGGCGCGAGCGATTTCGGGCAAGGAGGGCGTGTTTTGAAATATAGTCGACGCGAGCGAGCGAGGAGGGCGTGTTTTGAAATATAGTGGGCGCGGGCGATTTCGGGCGAGGAGAGCGTGTTTTGAAATTGTGGGCGTGAGCTATTTCGGGCGAGGAGAGGTTGTATTGCCGACCATGGTTTATGAATTATTCGGCACATGTCATTTTGACCAAGGAGAAGGCATGCTTGGATGAAGTTACGAACCTACCCTCGATGTAAAATGGACCAATTGATGCGTGTCCCACATAGGCCGGTAATTTCGCGTCTCCCATTTATTTGCTCGGGCGAATTCCATCGAGTAGAGGGTGTTTAACAGTTCTTTCAAATTTTGGGAGAACGAGCATCCACGTCTACCTTACCAAGTCGATTCGAATCAAATTTTGAAATATTAGCTTGCCACTTCTTTTTTAGATGGAGAGATGATGCTCGGGAGTAATGTGTTCTTACATGCTCATTGCTAGCGATTTACTATATGACAAATAGTTGACCCACTCAAAAACGGGAATCAAACCCAAAATGAAATATCTCGATTCAATGAAATAGCTCATTCACCAGGTCAAAATAGTGAACTAAATCCAAAATTAAACACCTCAATCGAGTAGCATGTTGTACAATATTATAGTACTCCATGAACATGTTGAGAGTCAAATTAATGAACTTGTTTGATATACGCATATCTCCGTTCATGTGTGGATTGCAGACAACATGTTGTCCAATTTAAATATTTGAATGCAAGTTTATATGGAAACATGGTTTATATATGTCTTTGATGCATAAATCACGACCTCCCCCTCTCCCGGACTCCAGCTCTCTCTCTCTCTCTCTCTCTCTCTCTCTCTCTCCGACAATCTTCAATTCTGTCGCACGCATCCAACACACAAACCTTGTTGGTCCCTCTCCCTCTCTCTCTGTCTCTCTCTGTGTGTGGTGTGTGGGGGGGGGGGGGTCTTTCTAGTTCGCATGCATATATACTCCATCTATAGGTCTCTCTCACACACTATGTATGATTCTCTAGTCCAAGCTAAATATCTTGTGTGCACTCATCGTACGCACACAAATTCCTTGGATCGTTGCCCGTAACTCTCTCACGCACCACTCTGTCGTCTCGGATCTCTCCCCTCTCTGTCTCTCAAACTCTCCATCTACCTGGGTCACACATACACATGCATATCTCACTCGCACTCGATAGACCCATCTAAAACTTTATCTCTCTCCCTCGTTCTCTCTCCATCTCACACGCAAACACACACAATCTCATGCCTAGCCAAGTATGATGGTCTCTCACTCAAATGTAGGCACACACAGTCCCCCCTATATGTATATGACTAGCTAATCTTAGTCTCCATCACAAACATGTGCATGGTCTATCTCGATTTCTCTCGGGGCATCTTTCTATCTCGCACGCACCTCCCTCGATCTCCCACTCATATAAGTCCCCTCACGATCTCGAGGGGACCTCTCTATCACAAACACACACTCTCTCTCTCCCCATGCGTCCATGTTCTCCATGTGTCCCTCTCGACCTTTGTTCGTTGTGGCCAGACCTCTATTGGACATGTGCTATATGGGTGTCTCTCTCCGTTGCAAACAATCATGCACTAGCTATCTTCGTGTATCTCCTCACCTCACTTTTCTATCTCGGAGATGCATGCGTGATATGTTTGCATAAGAAACGAAAAAACACACACTCTCTCTAATTTATCGTTTGTTGTCCCTTTATCTTTCACACACATACTCTTTTTGCACACTCACTAATTCTCCTTCACACACACTTGATGTCTCTCGACTTAGGCACTCTCTTCGGTCCATAGCATATAGATTTATTGCAAAGTCAAACATCACAAAGTTTGACCATGTACGTGGAGAAAAACATTTACATCTAGAACGACAAACATATACCATTAGATTCATCATGAGATGTAGTTTTATATGATGTATCTTTGGTATTGTAGATATAAATAACATTTGCGTAAACCTGATCAATGTTTTGAAAGTTCGACTTCTAATTTTTTTTACATGCACTGCATTTTCGAGCGGATGGAATATCTCTTTCCCCCTCTCTCAGCTATCTGACACACCACTCACCCTTATTGGGGCTCCTCTATCTCTCTCAAACTTTATATCTCCCTGGTTCACACATACACATGTCTCGCTCATGCTACATATAGACCCATCCAACACTCTTCGCCCTTGTTCTCTCTCTATGTGACACGCACCCCCCTAAGTACCATAATCCCTCACTCCATCATAGGTGCACGCACTCCCCCCTAAGTATGATTATCTCTCACTAGCCATCAAGAACATGCGTATTGTCTCCTTCCATCCATACGTGTATCTTGATATCTCTCGGGGTATCTTCTATCGCGCACACACCTTATCACTCGACCTCCCTCCCATGTAGTCCCATCACAATCTCCAGGGGATCTCTCTAGCACAAACATACACTCCCTCCTCCTCATGTCTGCATGTTCTCCGTACGTCTCTCTCGACCTCTCTCCCTTGCTTGTTAGACCCCTGTTGGCCACGTGCTAGGGGTCTTTCTCTCTTTGTTGCAAACAACCACACACTATCTCCTCACCTTGCTTCCGTTGTCGAAGATGCATGTGTGTCGGATGTGGGGTTCCGGCAAACCCTTAAGGTTCGAACACTGGGGTGCATGCGAAGTCTTTTCCTCCCACCGATCTATGCCCTAGCTCGCTAAGATCTCGTGGACGAACTCGATGAACTCACAACACGGAAAGACACAAGATTTATACTAGTTCAGGCCACCTTTGTGGTGTAATACCCTACTCCACTGTGGTGGTGGTGGATTGCCTCCAGGGCTGATGATGAACAATACAAGGGGAAGAACAGCCTCCTGAGGTTGAGGTGTTCTTGTGCTTGGCTAACTTGTGTGGTTCTGGATGGTCTAAAATGGTCCTATCTTGCCTATGGTGGTGGCTAGTCCTACTTATAGAGGCCCTGGTCCTCTTCCCAAATATTGAGCGGGAAGGGAGCCAACAACGGCGGGCAAATTTGAAGGGGGACAACTAGTACAAGCTATCTTAAGAAAGGCGGTCTCTGCCTGCGAAAGGCTCTGGTGGTGACGCCGTCTTGGGCTCCACGATGACCTCTGTCTTGCCATCCTTCTGGTCCTGGTCCTGGTCTTGAAGGGGGACCAAAGAGGAAACAAGGACGCTGCGTGCGCTGGCGCCCGCCTGGTGTCGATCGTCATGGCTCGCATCACGAGAGCCTCGTGAGGTTTGCCTCGCCTTGATATCTTCGCTCCTCGTGAGCCTGCCTGACTAGGCCACTCGAGAGGAGGTTTTGTGTCGTCCGCCTCGTGAGGCTTGGCCCCTCGCGAGGGTCATGGATGCCTTGTTGATGAAGATGGGCCGTACGGCCTGCTGGCTTAGTGACGCACTGGGCCGCAAGCAGGCAAGTCTGGGGACCCCCATTCCCAGAATGCCGACAGTAGCCCCCAGGCCCAAGGTGCGCTCGGTCTTGGCTTCACGGCAAAGCCAAGGGTCAAGTATGGAGCACCGCGGGCCCCCAAAAGCCTGCGGCCTCGGTTGAAGCATGGCAGTGGATTGGACGTGGGCGTCCCCGCTTCCCCATGCTGCCTCGGCAACTGCACGACTTGGCAAAAGGCCGGCGCAGGAAGCACTTGCCTTCATTCCTTCTTCCTCGACTTGCTCCAGATCCCCTTCCTTGCTCTCTGTCACCACTATCTCCAGATCCGCTCCAATCTCATACCGTAGCTGCGATCCATGGCGCCGCGCAAGGCCAAGGCTTCCTCAGTGCCGGCTTGGTACGAGCCGGCCCTTGAGGCGCCCTCTGTCATGGAGAAGATCCTCGCCTCCGTGGGCCTGCTGACGGCGGGCGAAAGTAATGAGTGGGGGGAGACCGAGCTCCGGCTTGCCTCCGACGTGCCGGAGCCCAAGGAAAGCACCTTCTTCCCCTTCTTCTCGAGTAGTGTCACCGTCGGGTTGGTTCCTCCCTTCTCTGATTTCTTTTACGAAGTCCTCGACCACTACGGGCTGTAGGCGTTGCATCGCCATCCCAACTCTGTCCTCCTCCTGTCCATCTTTGCCTACTACTGTGAGGTGTACCTGGGCGTGATGCCGTCCGTGGCGCTCCTGTGCCATTTCTTCTTCCTCTGTGTCAGCGAGGGTCACATCTCCGGATGCGCTAACTTCGTCGCATCCGGCAAGGCCAACTTGATCTCGAGCAACGGGAAGAGGGCCGACAACATTCGGTCTAAATGGGTCATGATGGACGCCAAGTGCGCCGATCCGCGTCTGGCGTTTCCTACGGTGGCGCCCTCTCCCCATGAGGGGTGTCCCAGGGCAGAGCTTGCTGATGAGCGGGCATCGTCTATGTTGGGGCAGATGGTGACCGACCTGAAGCTAGGCAACGCGAGGGCGGTGAAGGTTACGGGGGTCATGCTTCTGAGGGAGTTCTTGACACTGCGAGTAGCCCCACTCCAAGCGCGTGCACGCCGCCTGTGGGATCTTGAAGAAGAGGGAAACAAGACCCGCCTGAGGCTGGGGGCCCTGCCTGATGATGAATTGGCCACTGTTCTGTGCCTCATAGTCGGGGACAACTAGGAGTACCCACCAAGCGCCTTCGTCCCCTTGTTCCAACACAGGGATCAGGAGTAATTCGTCGCCTCTATGTCGATCTTTGACGTGCGTGGGTTGGTTCCGCCGGCGCTCTTGGGAACCCCCACGGTACCGAAACTGCTGGAGGTGTCTTCTGACGAGCCCCGCGGGGAGGGGGAGGAGGAGGTGGACCCGGTGAAGACTCTGGAAGAGGTGGGGGAGACTTCCCCTCTAAGCAAGGCCGAGATCCTTCGCGCCCTTCCTGACGATGCCGAGGCCGACGTCCGCCAAAGGGAGAGGGAGCAGCCCCCCATCCCGATGAGGGGTAGGTCGTCGTTGGTTCCTCGCGATGCCGGCTCCGCCCCGATGCTGTCAGGCTTCAAGCTTCCTAAGCAGAAGTATGTCGCGGTGGATCAGTAAGTGTCTCAAGCTTGACCTTGTCCCTGTCTGCACTCTTCATTTCCTGATGCTGGCCCTTGGTTGGTCAGGCCGATATCTTCTGCGAAGAAGATGAAGGAGGATGCGGCGTCTGTGCCTCCTTCCTCGGAGAAAGGGGGTAGCAGCGCCCACATCTCCCCAGCCCGGTCGTCCTCACGGGGCCAAGAGGAGCATCGCCACGTGGAACCAGCTCCCATGGCCCTGCCAGCTCTGGAAGTGCCGACGCCTGGTGCGGCCGATGAGGTTCCAGCTGCTCCTGAAGTCGCGGTTTCCCAGGCCCTGGTGATGATGTCGCCTCCTCCCACTGCTGCACCTCCACTTCCATGTTCTTCTGCTCCTGCTGCTACTCTGGAGCATGCTCTCTCGGAGATGACCCGGCTGCTGGCGGATCTCCTGGGCACAGACCCACGCCTTGTGGACGGGCGCCTGGAGCTGGCCTCAGGCTGGCTCCATTCCGACCTTGCGGTTCGCGTGGTGCTGGGCCAGGCCACTGTGGCTTCTTAGAAGGATAAGAAGAGTGCCGCCAACGCGGCAGCCGATTGTGAGATGGCGTTGAAAGACGCCGAGGCCTCCCGCGACCGCTGCCAGGTGCTGGAGGATGAGCTGCAGGGCCTGCGCGCCAAGAACGCCAAAGAAGCACGCTGCCGCCAAGCGACGGGGGAGGAAATGGAGGCCCGGGAGGAAGGCGTCAAGAACCGTGATGCTGAGCTGGCGGAGTTGGGGCGGACGCAGGTCGCCGAGCGCAACTGATTGGAAGAGCTGGAGCGGGAGGCGAAAGCGAGGGAGGCCGAGCTCGACGACAAGGCGTGAGTCCTGACCGAAGACCGTGAGGCCTTTGCCGATCTCGAGAAGAGGTCCCGCAAGGCACTGAAGACGCTCTACGATCACGGCCTGGAGAAGTCGCTGGCCGCCGACGAGGACGGCCCCGCCCGGCTGCTTCCTCTCTTGGTGCAGGCGCTCGATGAAGTCGTTGATGGCCTCGGTCCTATGGCGGAGGCGGAAGCTCGCGTCCTGTCTTCAGCTGCGTGGACTCGCGTCTTCAGCCACCTGCACCTTCGCGACCCCAGCGCTTGCCTTGACGGGCTGCTGGAGCCTGTGGTTAAAGACCAATATGAGGCTACCGCCGCAGCCGTGCAAGGTCAGGTGGAGGCCTTGCTGAAGAAGTTCCGCAGCTTTGTCTCTGCTCCTCTGTTTGGTGATGTCGTCGATCCTGCGGCTGGTGGTGAAGGTGAAGACAACGTCGCTCACGAGGTAGCTCCTTCCGCAGGTGATGGCGGCGTCCGGGGGTGACCTGCGGCTACCTTCCTGTTTCGTACCTGCAACATGCATTAGGCCTCGGGGAGGCGTTTAGACTTTTCATTTGATATCATGAAGACAATGTGTGAGGACAATGTGTTTGTAATATTTGCTTCGAGATTTTGCGGTTTCCCCCCAATTTGCTTTGCATTCTGCGTCGGCAGAGCCCGGCCCCGTGCATACCTCAACCGCCATTGGGCCGACCGAAGACCAGGACAGACCAAGTGGTGAGGGGCTACGTGACCAGTTAGGCTCCTGAGTCGCGATGCTCAGGAGTCCCCCTTGATGCGCAGACAACTTATAGGGAGACTTCGCGAGGATAGACTGATGTTCTACGTCGGCAGGGCCCGGCCCCGCCCATACCTCAACCGCCATTGGGCCGACCTGAGACCAGGACGGGCCAAGGAGTGAGGGGCTACTGAAAGTGCAACTATCCCTATGTGGTTTTGGTAATTCATAACAACATATAGCTCATTGAGCTAATGCTATTCCAAGATGACTATTTCAGGAAAGCTCAATGATTGGCATGGCATGGATGTGAAAGTGGAACCCTCAAAATGATAAGGACAAAGGATTGGCTCAAGCTCAAAAGCTCAAGACTCTTCATTTTATATTTTAGTGATCCAAGATCACATTGAGTCTTTAGGAAAAGCCAATACTATCAAGGAGGGATGAGGTGTTGCTTAATGAGCCTCTTGCTTCATGTGCTTAGTGATATGCTCCAAAATCCTCACCTACTTTCCCATATCCACATATGACCTAAACCCTAAGCCAAACTCGGTCCTACCGATTCTTTCTATCCGGCGCCACCGAGTTTCACTTGTCATAAGCCACTGCCAAACCCTAGCAATTCGGTTCTACCGATAGGGATCTCGGTCTCACCGAGATGGGATTGCAAACTCTCTGTTTCCCTTTCGTAACTTTTCGGTCTCACCGAAAGAGCGGATCGGTCCCACCGAGATTGCAATGTAAATTCAGTGTTTCCTTTTTGTAACTTTTCAGTCTCACCGAAAGAGCAAATCGGTCCCACCGAGTTTGCCTGACCAACTCTCTGGTTAGCTAATTACCAAAATCGGTCTCACCGAGTTTGTGTAATCGGTCTCACCGAGATTACGTTATGCCCAAACCCTAACCATATCGGTCCTACTGAGTTGCATGTCAGTCCCACCGAAAATCTCTAACGGTCACTAGGTTTACCTTTTCGGTCCGACCCAGTTTGTTGATTCGGTCCCACCGAGATTGGAAAACTGTGTGTAACGGTTGGATTTTGTGTGGAGGATATATATACCCCTCCACCTCCTCTTCATTTGTGGAGAGAGCCATCAAAACACATACACAATTCCAACTCATATGTTCTGAGAGAGAACCACCTACTCACGTGTTGAGACCAAGATATTCCATTCCTATCATATGAATCTTGATCTCTAGCCTTCCCCAAGTTGCTTTCCACTCAAATCTTCTTTCCACAAAATCCAAATCCTATGAGAGAGAGTTGAGTGTTGGGAAGACTATCATTTGAAGCACAAGAGCAAGGAGTTCATTACCTACACACCATTTGTTACTTCTTGGAGAGTGGTGTCTCCTAGATTGGCTAGGTGTTACTTGGGAGCCTCCGACAAGATTGTGTAGTTGAACCAAGGAGTTTGTAAGGGCAAGGAGATCGCCTACTTCGTGAAGATCTACCGCTAGTGAGGCAAGTCCTTCGTGGGCGATGGCCATGGTGGGATAGAGAAGGTTGCTTATTCGTGGACCCTTCGTGGGTGGTTGCTTCTTCGTGGACCCTTCGTGGGTGGAGCCCTCCGTGGACTCGCGCAACCATTACCCTTCGTGGGTGGAGCCCTCCGTGGACTCGCGCAACCGTTACCCTTCGTGGGTTGAAGTCTCCATCAACGTGGATGTAGGATAGCACCACCTATCCGAACCACGGGAAAAACATCCGTGTCTCCAATTGCATTTGAATTCTCCAAACCCTTCCCTTTACATTCTTGCAAGTTGCATGCTTTACTTTCCGCTGCCAATATACTCTTTGCATGCTTGCTTGAATTGTGTGATGATTGCTTGACTTGTCCTATAATAGCTAAAATCTGCCAAGAACTAAAATTGGGAAAATGTTAAGTTTTTATTTGGTTAAGTAGTCTAATCACCCGCCCTCTAGACATACTTTCGATCCTACAGCTACGTGACCAGTTAGGCTCCTGAGTCACGATGCTCAGGAGTCCCCCTTGACGCACAAACAATTTCCAAACCTTCCCTCGCCGAGGCCTCGGGAGGGGCGCGCGACGCCCAGGTCCGGGAGACCTGGTTGGGTGGCGTGCGCTTTGGTGTGGTCCGAGCGTAGCCCCCATGCCCAGCCCCCTCGTGCGGCTCTCCCTAGGGGAGGCGTTGCGGTGAGGCCAGACGCTGAGCTCTGCGCTCCCTGAGGTTGGTACGACCGTGGGGCCGCCCTCAATTGTTTATCACCAGCGCGGAGAATAGTGCTTCCGCTTGTGCACGGGCATAACCGGTCCTCGGTAGTGTCGACGGCCAGCGCGGAGCATGGTGCTTCCACTTGTGCGTGGGATGGGGGCCCCCCTTCGGGAGGAGCCCCCGGGGTGTGTACAGCCCCGCCCTGACACGTGGCTTGCAAGGCAGGGCTGTGAGGTGTATCTGGGCACTCGCGAGCCAGCGCGGGACTCACGAGGCCCTACCTCAAGGCGGGTTGCGCCTGGTCTTGAGTCTTGATGACTGTGTGTTCCTGCAAGGTGGTTAGGTGCAAGCACTCTACGTCCTCAGGTCCCGGCCCTCGAGCGAGCTCAGCCGCCACTGGTATGCCAGGTCGCGATGCCGTGGTCAAGGCCAGGGGGTGAGGGCTGGAGAGCCAATAAGAGCTCCTGAGTCGTGATGCTCAGGAGCCCCCCTTTTAACGAGCAAGCGAATTGCACGGGGTGAATGTATCCACGACGGGTGGCAATCGAGTAGGCGATAACCGTAGGCAGGTTAAGTAGGGAAGGCAAATCAGCTTGGGTAAATATAGGAAGATACATGCCACTGGGTCCGGCCCGAGCGGCTTAGGGATGATGTAGCCCGAAGGGCGCCCCCAGCAAGGCAAGCTAAAGACATGAGGAAAAGGGATACATGCCGCAAGGACAGACCCACCCGGCCTGGGAATAATGCAGCCCAAGGGGCGCTCCCAGCTTAAACAAGCTTGGAAGATGTCACCTGCTTCTGTAGGTGAAGCGGAGTTGGTGCAGCTGAAGGCGTGCGTCGAAGAAAGGACTCCTCATGAGCCACTGGAGCCCTAAGCCTTTGGAGGCTCTGGGGGCTCAGGAGGCTCCCTGAAGACCATCTCTGTTTCCTCCAGGACGGCGCGGTACCTGGCCTCTTGAGCCACCAGGTCACGCCGCATGTTGCACTGATAGGCCGACGCCATGCTCGGCAAGCCGAGGGGCATGCAAACGTAGCTGTGTGGCGGGCCCTCGCAACGGCCCACACGCGAAGGCCAGAAGCACTCCTGTGATGCGGCCCTGTTGAGCCCTAGGATTTCGATGCAAACGCGCAGCTCAGCACCCTCGCCTGGGTGGTTAGCTGCGCCCTGTGAGCGGCTATCGCCGTGCATGGCTCTTGCGTCTTGCTGTTCCTGTGTGGTCTTGGCGATGAACTCCTGAGTGGTGGGCACCCCTTGCTCTATGTTCTCCTGAGGAAAACGTGCCGCATAGCACGCCTCCAAGTGGTGCCCATGCGCCTCCCTCGTGAGGTTGGCAAGGCCTGAAGCCCTCCAGAAGAGAGCCCCTGAGCCCTGCCCGAGGAGGGCGCTAGGCGCGCCTTCCTATGCGATGGAGGGAGGCGCCCCTGGGACGAACGCTGATGCTGCCAAGGCTCCCGCCGCGACGTCATCCTCCTAAGGTCGTGCACGGCGCAGCTACCTCTTCTTGGGGATGGCCTCCGGAGGGCTCTCACTTCTGCTGTCGGGGTCGTCGATTGCTGCTTCTTGGAAGGCGCACTTGAGGGAGCACACCTCATCCCTTTCTTCACATGGGACCGTGATGACCCCGCCGCTTCCGGGCATCTTGAGGATGTTGCAGCCGTGGTGGGTGACCGCCATGAACCTGGCGAGGGCCGGATACACGAGGATGGCGTTGTACGGCAGGCGGATGTGGGCGACGTCGAAATCGATGAGCTCGGCGCAGTAGTTGTCGCGTGTGCCGAAGGTGAAAGGTAGGCAGACCTGCCCTATCAGTGTGGTGGATCCGTCGGTCACTCCTGAGAAAGGTTTGGTAGGCTGGAGCTGCTCATATGGCACTTGGAGGTTGTCGAATGTGTCGACGGATAGGATGTTGAGCCCTGCACCACCGTCGATGAGGGTCTTGGTAACCTGCACATTGTTGATTACTGGGGAACACAACATCGGGAGGACGCCGGTAGTGGCCGCGCACTTGAGCTGATCTGCCGAGTCGAAAGTGATGGCGCACTAGGACCACCTGAGCGGGCGCGCAACCTCATGCTTGGGGAGCACCCTGTTCACCTCGTGAGCGAACTGTTTGAAGATGCGCCGAGAGGCTGGGGCCTCGGCGCCGCCCAAGATGCAGGTGATTACATGCGACTCCTGGAAGCCCCCAGCCCTCTCATCCTGATGATCGTCGTTCCTTCTTGGTGGCGGCAGCGGGGGAAGACCGACATTGCTTTGGGGGTGATCCTCTCGAGGCCGGTCCCTCCAGGCCCCCTTGCGAGGATGGTCTTGCCAGCGGTCCTCACGAGGCTTGTCGCGCCATTCCTGGCGCAGGCCACAGTTGTCCCTGCGTCCGCCTCCACGTCCTCCTCAATGGCCGTAGCCCTGGTCGCTGCTCACGAGGCATCGACCATAGCGTCCTTCTCATATGGCTCTGAGCTCTTGGCAGTCGCTGGTGTTGTGGGTGTTCATGTTGTGGAAGGTGCAGAACGGTCGGCTTTTCTTGGATGACTCGGGCTGATCTCTGCCCTATTTGGTGTCGGGCTCCGCCGCTAGCACCGCTGCTTCCTTGCGCTTCATGTCCTTGGCCTTGGCTTTCTTCTCCTCTATGCCCGCGGCTGGCAGCTCAAGGAGAGAGAGGCGCCCCTCCTCAACTCTTGCACACTTGGTCGCCAGGTTGAACAGCTCCTGATATGTGCAGAGCTCCTTGTGGATAGCGAGCTCTTCCTTCATCTTGACGTCACGGACGCCGTCGGAGAACGCGAAGATGATGGCCTCATCCATGACCTTGGGTATCTTGAGGCGGGTGTTGTTGAAGCGCTGGATGTACTTCTGGAGGGTCTCCCCTGGTTGTTGCTTGATACGGCGTAGGTCGCCCGTGGCCGGCGGGCGGCCGCGAGTGCCCTCGAAGTTGGCGACGAAGCGGTCACGCATCTCGTCCCAGGAGGGATCGAGCTGTGTTGCAGGTTCAGGAGCTAGGAGCAGGCCCCTTCCTTGAGAGCCATGGGAAACCAGTTTGCCATGACTTTCTCATCGCCATTGGCTACTTCGATGCTCAGCTCGTAGAGCTGCATGAAATCCGTAGGGTCGGTGGTGCCGTCGTAGCGAGGAGGCAGATCTGGCTTGAACTTGCCTAGCCAGGAGACGCTGCGCAGCTCGGGGGTGAAGGCGCGGTAGCCGGCCGTAGTTATTGGGGCCCGCTTCGAAGGTGGAGCTTGGTCTTGATGAGGTCCGCGCGGCGCCACCGCAGGCGGTGTGCGGTCTTGACAAGGCGGTGCGGGGAGCACAGGTGCATCTCCTCGCGGCCATGGGATTTCTTGGCAGCTTCTCTCTTCGCGCGCGGGCACCGGGCGTGGCGGATCACACCGCGGTGCCTAGCGCCTTGGTGCTAAGGCACCGTCCTTGGGCTGGGGTGGTGGAGGCGCGCCTCGGGCCTCGTCGCCCGTGGCCGGCTGAGGGTGAGGCAGAGAGACGGATAGCGCTGGGGAGCCCCCTGCGGCGCAGACGAGCTTGACGACATGGTCGAGCCACTCCTCATAGAGGTCGTCGACTGGGCGGTAGTGCAGGAGATCGTTTGCGGCGAGGAGTGCGGCCTGCGCCTCCATGGGAGCGTGGCATGCATGGGACGAAGAACCGGCCGGGGTCAGTGATGTAGTGGCAGTGCAGCCGTCCTGCCGTGAAGATGCTTGCTTCTCGTTCCCCACCGGGCTGGTGGCATCGTTGGCGGTGGGAGATGGAGAACGACGAGGTGGCCCACCGATGGGGGCCGTCTGAGCAACGCGGGTGGTGAGGGAAGCCCAACGCTCAGCTCGAGCACGGCGAGCGTCCACCATGGAGATGATGGGTCGACGGAGCGACGAACCAATGGAAAGGAAGCTACGGCGCACCCCTACTTGGTGTGCCAAATGTCGGATGTGGGGTTCCGGCAAACCCTTAAGGTTCGAATACTGGGGTGCGCGTGAAGTCATTTCCTCCCACCGATCTACGCCCTAGCTCGCTAAGATCTCGCGGATGAACTCGACAAACTCACAACACGGAAAGACACAAGATTTATATTGGTTCGGGCCACCGTTGTGGTGTAATAACCTACTCCAGTGTGGTGGTGGTGGATTGCCTCCAGGGCTGATGATGAACAATACAAGGGGAAGAACAGCCTCCTGAGGTTGAGGTGTTCTTGTGCTTGGCTAACTTGTGTGGTTCTGGATGGTCTAAAATGGTCCTCTCTTGCATATGGTGGTGGCTAGTCCTACTTATAGAGGCCCTGGTCCTCTTCTTAAATATTGAGCGGGAAGGGAGCCAACAACAGCGGGCAAATTTGAAGGGGGACAACTAGTAAAAGCTATCTTGACAAAGGCGGTCTCTGCCTGCGAAAGGCTTTGGTGGTGACGCCGTCTTGGGCTCCACGATGACCTCCGTCTTGCTGTCCTTATGGTCCTGGTCTTGTTGCACCGATATGGCAACCTTTGCCGGATGCCTCGGTACTCCTTGTCTGCCCAGGCCTCCTTAGCACCAAAGAGGACAAGGACGTTGCGCGCGCTGGCGCCCGCCTGGTGTCGATCATCATGGCTCGTGTCACGAGAGCCTCGTGAGGTTTGCCTCGCCTTCATATCTCCGATCCTCGTGAGCCTGCCTGACTAGGCCACTCCAGAGGAGGTCTTGTGTCGTCCGCCTCGCAAGGCTTGGCCCCTCGCGAGGGTCTTGGATGCCTTGTTGATGAAAATGGGCCGTACGGCCTGCTAGCTTAGCCACGCAGCGGGCCACAGACAGGCAAGTCTGGGGACCCCCGTTCCTAGAACGCCGACAATGTGTGATATGTTTGCATAAGACACACATGCCTTTTCTCTACTTTTATTGTGTGTTGTCCATGTCTCTTTCACACATGCACACACAATTTTTTAACTCACTCTTTCTATTTCACACACACACACACTCCCTCTCTCTCTCTAGTTAGGGACTCTCTCACGTCCATAAGCATATGCATGTTTTGAAAAGTCAAACCTCAGAAAAGTTTGACCAGGTATATGTGGAGAAAAACATTTACATCTGGACCGATCATTAGATTCATCACAACATGTATTACTTCATACTATCATTTATCTTTGGTATTGTAGATATAAGTAATTTCTTTATAAACTTGGTCAAAGTTTCAAAAGTTTGACTTAAAAAAATGTTGGCACTACATTATCAAACGGAGGGAGTAGCTCTTTCTCTCTCTCTCTCTCTCTGCTATCTCTCACGGGCCTCCCCTCTTACTCGAACTCTCTATACCGATGGATTATACGCTCACCGTGTCAGCGTATAGCTCCATATATTGTTTAGTTGACCAGTCAACCAGTCCACATGCTGCTTTGTCAGCTCGTGTTCTCTATCTTCATGTGCTGGCCCATGTGGTAGTGGGTGAAAATAAGTAAACTAGAGGCCCATCTGACACGCGGTGAAGTAAACAAAGTAGAAACCACTCGGGGTAGCACCTAGCATGCTAGTAAATTGAGGGCGCATTGAGGACACACTTCTTCTGCGTGAAGGACGCACTCGCACACAACTCACCACTACGCGGTGGCATGCACAGATGGAGGCACTCGCTCACACCCAGCAGGCCAGCACACAACACAGACCAGCACACGTGTACACCAGTGTCGCCGCCGGTTGAGATGGATGGCGAGGCAGCCAACAAGCGGAGGCGGCTCGAGCCAAAACCGCATCCGGCGAACCTAGACTTCATCAGCAGCCTCCCCGCCGACATGCTTCTCGTCATCATCGGCCTCCTCCCCACCAAAGCTGCCTTACGGACCGCCCTGCTCTCCCGGTGGTGGCGCCCCCTCTGGCACCGCATCCCCCTCAACCTCACCATCGACAGCTCCCTCTGCAACGGGGATTGCAAACGCATGGCTGTAGTCTCCAAGATCCTTTCATCGCACCCTGGGCCGGCTAGATGCCTTGACATCTGCATGTTCAATACCAACTGCAAGGTCCAAGCCAAGTTCGACGAGTGGTTCTTATCCCCCACCCTAGATTAGCTCGAGGTGCTCAGCTTTGAAGCTGGACGATGTTGCTCTCTGTCGTCGTCGGCGCTCTGCCTCATGCCAATGCTGCACTGCCTCTGTTCTTTCCCCAGATTAATGTCGCGCCCGCCCTTCTTCTCCCTCAATTCAAGCAGCTCGACCTCTTTGACGTTGGCATCTCGAAGCAAGCTATGGAGTACCTGCTCCGTAGCTGTACTGCGCTCGAGTACTTTCATCTTGAGCAGCTCCACAGGTTCATTAGCCTCCACATCGCCTCGACGAATCTCCGATGGATTTTTGTTTCTTGATGGCCCCGCAACAAGTCATCAATTGGGTAGAGATCACTCAAGCTGTTCCACGTTATGGTCATTTAGAATGCTCCTTTCCTTGAGAGATTGCTTGTATCTGATCTAGAAGGTCCAACAAAAATCAGGGTCATTGACGCGCCGAAATTGACAGCGTTGGTGTACTTGTCAGCCAAATTCTCCAAACTCTTTATTGGATCCGTAATCGTTCAGGTACAACACTCATCTTCTTCTCCGTCTTCTTGTAAATCACATTTTTAAATTTCTTCTTGATGTATTCACGACCGTCTTCCAGAAAATGATTCCCACAAGCTTGACCCAGTCTATGCGCACAGTGAAGATCTTGGCAATAAAATCTATTGGCCCCAATCTGGATCAAGTTGTTGGATTCCTAACATGCTTTCCGTGCACGGAGAAGCTACTCATCGAGGTGAAACTCCTTTCCTATTAGTAAATGGTAATCACAACGAAGCTCAATTTTTTCATAATTTTCCCAAATTACGATGACAAGTGTAGTGTTCAAAATTGCATCTACGCACTGCACCCAAAGAAATGTTTTTAGTATTTTTCTCACATGATCACCTGCATCGCGCTTTTGTTGTACTACTATAGTAGCCTAGGCTAGTCATAGTGGAAAGTAACTTAGACTAGTAACTCTATGGTTACCCTAAGAGCAAGTACTACCTCCGTCCTGGTTTGCTCTTCCTATTTTGTAGTATCAAAATTTGACCATAGATTTAACTGACAAAATGTTAATGCATGTCACTAAAAATTATATCGTTGGATTCGTATTTGAACATAATTTCAAATGGTATAATTTTAGTGACATGCATTGGCATTTTCTTAGGTAAATCTATGGTCAAACTTTTACACTAAATACGAGGTAGTACAAAAGTGGGCTATAATGGCCCTCCACTATGTAGGCCAAAACACATGCCAAATTCACTTTTCATGCATTTGGCATCGATGCCCCTGCATTCTCACCTGGTGCCCCAATCTGGATCACCTAGTTTGCTCCGGTGCCAAATTAACTCACGCAATGATAAAACACTTGCGTGGGAGAGAGAGAGAGAGGACTAAGGCAATAAAAACACTTGTTTGGGAGAGTGAGAGGCTGGTGTAGTTGGTTTGATTGATTTGTTTATACATGTAGGTCGGTGTGCATTGCGGTGCCAACTCTCTTACATCGCGAGAGCAGTGCCAAAATCTTTTGATTTGACATCGATGTGTATTATGTGGTATACTTTTGAGAAATATGGCATCGGCCACATAGTGGAAGGCAACAAATGCCCAAGCTCTTCACGTGCTCCTAGGTTAATGAGAGGAAAGAGAAAGAGAAAGAGAGAGAGAGAGAGAGAGAGTGAGTGAAAAAATATCACTAGCCAGCCAACCCTATCATATGAGCGAATGATATTGGTACCTCTTAATGACACAACAATCTTATATAGCCAGCTGCTCTAATATGTTCTCTTCTTTTGCAAATAAAAAAGACCCGAAAGTGAAAAATGTGCTGCACTATAACAATCTCATCGAATGCCTTGATCTCAATCTTACAGAAATTTATTTGATCGACTACCGAGGCAGCACATCTGAGATTAAATTTGCCAGGTTCTTTGTTCTAGAGGCAAGTGTGCTCAAGGTAATGAGGTTTGGCATTCTCTGGCGCAACAATGAATGGTGTGCTGATCACCACAAGCATCTAAGCCTAAATGACAAAGTCTCCGCAGAAGCTGAATTTGTTTTTGAAACATCAAGTGGCCAGAGACTCAAAAAATTATTTGCCCATTAGTGACTTGTCAGGGCGGTGGATTTTAGTTTGTACGATAATGCTGCATCCACCTAAAGTAACGAAAGTTCTTACGAAAACTTCCTAGTAATTCCCTCTTCGTAGGTGCAGCATTACTCATAACATTTGTAATAACAGTTTGAAACTTGTAATATTGTCGTGTCCTATTCCTGCATTTTCAAAATCCTGCGAATCAAAGAGGTCCTGAGTTGGTGATGATGTTGTGCCTGCCATCTTTAACCAATAGCCGTCGGATCTAGATCTGACACATACAGACCAAACTTCTCCAGTTTTGCAAAAAGATGCCCGCACTTGTTCCCTATTTACAAGCAACTCTTTGTCTCTCACAATCAGCCTTATCTCCTCCCCACCACATCTAGAAGGCCATGGAAAAATCTGGTGGGATGGCCGCTGCCGGTGCCGTCCACCCCCAATTTTGGTGTTCTGTGCAATGCACAGGCATCTACGCACAGGAAATTATGTCGAACACGGCTAGTTGTAAGTAGGCTAGCTCTACAGCCATGATGATAGTGACTGCAAATAGTGAGGCTGACTATGGTATGCCGAACATGGCGCCTATACTCAAGCGGCATCTCCGGTGCAGGGTCTTGTGACTTCACGTAATAATTTAACCAACGAGTAGTACAGTTCTACTAGTACATTGGTAGTACTACTACTAGTACTAGCACCACCATCTGTATTTAGTAGTAATACCATGTCCATCTGGATTTAGTATTTGACTAGCAATATCTAGTAATGCATGTCACAAAAAAATTACTATTCCCTCTGTAAATAAATAGTGGTGTATTGTTTTATTCCTTTCTGCGAGAGAACTTAATGTCTTTTTGCTAATTAATAGGATTACATACAATGAACTAACCACTTCATGTCATGTTTGGTAGTCTCAAGTCATTGAAAGCATGCACGGCCCACATCTCTCATTAGTTGATATGTCATGAAATAAGAAATGAGGAGGGAGTTAATGTACCGTGCCTAAGTGTTTTGGGATTACACACCATTTTTGGTTATGTGCATTAACATTTTGTTAGTTAAATCAAAGGTCAAAACTTGGCACTAAATTCAAAGGGGACCAATAAACCAGTAAATATCAAAGTTATCTTGTTTGGCCCCACCTAGAGGTCCCGTGAGATGACTATACTGCACCGGCACGGAGGGGGACGCAACTTCATTGACTTACTGCACCTGCCTTTGGTTGTATGACACGTGGTCCCAACAGGTGGCTGGCCCGCCTGTCATACAGCCAAAGGCGGGTGCAGTAGAGGGCCAAGGAGTAGATCGCCAACACGCACGTGAATTTAACGCAGTCTGCACTTCTCATATAATGGCTCCCTGCCAGTCCAATCTACAAAATCCTACGCACCTACACACCCTAACCAAGGGCAAGAGTGATCACTCCAATCGCAAGATTAGTTAAGTAGAAGCTAGACCCATGGAGGCGATGAGCGCGAGCATCAGCCGGCTATGCCAGATGGTCCACGATGCCGGCCTGCAGCACGACACCGAGGAACGTCTCCAGGTCGTGCCTGAGGCCGCCAGGGTGAGAGGCCGCTTGGACTACAACTTTGTGTCCTTGTTCGACAAGGTCCTCATCGGCTACCTCGACAAGTTCACCATCGCCAAGAAGCTCGCGAACGACCTTGACGTATGGCTCCAGCCCACGCGCCCAGGCTCTGCGATGCCCGCCACCCTCAACAGCCTCTTCGACGCACTGGTGGCCCTGCGCCCAACGTCGCGCCGAAGAATGTTCACCTCGAGGTCGCGCTCGCCACGCAGCGCTTGGCTCAGCAAGACACCGTCGACATAATCACCCACGTCTACGCGCAAATCATCCACAAGGACTACTTCATGCCAGAGGAGGACGATAGGTCGCTGGCCTTCTTGACCCGCAGGGCAACCTTGGACGACATTGTTCAGAAGCACGTTGAGCTCGCCGCCAACGCCGCTGCTCCTCACACGTCGGTTGGTGACCCGGTGCACTAGGGCGTGAGGATGTCGTTGATGGATCCGTATGTATCTTTATCTTTCCGTCAAATCCATGTAGTAGTATATGGCACTACTAGTAATTATCTTACCTTTCACATCAACTTCATAATTTTTGTACGTACTCCATGCATGAACCGTGCCAGAACCTAAGTTCTTATTACTCTAGGGAAAATTGTTATTTCTATCTATCGGCCGCGCCATGGAGTAGAACCAAATTTTACAAGTTACAAGTTCAAAAGGAAAAGCTTGTCGTGTTCGCGTCGCACCCCGCTGCCCACACGGTTGGTCCGGCACGCCGCTCAAGGGGGAATGCGTGCTGTGTTGCATTTTCACTTACAAGTGGGACCGTAATTGAGAAAACCGACTATCGGCAAACCCCCACCCCGCCTAGCGCGCGATGGCTGAGAAAACAGTAGGGAGAAGAGACGGTTGTAGCATGGACTTTAAGAAAATTGGTGTCGGATGGGACTCGTGTGGGTGGCATTTGCCGTAGTGCTAGACGTGAATGCTACTTATGGCCCATGCCACCCCACTATATCGAGCCTATATCGAGGTGGTGGTTACGTACAACAAATTTCCTAGAGTCTGTGATCAGCCCTCCTCTATCTCTCTTCTCAGCCAGCCAGCAGATGCGCGGAGCCCATCGTCTGTTTGATCACCTGCGGTCCCACATGTTAGTGAAAACGCAAGAGGACCCACTGAACCTGCACATCTTCCACCTCAACGTGCTGGTGATGAAAAACAAATCGAATAAAGATCTTCGGTGGCTGCTTTTGGAGTTACTCAAGAGTAGTAAGATTCTATTTACAGTTTAACCCAAGATGCACATCACGTGGCTTCAACTAGCACTCCATTATCTTGCATGACATGACCTGGATGCTGGATGTCCCACGTGTCGGCAAAAGGAGGCAGACCGGAGGAGTAGGAAACACGGCAAGCCCTGTGCGTACATCATACTACGTACAAGCCCACATCACGCAGTCACGCTATCACCATATTTCTCGGCCTCCGTGCGAGACCTAACTATTGGTTGGCTCTATGTGATGTGGCAAGGTCATACTACTACAGATGCTGGCTATACTACTACGGCACTAACACTCCAATAAGTGAGTCGAAAAACATTTATCAATTAAGTTTATGACATGCATATGAAAATGTACCATTCATTACATACAACAAGTCATCAACACACAACGACAACGAGGATACATGTTGGATTATAGATTGGTTCCAACAAAACATTCTAATAAATACTAAAGTTTTCATCACACAACAAATAACAAGCAGTGAAATGAACTTCATCTCAACCACTCCTCGGCGTTGGAAATGCTTGCTTTGAACCAGAAGAGTTTGTCTCGAAAGGGCCAGCTACTGTCAATCTCTAGACCAATGAAGGACTAATCATCCAGGCTGAAGCGGCCTATTTCATGACCCGTATTGTGATAGCCACAGTAGGGAAGCATAGAAATGTCCGAGGTATAGATACAATTGCTTCTCATAAATGGTAGTAATGTTGTGTCAACAAGAGCTGGATCGCCTTTCACCATGATTGGATAGTTTTGTCCAAGGAAGAGCGAGTTTCCTCCAAGAGTATCAATACTAAACCAGGGAGAAGGTGTTGGCGCTAGCACAGTAGTATCCATCCCGAATACCCTACAACGGATGTTGGAATAGGTCTAGAGAGTGCAACCATGGGAGACGACACCTGCTTCCTTAGTCACATCAGCGGTGCCCTCTATACAGACAAGAAGAGGTGATCCATCAGAACACGTTGCGAGGCGCCACTGAGTATATGGGTCCTCATGCTCGTGATCATCATCATCGTCATCTCCCCTTGGTTATAAAATTTTTCAAGTAAAGCTGGTGGAATGTTCACAGGACCTTGGAAACACAAGAAGGTTAATTAGTAAAGAGAAACTAGCTAACCAGCATGCATGTGGATGAAACAATTATAATTATGGTGGAAGACAAACATACCGAAAGCATAAGGATTCCATGCAAAAATAGTGCAACGAGTGGTGGCAGCAAACGCAAGACCCTCGTATTGAATTGCATAACAATACTCATCCCCGTATAGAAACTGATTTTTGAGCAATATCCATCCAGACAAACTATGAAGGAAGGCAAGAAGCTTGTCGAAGATAGCAACAACTACATATTCCATTAAATCCCAAGAGCGGTCGGGAACTTGACAAATTGCTATCTTCTATGGACGACAGTCACCATGACCGTAGTTGAATGTACGGTCATAACCGGTGTGCTCAACTTCTGGGTAGCCTGTGATTTTTGGAAGTGGAACCCGGTGACGAGTGTACACATTCACAAGTTCCCACTCACAGTTGGACCCAATATAAACAACCCAATCTCCATTTGCGCCTGCCCAAGCCTTACCCTCAAGCGATGGCATCTTAACATCACACGTATCATTATCAAGCGGCACCAACTTGCACAAGGCGAGGCCTCCGTCATCTGTGCGCCAGTGAGCAGGGTCACGGTGAAGAAGATAGGGGAGATCAAACTGCTCCAGGACCCTTGGGTTCGTTGTAATGATGTTATTAGTTGAGTCGAGAATGGTCTTGAATGAATCTACCATGCTAGCTGAGGCGATGACGTTGCACCGATCAATGAGTTCCAGCACCACGTCATCATTCAGATCAGGGCAAGAATAATGGGGTGGTTTCCGGTCTGTTCCCTCCATGGAGAATATGATCGAACAATGGCAGAAGGAAGGGTGAAGGCAAATGGAGGAGGGAGGAAGAGCGTGCAACAACAGTTCCAAATCGAGAGAGAAAGGTGAAGAGTCGGTGGACGGTTGCCATGGTACAAGAAGAGGAGCCCTGGCCTACATAGACATCTGTTCGGAAATTGTACAAAAGGACTAGCCGTCGTCTCCCTAACATGTGGGAACAGGACCACATGTCAACGAAGAGGCTAGTGCGGAGCGGACGGTTGCCATAGAGGTCACACACTAATGACAAGGCTGTCCTGTCAGACCTAGCCCTCGCGCGAGATGGCTTCCGTCCCCCACACAAGCGAAGCCACTTGACACCCCCACACGGTTGGTCCGCCAAGCCACTAGGCCAACTCCAGCTGTGCAGCTTGGACACGCGCTCGCTCATCCCCCTTTCCCTTGATGCCCCGGAGCTACCCAACCACGGCTACGTGTTTTGCGCACTCGACGGCCGGATTTGGAGCCGATCCGGTCGAGCTTGAGCTCACCCGGTTGTGGGAGGCTGTTCCGCGCCATGGACTGGCCGGGCACCGGGCCGGAAGACCTCGGCAAGGCCGTAAGGCCGCATGCACGTACTTACTCCTCCTCTAGCCGCTCGGATCTACACCGTCGGCGGTCCGCTGGCAGATACATGAATGGTGGTCGGCTGGGCTCAGTGTTGGCCCAAAAGCTCGTCGGCGCACCGTTGCCACTCATTACGTGCGACAACTGCCCAAAGATGGTCTTGCGCCGCGTGTCTACAATGCCGGAACATCTCGGATGGGTGTTCATCAAGTGCTTAACCGATGGGGTATGTGCTACTTTAGCTTCGGTTGTGCTCTCGGATTAGACTTGTTGTGCTAACTTAAAATTTTATTGTGTAGAATGGATGCATGTTTTGGTGTTGGGAAGAAGAGTACATTGATATATTTATAGAGTAGAATTTAGTAGATGTTGTAGCACTTTTAGCTAGCACAGAGGCTAGAGATGAGACTAGTGCACTTGTTGATAGAATAGAGTCTAGACATGAGACTAGATGCAAGGAAGCAACGTCTACTTCTTTACACTCGAAGAAGAAAGAAGCACGCAAGATCGAGTGAGGGAGTCCTGGATTAGGGGGTCTCCGGACAGCCGGACTATATCCTTCGGCCGGACTATTAGACTATGAAGATACAAGATTGAAGACTTCGTCTCGTGTCCGGATGGAACTCTACTTGGCGTGGAAGGCAAGCTAGGAAATACCAATATGGATAGCTCCTCCTTTGTACCGACCTTGTGTAACCCTAACCCTCTCCGGTGTCCATATAAACCGAAGGGTTTTGTCGGCGTTCTGGGAACGGGGGTCCCCAGACTTGCCTGCCTGCGGCCTGCGGCGTGGCTCAAAGGGGGCCCAGCGCGGCCCATCTTCACCAACATAAACCCAAGACCCTCGCGAGGGGCCAAGCCTCGCGGGGCGGACGACGCGGAGCTTCCTCAGGCACGGCCTCGTCAGGCTGGCTCACGAGGAGGCGAAGAGATCAAGGCGGGGTACCTCACAAGGTGCCCGTGATGCAAGCCATGACGACCAAGGGCGCCAGGCGGGTGCCAGCCCGCGGAGTGTCCTCCCTCTTTGGTGCAAAGGGGGCAAGCGCAGCCGTGGAGAACTGAGGCGTCAGGCAAAGGTTTCCATTTCGGTGCAACGAGACCAAGACCAGGAGGACTACGAGACGGAGGTCACTATGGAGCCCAAGACAGCGTCATCACCAGAGCTTTGCGCAGGCGAAGACTACTTTTGTCAGGATAGCTGATACTAGCTGTCCCCCTTCAAATTAGCCTGCCATTGTTGGCTCCCTTCCCGCTCGATATTTGGGAAGAGGACCAGGGCCTCTATAAATAGGACCAGCCACCCACAGAGCAAGGTGGTTCGGAGGAGAGAAAAAGAAAGGATCAAAGAGAGAGAGAAGTGTGACTGAACTCCTCCCCGCAGTTCATCGCCCCAGCCAAGAACAGACCCTCGCGAGGCTGTTCTTCCTTGTATTGTTCGTCATCATCAGCCGAAGAGGCAATCCACCACACCACACACTGGAGTAGGGTATTACACCACAACGGTGGCCCAAACCAGTATAAACCCTGTGTCTCTTGTGTTGTTCTTTCCACAGTTTAGATCTTAGCGAGGCGGAGGGGTGCAGGTAGGTAGGAGGCGAAATCTCCGCGCGCACCCCAGTGTTCGAACCTCAAGGGTCAGCCGAAACCCGAAATCCGACATTTGGCGCGCCAGGTAGGGGTGCACCGAAGTTTTCTCTTCCGCCACCGCCACGGCCCGCCTCGCGATGGGTAGCGCGTCGCCCGCTCCGGCCGCCGGCGCCAGCGCGGGGGCCAGGGGGCTCCGAGCCCTGGCCCCAGCCCTGCAACGGACACGGTGGCCGGACAAGCTCAAGCCAACGACGCCGCCGTGCTACGGCGGCATGACAGATCCGCTGGCCTTCTTGCTGGCGAGCGACGAGCCCCTCCTCGAAGCCGGTGACGATAGGGTCGTGGCCAACTGGCTCCCCATGGCCCTCACCGACGCCTCGCGCACATGGCCGCTCCACCCGCCGGCAGCCTCCGTGGCTTCTCGGGAAGATCCCCACAACCTCTTCCACGCCCATCGCGCTGCGCCAACACCCCTGGTCGCCGCGGCCCTCTTGGGCGGCTCACAGGCGCCACCTACAAGTCACCACGTCAAGCCGTTCATCCGCCGGGTCAGCGCCGCTTCCACGCGGCAGGGGGCTCCCCTGGACCGGGCGGCGCCCGAGACCGGCCTGACCTTCAGCTCGGAGGACCACCCCTCCAACTTGGCCTGCTCGAGTGCGCTCCCCATGCTATGCACCCCCACCATCTGCCAAGTGGCCGTCACCAGAACCCTCGTTGATGGCGGCGCGGGCCTGAGCATGCTCTCGGTCTAGGCTTTCAACCTCCTCTGCATACCCCTGGAACGGCTGCAACCCAGCCGGCCCTTCTCAGGCGTTGGGGGCGAGTCGTCCAGCTCCTTGGGACAGATCCGGCTCCCAGTAACCTTCGGCACCTACGACAACTTCTGCACGGAGCTGGTCGACTTCGACATCGCCCCCATCGGCCTCCCCTATAACGCCATCCTCGGCAACCCAGCACTGGCCCAGTTCATGGCCGCGACGCACCCGGCGTACAACCTCATGAAGATGCCCGGGAGCAGCGGTGTCCTCACTGTGCACGGGGACACCGGGGACGCGCTGCGGGTGCTCAAGCTCGCCTTCAAGACGGCGGGGCTGGCACAGCCTGCTGACTTGGAGACCCCCGAGCCCAAGGGGGCTGCACTCGCCAAGAAGAAACAGTTGTTCACCAAAGACAAGGCAGAAACCAAGCAGATACCCGTCGATGAGGACGGGTCCACCAACGCCACTTTCACCATAGGCGCCCACCTCAAACCCGAGCAGGAGGAGGCCCTGGTCGGGTTCCTGCATGCAAACAAGAAGGTATTCGCTTGGGAGCCTGACCAGTTGGCAGGGATCCCTAGGAGTGTAATCGAGCATCACCTCAACGTGTGCCCCAACGTGCGCCCTGTGAAGCAGAAGGCCAGGCGGCAGTCCACAGAAATGCAGGCCTTCATCGTCCAAGAGACCCGCAAATTAGAAGCCGTTGGGGTCATTCGCGAGGTCCGATACCCGGATTGGTTAGCCAACCCTGTCGTTGTGCCGAAGAAGGGAGGGAAGGAGCGCATGTATGTCGACTTCACCAACCTCAACAAAGCATGCCCGCAAGATCCGTTCCCGCTCCCCCGCATCGACCAGATCGTAGATTCCACTGCGGAATGCGACCTGTTATGCTTCTTGGATGCCTTCTCTGGGTATCACCAGATCAAGATGGTGGTAGAAGACGTCGAGAAGACAGCCTTCCTAACCCCGTGTGGGGTGTACTGCTACACATACATGCCATTCGGGCTGCGTAACGCAGGGGCGACCTTTCAGCGGCTGATGCACATCACCTTGGGCCCGCAGCTCGGGAAGAATGTTGAAGCTTACGTTGATGACATTGTGGTAAAGTCTCGGGAGGCTAGGACCTTGATACAAGACCTGGAGGAAACCTTCGTGAGCCTCAACGCAGTGAACCTACGGCTCAACCCAGAGAAGTGTGTGTTCGGAGTCCCCTCGGGCAAGCTCTTGGGTTTCCTCGTGTCCCACCGAGGCATCGAGGCTAACCCGGAGAAGGTCAAGGCGGTGGAAGACATGAGCCTGCCAATGACCCTCAGAGAAATGCAGAAGCTCACGGGGCGCGTGACCGCACTAGGGCGCTTCATCTCCAAGTTGGGGGAACGAGCGCTGCCCTTCTTCTAGCTAATGAAGAAAAAGGGGCCCTTCGAGTGGACTGAAGAGGCCGACAAGGCGTTCCAGGATCTCAAGAGATACCTGACCAGCCCACCGGTCATGGTGGCTCCGCGCCCTCAAGAGCCCCTGGTGCTTTACCTCGCCGCCACTCCCTACTCTGCCAGCGCAGCCTTGGTGGCAGTCAGAGAGGAGCGCCGAATCAAAACCGCGGCAGCAGCCCGGGACAAGGCAGAACAGGGACAAGGAAGGCCCACAGAAACTACCACCGCGGCTGAGGAGGATCAGCCGCTGCAGAGGGGCGCACCAGAGGCGGAAGAGGCCCCTCTCCCAGATGGCCAGTCTTAGGAGGCCTCATTGCCTCAAGAGGCGCCATGGTCTCCGAAGGGAGCCACCAGCACTAACGCACTCCACCTCGTTGAGCACCTAGTGTACTTCGTCAGCACGGTGTTGCGGGATGCAAGGGCACGGTACCCCATGCCTCAGAAACTCCTCCTCGCGCTACTGGTGGCCTCGCGCAAGCTGCGGCACTATTTTCAGGGTCACCCCATCAAGGTCGTCTCATCATACCCCCTGGGGAGAGTGCTCAGGAGCCCTAATTTAGCTGGAAGGGTCACTGAGTGGAACATAGAACTGCAAGCGTTTCAGCTCGAATTCAGCACGACCAGAGTCATCAAGGGAGCAGCGTTGGCGTATTTTGTGGCAGAATGGACGGAGGCGCCAGGCCTCAAGGCCGACGAGGATCGGTCCCTGTCCCCGGGAAGCGAGGCGCCAGAAGGCTGGGTCATGTACTTCAATGGGGCGTTCTCCAGGCATGGCGCGGGGGCTGGGGCGGTGCTTATATCGCCCACTCAGGACAAGCTCTATTACGCCGTGCAGCTCTGTTTCCAGCAAGGTGAAAAGGTCTCCAACAACATAGCATAGTATGAAGGTTTAATTGCGGGCTTGAAGGCCGCGGCTGCCCTGGGGGTGAAACGCCTCACCATTAAGGGCGATTCGCAGCTCCTTGTCAATTTCTCCAACAAGGTGTACGAGCCGAAGGATGAGCATATGGAAGCCTACCTAGCGGAGGTCCACAGGATGGAGAAGCAGTTCTGGGGGTTGGAGTTGCAGCATGTGCCCCGTGGCACCAATCAGGAGGCCGACGGCATCGCCAAACGGGCGTCTAGGCGGTTACCTCAGGAGCCTGGCGTTTTTGAGGAGCGGCTCTTCAAGCCCTCAGCCCTGCCGTCATTATCGAACACGGCTCAGCCCCGGGAGGAGCTCCCCCAGCCACCTGCCTGAGGGGCTCCGGCCTGTGGCCCGGCCTCAGGAGCACGCCTGCTCCTGATGATGGAACCTTAGGAGGGATGTTGGATCGCGGAGCTCCGGAGTTACCTAACGCAAGGGACCCTGCCGGAGAAGGAGGAGGAAGCGGAGCGAGTGGCATTCCAGGCCACGGCATACTGCATCATGGATGGAGAGCTCTACCGGAAGCGGCCAAACGATGTATCCCTGTGCTGCATCTCCAGGGAGCAAGGGAAGGAACTGCTGGAAGATATACACGGCGGTGACTGTGGACATCATTCATCATCACGGACCCACGTCGGCAAGGCGTTCCGTAGTGGGTTTTATTGGCCCACCGCGCTCAATGATGCTGTCGAACTAGTGAAAGCTTGTGAGGCCTGCCAGTTCCACGCCAAGAAGATCCATCAGCCAGCAGGAGGCTTGCAGACTATCCCCCTTTCGTCGCCATTCGCAGTCTGGGGGCTGGACATCTTAGGCCTGTTTCCTCGGGCGCCCGGGGGCTACCGCTACCTCTACGTCGCCGTGGACAAGTTCACCAAGTGGGATGAAGTGGAGGCTGTCCGCACCATTCCCGCGGGTTCCGCGGTCAAGGTCATCAAGGGTATCATGAGCCGGTTCGGGGTGCCGAATCGCATCATCACGGACAACAGTTCGCAGTTCACCAGTAACCTCTTCAAAACATACTGTGCTAACCTTGGAACGCAGATATGCTACACTTCGGTGGCGCACCCCCGAAGCAACGGCCAGGTCGAGCGAGCCAACGCGAAGGTCCTGAGGGGCCTCAAGACCAGGACGTTCAAGAAGAAGCTGGAGGCTTGCGGCAGAGGTTGGTACGATGAGCTTCAGTCCGTGTTGTGGTCCATCCGCACAACCGCGACCAAGCCGACTGGAGAGACCCCGTTCTTCCTGGTCTACGGAGCCGAAGCGGTCCTCCCTCACGAGGTCAGGCGTCGCTCCGCGCGGGTCCTGGCGTTCAACGGGGCGCAGCAGGACGCCATGCGGGGGATGGACCTCGTGCTGGGGGAGGAACGTCGCCAAGAAGCCGCGCTACGAGCGACGAGGTACCAACAAGCACTGTGGCGATACCACTAACGCAACATCCGCCCCAGAACTCTCGAGGTAGGAGACCTCGTGCTCAGGCGGGTTCTCTCCAGGGAGGGGCTGCACAAGCTCTCTCCCATGTGGGATGGCCCGTTCAAAGTTGTTCATGCTTCCAGGCCCGGCTCCGCGCGCTTGGAGACTCAGGAGGGGGTGCCAGTCCAGAACGCATGGAACATCCAGCACCTCCGGAGGTTCTACCCCTAAAAAGGCCTAGGGCCTGTGAAGAAGGCGAATGCCTGTGAAGCTATCGCGTTTTGGAAAAGGCCCAGAGCCTGTGAAGCTATCGCGTTTTGGAAAAGGCCCAGAGCTTGTGAAGAAGGCGAATGCCTCTGAAGCTATCGCATTTTGGAAAAGGCCCAGAGCCTGTGAAGCTATCACGTTTTGGAAAAGGCCTAGAGCCTGTGAAGAAGGCGAATGCCTGTGAAGCTATCGCATTTTGGAAAAGGCCCAGAGCCTATGAAGAAGGCGAATGCCTGTGAAGCTATCGCGTTTTGGAAAAGGCCTAGAGCCTGTGAAGAAGGCGAATGCCTGTGAAGCTATCGCGTTTTGGAAAAGGCCCAGAGCCTATGAAGAAGGCGAATGCCTGTGAAGCTATCGCGTTTTGGAAAAGGCCCGGAGCCTGTGAAGAAGGCCAACGCCTGTGAAGCTCGCCGCCCGTGACACTCTCACGTAATAATGAGTTGGGGCTGTACACGCCCCGGAGTCTCAGGAGTGCCGGCCTCAGGCCCTGGGGCTCCCTCCCATGCCTAGTGGCAGCACTTAGCTCCACGCTGGTGAGAAGACGTCGAAGACTAGATTAGGTGCCGGACGCGGCTTTTCATTTGCTTTCCGCAGTTGGCTTGTTCCTTCTCATTCGAAGTTTTATTGAAGTTGTTGCCGTCTTTGGCTTGTGGTTCTTCGACTTTTCACTCTCCTGCCTCAATTTGTCTTGTGCAAGGCCTCGCGAGGGGGGCAGCCGAGCGCCCTCGCGAGTGTTCCTATCCTAGTCATTCAAAGGGTTCGCGACCTGGGCCCATTACAGGAGCACCCCTCCAGTCCGTGCCCCACGGGCACCGCGACACAAACAAAGGGCCTGGGTCAGTCGCCCCCCACGGCCCGGGCTGGGAACTCTCCACGCGCAGGCATGTAGCCGAAAGGTACGATAACGAAAGCAAAACGATGATTAACAGCAATAACCCAAACACGCCCCCGCGGGGCTCCACACTACTGTCTTTGTTATGCAGGAAAAAGGAAAAGAAAAAACAAATCTGGTGCAGCTCGCCTCACACCGGCCCGCAGGGAAGGCCTGAGCTGCCTCCGGAGCTCAAGCGGATTCCCTCTCGCGCTTCACCAGGGCGCGACGGTGGGCGGACACGTTACCACCTCCCAAGCAGATACGACGGCGTGGAGGCTGACCGCGGCCGCCGCTAGAAGAGTCGCCGCCTGAAGAAGAGCCAGAGAAGCTTGAGGAACCCTGAGCGCCGCCAGCCGCGCGAGCGCTACCCTCTCCATCATCGCCGGAGATGGGTTCCCAGCCGTGGTCGTCACCCTCGGGGCAACACCCTGCGCGGCGACCGTCTTCCCCAAACACCCTCACATAGAGGGTGGCATCGCCGTCGAACTTGAAGTGTAGGGTGCACCGACGGCTCAGGCCACGCGCGGGGGCAAACGTCTGCCAACCGCGGGCCAGGGACAGGCTCCCGGCCGCGGAGACCTCCAGTGAGACCCATGAGGCCCGGCTGCAGCAGCCGTCGGCCTGGAGCCAGAGGCCGCCCAGGGCGCCGGCCAGGAGCTCACCAAGGAGGAAGTGAGGAAGTGGAAGCCGGGTGCTAGTCGGCTCCGCCGACCACACGACGAACTCCGGCAGCACTTTAGCAGCGCGAAAGCGCGGCCTAGGGGGACGCGTAGCCTGAGCGCGCCCCCCGGCCGCAGCAATCCGCCCGTCGCTGTGCTGAAGATCGCCTCCACGGCCGCGGGGAGCTACCGTGGTGGCCACAGGATGTTTGCAAGGGCGCCCTCGGCCACGCTTGGGCGGGGGAGAGGCGGGCTCAACTTGGCGAGCCTTCCCCTTCTCTGCGGCCGAGAACCTCCTCGACGGGGCCATGAAGAAAAAGGAGAAGCAAGGGGGATGAACTGGAAGGGCGCACGCCGGTCCGTACTTATAGCTGGCGAGGGCCAACCAATGGCCCCCACGATCGCAGGTAATTATGACCCGCTTTGCATGCAGGGACTTGTGCAATCCGTGCAGTTGCCGAGGCGCCATGGGGAAGTGGAGGCGCCCACGTCCAATCAACCGCCACGCGGCGCCCAAGGCCGCAGGCTGTTAGGGCCCGCGGCGCTTCGCTCTTGCCCTTCCGCCTCCTCACACGGCCAAGTCCGGGCGCGCCTTGGGCCCGGGGGCTACTGTCGGCGTTCTGGGAACGGGGGTCCCCAGACTTGCCTGCCTGCGGCCTGCGGCATGGCTCAAAGGGGGCCCAACGCGGCCCATCTTCACCAACACGAACCCAAGACCCTCGCGAGGGGCCAAGCCTCGCGGGGCAGATGCGCGGAGCTTCCTCAGGCACGGCCTCATCAGGTTGGCTCACGAGGAGGCGAAGAGATCAAGCGGGGTACCTCACGAGGTGCCCGTGACGCAAGCCATGACGACCAAGGGCGCCAGGCGGGTGCCAGCCCGCGCAGTGTCCTCCCTTCCTCTTTGGTGCAAAGGGGGCAAGCGCAGTCGCGGAGTACCGAGGCGTCAGGCAAAGGTTGCCATTTCGGTGCAACGAGACCAAGACCAGGAGGACCACGAGACGGAGGTCACTGTGGAGCCCAAGACGGCGTCATCACCAAAGCTTTGCGCAGGCGAAGACTACTTTTGTCATGATAGCTGATACTAGCTGTCCCCCTTCAAATTAGCCCGCCATTGTTAGCTCCCTTCCTGCTCGATATTTGGGAAGAGGACCAGGGCCTCTATAAATAGGACCAGCCACCCATAGAGCAAGGGGGTTCGGAGGAGAGAAAAAGAAAGGATCAGAGAGAGAGAGAAGTGTGACTGAACTCCTCCCCGCAGTTCATCGCCCCAGCCAAGAACAGACCCTCACGAGGCTGTTCTTCCTTGTATTGTTCATCATCATCAGCCCAAAAGGCAGTCCACCACACCACACACTGGAGTAGGGTATTACATCACAACGGTGGCCCGAACCAGTATAAACCCTGTGTCTCTTGTGTTGTTCTTTCCATAGTTCAGATCTTAGCGAGGCGGAGGGGTGCAGGTAGGTAGGAGGCGAAATCTCTGCGCCCACCCTAGTGTTTGAACCTCAAGGGTCAGCCTGAACCCAAAATCCGATAGGTTTTAGTCCGTAGGACAACAACCACAACATACAATCATACCATAGGCTAGCTTCTAGGGTTTAGCCTCTCCGATCTCGTGGTAGATCTACTCTTGTACTACCCATATCATCAATATTAATCAAGCAGGACGTAGGGTTTTACCACCATCAAGAGGGCACGAACCCAGGTAAAACATCGTGTCCCCTGCCTCCTGTAACCATCCGGCCTAGACGCACAGTTCGGGACCCCCTACCCGAGATCCGCCGGTTTTGACACCGACATTGGTGCTTTCATTGAGAGTTCCGCTGTGCCGTCGCCACCAGGAAGGATGTCTCATCCCGTCTTTAAGGACGACACTGTTGCTGAGGGAGCTTTGGCTATCGGCCAAACTCTCCGGCTAGGTGGTTTTCTTATGACCGCCTATTCGGCCACTACGTCGACGATGACTTCTCGGGTCATCGAAAGCAATCTTCACGTCAACTCAGAACTCGCCGAGCAGTTAGATCCAATGGAGCTCTCTTCCCTGAACGAGCTCTTGGATCGCATCTCCGCCCTGGGAGTCGCTACTAGGGGTGGGCATAAACCGAGGAACCAAATGCTGAACCGATACCGAAACCGAATAAACCGACTTCTCGGTTTTTGCTGCTGCTACAGTAAAATTCGATTTTTCGTTTTAATAACCGAACTCAAATCGGTAGGTTCGGTATGAAACCGATGACCGAAGAAAAAACCAAAGCTGGGAGCGATCCAATACTCCAGGCAGTAGGAGACTCCCTCACGTTACTCGTCAGGTTGACAACACGTCCCGCGAAGCCGACGGCCACTGGCGGCCACGCGCTCGTCTAGCTAGCCCAGACCCACGTGCAGAGCTAAACCAGCCAGCTAGAGCTTTTTGGGTCTTAGGCCTGGGCTGTCCATGTAAATTGAATGGCCCAATCGTGCCGGTGGAGTGTGCAGCAGCAGAGAACTGCCTCATTTGTTTAGTCCAACATCGACCGGTTATGCCAAAGCAGATAAGGTCCTCAGCTATATAAGAGGTCTC
Source organism: Triticum urartu (assembly GCF_003073215.2). Classification (NCBI taxonomy): domain Eukaryota; kingdom Viridiplantae; phylum Streptophyta; class Magnoliopsida; order Poales; family Poaceae; genus Triticum; species Triticum urartu. The sequence goes on along the minus strand of NC_053022.1, from coordinate 208,489,680 downwards.
ACGGCTGGGTAAGTAGTTGTGCTGTAGCTTGTCAGCAACAAAGCAATAATTTTCTAAAAAAAACAATGCAATTGTTTGTATAAACCGAAAACCGAACCGAATCTTTGGTTAACCGAATTTTTGGTTAGTTGATTTTTGTTGTTAATTTCGGTTTTTAGTTCTACTAACCGAATTAACAAAAAAACCGAATGGTATAAACCGAATTTTTGGTTTCTACCGAATGCCCACCCCTGGTCGCTACAGACTACGATCAGACTGGGCCTAAACCTGATCTGAGAGAGATCAACTCTCCCCAGGTCACCCATCATGTTGCAGTGGTGCAGGAACAATGCAGCAACCCTTCATCTATCTTAAGGACTAGCTATGTCCGGATTCCCGATCCCTCCAAGCCGGATACCCGCGGAGGGGAGGACGTCACTCAAGACCTGAACCTAGAGTCAGGCAACGGGCTAGATTTATTGGAAAACATCCAAGAATCCAAACTTCCGAGTTCGGAAACTCCTTGGCCCCTGAGTCTCAGATTGGGTGAGGATTCGGGTTCAATTCCACCCACCCACCCATATATAAGCGATCTTTCCCAAATTAGGCAAGAGCCCAAATAAACAGTACACCATTACTGGGCCAGATTCCTCCTGGTCATGAACAGGATAAAGGACTGCCACGAGGAAGTCGCAATTTCATTCTTCTGCAATAATTGCACGCACAAGGGAATCCTCAACGCCATAAGTCGTCGTGAAATTACACGCTTTGCCGACTTGGTGTCCGTAGTACGAAAGTACTGTGCGATGGATTGCGCCTGGAAAACCGAAATAAAATTTTGGGATAATCCGGCCCTGAATACAAACCCAGTCCGAAATAAAAGGGTGCATTATCACAATACACCTGGGTTAACTACCAAAAAGCAAAAGCCCTCTGCGAGGCAAGGAACCGTAATGGAGGGATGGCTCAACGGACCCTGCAAAATTCATAGTACAACGAATGCAATACGAACGCACAACCTTAGAGCATGTTGGATACTCCGGCAGGTGGCCAAAAGTGGTGAGGATCTACTCCTCCCAAATACCACAGAGCACCATCCCGTGGACAACAATACGGTGTTAACGGTCTTTGACACCTTCGCGTCAAATAATAGACGCAAGCGAACACTCCGCAGCATGGCCGAAATCTGCCACGTAGCAGAAATAAATCCTTGGAGTGACACGGCTATTACCTTCAATGCCAGTGACGAACCCAAATTCCGAACAGCCCGAGCACCAGCCGCACTGGTCCTCAGTCCAATCGTGGACGGCTTTCGACTCACCAAGGTACTCATCGACGGCGGCAGCGGATTAAACCTCATCTATGAGGAAACTCTTCAAAAGATGGAAATAGACTGGAGCCGCATTGAGCAAAGTAGCACAACCTTTAGAGGAATCATCCACAGTCGAGAAGCACGCTGTGCTGGGAAAATCGCACTAGATGTGGTATTCGTCACGGAGGATAATTACAGGTCCGAAGAAATTACATTCCACGTGGCCCCGTTCAGCAGCAGATACCACACTCTATTAGGGCGGGAGGCGTTTACAATCTTCCAAGCCATACCCCATTACGGCTACATGAAGCTCAAAATGCCCGGGCCCAACGGAATCATCACTCTAGCTAGTGATCCGCACATAGCACTCCGCGCCAAAAATAAGACAGCCGCACTGGCCCTCGAGGCACTATCCGAAACCCTAGCGGCCGAGAAACTAACTACGCTGCGCTCCACGGTGAATAGGGATGACGTGATACTCGATAAAAGATCCAAGTCCACCTCCTTTAAACCGGCGGACGAAATAGTCAAATTCCAAGTCCATCCAATGGACCCTACAAAAACAGCCTCCATCGGGGCACAATTAAACCCTGATGTTGACGCTGCACTGCGAGAGTTCCTACGCGAGAACTGGGACATTTTTGCCTGGCACCCTTCAGACATGCCAGGAATCCCACGCAGGCTGGCCGAGCACAGCCTAAATATCCTAAAAGGATTCAAGCTAGTCAAGCAGACTCTTCGGCGTTTCTCCAAACCGAAGAGACAAGCCATGGGAGAGGAACTAGCCAAGCTATTGGAGTCCGGATTCATCAGAGACATAAAACATCCGGACTGGCTAGCAAACCTGGTGATGGTACCAAAGAAGGACAAATCCTGGCGCTTGTGCGTTGATTTTAAGGACCTTAACAAGGCCTGCCCAAAGGATCCCTTCCCCCACCCCCGCATCGATCAAATCATCAACGCTACTGCAGGACACGATTCATTGTGTTTCCTCGACGCATACTCCGGCTACCATCAAATTAAAATGGCAGAGCCAAACCAAGCCGCAACGGCATTCATCACACCATACGACCCATTCTGCTTCAACACAATGCCCTTCGGGCTCAAAAACGCCGGCGCAACATATCAGCGCATGATTCAGACATGTCTGGCAAACCAGATCGGCAAAACAGTGGAGGCATACGTAGATGACGTGGTTGTCAAAACCAAGCATGTCGAATCTCTAGTAGACGACTTGAGGCTCACATTCGATAACCTCCGAACATATGACATCAAGCTCAATCCGGAAAAATGCGTTTTCGGCATACCAGCCGGAAAGCTCCTGGGATTCATTGTCTCCAGTAGAGGTATTGAAGCTAATCCGGACAAAATTCGAGCATTGTCACAGTTGGCTCCCCCAACAAACCTCAAACAAATACAAAAATTGACCGAATGCGTGGCGGCTCTAAGCCGCTTTATCTCCCGCTTGGGAGAAAAGGCATTACCCCTTTATCACCTCCTCCAGCGCACCGAACACTTCGAGTGGACGGATGCCGCCATGGACGGACTCAACGAAATAAAATCCATATTGGCAACAAACCCAGTCCTGGCCGTGCCAAACATTGGTGAACCAATGCTATTATACATTGCGGCAATTCATCAAGTAGTAAGTGCAGTGCTCGTCGTCGAGCGAGAAGTGGACGGACACAAATTCCCCCTTCAAAAGCCGGTTTACTATGTGTCCACTGTCCTTACTCCATGCAAATCACGGTACCCGCATTATCAAAAGATAGCGTACGCGGTATTTATGGCATCCCGGAAGCTGCGACACTACTTTCAAGAGTGTTCGATAATGGTAGCCTCGGAAGTACCACTTAACGATATTATAAACAACCGTGATGCGACGGGCCAGATTGCCAAATGGGCCATTCAGCTCCTCCTGTTCGACATAACTTACAAGCCGGGGCGAGCTATTAAGTCGCAAGCTTTGGCTGACTTCGTCGCCGAGTGGACGGAAGCCAAACTCCCTAAGGAGTATGGCACACATTCAAACTGGATCATGCACTTCGACGGCTCCAAAATGTTGGCTGGTCTGGGGGCTGGTGTCGTTTTAACGTCCCCAACAGGAGATACAGCTCAATACGTACTACATATAATGTATACGGACTCCAACAACGCAGCCGAATATGAGGCCCTTCTACATGGTCTCCGGATGGCAGTATCCATGGGCATTCAATGCGTAGAGGTGCGCGGGGATTCAAACCACGCGATATCCCAAATAAATGGAGACTTTGATGCCAAGGATCCGAAAATGGCAGCTTATCGCAATGCCGTCCTAAAAATGTCAGCTCGGTTCGAGGGGCTCGAATTTCACCATGTGGCTCGGGAAAACAATTAGGCGGCGGATATCCTTGCCCGCATCGGTGCAAAATGCGACGCGGTCCCTCCCAACATATTTATGGAAAAGGCTCTTCAAGCCATCCGTAGCATGGGAAGGGGACACCGGTAACAACAGTCCGGACCCGGCCAAAATACCCGATACCGAACTCTCTGACACAATCGGAGGCTCCGCCACCGAAATAACACATTCAGCCCACGAAATAATGGCCATTATTTCCCCGTGGACAGAACCATTCCTGGCCTACCTAACTAGACACGAACTTCCGGAAGACCAAAATGAGGCACGCTGCATAGTGCGGCGATCCAAGGCCTACAGGGTCCATGAGGGAGAATTGTACAAGAAAAGCACTACCGGAGTCCTTCAAAGGTGCATCTCCGAAGAGGAAGGGCGCAACCTTTTGGCAGAAATTCACGCCAGACTCGGCGGTCATCACGCCGCAGCCCGGGCTCTTGTAAGCAAGGCCTTCCGTACAGGATTCTATTGGCCAACGGCCCCGGCAGATGCACATGACTTGGTCCAACGTTGCGCCGGTTGCCAGCTCTTTGCAAATCAAAGCCACATGCCACCCACTGCCCTCCAAACAATCCCCATTACATGGCCCTTCGCGGTCTGGGGGCTTGACATGGTTGGACCCCTTAAAGGGGGAACCCGCAAGAAAAAATACTTATTGGTCATGGTGGATAAATTCACCAAATGGATAGAGGCTAAAGCGGTTAAAACAGCCGAATTCGGACCGGTGATAGATTTCATATTTGGGGTTGTACACCATTACGGCGTCCCCCACAGCGTCATCACTGATAACGTCACGAACTTCACAGCCGACGAGGTAAACCTCTGGTGCAGCAAAATGGGCATCAAGCTCGATTATGCTTTAGTCTATCACCCACAAACCAACAGTCAAATCGAATAAGCAAACAGTCTTATAATGAGCGGCATTAAACCTAGATTAGTGTGTTCCTTAACGGAGTCTGACACACACCGGGTAGATGAGCTCGACTCCATACTCTGGGGGCTGCAGACCACGCCGAATCGTAGTAACGGATATACACCTTTTTTATGGTGTACGGTGCAGAGGCAGTCTTGCCCTGTGACATAATTCATGACTCACCTCGAGTGCGCATGTATGAAGAAAGAGAAGTCGAGCTCGATCGGCAGGACAGTCTGGACACCTTGGAGGAAGAGCATGACGTAGCCAAAGCCCATTCCGCATTTTACTAGCAACAGGCTCGCAGATACCAAAGCAGAGAAGTACGGGCCAAAACTTATAATGTTGGCGAACTAGTTCTACGACTGCCGGATAAGAAAAAGAACAAGCTCGAGCCCAAATGGGGAGGTCCCTTCATTATCGACCAAGTTCTGACCGGTGGAGCGTACCGACTGCGGGATGCATCGACTAGTCGACTTGAGCCGAACCCATGGAACGCAGCCAGGCTTTGAAGATTCTACGCCTAGCACCGGACTCTATGTTAGTCCCCTCCTTTTGTCCATTTTCTGCATATGCATCATCTGTCTTGTTTCCCTTTCTTTCTTTTTCTTATCATTTCTCTAGGCCTTCAAGGGTCACCATGTGCCTCACTTGTACATTACAGATGCGCTAGCCGCACTCTCCATACCTGTGGGCTTCTTTCACAGAAGCTTAAATTATTTACCTGGGCCTCACGCCCAACACATGTGTTATACTTCCGCATATACCTTTTTTCACCATTATATGAATCGATATTACTTAAGTTTTGGCCAAGCTTGGTTGCCCGGCTCTTGTATTTATGCCCTACGTTCCCGTTAATTCGGCTAGGGCATAAGGGGAGCACCTCTGCGATTGTTACCGCCGGGTCAACCGGATGTGTACCTCAGACTGGGTGAAGCCGAAAGCTAGCGTTCTTAAGGGAATATTCGGTCGGTGAACAAAAGATGACTTTTATTTATTATCCATATCTGCCCCCAGATGCTTTTTCTGTGCTTCTTATCGCAGTCCGGACATGCACTTTAGGGCATGCTTACCCAGGCAAAGGAACCCTTAACGGAACTATTCTCCCTGGAAGATGTTTCTTACTACCCATGTAATATAACATAACTAGTCGGGCACTTGTCTGATAAAGCACTAATGACCCCTACGCCTGGTCTCCACGCATGCCCCAGTTCTTACATAACCGAGAGGGTATTCGGATACACTCCGGACCGTCGGGTCCCGAGGTTGAAGCGAAAAGGTCCGCCATGACAAACGATCTACAATCCAGCTAGAAGGCATTATACATGTCACTTTAAATTACATAGTCAATTTGACTGGTTGAATTCCTCTTCAATACCATCCAATAGGCTGTCTAGTCTACAGTCATGTTGGGAATAATTTGCGGCCAATTCTACTTGGCCGTACACTAAGCTCACAGGGATCTCCTTCCCATCGGGCCCCACAGGTCCAACTTCGGCCATGTGGTTCGGGTCAGCCTTCGTGTACTGTGTCTTCACCATTGCCCAGGCTTCCCTGACACCCTGACGGCAGGCTGATATCTTCCATAATCGGAAGCGCTGCCGCACTCCCTTCAGCTTTTCTGCAAGCTCTCCAAGGCCTTCGGGTATGGAGACAGATGGCCACAAGGCCTGGGCGACGCCTTGCATCACCTGCCGAACTCGTTCGTGTAGCCGCGAGAGCTCGGGAAGAAGGTCACCCGTTGAACCGGGCATTTCCTCGGCAGGATGACCTGTTAGCATACCTACAGACATAACTCTGTCAACCAGCTTCCTCGCCGAACTCTTTTTCAAAGTTCGTTCAAGAACTTACTAAATATGCCGCGTCGAAGCCGCCTATTCTGCTTAACAGAGTCAGACAATTGGGCATGAACATCTTTTAGTTCCACGCCCAGCTTGGTGTTAGCATCTAGGAGATCATTCTTCTCCTGCCTCACCCTCATAAGCACGCTCTCACCGGCCTTCAACTGGCGTAGGAGCTGGTGCTTATCCGGATTTACTCCAGCATCATCTGCAATTTTATCGTCAGATCTGCATATACGCCGCATCCTATATGACACTTATCATTCGAAGGTTATATTACCAGAGGGGGTCTCTTTGGGCTCCCCCACTGCGGCCAGTGCGGCCTGAAGTTGGGCTCTGCACTCTTCCAGCTCCTGGGACAGTTGAGTATTCTTTTCGGTAAGAACCTGCATAACAAATGATCTTTAAATCAGTTATTCTAACTGTTTCAAGTCTCAGGGGCTACTGATATATATATATAATCACCAAATTTTCTCACCCGTATGTATTTTACATACTGCTCCGTGGCTCTGGCTAGACCATTTTGAGCGGCACGGAGGTACGCATCTCTCGAGTTGAAGGCATCCAATGCCTCTTGGGAGAAACAAGCGTCACGAAGAACAGTCCAGCAACGCCTGTGGTTCATGGCACTTTCCACCTCGGAATTGGTGGCGGACAGTTTATCCGCATCCTCTTTCGGAGGAGCGCCCGACGCACGCCTCGTATTCGTTCCCGCCTCCGAATCCGGCCTTGGAGCCTAGCTAGTGAAGGCGCGATTAGTAGCCTCTCCGGGTATAGTCCGGCGAGCGCTCTTTTTCTTGAAAAGAAGGCATGGGCGTTAATATGCCTGTGAGAATAATGTCTTGTAATAAAGACGGCGCGCCGTACCGCTACACCGGTGTCTCAATCTGGACTGCGGGTCTTTTCAGCCTGCTTGGCCTCGCGGCCACTTGTTGGCTAGTCGCCGCAGGCTCGGCCTTCCACCTTGAGGACCTCCCTGCAAAACACGGCTGTTATACGGCAATCAAAAACACGCAAGGATGGATCCCTTTTCGAAGTACTGGGACTTCGGTCTCAGTCACCTGTGAGGCTGGAAGTAGCCCAGGGTAATCGGCCGTAATGGCCACCAAAGCGTTGTCATTACTCAATTGGTAAAATACCCCATCGATTAGTTCCACAGATATGTCCGGATCCTCCTGGGAGGCCGGGTCAAGAGACCGCCCAGGGTCCTTGGGTTGTGGAGGGGGGTTGTTTATCTCCCTTACAGCCTGGTGCAGCTCCTGCGTTGAAATCGTTAGACTGAATACTTAACTACAGGAATACGAAACGGATGGGCAAGAAAAAGTCTCCGCTTACCCAGCTCGGAGGATTGTACATAGAAAATCCGCCCTGCGGGTTGACACGAAGGAATTCCTCCTCTTCTCCCTTGTACAAAGTGGATAAGATCTTTATTAGATCAGTAACCGATCCCGGCCCTTTACGGCCGTGGCAGGTGGCGTCATCCTCCCTGTTGAAATCCCACATGGGGTCGCCTCTATATTGAAGCGGCCGCACCCCCCACATAATACATATGGCCATGACCTCGATCATGGTCAATCTGGATCGAGCTAAAAAACTTATCCAGCTCACTAGGTAAAGAACGTCGCTGTCATCTTCCTCCAGGGAGCTCCATGGACGCCAGCTCCGGCGCTTCTTCAAAGGGGCGTTGTCGAACTCGAGAAGACCGATTCTAATATGATCCGGGAGGGGGACGTCTTCTATATAAAACCATTATGAAGGACAGTCTTCGGACGTCTTCTTTGGGGTTCCGGACAGGTATCCGGTCCCGGCAATACGCCACACTTCGGGTCCGCCCACTTGATATATTGACCCCTTCTGAGAACGGGGCACAAGGCAGAACAGGTTCTTCCATAGAGCGAAATGAGCCTCACAGCCCAAAAAAAACTCGCAAAGGGCTACGAATCCCACGATATGCAGCATGGAGGCAGGCGTAAGGTTGTGCAACTGGAGGTCGTAGAACTCCAGGAGCCCCCGGAGAAACGGATGAATTGGAAATCCGAGCCCTCTTACCACTCTCCCTTGGAGGGATTGGGAAGGCTCTCCGCTTGCTCTCCGCCATTATAGGTGGCGAGCCTGGCTCGAACCGGGACCATGTACGCTGGGGGAAGAAATCCCTTGGTCTGAAGCATCACTAATTTGTTGTGCAGGACGGAACATCTCTCCCAATCTCCAGGCTTGGGGCTAGGGGAGTGAGAGGAGGAGCTGCGTCGACCGGCCATGATGGAATGGATCTCTGTCGAATGCGCTCCGATGAAAGCTCGCCAAGGGAGGATGGTGTGATTTGGATCTGAATCCTCATCTTTTTAGTAGGCAGCTCATTCACACAGCTAGGGGGGTAAATGTAAAAACACCCTGGCTCTTCACATTCGCTCGACACGTGGAAAGTGGCCATTATTGGGCGTGGAAGCCAAGGAGTGCAAGATTCACAAGAGGTCGGACACTATTTTGACAGGTACACGGAATTTGGAGAGGAACCCGCCTTGCAATGCCGAAAACAATACTGCGCGCCGGACTCATCGTCATTGAAGCCTGGTTCGGGGGCTACTAAGGGAGTCCTGGATTAGGGGGTCTCCGGACAGTCGGACTATATCCTTCGGCCGGACTGTTAGACTATGAAGATACAAGATTGAAGACTTCGTCTCGTGTCTGGATGGGACTCTACTTGGCATGGAAGGCAAGCTAGGCAATACGGATATGGATATCTCCTCCTTTGTAACCGACCTTGTGTAACACTAACCCTCTCCGGTGTCTATATAAACCAAAGGGTTTTAGTCCATAGGACAACAAACACAACATACAATCATACCATAGGCTAGCTTCTAGGGTTTAGCCTCTCCGATCTCGTGGTAGATCTACTCTTGTACTACCCATATCATCAATATTAATCAAGCAGGACATAGGGTTTTACCTCCATCAAGAGGGCCCGAACCTGGGTAAAACATCGTGTCCCCTGCCTCCTATTACCATCCGGCCTAGACGCACAGTTCGGGACCCCCTACCCGAGATCCGCCGGTTTTGACACCGACATCGAGCCTCCACAGGTCAACAATGAATGCATCGAGAAGGCACTAATCCAACTTACAGGAGCAGTTATGGAAGTTGGAGATCTTCTAAAATGTATTCTTGTGGTTCTTGTTTTCTTTGGTCTTGCTTTTCTAGTCAAATTTTGGTGATGTATTTCCATGTACCAAAAATCAATGATGAAAAAATGATATGTGTTTGCAAACAAAAATGTACGCGGCCGGAATGCGTCCGTGCATTGGGCGCACGGCCACCGCATCCGAGAAATGGCCCGAACACGACCGCATTGCCCTACCCAAACGGACAGAATCCGGGCAAAACAGAAGTCCGTTTGGGGTCGTGCTTTGGAGTTGGCCTTACAAGTGGGACCATAGTTGAGGAAACCGATTATTGGCAAACCCCAACCTCGCCCGCCGCGCGATGGCTGAGTTAGAGATACGACGAGGTTGAAGAGATAGCTGTAGCACGGACTCCAAGAAATATGGTGTCAGATGGAAGTCCTGCTGGTGGCGTGTGCCGTACTCCTGGACGTGAATGCTTGTTTTGGCCCATGCCACCCAACTATATAGTAGTATTATCGAGGATTCGAGGTGCTGATTACGTACAGCGAACACATTAACATATGGCCCACCTCACACTATGGCAAAATTTCTTGGAGTCTGTGCTAGGTTAAAAAGTGTTCTTTGTGAGGGTGGGTGGCTGGTCTCAAGTTGAAAACTTGTTGTATTACGTACGTAGTCATAGAGATAGTGTAGCATGTGAAGCTAGTACAAATAGTGTACTATTCTTGATTGGCCTCATCCGATAACCTGTTGCAATGCACGTACAATTATGTATTCGGAAAAAAAAGTTCTTGCCTCATCGCAGCACCCACTCAGAGAAGCGACTCGAAAGACATTCATAAATTTAGTAAGTTTATCACAGGTGAGGGAGTCCTGGATTAGGGGGTCTCCAGACAGCCGGACTATATCCATTGGCCGGACTCTTGGACTATGAAGATACAAGATTGAAGACTTCGTCTCATGTCCGGATGGGACTCTACTTGGCGTGGAAGGGAAGCTAGGCAATACGGATATGTACATCTCCTCCTTTGTAACCGACCTTGTGTAACCCTAGCCCTTTCCGGTGTCTATATAAACCGAAGGGTTTTAGTCCGTAGGACAACATACAATCATACCATAGGCTAGCTTCTAGGGTTTAGCCTCTCCAATCTCGTGGTAGATCAACTCTTGTAATACCCATATCATCAGGAATAAATTAAGCAGGACGTAGGGTTTTACCTCCATCAAGAGGGCCCGAACCTGGGTAAAACATCATGTTCCCTGCCTCCTGTTACCATCCACCTTACACGCACAGTTCGGGACCCCCTACCCGAGATCCGCCGGTTTTGACACCGACATTGGTGCTTTCAATGAGAGTTCCTCTGTGTCATCGCCTCAGTAGAGAAAGCCGAAAACTGTCTGTCATGATATAGCGTGAGACTGGTCAACCACTCGATGACCTATCAGAATGTTAGAATTCCTCTGCCTTAACGAAGGGCTATTTCCCGGCCAGGCATGTACGCACCCCGAATTCGGGAGAGTGTGGAGCCACCAGGGGCTATATAGTAGCCCCACCGTCAAACTCCTATGGCTAAGTGAAAGTGTTAAAGCATTATAGTCCGGTTTCCTCGTTCGCTGCACTATCACCTCCTTAATAGGACCAAGACGTTGGATTGAGTGTGAACACGCGTCTTCTGCGAACACCTCTACATTATATGCGTGGGGGTTGAAGCCGACGACTGCAATCTTTCAGGTTATATACATGTATACATAAACGGCCGCACAGGAGGCATCATATTACTTTCAGGCAAAAGTATAAATACAACCTTAATAAACTTCATAAACATTGTTTTTATAATGGGAATACATGTCACTCAAACATAATATTCTTCGAGCACTTGGCCTCTATCAAATGAGCACCCTCAAGAACTTCTTCAAAATAGTGCTTGGCAGCCACTCGGCCGATGGCCGAACCCTGCGCCGCAACAGTGGTAGCATCCATCTCCGCCCAGTATGCTTTGACATGGGCAAGGGCCATCCTGGAGCCTTCTATACACGCCGACCCCTTCATCGCATTGATGCGTGACACCACTCCAAGGAACTGCTGCACTAAGCTGAAATAGCTGTTCGGCTTCGGTCTTTCCGGCCACAGATGATCTACGACGGACCTCATGGCGAGTCCGGACAACCTATTGAGTTCGGCCCATTTGGCTAGCTGATCAGTCAATGTAAGCGAACGCTTTGGAACGTTAAACTGCGACCAGAACAGCTTGTCCACTTCACGATCTGTTTGATCTCGGAAGTATTCGACCGCATCGACAGCGCTCGCCGCCAAGTCCATATATGCGTCTGCCGAACTCTACAGCCAATCTAGAGGGGCATACCGCGGATCTCCGAACTTCCTCCGCAGCATAAAGGGCTTCCCAGCCGCAATATCGCCGGCTTCACGCAGCTCCTCCTTCTTCGCTCTCATAGCAGAGCGGGTGTCTTTGGTCGCCATCGTGGCCTTATCAAGGTCCATCACCTTCGCTCGGTTTTCTTCTTCAAGGAACTAGCAATGGTTGGCAGTGTCTTTTAACTTTACGGTCATCTTGGCCATTTCCTCTTTGCTCTCACAATGCGCGGCCTTCTCGGCTCTCAACTCTTCGGCCGCCTTCAAAGCAGCCACGTTACTACTCCTTGCTTGTTCTTTGGCTCGGGCAAGTTCCGCCCGAAGGGTCTCCACGGTGGAAGCTCCATCCGCAGTCACAACATATTAAAGATACCGGCATCATGCTGCTCTTACTATGTGACATTCACCAGAAAACATTACTTACCCTGTGCCTCGTCAAGCCACTTGTTAACAAGCTCGATGTCAGCATCTGCCGCATCCAGTTGCCGCTTTAGTTTGGCAAACTCATTAGTCCGGCTAGCCACCGGAGCTTCCACCACCTGCACATAAAGGCGGTTTGGTTATTACCTGGGACTACGATCCTCTGTTCGCCGCCGTTCTTGATGACAACCAGAGTCTCAGGGGCTACTATCTACACAGGGCACACCTAAAAATGTGCAGTACTATCAAAAAGTATATCATTTCACGTACCTCAAAGCCCGTCAGTAGACTCATAAAAGCTTCATGCAATCCGCTTTCGGTGGACGAAATTATTTCCATCACTGTACCCATCAACGTACGGTGTTCTTCTGAGATGGCCTCTCACTCCAACAGCTCCCTCAATACGTCCGACCGCATACCAGACGGTGCCGGACTCTTTTGTTTGCTCTCTTCAAGAGACGGACGCTGGGGACTTCGGGTGACTATCGGATTATCTTCTGGCCTCACCAGATCCGGAGAGGCCCTCCGTGATGACATTTCAAGGTCGCCCGCTTCTTGAGCGGGGGAGTCCGGGGGAGGCGTTTCGCTCTCCATCATCTCTGGAAGAAGGTCCCCCGAAGACGAGCTCTGCTGAGAAGGGCTAAGATCCGAACTGCAAGATAAATGCTTCGGTTATTTTCGTCAGAGGTAAGGTAGTATATCTTCACTATTAAAGTACTTTTGATTACTTACAGCCCGTTGGAGGGCTGATCCCCGCACGGACTTTGTGCGGCAAGAGCACCCTCCAAGGCAAGACCCTCTGGTGGAGATTTCTTCTCCCGTTTGGAAGCCTTTGTTTCCGGATCTTCAGAGGCAGTCCTCTTCCTTCCCCAAAGCGAGAGAAGGTCGGATTCTTCCCCTTGGTTATCCTCCTTCACGGAGGCGCTCATTCCCTCGATTGCAATTGGTAGCGATGGGGGCCCGCTTTTGCCCTCACTATTCCCCCCTTTATCTTCCTTTGAGGGGTCCGGGCAAGGTGCTAGCTCGAGCATCTTTTCCAGTACCGGATTTTCCAAACCCTCAGGAAGGGGGGCCGAACACCGAATCATCTTCGCCTTTGTTAGCCAGTCCTGGTCAAAGAGCAATTTCTCAGAATGACTTCATGATAAATGAAAGAGGGTGTGTTCGGCTAGAGGATTACTTACTTGTTCGGCGGTGCGGTTGCTGCTCAGGCCCACGTCCTCGGTAGTATCCGGACACTCTATTTGGGGTCCGAAGAATGATTTATACATCTCCTCGTGCGTCAGGCCAAGGAAATTCTGAATAGAGCGCGGTCCTTCTGGGTTGAACTCCCACATGCGGAGGGGTCGGCGTTTGCAAGGCTGGACTCGACGAACCAGCATGACTTGCACCACCATAACCAAACTGAAATCTCATTCGAAGAGATCTTGAATGCGGCTCTGCAGAATAGGCACGTCCTTGGCTGGACCCCAGCTCATCCCTCTGCTAATCCATGACATCAGTTGTGGTGGAGGGCCAGAGCAGAAAGCAGGGGCAGCCGCCCACTTGGCACTTCTGGGCGCCGTGATGTAAAACCACTCTCGTTGCCATAATCCGGACACCTCTGGAAAGGAACCCTTTGGCCATGGAGCTCAAGCGATCTTGCTTATTAATGCGCCTCCGCACGCTACATGCTGCCCCTCGACCGTCTTCGGCTTCACGTCAAAGGTCTTGAGCCACAGGCCGAAGTGAGGGGTAATGCGGAGGAAGGCCTCACATACGACAATAAATGTCGAGATGTGGAGAAAGGAGTCCAGGGCTAGATCGTGGAAATCTAGCCCGTAATAGAACATCAAACCCCTAACGAAGGGATCCAGAGCGAGGCCTAGACCTCGGAGGAAGTGGGAGACGGACACGATGCTCTCGTTGGGTTCGGGAGTAGGGACGACCTGCCCTCAGGCAGGCAGCCGATGCAAAACCTCGGCGGTCAGGTATCTGGCCTCCCTCAACTTCTTGATATCCTCTTCCGTAATGGAGGAGGGCATCCATCGGCCTTGAAGGCTGGATTCGGACATGATTGAAGGTCCGGAGCACCTGACTTGGGCTTTGGGTGTTAGAACTCGAGGTGGGGGAAGGATTCGATTGAGCACGGGAGGGGAGAAAAGTAAAATCCTTGTCCCTTTATAAAGAGGGTGAATATCAAGCGTCCTCTCCGTGGCCATTTGGGACTTGCCTATAATCTAGGAGTCCTAGACACGGTTGGGTTACCCACGACCGTATTGATGAGAATCCCGTAATTACGGGAACACGATCTCTGCTTTGACAAGACGTGTCAAGAAACCGCCTCACGTTATGTGTGGAGCTGGTTGAAGAAAAACGGTTCGAATACTCACCGAGCCATGGCATGATGTCATGTTGCCAAAACGTGTCAGCAGATTAAGATTTGTGGAAATATTATTCTCTCTACGGTGGAATGTGGAATTTATTTTGTAGGGTCAGACACTATCCTCATATTCAAATTCTTCCGTGGTGTATTCGGAGGAGGAACCCGCCTTGCAATGCCGAAGACAATACTGCACGCCGAACTCATCATCATTGAAAGCCTGGTTCAGGGGCTACTGAGGGAGTCCTGGATTAGGGGGTCTCCGGACAGCCGGACTATATCCATTGGCCGGACTCTTGGACTATGAAGATACCAGATTGAAGACCTCGTCTCGTGTCTGGATGGGACTCTACTTGGCGTGGAAAGCAAGCTAGGCAATACGGATATGTATATCTCCTCCTTTGTAACCGACCTTGTGTAACCCTAGCCCTTTCTGGTGTCTATATAAACCGGAGGGTTTTAGTCCGTAGGACAACATACAATCATACCATAGGCTAGCTTCTAGGGTTTAGCCTCTCTGATCTCGTGGTAGATCAACTCTTGTAATACCCATATCATCAAGAATAAATCAAGCAGGGCATAGGGTTTTACCTCCATCAAGAGGGCCCGAACCTGGGTAGAACATCGTGTTCCCTGCCTCCTGTTACCATCCGCCTTAGACGCACAGTTCGGGACCGCCTACCTGAGATCCGCCGGTTTTGACACCGACAACAGGCATATCATTTTATTACATACATCAGGTCATCAACCCACAACGACAACGAGGATACATTATAAATATTAAAGTTTTCATCACATAACAAATAACAAGCAATGAAATGAACTTCAACTAAACCAATCCTTGGTGTTGGAAATGCTTGCTTTGAAGCAAAAGTGATTCTCTGGGAAGGGCCAGCTACTATCAATCTTGAGACCAATGCAGAACTGATCATCCAGGCTGAAGTGGCCTACTATATCACGACCAGGGTAGGGAACCGCCGCAATGTTCGAGGTGTAGATACAGTTGCTTCTCAAAATGGTAGTAACGTTGTGTCAACAACAGTTGGATCACCTTTCACCATCATTGGATACAGCTACTATTCCAACACTCGTTTTCTCCAAGACTATCAATACAGTACCAGGGAGAAGGTGTTGGTGCTAGCACACTAGTATCCATCCCGAATGCCATGCAACGAGTGTTGGAATAGGTCCGGAGAGTCCGACCATGGGAGACAACATCTGCTTCCTTAGTAGTAACCTCAGGAGTGGGATGTATACAGACAATAAGGGGTGATCCATCAGAATAAGTTGCCAGGCACCACCGAGTATATGGGCCCTCCTCGTCCTCATGCTCATGATCATCACCATCATCATGTCCCACTTGGTTATAATTTTTTTCAAGTATAGGTGGTGGAATGTTCAGAGGACCTTGGAAACACAAGAAGAAGGTTAATTAGTAAAGGGAAACTTGCTAACCCGCATGCATGTAGACGAAACAATTATAATTACGATGGAAGACAAACGTACCGTAACTATGAGGATCCCATGCAAAAACAGTGCGACGAGTGGTGGCAGCAAACACAAGACCCTCGTATTGAATTGCATCACACCACACATCCGTGTATAGAAACTAATTTTTGAGCAATATCCATCCAGTCGAACCACGAAGGACGGCAAAAACCTTGTCGAAGATAGCAACAACTCCATAGTTCCTGTAATGCCAAGAGGGGTTGGGAACTCGACAAATTGCTATCTTTCATAGAAGACAGTCACCATGATCGTATTTGAACGTGCGTAGAATACTGGTGTGCACAACCTCTGGGTAGTCTGAGATTTTTGGAAGAGGAACCCAGTGACGAGTGTACACATTCACAAGTTCCCACTCGCAGTTGTACCCAATATAAACAACCCAATCTCCATTTGCGCCTGCCCAAGCCTTGCCCTCAAGAGATGCCATCTTAACATCATACGTATCATTATCAAGCGGCATCAACTTGCACAAGGCGAGGCTTCCCTCGTCCCCGCACCAGTCATCAGGGTCATCGCGAAGAAGATAGAGGAGATCAAACCGCTCCTGGACCCTTGGGTTCCTTGCAATGATGTTATTAGTTGAGTCGAGAATGGTCTTGAACGAACCTGCCATGCTAGCTGAGGTGATGACGTCGCACCGATCAATGAGTTCCTCCACCACGTCATCTTTTAGATTGGGGCAAGAATAACAGGGTCGTTTTCGGCCTGTTCCCTCCATGGAGAAGACGATCAAATAATGGCAGAAGGAAGGGTGAAGGCAAATGGAGGAGGGAGGAAGAGTGTAACGCCCCGAGACCGATGTGCCAGGTGTCGTCCAGTTATTAGCTGTTATTGCCTTGTCATTGCTCGCGTGTCATGCATTGCATATCATGTCATCATGTGCATTTCATTTGCATACGTGTTCGTCTCATGCATCCGAGCTTTTTCCCCGTTGTCCGTTTTGCATTCTGGCGCTTCGTTCTCCTCCGGTGGTCATTTCTACCTTTCTTTAATGTGTGGGGATTAAACATTTCCGGATTGGACCGAGATTTGTCAAGCGGCCTTGGTTTACTACCGGTAGACCTCCTGTCAAGTTTCGTACCATTTGGACTTCGTTTGATGCTCCAACAGTTAACCGAGGGACCAAAAAGACCTCGTGTGTGTTTCAGCCCAACACCCCTCCAATTTGTCCCAAAACCCACCAAAACCTCTCCCATCATCTAGAGCGTTCGATCACGATCGCGTGGCCGAAAACCGCACCTCTTTTGGACTCTCCTAGCTCCCTCTACCTATATATATGTGATCCCCTTCGAAATATTCGCGACACAAAACCTAGTCTCCCCCTTCCTCGCGTCGCCGGACACATTCCACCGCGCCCGGACATGTCTGCTCCATCATCCGCGTCCATCCGCGGCGCGCCACCTGTCGCCGACGACACGCCGCCGCCCGAGGCCCGCTGCAGCCCATCACGGGCCCTCCCGGCCCGTTCTCGCCGCCGCCGCGCCCCGTGAGCGTCCCATCGCCCGCGCGCCGCCGCCTTCCTCACCGGCGAGTGCCGCCACGTCCATCGCCGGCGGCCCGCACCTCGCCGCTGCCCCGGCCACCTTGGCCCGCCTCCGCCGCCGCCATGGGGCGCCCCCGCCGCCGCTCGTCGCGGATCCGGTCGGGCCGGACCGGATCTGGCGACCAAGAGCCCCACCGCCGTCTTTCCTCGCGCTCCGGCAAGTCTCTCCGGCGAAGATCCGGCCGCCTCAAAATCTGTGGCAAACCCTAGATCCACGAGTTTCCCACGTTTCAAATGCACATGTTCATCGCATCGTATCTCCGCACCCGTAACTCCGATTTGAGCATATAGCATATCAAAATGTTCGTCTCAGAGAGTACACCATTTAATCTCATTGCATCATTTTCATTTGAGTTCATCTTGATGCCCGAAATGCTGTTAGAAGAGTGCTATTTGAGATAATTGTCAGATCTGCTGCTCCATTTAGCTATTTGCCATTTTTGCCATGATTATTGTGTGCATGATATGCCCATGAGCTCTTCATGAGTTTTGTTATATGCTTTGCCATCTTTCCAGAGGTGGAGCCCATGTATTTTTGTGATGTGTGTGGTGACTAGCACAAGCTTGCAAAGTGGTGCATTCGTTAATGCTGATTTCAGGGACTTAGCATTTCCACTAAGTCCTTGACCTGTTTATCTCATTATGCCATATGTTCATGTTGTTTCCTAGTGATCCGTGCCTCTTTTGAGGATGATCAGTAAGGATGTTTTGTTAATCTTGTAGTGCTCTATCCATCCATGTCTTTGTTTGCATTTATGGAGCAACCTAGCTTGAGTCAATCGAGCTCTACTTTTGCTATTTCGTGAATCTGGGCAGATTGTCTACTTGTTAGCGATTTTGCCGAGGATGTTGTAGTTGATCCGGGCATGCTATGTTATTGTTCTTGCCATGTCTAGCTTGTACAATGTGTATTCTTGATGGGTGTATGCTTAGATTGTCATGACTTGCTCTGTAGTGAGTGCATCGAGCTCGTAAACATGCCTACTTGATATCTGTTTCAGCATGCTCCAGTTTTCACAAAGTCTGTGATCTAATTATGTTTTTGCCATGTTCACATGCTTGCTAGTGTATTTTCTGTTCCATTTTGGCTCAAGGTCACTAAGGGACTTTTGTTAAGCTCTTTGAGTAGCTCCATTCCGTGCTTTACTTTTCCATGTTCAGGTCCTGTAGCATATTGTTTTCATGCACGAAAGAGTGCTATCTGATCTGAAATTCCAGACAAGTGTTAATTTCACTAAGTCTGAGATCTGTTTGCCAAATGCATTTTGGCCATGCTTTTTTGAACCTGTTAATGGATGAATTAGCCGTAGCTCAGTGTTCATATTTTGTTAAGATTCATGAGTGGATCCCTGCCATGTATTTCGTTGTCATGGTTGAGTGCTGTAGCATACTTAACTTGTTGCATTTAGTTGGCTACTTGCTGTAAATCGCAGAACGTGGTCATATTTGAATCGCTTGCCATTTCCAAACCGTAACTCTGATTCCGGCGTTCTTTATATCGTTTTCAAGCGATTTCATCTCATCTTTCCAGTGGCACACTTGGATTTCCAATTTGAGGCCAGGTTCATACATTCCTTGTCAAATCATGCATATGCATCGCATACCGCATCCCGCATATCATACCATGTTCATGTGTTGGATGTTTACTATGTTGTGTGTTTCTTTCCGGTGTTTGCTTCTTCGGGTTGGTTCCGGTAACGTCGTGTTTGTGAGGACCCGTTCGTCTACGTCCGTTTGTCTTCTTCATGGACTCTTTCTTCTTCCTTGCGGGATTTCAGGCAAGATGATCATACACTCGAAATCACTACTATCTTTGCTTTGCTAGATGCTCGCTCTTTTGCTATGCCTATGCTGCGATACCTACCACTTGCTTATCATGCCACCCATATTGTTGATCCAAGCCTCTAACCCACCTTGTCCTAGCAAACCGTTGTTTGGCTATGTTACCGCTTTGCTCAGCCCCTCTTATAGCGTTGTTAGTTGCAGGTGAAGATTGAAGTTTTATTCCTTGTTGGAACATGGAGATCGTTCCTTGTTGGAACATGTTTACTTGTTGGGATAACACAATATATCTTATTTAATTAATGCATCAATATACTTGGTAAAGGGTGGAAGGCTCGGCCTTATGCCTGGTGTTTTGTTCCACTCTTGCCGCCCTAGTTTCCGTCATATAGGTGTTATGTTCCCGGATTTTGCGTTCCTTACGCGGTTGGGCTATTATGGGAACTCCTTGACAGTTCGCCTTGAGTAAAACTTCTCCAGCAATGCCCAACATTGGTTTTACCGTTTGCCACCTAGCATTTTTCTTTTCCCTTTGGAGTCACGCTCCTGAGGGTCATCATTATTTTACCCCCCCACCCCCGGGCCAGTGCTCCTCTGAGTGTTGGTCCAACGTGTAAGCTGTTGGTGACCACCAGGGGCAACTCTGGGCTGGCCTACCCGTACCTAGGACAATCTGAGTGTGCCCTGAGAAAGAGATATGTGCAGCTCCTATCGGGATTTCTTGGCACATTCGGGCGGTGCTGCTAGTTTAGTTTTACCCTGTCGAAATGTCTTGTAGAACCGGGATACCGAGCCTGATCGGAATGTCTCGGGAGGAGGTATATTCCTTCGTTGACCGTGAGAGCTTGTGATGGGCTAAGTTGGGACACCCCTGCAGGGATTTGAACTTTCGAAAGCCGTGCCCGCGGTTATGGGCAGATGGGAATTTGTTAACGTCCAGTTGTAGAAAACCTGAAGTTGACCTTAATTAAAATGAATCAACAGCGTGTGTTACTGTGATGGTCTCTTTCCGGCGGAGTCCGGGAAGTGAACACGGTGCTGGAGTTATGCTTGACGTAGGTTGTTTTAGGATCACCTCTTGATCATACTTTTATCGACCGTGCTTTGCCTTCTCTTCTCGCTCTCATTTGTGTATGTTAGCCACCATATATACTAGTCGCTTGCTGCAGCTCCACCTCATACCTTTTACCTTACCCATAAGCTTAAATAGTCTTGATCGCGAGGGTGTGAAATTGCTGAGTCCCCGTGGCTCACAGATACTTCCAAAACCAGCTTGCAGGTGCCGATGAGACCGTGCATATGACACAACCAAGATCAAGACGAGCCTAATTGGTGTAGATCTTGTCCTTTATGTTGATTCGTTCTAGTTGATCAGTAGTGGAGCCTAATTGGGGTCGATCGGGGACCTATGTCGCATTTGGGGTTCTTCTTTTATTTTGGTTCCGTAGTCGGACTTTGATTGTATTTGGATGTTGAAATGCTTTATTCATGTA
This sequence comes from Triticum urartu, assembly GCF_003073215.2. NCBI lineage: Eukaryota > Viridiplantae > Streptophyta > Magnoliopsida > Poales > Poaceae > Triticum > Triticum urartu. The sequence continues at coordinate 208,468,641 of NC_053022.1, read as the reverse complement.
ATTGCGTGAAGTGGCGAGTGTAAGCCAACTATGTATCTCTTTCCCTTATGTATTACATGGGTTGTGTGAAGATTACCTCCCTTGCGACATTGCTTTCAATGCGGTTATGCCTCTAAGTCGTGCTTCGACACGTGGGAGATATAGCCGCATCGAGGGTGTTACAAGTTGGTATCAGAGCCTTCCCCGACCTTAGGAGCCACATTGCTTGATCATTTTTAGTGGCCGAGTTGTGTCTAGAAAAAAAATGTTTTGAGTCATTTAGGTATTATATATCGGAGAGTTTAGGAACTCTTGTTACTCCCCGGTCTCCTCATCGCTCTGGTAAGGCATCCTGACGTAGAGTTTTGACTCTTCTCTTCTCAAATTTCACTAAAAAAATTTTAGGATCACGCGGGTATCTTGGAATCGTTCCGATGGTTTTATGACGAGAACATTGTCTTGGTGCCTCCTGTCAGGGGTTTTGTCGAAGTGTCCCGGGGAGTTGAGCTCCGAGGTGTTGTCGTCACAATTTTATCGTTGCAGTTCTGGAATACCTGAGTTTAGTACGCCGACATCAAAAATCTTTTTTATGCAGTTCGTTGGTGAGATAACCTCGACGCCACCCAGTACTGGGGCGGGAGTTCGGGAGTATTGCCATAACTTGTATAACGGATGCTTTTCGAAGGTTGAGGTAGATGATTTCCGAAGGTTTCTCGGTTATGTGTTGAAGGATGGATACAGCTGGATGTAGGATTTGCTAGATTTGGGTGAGATATTATGCTTCTCCTGTATCCCCAACACCTAATTGCATAACCGGGAAGTTTCGGGAGTTTATAAGTGGGAATTCAAGTAGCTCTTAGGATATCTTTCCGACAGATGTATGATATGAAATTGGGGTTCGACGTCTAGTGGTCCGCCTATCCACGGTCGGTTTTAAAGTGGTCTCGTTGTGTCTTAAAGAGTCCTTGGCTATGCTGACTTGGGGACGCTTCGCATGTCATGTGCACTGCCTTGTACAAGATGGTGCTGTACGATCGAGCCCGTGTAGGCCCCACCATGAAAACTTCGGACGAAATCTCTATCATATGTTTGTTCCGGCTTATTTTGCAAGTCAATCCTTTGTTTTGTTTTGAGTTGTGGTATTCAAGTTGCTTCGATGTCAAGTGTTTGATTCCATACCTTCCCCAAATGGTGTTCTCATACTCCGATGCGAATACTAATCCTTCTTGATAACCGAGATTGTCATGTCAATCCTCTTCTCAACTGGTGTGTTTCTCCTCAAGTGGATCCGTTCACTTCAACATTCGCAAGACCAATTATCACTTCATCTCAACGGTGTACGTTTCATCCATTCCAAATTGTCTTTGTTTTTCCCGCCCTCCCTCCCTTGTTTTTCTTTAAGGACTCAGACTTCTTAATCGAGTATCCATCTTATTGATGTGAAGTCTCTTCATTCTTTTCCTTCAATGTCCTTATCCGGTGATTCTCATGAAGATTCTAACGGAGCTTCAAGTTCGTCACTTTTCACTCATTTTCTTCTCCGGTGGATTCTATTCAAGCTCTCAGTGTCGACCATATTCTTCTCTGTATTTCAAATGCTTTTCTCGTGCCGGTGCACCTCTTAATCATTCATTTCTTGATATTCATTTGTTCTGGTGCCCTGAAGATATCTCAGAAGGCTCGCCTTGTCATCCAAGATCTGTTCAACCTATTTCGAGGATGTTCCCTCATTCAAGTCATTTAATTCAACCGGTGCTTTCTCTCTTTTGAATCGTTCAACGGTGTTTCTTTGAGTGGACCCTAACCCACATGTCTTTTCCCAGGATCTTACCTGACTCTTCCTATTTTCCCGGAGCTATCCTCAAAATTTCCTTTCAAAGTTTGACATAAGTATGATTTATCATCAGTTAAATGTCTTTCTCCAAGATTTTTCAAATTCATTTCATTGTTGATTCAACTTTTATATTCTTATTTATTCCGGTGCCTCAATAATTCTTGGTAGTGTTTCTCGTTGTCATTCTCATCTTTTGAAGACCGAAGAAGAGTTTCTCTTTAATCTTGCTCCATTCTCTTCAAGATTCATGGTACTAGCTTGTTGTCATCCTCTCATAATTATTTTCGATTGTGAGAATCTTTTTTTCACCTATCAGGATATATTCAAGGGTATTTTCAGTTCGATTATCCGGAGCCCATCATTTCAGAAGACTTGTTCATTCTCAGTTTTCAGCTCTCGTTCCCCAAATCTCATCGGTGTATCATTCAATATTCTTTAATCAGCGCGTGCTCTCTTCATTTCAGTTGTATCTAAATTCTCTCAAGTATCTTCGTTCATTTTCATTTCTTACGGTGGTTCTACCAGGTTTCTCTTCCTTATCAATTTATTCGTTGTCAATCCTACCGGTGATTCCAAGAAGACCTTCCCAAGTTTGCGCTATATCTATCTTAATCCTTTCTACGAGAATAAGTAGTGTGCCAAATCCGTTGATTGTCATCAATTTAATTGGTGAAGGTTAAGCATAATGTAATTCTTATTCTTGTTTAATCCAAATGATTATTTCCCTATTCCGGAGGTTCATCAAGATTCTTGATCTCAATTGTTCATCTTATCTTTTCTTCCCGGAGTTCCAACCTCTTTCAATTATATTACAACGGAGATTCATCTAAATCATTGCAAGGATTCACCTTGTGTTTTCAATTTCTCTTTCTTTTTATTCTTTTGTTACCGGAGTTTCTTCTTGGAGGCTATACATGATGGTTCATCAAGGACTTATTTCCTTCTCGAAGCGTTCATCAAGATTCTTTTCTAAGGAGCTTAAGTTTCTTCATCTTGCATCCGGAGTGCAATTCTTTCAACCATGTCATTGCAGCTGGTATTATGTCATTCTTGATAATTTGAGTTCATGTTTCATGATTTACATGTTATTAAGAATGAGGTATTTTAAATCCGTCAATCTCGTCATTGGAATTATCTTGGGTTATATTTCACCTAAATCCTTCCCTAAGGTTTGTTGCTATCTATGGTGTTTATAAAGGACCCAAGTTCTTCATTTATCCTCCCGGTGATATAAGTTTCTCGTCTCCTTGTTCATATCAATCCAATTCTGCTTCCCGTGAGTGGCAGGTTGTCACCTCATAATTTGAGATGTATTCCATAAGACCATATCAAGCTTATTCTTTTCGTTGTTGGTTTTCCAACAACTCCGTTCTAGCACTTGTTGTAAGCGTGCTCCCTCAAGATCTTGTTTTCTCGTCGTTCATTCCATTCCATTCTTTCTTTTGTTCCGGAGGCATTGTGATGTTGCTCTCTTCAACCCATCTTTTCGTTTTGTCAGGATCGTGTTCTTTTCTTGGGTTAGCCATTTAACCGGAGTATTGTGCCCCTTTGCTCAAGTTCTTTCATTTCATCAAGTCTTCATCTCTTTTCAACCGAAGTGCTACCCGAATCGGTTCTTTCTTATTTCTCTTTCTTAACGGAGTGCTATCAACTTCGTTCTTCTCCGTTGTTTTATTTATTTCAATTTGTTCAACCTTTTCAAGGTTCTTTGGCTTCACTCGTTTGTCAAAGAAGCAATTTGTTTTACCTCTTCTCTTATCTCTTCCGTTGTCCCTCCGGTGCCATTCTAGATCTTGGGACGAGATCCTCTCGTAGTGGTGGAGTGTTGTAACGCCCCGAGACCGATGTGCCAGGTGTCGTCCAATTATTTATATCATGTCATCATGTGCATTTCATTTGCATATGTGTTCGTCTCATGCATCCGAGCTTTTTCCCCGTTGTCCGTTTTGCATTCCGGCGCTTCGTTCTCCTCCGGTGGTCATTTCTACCTTTCTTTCATGTGTGGGGATTAAACATTTCCGGATTGGACCGATATTTGTCAAGAGGCCTTGGTTTACTACCGGTAGACCGCCTGTCAAGTTTCGTACCATTTGGACTTCGTTTGATGTTCCAACGGTTAACCGAGGGACCGAAAAGGCCTCGTGTGTGTTGCAGCCCAACACCCCTACAATTTGGCCCAAAACCCACCAAAACCTCTCCCATCATCTACAGCATTCGATCACGATCGCGTGGCCGAAAACCGCACCTTTTTTGGACTCTCCTAGCTCCCTCTACCTATATATATGTGATCCCCTCCGAAATATTCGCGGTACAAAACCGAGTCTCCCCCTTCCTCGCGCCGCCGGACACATCCCACCGCGCCCGGACATGTCCGCTCCATCATCCGCATCCAACCGCGGTGTGCCACCTGTCGCCGCCGACACGCCGCCGCCCGAGGCCCGCTGGAGCCCATCACAGGCCCTCCCGACCCGTTCTCGCCGCCGCCGCGCCACGCCAGCGTCCCGCCCGAACCCCGCCGGCCGCCTTCGCCCGCGCACCGCCGCCTTCCTCACCGGTGAGCGCCGCCCGGAGCCGCCACTGCCATCGCCGGCGGCCCACACCTCGCCGCTGCCCCGGCCACCTTGGCCCGCCTCCGCTGCTGCCATGGGGCGCCCCCGCCGCCGCTCGTCCCGGATCCGGTCGGGCCGGACCGGATCCGGCGACCTCGAGCCCCGCCGTCGTCTTTCCTCGCGCTCCGGCGAGTCTCTCCAGCGAAGATCCGGCCGCTTTGAAATCCCTGGCAAACCCTAGATCTGGAGGTGGTTATTTCTACTAAGTCCCCGAGTTTCTCACCTTTCAAATGCACATGTTCATCGCATCGTATCTCCGCATCCGTAACTCCGATTTGAGCATATAGCATATCAAAATGTTCTTCTCAGAGAGTACACCATTTAATCTCACTGCATCATTTTCATTTGAGTTCATCTTGATGCCCGAAATGCTGTTATAAGAGTGCTATTTGAGATAATTGTCAGATCTGCTGCTCCATTGCCCTTTTGCCATGATTATTGTGTGCATGATATGCCAATGAGCTCTTCATGAGTTTTGTTATATGCTTTGCCATCTTTCCAGAGGTGAAGCCCATGTATTTTTGTGATGTGTGTGGTGACTAGCACAAGCTTGCAAAGTGGTGCATTCGTTAATGCTGATTTCAGGGACTTAGCATTTCCACTAAGTCCTTGACCTATTTATCTCATTATGCCATATGTTCATGTTGCTTCCTAGTGATCCGTGCCTCTTTTGAGGATGATCAGTAAGGATGTTTTGTTAATCTTGTAGTGCTCTATCCATCCATGTCTTTGTTTGCATTTATGGAGCACCCTAGCTTGAGTCAATCGAGCTGTACTTTTGCTATTTCGTGAATCTGGGCAGATTGTGTACTTGTTAGCGATTTTGCCGAGGATGTTGTACTTGATCCGTGCATGCTATGTTATTGTTCTTGCCATGTCTAGCTTGTATAATGTGTATTCTTGATGGGTGTATTCTTATATTGTCATGACTTGCTCTGTAGTGAGTGCATCGAGCTCGTAAACATGCCTACTTGATATCAGTTTCAGCATGCTCCAGTTTTCACTAAGTCTGTGATCTGATTATGTTTTTGCCATGTTCACATGCTTGATAATGTATTTTCTGTTCCCTTTTGGCTCAAGGTCACTAAGGGACTTTTGTTAAGCTCTTTGAGTAGCTACATTCCATGCATTACTTTGCCATGTTCAGGTCCTGTAGCATATTGTTTTCATGCTCCAAAGAGTGCTATCTGATCTGAAATTCCAGACAAGTGTTAATTTCACTAAGTCTGAGATCTGTTTGCCAAATGCATTTTTGCCATGCTTGTTTGAACCTGTTAATGGATGAATTAGCCATAGCTCAGTGTTCATCTTTTGTTAAGCTTCATGAGTGGATCCCTTCCATGTATTTTGTTGTCATGGTTGAGTGCTGTAGCATGCTTAACTTGTTGCATTTAGTTGCTACTTGCTATAAATCGCAGAACGTGGTCATATTTGAATCGCTTGCCATTTCCAACCCGTAACTCTGATTCTGGCGTTCTTTATATCATTTTGAAGCGGTTTCATCTCATCTTTCCAGTGGCACACTTGGATTTCTAAGTTGAGGCCAAGTTCATACATTCCTTGTCAAATCATGCATATGCATCGCATACCGCATCCCGCATATCATACCATGTTCATGTGTTGGTTGTTTACTATGTTGTGTGTTTCTTTCCGGTGTTTGCTTCTTTGGATTGGTTCCGGTAACGTTGTGTTTGTGAGGACCCGTTCGTCTACGTCCGTTTGTCTTCTTCATGGACTCGTTCTTCTTCCTTGCGGGATTTCAGGCAAGATGATCATACCCTCGAAATCACTACTATCTTTGCTTTGTTAGATGCTCGCTCTTTTGCTATGCCTATGCTGCGATACCTACCACTTGCTTATCATGCCACCCATATTGTTGAACCAAGCCTCTAACCCACTTTGTCCTAGCAAACCGTTGTTTGGCTATGTTACCGCTTTGCTCAGCCCCTCTTATAGCGTTGTTAGTTACAAGTGAAGATTGAAGTTTTGTTCCTTGTTGGAACATGGAGATCGTTCCTTGTTGGAACATGTTTACTGGTTGGGATAACACAATATATCTTATTTAATTAATGCATCTATATACATGGTAAAGGGTGGAAGGCTCGGCCTTATGCCTGGTGTTTTGTTCCACTCTTGCCGCCCTAGTTTCCGTCATATCGGTGTTATGTTCCCGGATTTTGCGTTCCTTACGCGGTTGGGCTATTATGGGAACCCCTTGACAGTTCGCCTTGAGTAAAACTTCTCCAGCAATGCCCAACATTGGTTTTACTATTTGCCACCTAGCCTTTTTCTTTTCCCTTGGGAGTCGCGCTCCTGAGGGTCATCATTATTTTACCCCCCCCCCCGGGCCAGTGCTCCTCTGAGTGTTGGTCCAACCTATCAGCTGCCCGTGACCACCAGGGGCAACTCTGGGCTGGCCTACCCGTACCTAGGACAATCTGAGTGTGCCGTGAGAAAGAGATATGAGCAGCTCCTATCGGGATTTGTCGGCACATTCGGGCGGTGTTGCTGGTTTAGTTTTACCCTGTCGAAATGTCTTGTAGAACCGGGATACCGAGCCTGATCGGAATGTCTCAGGAGGAGGTCTATTCCTTCGTTGACCGTGAGAGCTTGTGACGGGCTAAGTTGGGACACCCCTGCAGGGATTTGAACTTTCAAAAGTCGTGCCCCGCGGTTATGGGCAGATGGGAATTTGTTAACGTCCGGTTGTAGAAAACCTGAAGTTGACCTTAATTAAAATGAACCAACAACGTGTGTTACCCTGATGGTCTGTTTCCGGCGGAGTCCGGGAAGTGAACACGGTGTTGGAGTTATGCTTGATGTATGTTGTTTTAGGATCACCTCTTGATCATACTTTTATCGACCGTGCTTTGCCTTCTCTTCTCGCTCCCATTTGCGTATGTTAGCCACCATATATACTAGTCGCTTGCTGCAGCTCCACCTCATACCTTTTACCTTACCCATAAGCTTAAATAGTCTTGATCGCGAGGGTGTGAAATTGCTGAGTCCCCGTGGCTCACAGATACTTCCAAAACAAGCTTGCAGGTGCCGATGAGACCGTGCAGATGACGCAACCAAGCTCAAGAGGAGCTCGATGAAGATCTTGTCCTTTATGTTGATTCGTTCTAGTTGATCAGTAGTGGAGCCCAGTTGGGGTCGACCGGGGAGCTATGTCACATTTGGGGTTCTTCTTTTATTTTGGTTCCGTAGTCGGACCTTGATTGTATTTGGATGTTGAAATGCTTTATTCATGTAATTGCGTGAAGTGGCGAGTGTAAGCCAACTATGTATCTCTTTCCCTTATGTATTACATGGGTTGTGTGAAGATTACCTCACTTGCGACATTGCTTTCAATGCGGTTATGCCTCTATGTCGTGCTTCGACACGTGGGAGATATAGCGGCATCGAGGGCGTTAAAAAGAGCGTGCGACAGCAGTTCCAAATCGAGAGGGAAAGGCGAAGAGTCGGTGGATGGTTGCCTGTTTGCCATGGTACATGAAGAGGCGCCCCGGCCTACACGTCCGTTCGAAAATTGTACAAAAGGACTCACCGTCGTCTCACTAACATGTTGGAACGGGACCACATGTCAACGAAACATGGTGTGTAAATTCTCATGCAAAATGCGATCTGGTCGCGTTGGCCCGAGGTGCCGCGTTATCGACCTTTATTTTTTTAACATACAATCAGAGTGGATAGCTCATGTGGTCATCACACGTGAGCGGATATATAGGTGGGCTAGGTGGGCAGGCGGCAACAATCTAAGTGCTAAAGGAGTTGATCCAATGCTTGGTTTTGTTTGGATTTTCCAACTATGACTATTGGATACAGTGAATCAATGTCTTACATTCAAAGTTATTCTCATACTATAGAATGGTATAGGAATGTGGAGAGATTTGGTTGATTTTATATAGTTGAATAATATAAAATATTATGAGTGCAGACGCTCCACCGCGAGGTTTGGTGCTCCTTCTCGGTCATCGGGAACCTATGTTCTTCCACTCTTTCGTTTAAGACATGAGCTTTGTTCATCCTTTTGCCGACACGCGGGACATCTATATGCCTCCATGACACGCGGGGCATCTAGCATCAAGGTGGCATGTCATGCAAGAAAATGGAGATATGCAATGCGTAAGTGAGTCATGCACTTCGATAGCACCTAGTACTTGGCAATATTTTTTGTCCTCGATGGCACGTGAATAGTGCACATACTCAATGGCAGAGCACGGGATGGTAGCCATGTACATGGTCAACCCTTTTGAAGAGAGTACTAACTTTGATGTGTGCCGTCAACTCGCAGAACGACGAGAAGCTTGCTTACTATGCCTTCTCCTTCACCAACGCATGCGCGGTGGCTCGCAGCACGAGGAGAAACTCTTGCTTAAAAGCGGTGGACGTGCAACAGTTCATTTGGTGTCAGATTGCCAGAAGTACTACTTTAGTACCATCCTTATTGTTCGACCTCCGGAAGAGGAGAAGAGCCAAGCACAAGGTCACCTACTAACCTAGTACAGTACTACTATAGCCAAAGCTGGTCCACCTTTTTAGAGCATGGTTAATTAATGTAGGCGGCTCTTGCAGCGGCACATCATTTAGAGCAAGTACTCGCTTCGTAGGAACAAACGAAGTGAAACAAAAGTTGGAGTGGATGCTAGATTGCCAATTAAAACATGATTACAAAGGAAAAAAATTCTATAGCATTCTATCCTATGAATCAAACGGCCAATGTAGGAAAATTATGAGGCGGGTCTCTCCAACAGTGTTCCTCGGCTCGCACCTAGCATCACAGTGGTCGAACTTGGAGTCATTCATTTGGTACATGTGGCATCTCAGATCTGGACACAAGGTGACGGGACCTCTCACTTCGTTCGCCATTTGAAGCGACACACCGGTGGAGGGTGTAACACCCCGGATGTAATTTACCTTATATGTACTCCAACTCTTGCCGTTTCCAGCACTAAGTTATTTTATTTCCTCGGGTTCGGGTTTTTCTCTCCGTGTATTGTTGTCGTTGTCATGAATCTCATATCATGTCATCATGTTCTTTGCATTCGCATATGTGTTCGTCTCATGCATCCGAGCATTTTCCCCGTTGTCCGTTTTGCATTCCGGCGCTCCTATATCCTCCGGTGGTCCTTTCTACCTCTTTTCGTGTGTGGGGGTTAAATATTTCCGGATTGGACCGAGACTTGCCTTGCGGCCTTGGTTTACTACCGGTAGACCGCTTGTCAAGTTTCGTGTCATTTGGACTTCGTTTGATACTCCAACGGTTAACCGAGGTACCGAGAAGGCCTCGTGTGTGTTGCAGCCCAACACCCTTCCAATTTGGCCTAAAACCCACCTATGTTCTCTCGATCGTCTCGGTCATTCGATCATGATTGCATGGCCGAAAACCGCACCTCATTTGGACTCTCCTAGCTCCCTCTATGCCTATATAAAGATCTCTCCCGCAAAAATCCCGGATCCATTCCTACCCTAGCCTAGATCCCTGTCTCTCTGCACGCCGGACATCGCCGCCGCCCCAACCGGAGACCGACACGTGGCGCGCGGGAGCCCCACATCGCTGCCGCCGTGCGCGCCCCGCCCGGCCCGCGTAGGGCCCCCGCGGCCCAGATCGGCGCGCCGCCGCCCGTTCTCCTTCCTCCTCCCGTCCGGCGCCCGAGCCGCCCAGCGCCGCCACCTCACCATCTCCGGTAGCCGCGCTGCCGCGCGCTCCTCACCGGCCGGAGTCGAATATCGCCGGCGCCGCCCGCGACCACCTCGGCCTCCGCCCCACTGCCTCGCCGCTCCACCAGGGCCACCTCGCCGTCCGGCGAGCTCCTCTCCTCCCCTTGGTTTTCTTCCTCCGGCGAGCTCCGCGCCAAGTCCGGCGACACTCCGGCGAACCTCGGCGACCGTGCAACTACAGTGATCCGGATCTGGATCCCGAAGGGTTGACTTTCCCCAAAAACCTAATTTATTTGCGTTTTTCATCAAGCCGTAATTTTGCAGCCCTAACTCCGTTTTTGGCGTGTAGCATATCAAAATGTTCGTCTCAGAGATTAAATCATTTCATCTCATTGCATCATTTTTATTTGAGCTCATCTTGATGCCCGGAATGCTATTGGAAGAGAGCTATTTGAGATAATTGTCAGATCTGCTGCATCAAATACCTATTTGTCATTTTTTCCATGATTAATGTGTGCATGATATGCTCCCGAGTTCTACATGAGTTTTGTTATATGCCATGCCATCTTTACAGAGGTGCTTTCCATGTTTTTTTGTGATGTGTGTGGTGACTAGCACAAGCTTGCAAAGTAGTGCATTCGTTAATGCTGATTTCAGGGACTTAGAATTTCTCAAGTCCTTGATCTAATTTTATCAATATGCCATATGTTCATGTTGTTTCCTAGTGATCCGTGCCTCTTTTGAGGATGATCAGTAAGGATTATTTGTTAATATTGTGGTGATCTATCCATCCATGTCCTTGTTTGCAATTATGGAGCACCCTAGCTTGAGTCAGCCGAGCTCTACTTTTTCTATTTCGTGAATCCTGGCAGAATGTTGTCTTGTTAGCGATTTTGCCGAGGATGTTGCTAGTGATCCATGCATGCTATGTTGTTGTTCTTGCCATGTCTAGCTTCCATGATATGTATTCTTGGTGGGTGTATGCTTAGTTTGTCATGCCTTGCTCTGTAGTGAGTGCATCGAGCTCGTAAACATGCCTACTCGTTAACAGATTTACATGCTCCAGTTTCTCACTGTCTGTAATCTGATTATGTTTTTGCCATGTTCACATGCTTGCAATTGTATTTTCTGATTCCTTTTGGCTGAAGGTCACTAAGGGAATTTTGTTAAGTGATTTGAGTAGCTTCATTTCATGCCTTGCTTTGCCATGTTAAGTTCCTGTATCATATAGTTTTCATGCTCCAAAGTGTGCTACCTGATGTTAAATTCCAGACGTGTTAATTTCACTAAGTCTGAAACCTGTTATCGTTTGCACTTTTGCCATGCTTGTTTGAACCTGTTAATGGATGAATTGGCCGTAGCTCAGTGTTCATCTTTTGTCAAGCATCATGATTGGATCCGTGCCAAGTATTTTTTTTGCCATGTTTGAGTGATGTAGCATAATTATCTTGATGCATTTAGATGGCTACTTGCTGTTTATCGCAGACCGTTGCCATATTTGTTTTGCTTGCCATTTCCAAACCGTGCATCCGATTCTGGTGATCTTTATATCGATTTCAACCGAAATCATCTCACCTTTCCAGTGGCACTCTTGGATTTCCAAGTTGAGGCCAGGTTCAATAATTCCTTGTCAATCTTGCCTATGCATCACATATCGCATCCCGCATATCATACCATGTTTGCATCATATTTGTTTGAGCTTTGCACGTGGTTGATTGTGTTCCTTTTGCTTGTTTGTCTTGTTTGGGTAGAGCCAGGAGACGAGTTCGCTAACGAGGAACCCGTTGAGTTTGCTTACAAGGATCAAGTTAACTCTGACAACTTTGCAGGCAAGATGATCATACCCTCGAAATCACTTCTATCTTTGCTTGCTAGATGCTCGCTGTTTTGCTATGCCTATGCTACGATGCCTACCACTTGCTTATCATGCCTACCACTTGCTTATCATGCCTACCACTTGCTTATCATGCCTCCCAAATTGCCATGTCAAACCTCTAACCCACCATGTCGTAGCAAACCATTGATTGGCTATGTTACCGCTTTGCTCAGCCCCTCTTATAGCGTTGCTAGTTGCAGGTGAAGATTTGGAGATCGTTCCTTGTTGGAACATTGTTTATTGTTGGGATATCACCATATTATCTTGTTATCTTAATGCACCTATATACTTGGTAAAGGGTAGAAGGCTCGGCCTTTTGCCTAGTGTTTTGTTCCACTCTTGCCGCCCTAGTTTCCATCATATCGGTGTTATGTTCCCGGATTTTGCGTTCCTTACGCAGTTGGGTGATAATGGGAACCCCTTCACAGTTCACCTTGAATAAAACTCCTCTAGCAATGCCCAACCTTGGTTTTACCATTTTCCACCTAGCCTCTTTTCCCTTGGGTTTCCGGAGCCCAAGGGTCATCTTTATTTAAACCCCCCTGGGACAGTGCTCCTCTGAGTGTTGGTCTGACCGAGCAGACTGCGAGGCCACCTTGGGGAAACTTCAGGGTTGGTTTTACTCGTAGGATGTCTCATCTGAGTGTGCCCTGAGAACGAGATATGTGCAGCTCCTATCGGGATTTGTCGGCACATTCGGGCGGTGTTGCTGGATTTGTTTTACCACTGTCGAAATTGTCTTGTAGAACCGGGATGCCGAGTCTGATCGGAATGTCTCGGGAGAAGGTTTATCCTTCGTTGACCGTGAGAGCTTGTGATGGGCTAAGTTGGGACTCCCCTGCAGGGATTTGAACTTTTGAAAGCCGTGCCCGCGGTTATGGGTAGATGGGAATTTGTTTATGTCTGATTGTAGATAACATGAACCTTAACTTAATTAAAATGAATCAACAGCGTGTGTTACCGTGATGGTCTCTTTCCGGCGGAGTCTGGGAAGTGAACACAGTGTTGGAGTAATGTTTTCGTAGGTTGTTCTATAGTTCTTCGTTCGTGCTTTGCCTTCTCTTCTGGCTCTCTTTTGCGAACAGGTTAGCCACCAGATATGCTAGTCACTTGCTGCAGCTCCACATATTACCTTGCCTTACCTATAAGCTTAAATAGTCTTGATCGCGAGGGTGCGAGATTGCTGAGTCCCCGTGACTCACAGATTACTTCCAAACCAGATGCAGGGCCCGATGATTTCGTTCCAGATGATGCGCTTGAGCTCAAGTGGGAGTTCGACGAAGACTCACGCCGTTACTATGTGTCTTTCCCTGATGATCAGTAGTGGTGCCCAGTTGGGGCGATCGGGACCGTGTCGCATGTTGGGGTTGATCTTTTATTTTGGTACCGTAGTCGTACCATGAGTGTATTGGATGATTGTCATGTTATTTATGTATTTGTGTGACGTGGCGAGTGTATGCCAAGTATGTACCTTTTTTCCCTATTATCTATTTACATGGGTTGTTGTGAAGATTACTTTACTTGCGACATTGCTTTCAATGCAGTTATGCCTCTAAGTTGTGCTTCGACACGTAGGAGATATAGCCGCATCGAGGGCGTTACAGAGGGGTAGCATACTACAATATTAGGTTGGCTCCATGTGATGTGGCAACTTCATATACTAACCGGATGCTGGCTATACTACTACGGTACTCACACTCCAAGAAGTGACTCAAAAACCATTCATAAATTGAGTCCATGACACACATTTGCAAATGTACCATTCATTACATACAGCAAGTCATCAACACACAACGACAACGAGGATACATGTTGGATTATATATTATTTCCAACAAAACATTCTAGTAAATACTGAAGTTTTCATCACATAACAAATAACAAGCAATGAAATGAACTTCAACTCAACTAATCATCGGCGTTGGAAACGCTTGTTTTGAACCATAGGTGCTTTGGGAAGGGCCAGCTATTGTTAATATCGAGAGCAACGCGGGACTGATCATCCAGGCTGAAGCGACATATATCAGTACCAGGGTTGGGAACAACCACAATGTCCAAGGTATAGATACGGTTGCTTCTCATAAATAGTAGTAATGTTGTGTCAACAGCAGCTGCATCGTCTTTCACCATCATTGGATAGTTTGGTCCAAGGAAGAGCGAGTTTTCTCCAAGACTATCAATACTGAACCAGGGAGAAGGTGTTGGCTCTAGCACTCTAGTATACATCCCGAATACCCTGCAATGGGTGTTGGAATAGGTCCGGAGAGGGCGACCATGGGAGACAACACGTGCTCCCTTAGTAGTAACAATATCAGTGCACTGTATATAGACAAGAAGAGGTGATCCATCGGAATTAGTTGCCAGGCGCCACTGAGTATATAAGTTCTGCTCATCCTCATGCTCATGATCATCACCATCATCATCTCCCCCTTGGTTATAAATTTTTTCATGTATAGGTGGCGGAAAGTTCACAGGACCTTGGAAACACAAGAAGGTTAATTACTAAAGGGAAACTTGCTAACCCGCATGCATGTGGATGAAACAATTATAATTATGGTGGAAGAAAAACATACAGAAACTACGAGGATCCCATGCAAAAATAGTGCCACGAGTGGTGGCAGGAAACACAAGATCCTCGTTTTCAATTGTATCACAGTACTCATCCGTGTACATAAATTGATTTTTGAGCAATATCCATGGACGAACCGTGGAATCAGTGACGATGACAACTAGCTTGTTGAAGATAGCAATAACTTCATAGTTCTCTTAATTCCAAGAGCGGTTGGGAACTCAACAAATTGCTATCTTCCGTAGACGACAACCACCATGATCGTATTTGAACGTACGTAGATCATCTATGTGCTCAACCTCAGGGCACTCTAAGATGTTTGGAAGTGGAATCCGCTGACGAGTGTACACATTCACAAATTCCCACTCGCAATTGTACCCAATACAAACAACCCAATCTCCATTTGCGCCAGCCCAGGCCTTACCCTTAAGCGATGGCATCTTGACATCACACGTATCGTTATCAAGCGGCATAAACTTGCACAAGGCGAGGCCTCTGTCGTCCGCGCCCTTGCGAACAGGCTTATAGCGAAGAAGATAAGGGAGATCAAACCGCTCCTGGACCCTTTGGTTCCTTGTAATGATGTTATTAGTTGAGTCGAGAATGGTCTTGAACGAACCTGCCATGCTAGCTGAGGTGATGATGTCGCACTGATCAATGAGTTCCTCCACCACATCATCTTTCAGATCGGGGCAAGAATAACAGGGTCGTTTCTGGCTTGTTCCCTCCATGGAGAAGACGGTCAAACAATCGCAGAAGGAAGAGTGAAGGAAAATGGAGGAGGGAGGAAGAGCGTGCGATAGCAGTTCCAAATCGAGAGGGGAAGAGAACAGGAGGTGGACGGTTGTCATGGTACACGAAGAGGTGCCCCTGCCTACATAGACGTCCATTCGGAAATTGTACAAAATGACTCACCGTCGTCTCACTGACATGTTGGAACGGGACCACATGTCAACGAAACATGGTGTGTCATTTCTCGTGCAAAATGCGGTCTGGCTGCGTTGGCCTGAAGTGCCACATTATTTCTCGACTTTATACTTTTAATGGCGTGTCGTTCTGTTTTGAAGCACGACTAACTTGTACTGCATGCAGAGAAAATATAAACTACTCTACCACTACTCCACCTCTAGTACTAGTAGTATAAAAAAAGATACATAGGCTAGAGCTTCAGCGCTTTCTTGCTAAGGGCTTCTCACTTTCTTCTCACACTATCACCCTCTCTCCAGATCTAAAAAAGACGGCCTCTCTCTCCCTCCTCACCGGTGGTTACAGATCCGCCGAGGAAGAAACGGACGTGCAGTGTTGACGCACTCCTCATCGGCGAGCGAGGTCACGCATTGAAGACAAGGCTGTCCTCTCAGACCTAGCGCCCGTGCGGGATGGCCTCTGTCCCCAAGCTCGCTGTCGTAGTGTGCTCGGAGGACGGCGACCACGAGCGAAGCCACTTCCCGCCGACCCTCAGGTATGCTACCACTTTTCGAACCATACCCTTGTTCTATTGCCCCATCTTCCACATTGCTGCATGTGGATCTTTTTCCACTCCACTATCTTCCCAATTTGCTATCCTCTACTCTGCTGGCCACGCAGACGAAAACCTTAATTTGCACTATTAAAGGAAACCCTACTTCATGCAGACTAATCCATGTCTGGGTTGAATAAGGAAAGGAAGGGAGACTGTACTGTCCAAGAGAGCAGGCACCGAACCTGCATCTAGCTTGAAAAGGGGAAAATCAGTAGCTAAGGAAAGAGTCTCATGTCTCTTGGTTGAAGAAGGGTAGAAAGGCATGACAATGCAATAGAGAATGACCAAGTCGATCGGTTTGTTGTTCTCACATAGGAAAAAGGTGGCTAAAGAGAACAAAAATGGAACGTAATCCACATATGTTGCCTGGATATTTGTTGCTCTGGGCAACCATACCTCCCTCAGCACTCTATGCGTTTGTGGAGGTACATCGTACTGGTGCGCCTACTGGCTGAATGGGCCTCCCATGCTCTTATTGCCACTTTTTTTGCTGTTAGTATAACGCCAGCAGTCAAGTCAAGCAATTCTACTGCTAAAGTGATGCCACATTTAACTAATGCCGCACTCAGTCTAATGCCACCGATAAATTTAAGCAATGCCATTTAATGTCACTGGATTATTTCAGGGTTAGCTATTGATTGTGGATGTATTAAAGATCTTTCAGCTAAGGCATTCTAATGCTGTTGCACAGCCAGTATACCAACGATGAATCTTGTTACTACCTTCAGATTTTAGCACTGTTAATGCTTATAGTTTACATACCTCACTTTCGTGAGATAAGTCAATTTTTTTGTATAGTGTCAAGAGGAAAGGTGAAGAGTGGACACCTCCTCCTCCAGCTATTCTCTTGATTCATTCGATCAAGTTTTATGTTTGACCGATTATCAAGATTGGGATAGCAATTTTTAGGTCCCCTTGAGTTCGAAATGATATTTACCTTGAAGGTACATGGTTTGCAATTTTTTATACTGTCATTAATTAATAATGCTAGTTACCTTCAGACTTTTGTATTTGGTTTAATGCTCATGCATAGCTAGTATACCAATGCTGAAACTTGTTACCTTTACATTTTGTATTGTAATTCTTGTAAAAATCTTCCAGTGCTAGAGTTTATTGAAATCTGTTCAGTAAAACCATTGTACTATACCCTGTAATAAAATAACTACTCTACTATTGCACTAGCCACTGGATTAGTGTATATTTGTACTATTCGAATGGTGTTGCATTAGCGTATGGACATAAATAAAGTGTGGCAAGCTTTCCCAGATATGTGCTCAAGAAAACTACTACCTATTTTTCTAAATACTAGACGTTTGGGTACTTTAAATAGAACTGCGAAAACGTCTTATATTAAGGAACAGAGTGTGTTGAGTTCACTCAAATTATCTCAGTAAAGCTAGTCACACCTTTGTTAAAATTAATGTTCATTATGTCATCGGAGGAGGTCTATATGTCTGTCTCAAATGCCTGTCGACTACATACCTGACATCATGATGTAATGTTAAGTCATTTCCTTTTGTAAAGTGTAACTGAATTGTCAAGGTGGTGATGGCATTTTATTTTAGTTCAACTAGACAAAATATGCTTAAAAGAATAGGAAAGGTCAGGAATCGAACATTCTTTCAGAAAGAACTATATATTGCTTCCTGACATCAGCCGTTGTTGCCTTACTTATTCCTTCAAACAAGTGGTAAGAAACAGTCTTGCTACCTTTTCCCATTAAGAAATTGGAATGCTTATATTTGTGAGTCTATGCTTCAACTAGTGCCACTTTTATAGTAATCATACTTTCAATATCTATGCAAACAAGGATGCTCGATTTTAGTGGAACCTCACAAAAAGTCCAAATGGTTTAACATTACGAGCATGTTTTCTTCCAAACCTTTTTATCCAATTGGTGGCACTATGAGCTGTTCATTACGAAGGTACATGGTTTGCTACTATCTTGCTACTCTTTTTGTACTGTCATTAGATAGTAATACTAGTGGTTTGCATGTGAATTTATTGGCAGGGTAGGCCTACATTGGACGTGCAGGACATGATTCAATGATTGTATGCTTAATTTCAGTTGTATCGATTTCACCTCTTCCCTCACTACGAACATGGATATCCTTGGTCTGATGAAGAATAGGCGCTATATTTCTACTCTGAACCAGCAAATCAATTCAGTATGAAATTGTCCAGGGCAAAACATAATAGTATCAAATTGTCTAGTGCAAAACATGACAGATGCTAAGAAGAAGAGATGTGTTTAAACCGAAAATACAAGGTGGGTATATGTTTACTAGCTGCTTGATATTTGTGCAGACAGATATTTCTGCCCGTTGCTATTTGGCAAACAAACAAAGTGACCGCAATTTTTGTTGAACTACACAAGAGAATAGTATAGTCACTACATGTAGTGTCATTTGAAAATAGACACAGAAACATTGGATAGTCACTTCATGGACTGCAAAAAAGTAGTATTGTACTATTTATTGGCCAACACTAGGTGCTTCATTGCTTTGGTATGATTATACAATGGGCATCATTTTGCCTAAGTTAAAGTTTGTATTCCGAAAATAGTCTTGCCGTGTGATCAAGAGAAGACCAAATCATATTGCAGTGGATGTTCCTCCATCATGTGTGGTTCATTCCCATTGTTCCAGATGTTGTTGAGACCACTTATGTTTGCAAGAGGAATTGCAGACTTCACAAACAAATTTGTCTCTCAGTCTGTACTGAATGTTGGCCAAGAGAAGCATCCATGTTAGTAGGAAGAACATATGTTTTTTCCAGATCGGTGCTTTTGGAGCTACATATTTGTATATGATCTGTGGATCATCGAGATGCATTAACATGTTGATCTTATGTATGGGAATCGTACTAGTTGGTTTTGAATTTGGGCTACTAATGTGAACATATTACAATGCCAGGTTTGTGAATCTCGTGTGAACATTTTGAACGGATTGACTCTTACTGCTGTGCATAGCATGATCCTTATTTATGTGTTCTCAGTGTTTGCAAGTTACTAACAGTTCCTTATTTCTATTCGCTTAGTGTTTTCAAGTTACTGATCGATCACTAGCTAGCCTTCTAATGCGCTCCTGGCAGTTTTAGTTGCGACGCAAGATCCGAAGTGGCAGTTTTTTCAAAAAAAATGCATACCTCTGAAGAAACTGACAAGCTGCTCTAAAGAAAATGCCATGCGAATCTAAAGAAACTGCTAGCAAAAACGTTTGCAAATGCCCTATGTCCCAGCTAACGCTCATCAGCTAATGCGATCGTACACATACACCATCTGACCTACTCGATCCTACACGTACACTATCCGACCTACTCGATCCTACACAGGTAAATAGCGGATCATGGACGTACTACCTCCTTTCCGGTTTGCAGGGCTCAATTCAAGAAACGATCTACTCGATCCTACACGAATAAATAGCACATCACGCACGTACTAGTACCTCCTTTCCGGTTTGCAGGGCTTAATTCAAAAATCTCACCGACCAAGGTACTCCCTCCGTCCGGGTTTATTAGTCCCATGAGCCAAAGCAGCAAGACCAAGGCATGGAAATAATTAATTGCATGCAGAAGTTTAAGCCTGATTAATTCCAGCGATTTAAGTGGCCGCATGTGTGCCCACGGCTGCGACTAGTTACAAACTGCTCCGCGTACTGGCTCCGAGCGATTCTAAGTGGCTACATGTAGCCGGCCGTAATTAAGGGAGCTAACTAATGCGACAAAAGATGCGCTTTAATTGTTGCGGGCCTTTTAAATCCATGGAATCATTATTGATAAGGAGGGAGTACCTCATATGGATGATTCGAGTGTGCTCGTTTGACCGTCATGCCGGCGTGCGACCCAGCACGGACGGGACACACCACTGACAGGATGGGATGACATAGTCGTAATTTTAGTTTTTCTAGTTTTCCACGGCAAGCTGGCATGCTAAGCCATGCCTGCTTATGCATTGAATTCCGATGACCACAATGACTGTTGCGTTCCCGCACCACGCGAGTTTGCCTACCTTCCGCCTGTAATTATTGTTTCACGGGCTTCTCCGGTGGCACATTCACCCAACTCGCCCTATCCTCATAAGCCCCCAGCAGCCCGATGTCGCTTGCCACTTATCCTTGCTCTCGCCACGTCCGCCATGCCCCCACCTGTCTGCGATAGGCGACGCCAGGGGCGGTCACCGCTGGAACTAGTGTTCGGTTTTTCACCGGAAGGCAATGGAGGAGGAGGCATTCTATCGGTCTTTAGATGGCAATGCAGAGTATGAGGAGTAGTTGGAGCGCGACCGCCTGGTGGAGGAGCAGCGTATTGCCGATTTGTGCCGCCAGCGGGACATGGAGCAGCAGCGCACCGACGCTCTGAGTCGCGACCAGGGCGCTCGCAACTGGGCCGACTACGTGGAGGTCGGCACCTGGCAAATAGCCCTGGAGGCTGTCGGGCATGCACGCGTTCAGGGCACCGAATTTTACTACAAGCTCGTCAAGTGGGTTTCCCGCTTAGAAGCCGAAGCTTTGGTGGACTATGCCGGCCTGGAAAGGGCCAACACGCGCGAGCAACGCGCCCTATCGGACCTTTGGCAGGTCCGAGGCGAGGTGGAGGACGCCGATACCGGCGTTTAGCGTTTATCGCAGATGGCGGCCAGCATCGTCTAGTTAGCTAAGAGTAAGTTAGTACTTGTACACTACTAGAGTATTAGTGGGAGTAGAGAGTTAAGTTGGCTATGATGGTTGTCAACGTGGAAGTTCAGTACTCTATATCTAGATCATACCTGTTACTTTGCTCTGAATGTTGAACTTCCCGTTTGAACATATGGAATGGGCTGTTATTTTTTTAAATGGGTTCTATTTATCCGCCACGGGCTTAGAGGCTGACTTGTGGGCCTACCAGGTTGACGCATACACTATCAGGAGAAGATTGTACGTGGAGAGGATGACATCAGGGATCCACCAAGGTCATGGCAGTACGCAAGCAAGTGCCTCCTTATTTCAAGCCAATAAAAAATGGCTCCTCCTAATGGATTTCTGACATGTGGGTCCCATGCCATTGTCAACGTAGTCAATAAAGGAGAGAATTGCACAACGAGTGGCTGACACTAGGGACCCAGCAGCTCGCCCAGTTATTTTTGTTTTGGGTTAATTTGATAAATGCCACTCCAAATCTGGTGATTCCGAGAAATGCCACTGCAATTTCCAAAATTTGAAAAATGTCATTTCATGCCATTTCCAGTTGCATTTTTTGAAGTCTGGAGTGGCATTCTTCAAAGTTTGCAAATTGTAGTGGCGTTTTTCAAAGTTTGCAAAAATTGCAGTGGCATTTTTATGAATCGCCATAATTGGAGTGGCATTTATCTAATTTGTTTTTGAGACGGAAGCAGGGTGTCAACTGGGCTGTGCGGGGCACTTTGGCCTGTCTAGACAACCTTTTCTTTTATGTTTACCGCAGACCAACCCAGTAGTTTTTTTGTTCTTTCTGAAAATGGCTAGCACAGTTTTTTTTGTGATTTGTCAAGTAAGTCGCTTTGTCAGGCCTGTTGGACCGCAAACTTTCAAGAAGAGGAGAGCTTCATTCGGCTGGCTGAGAAAGTGGCCTATTAGTAATGAGAAATGGGTTGTACATTTTTATAACACATCAAACCGGCGATTAGTTTCAATTTTTTTTCATTTCGAGATTTTAAATTGCATTGATTTTTATGCGTGGACAATTTGTTGGATTTTATATTGATATACATTAATATTTAAAATCAGTTTGAATGTGACTCGAAATTTCGGGATTAAAAACAGTTCGGACCGCATCGAAATATGCACAATTTCGTATAATTTTTAACCATGGCCACAGATTTGAGGCTTTCCAAAACTTTTCGAGTCTGCTCGATTTTATAGTATTCATACGTTCAATATCTATGCAAACAAGGATGCTCGATTTTAGTCGAACTGCACAAAAAGTCCAAATGGTTTAACATTAGGAGCATGTTTTCTTCCAAACCTTTATATCCAATTGGTGGCACTATGAGCTGTTCATTACGAAGGTACATGGTTTGCTACTATCTTGCTACTCTTTTTGTACTGTCATTAGATAGTAATACTAGTGGTTTGCATGTGAATTCATTGGCAGGGTCGACCTACATTGCAGGTGCAGGACAGGATACAATGATTGGATGCTCAATTTCGGTTGTATCGATTTCACCTCTTCCATCACTGCGAACATGGATATCCTTGGTCTGATGAAGAATAGGTGCTATATTTCTGCTCTGAACCAGCAAATCAATTCAATATGAAATTTTCTATGGCAAAACATGACTGTATCAAATTGTCTAGTGCAAAACGTGACAGATGGTAAGTAGAAGAGATGTGTTTAAACCGAAAATATAAGGCGGGGTATATGTTTATTAGCTGCTTGATATTTGTGCAGACAGAGATTTCTGCCTGTTGCTATTTGGCGAACAAACAAAGTGACCACAATTTTTTTTGAACTGCACAAGAGAGCAGTATAGTCAGCACATGCAGTGCCATTTGAAAATAGACACAGAAACATTGGATAGTCACTTCATGGACTGCAAAAAAGTAGTACTGTACTATTTATTGGCCAACACTAGGTGCTTCATTGCTTTGGTCTGATTATACAATGGGCATCATTTTGCATAAGTTAAAGTTTGTATTCCGAAAATAGTCTTGCCGTCTGATCAAGAGAAGACCAAGTCATATTGCAGTGGATGTTCCTCCATCATGTGTGGTTCATTCTCATGGTTCCAACTGTTGGTGAAACCACTTATGTTTGCAAGAGGAATTGTAGACTTCACAAAAAAATTTGTCTTTCAGTATGTATTGAATGTTGGCCAAGAGAAGCATCCATGTTAGTAGGAAGAACAGATGTTTTTCTAAATCATTGCTTTTGGAGCTACATATTTGTATATGATCTGTGGATCATTGAGATGCATTAACATGTTGATGTTATGTATGGGCATCGTACTAGTTGGTTTTGAATTTGGGCTACTAATGTGAACATATTACGATGCTAGGTTTGTGAGCCTCGTGTGAACATTTCGAACGGATCGGCTCTTACTACTGTGCATAGCATGATCCTTATTTATGTGTTCTTAGTGTTTACAAGTTACTAACAGTTCCTTATTTCTATTTGCTCAGTGTTTACAAGTTACTGATCGATCACTAGCTAGCCTACTAATGCGCTCCTGGCAGTTTTAGTTGCGACGCAAGATCCGAAGTGGCAGTTTTTTGAATAAAAATGCCTACCTCTGAAGAAACTGACAAGCTGCTCTAAAGAAAATGCCATGCGAATCTGAGGAAACTGCTAGCAAAAACGTTCACAAATGCCCTATGTCCCAGCTAACGCTCATCAGCTAATGCGATCGTACACGTACACCATCCGACCTACTCGATCCTACACGTACACTATCCGACCTACTCGATCCTACACCGATAAATAGCGGATCACGCACGTACTACCTCCTTTCCGGTTTGCAGGGCTCAATTCAAGAAATGACCTACTCGATCCTACATGAATAAATAACAGATCACACACGTACTAGTACCTCCTTTCCGGTTTGCAGGGCTTAATTCAAAAACCTCGCCAACCAAGGTACTCCCTCCGTCCAGGTTTATTAGTCTCGTGAACCAAAGCAGCAAGACCAAGGCATGGCAATAATTAACTGCATGCATAAGTTTAAGCCTAATTAATTCCAGTGATTTAAGTGGCCGCATGCGTGCCCACGGCTGCATACTGCCCATCTGCCATTATTTCTAATAATTTATAGCCATTTGCTAATTATTAAGGTTTTGTTTGGAGCCCATATTCTTTTTTTAGCATTACAGCCCCAAAAAATAATATGGGCGCCAAACAAAACCTTAAGAATTAGCAAATAGACTGTAAATTATTAGAAATAATGGCAGATGGGTTGTATGCTGTTTCCCACAGATTTGAGGCTTTCCAAAAAAAGGTTGACGCACAAGCAGTGACTGTTGGATGTCCATCCAACAGCCGTCATGCTTCTTCAATCTCTGCTCTCTTCCTGCTCCAGCCGCTCAAACAAGCGTCGGCGGGACTGCCTGCTCCCTTATTACGTGCAAAATAATGACTCCCCACCTGACATCTGGGACCCACCGGATGGGCCTCTGTATTTCGCGAAAAATATGTTCCCCCCGCTGACAGCTCGGACCCACCAGCTATATGTTCGCACGCAAAGAAGTGCCTCCTTATTGTGCACAGAAAAATGAATACTCCCCCTGCTAGCTGGGACCCAACATAGTGGGAGGCTAACTTGTGGGCCTACTAAGTTGACGGGACGGAGGGCTTTGTCAACTTAGTCAATATGAACGATTCTAGCTCCAGTGACCGTGCGATGTCCATCCAAAGACCGTAGTGCTTCTTCAACCTCTGGTCTTCTTGCTCCAGCCGCCCAGAGCAGCGCCGATCGTGCCACCTGCTCTTGCCTCCCGTGGCCGGCTGTGCTGCCGCGGAGGCCTCACCGCCCGTACTACTCCCACCACTGGCCAGGCCCTACGGCGACGGCAGTCTCACACCGCAACCGAACTAGTGAACTCTCGTACTCCTCTCCGCGTGGGCTTCCACTACCGCGTCTTCCCCGGCTCCGCGTCGTCCCCTTCCTAGGCCTCGCCGTCGTCCACCGCCCTGGTGCTGTCGGCATGGCGTGGTCAACATGGTCAAGGAACGACTTCCATCGGAAGAGTACTATACATGGAGAGGCTGACAGCAGGGTCCACAGCCGCAGCAAGGAAGTGCCTCCTTATTACGCGCAAAATAATGATTCCTCCACCTGACAGCAGGGACCCACCGGACGGGCCACCGTATTTCGCAAAAAAACGTTTCCCCCTGACTGCTAGGACCCACCAACTACATCTTCACACACAAGGAAGTGCCTGACAGTCGGGACCCACCTGGTCGAAGCATATGTAGCGTTGTCATTCTGGTCGCGAACGTGTACGTACATACGATCGGTCTGTCTACAGGCTGGAGCGATGAACCGTGGCCGTGCAAGGAAGGGCACATGTCGTAGTAGAGGCATGCATGTGTCGTACTAGAGGCACACACATAGAATGTACACGTACGTACAATGGCCAGGGTGCAAGAAAGAAAATACATCCATGTACGTACATATGGGTCGGGGTCTTGAATGCCTACTCGCGCATACATACGACCAAGGCTCGTGTACATGGCTATGGTTGGGTCGGAACGGAGAAACTGCGTTGCCGTAGTGTTCATGGGGAGCCAACCGACTGGGTCAGAACGGAATGCGTCGTCGTGTTCATTGGGAGCCAACCGGCTTGGACGGAACATCCGATGGAAACAAGGCTTGGCGTACCACAGAACAGAGGAAACGGCCTTGTGTTCGACCATCCATGGTGGAAACAGGATCCTGTTCGTCGGGAGGGGTCTAGCGTACCACAAAATGGAGGAAACGGACCTCCTACGGTCGAAACGGGGTCCTGTTGACTGGGAGGGGTGTGGCGTACGGCAAAACGGAGGAAACAGACTTGCGTTGGAGTGCTACGGTCGAAACGGGGGTCCTATTCATCGGGAGGGGTGTGGCGTACCGCAAAACGGGATTGCACGGGATATTGTTCATCTCTATCGTCGACCTCCTCCGGCCTCCACGAGCTACTATTCATCCACCGTCGACCTCCTCCAGACTCCACCTGCGACTGTTCATCCAGCCTGCACCGCGCACTCGTCCACTGGCTACTGTTCAACCAGCCCTCTCCACGGGGTCCTGTTCAACCACCCCTCCACGGGCTACTGTTCATCCAGCCCTCCACCGTCTACTGTTCAACCAGCCCTCCACGGGGTCGTCCTGTTCATCCAGCCCTCCACGGGGTCCTTTTCATCCACCCCTCCACCGGCTCGATCGATCGGGGTACTGTTCACCCAGCGGCAATGGCCTCTACTACCATGGGGTCCTGTTCATCCAACCCCCCACCGGGAACTATTCATCCAAACCCCACAACAACGCTCACTGTTCATCCAGAGGTAGCATCGATCTTCTTCAGTTAGAAGAAGTAGCGAAGGAATCACTCGGGTTCAGTAACGCATAGCGTGTAGTGCAATCGCTCGGGTTCAGTTAGAGCCCAACGCCTCGCTCGGGTTCAGTTAGAGCCCAACACCTCGCACACACGCGTGTACGTACAAGAGAAATGCACATCGCTCGGGCCCCGACCACCCACCGTAACCAAGAACTCCCCGATATTTTCCTTGCCCTCGCTTCAACCATGGATTTTTCCGTCATGGATGGCCCAAAGAATGTCATGCAGCTGTGTCTCCTGCCCGCCCAGGACGAAAAGCCCATTTTCTATCATAATTTTTTGTCATAGAAGTAGGACCCCACCACATCTATGATGATATCGGGTTTTGTCACAATTATCGTCATAGAAGTGTCATAAGTATGACAAAAAAAATTTGTTCGGCCCAAAATGTCACGGATGTGTCTTTTTTTATACTGTGTATCACCATAGCATCCAAGCTGCGAGAGCACCTGATGTTTTCTCGCATGGCAGAATGTGAGTGTAGCGACCCGACCTCAAACGGTCAAGTCTCTGTGCTTCAGTGTCATCCCTGGATCGGTAATGCTGACACACACAGTACTCGAAGGATTTATAAGAGAGAGCTTATTACAATAAATATGGCTTAAGGCCATATAATACGATAACAGCGGAAGGCTTGGAAGATAAAGTGAGTCCATCAACTCCAACGGCATAGCTGAGTGCATGACAAACGACCTATCACACCTTACTCCCCGTCTGAAAAGTCTGCAACATGATACGTTGCAGCCCAAAAACGGGTCAACACATGGAATATGCTGGCAAAGTAGCACAGGAGAGTAATGAACAGATAAAAGCTATCACTATATGCATATATGGCAGGTGGAGGCTGTATGGTTAATATGTTTTGCGAAAAGCCAATTTTTCCCTACAATAAAGGAATATATTTTATTTAACTATCATGGTAGTTGAACAATATTGCGAAGGTTCCTACAACTCAATCCCAATTAAAATTAGTTATCAACCCAACAAATTAATTTAGAGTGATGAGATCCATATGATAATCCAAGAGCAGATACTCAAGATGTCCTTAACCGGGGATACGGCTAACCACGATTAGTTTATACACTCTGCAGAGGTTTGCGCACTTTTCCCCACAAGACTCGATCTCCTCCGTTGGATTTCTGGCACTACAGGGTGTTCGAGAAATGGATGACCGAGACACTATCTTTCAGAAGCATTTGCTCTCTACTTCGGGCAGACCAGTACACCTACAATCCCCTACATCTTCTAGTCCACCTCTTCAAGAACTCACGCAGCTTACTCAACTATGCCAGAGCCCATAATGGCTTGTGGCTGCACACAGAAGTTTCTAGCATGAATAGTCTTATGATCCCTTTGAGCCTGGGTGGCGGACCGTAGGATGATCACACGGGTACTTTGGGATATCCTAGGACAACACTGGATTCTCTCGGTGCCCACAAGAAATCCACCCAGATGTGTATTAAAGTTGCTACCTTAAGTTGAACCATTAATTAACAACTCACATCTGTTATGGATACACTCAAACCCAAACCACGTCTACGAGCATAACATGGCAATATAAGCATAACGTAGAAGTAACTCCAAAGGGTTTGATAATCAAATAGGTAATAAGTTCTACCTCATTATCTACTTCCCAGACCCACATGTTAAGAGATCCTACTCATGCAATGTGTGAAGGTTGAAACTAATGCATAAAAACTGGGTGATAAAGGGTATGATCAAAGTGTTACTTTCCTTGCTGACGATCTGCAAATCCTAAAGACTCGTAGTAGCACGCTTCGCACTCAGGGTGTTCTATCCCAAACAAACAATAGCATACATAAGAAACCAAGCAAAGATGCACGAGTAAATATCAAATAAGAGGATCTAAACAGACAGTTCAACTGAAGAACTCCGGTTTGCAAAAAGAATCAAATCAACCGGAGCAACAAAACTCAAACTACGAAAGAAACAAGATCCGATTACTAGTCTGGACTAAAGTCAAATTTTATAGTACCAAAATCTTGTTCAAGTTCGTTAAACAGAAAGAGGGCTTCGAGCTGAAGATCTAGGCGCTTGAATCACCTGATTCCGATAAACGAGCGAAAGATAAACTAAAACGAAAAGCAGGCAGAAATTGCGATAGAAAATAATCGCGAAAAAACCCTGAAAAAAGAAAACTGACGAACAGGCTAACAAACGAACGTTCGCTGTCTGCGATTAACAGATGAAAACCGTTTGTTAAAACGAACGTACGAATGGGCGTTCGCTAAATAACTATACCGGAAAAAATGAATCCAATCTAAAAAATGCATCTAGGTTTTTGTATAAAAACCGAACAAGTTTTTAGAAGAAAACCGACGGCTACCTCACGGACCGGGACGGCGGTGGCGGCGGCGAACTCCTTGACGGCGGAGGCGGGGTGGCGGCGAGGTGGCGGCGCGGCGTCGGGTCGACGAGGCAATGGGACGGCGTCGGGGCGGCGAGTTCCGGCGTCGGCGGTGGCGGCGGCGCTGGCGGCGGGCGACAAGTCAGGCGGGGCGGGTGTCGCTGTCAAAACTGGCGGATCTCGGGTAGGGGGTCCCGAACTGTGTGTCTAGGCCGGATGGTAACAGGAGGCAAGGGACACGAAGTTTTACCCAGGTTCAGGCCCTCTTGATGGAGGTACAACCCTACGTCCTGCTTGATTAATTTGAAGATATGGGTGTTACAAGAGTAGATCTACCATGAGACCAGAGAGGCTAAACCCTAGAAGCTAGCCTATGGTATGATTGTATGTTCTGATTGTTTTCCTACGGACTAAAACCCTTCGGTTTATATAGACACCGGAGAGGGTTAGGGTTACACAAGGTCAGTTACAAGGGAGGAGATATCCATATACGTATTGGCTAGCTTGCCTTCCACGCCAAGTAGAGATCCATCCGGACACGAGGCGAAGTCTTCAATCTTGTATCTTCATAGTCTAACAGTCCGGCCAATGGAGATAATCTGGCTGTCCGGAGACCCCCTAATATAGGACTCCCTCAGTAGCCCCTGAACCAGGCTTCAATGACGATGAGTCCGGCGCACAGTTGTCTTCGGCATTGCAAGGCGGGTTCCTTCTCCGAATACATCATAGAAGAAATTGAATACGAGGATAGTGTCCGACCCTACAAAATAAGTTCCACATTCCACTGCAGAGAGAATAATCTTTTCGCAGATCTAATTTGCTGGATTGTTTTGACAGCATGACGTCATGTCATGGCCCGGTGATTATTCGAATCGTTTCTTTTAACCAGCCCCGTAGATAACGCGAGGCTGTTTTTCGACACGTCTTGTCAAAGAAGAGATTGTGTCCCCTTATTACGGGATTCTCATCAGTGCAGGCGTGGGTAACCCAACCGCGCCATCAATTGCGGCGCTTGGGGGATAAGCGAGTTTTACCAGGCAAGCGGGGACGTTTAAATTTGTCCTCCCATATAAAGGGATAAGGATTCACCTTTCTATCCACACCTTCTTCCTCCTCTGCTCATCCACTCCCGCACACTCGAGCTCTAGCGCCCAAGTCCTCACTCCTACCTCAACCTTCTCCAACTATGTACGGAGCGGGAGGCAAGTGGATGGTCACCTCCGTCACAGAGGGAGACGTCAAGAAGCTGAGGAGAGCCGGATACCTGCCCGACGACATCGCGCACCGGCTCCCAGATGAGGGACAGCTCATCCCCACCCCCGAGCCCCATGAGAGGGTGGTATTCCTCACCCATTTCCTCCGCGGACTAGGATTCCCTCTCCATCCCTTCGTCCGGGGGCTCATGTTTTATTACGGCCTAGATTTCCACGATCTGGCCCCAAAGTTCATCCTCAACATCTCGGCGTTTATCGTCGTGTGCGAGGCGTTCCTTCGCATCAAGCCCCACTTCGGCTTATGGCCGAAGACCTTCAATGTCAAGCTGAAGGTAGTAAGCGGCCGCCAGGCGGAGTGCGGAGGCGCCATGGTGGGAAAGATACCCAACATCACATGGCTCGAGGGCACCTTCGTGGATACCATAAAGGGGTAGCAATCGGGGTGGTTCTATATCACCGAGCCGCGCGACCCCGCATGGGTAGCGGCCCCCGAGTTCCGATCCGGCATCCCCATGCGGCTCACCTCCTGGAAAGAGAAGGGCTTGTCCTGGGGTAATTCAAAAGAGTTGACCGGACTCCAGTCATGTATTCAAAACATGGTGGACAAGAAGCTAAAGCTTGTCAACATAGTCCAGGTTATGCTCATCCGCCAGATACTCCCGTGCCAACAACGGGAGTTTACCTTGTGGGAGTTCAATCCGGCGCAGCACCAAACTCTAAAAAGGCTCTTCGATACGACTCATGAAGATGCCTGGAGGGTGCCGTTCAAGAGCGCCGAGGTCCCTCCCCCCATTACTGAGGATCGCGGATTTAGCGCGAAGCGCCACGCCAGTGCGGTAAGTTGTTTTACCTTTTACAAGATCTTTGTATTCCATATAGATTGGCTCTATGCGGGATCTAAACTCCCGTGTCGTTAACAGGACTGGCAGAAGATGGCCGGATAGATCGACTGTCCGGCTCCCTTGCCCGAAGGCCCCGTAGACGCTCTTCTGACAAAGATGCTAACTCCGGCCCCTTATAAGGTGCCGGAGAAGATCAAGAAGGCCAAGGGAGCTCGAAAGAGTTCCCGACGGCAAGCGTCGTCGGACTCACCGTCCGATGACTCTACGGCACACTCCTCCCCCGAAGATGAGGAAGAGGAAGAAGAGGCTCCCCCACCGACTGGGGGAGACAAGAAAAGGAAGGCCGCCCCAACTGGGGAGGCCGGAGGGTCCAAGAAGGGAAGGACGCTCCTTCCGGACAGCTCCACCGCCGCCGACGAAAGTGAAGACGAGTGGTTTCCCAGGGCCAAGCCCCAGGGGAGATCGTAATTATTCGAATACCAAAGTAACCCATAGGATTCCTTTGTCGCATTGCTTTCCCTAACGCCAAACTCAATTGTGCAGGCCGCCCCGAGCCAATGTCGAGGTATCCTCGGACGGCTCCCTGGGCTCGTCGGACATGGATAGCGATCCAGTCCCGACCGCCACCTCCCCTCATCCAGCCGACGACGCCGATGTGATGTCTCAAGAGGCACCGGATCGAGGGGGACAGTCCCGGAGGCGCCTCAAGGCGACCTTCCGGACTCCGGGAGCCGAGGGGATGGGGTCCTCGAGAGCTCCGAGTTCGGCCCTCAGCCGAACACCACGCCGGACCCTCCGACGGTTCCGAGCTCAGGCAGGCGGTCCCCTTCTAAGGGGGGTGAAACGCTTGTGCCGGTGACCTCTGTCCATCCAGAGGTGCCGGACACTATGTTGGAAGCGCTTCGCAGTGCTTCCATCGAGGAGGAGCACCGCACTATCATGAGTGCGGTGATCCAGAAGGTTCAGTCCGCCAAGAGCGGATTGACTGAAGCCTGTATTAGCCTTCTAACAGGCTTCGAGGTAAGTGTTTTGAAATGTCGTAGAAATATTACCGCATAGACAGTAGCCCCTGATGCTTTGTTCGGTGTTCACAAAGAAAAGCCGAACAGAGTATCAAATAATGTCGCAGGAGTCTAATATAAGTATGTCAATATGCATATGCAGGCTTCACTGCTGGCGTCCGCCGCACTGACTGCGGAGGTCGCGTACTAAAGGAGGCCCTCGAGGGGTCCCGGAAAGAGCTCGGCCTTGCTAAGAGGCAGCTCGAGGAGAACAAAGGGTAAGTAATACCCCGTCTATAGATGAGAAAAAGGACGCGATTGTTAAATGACAGGATCATTGTATGTTGCCAGGGGCCATGACCGAGGTGGCGACCCTAAAGCAAGCGCTTTCCCAGGCCGAAGAGAAGGCGGCCCAGGAGCGCACCGAGCGAGAGAGGCACGAGGCTCGGGTGGGCGAGGTGTAGCAAGAGCTCCAGGCTCTCGTGACGAAGCACGAGGCGTTGGAGCTTGACTTGAAGACGCGAGAGTCTGAGCTTGCCGTGGCCCGTGAGAGCACGAAGAGTGCCAAGGCCGAGGCCCAGAAGGCCCTTCAGGAGATCGACACGATGAAGAAGATAGCGGCAGGTATGGTTTTCTATATGCAAAGCAAGCATGTAAAGGTGAATTACAGATTACTTACCCGAATCCGGAGCTCTTCAGGAGCATACGCAGATTTGCCCCGCAGTGTGTCTGATGCCGCACAATTTTACCAGGCCGAGGACGGTAGCTCGACGAAGAAGCTGTTCTGGTCTCAGTATGCTTAGGCCGAACATCCGGTGCCGATGAGTGACCAGCTGAAGCAGATGGCCGAGCTACATAAGGCGGCCGATCAGGCCATGAAAGGCTTCATAGTCCGGTTGTGGCCTGGCGATGCCCTTCCGAACAGCTTCTTTAGCCTGGTGAGGCGGCTTGTGGATGCCTGCCCATGGCTGGAGGTCGTCAAGCGATCCCTCTGCATTGAAGGTGCACGCCGGGCCTTCGCCCGTGTAAAAACGCAGTGGGTCAAGCTAGACGCCGTGAAGCTGATCAAGGAGGGGCCGTCGGAGGGCAAGGAGCACCACCACCCCGAGATGTACTACGAGGGTGTTCTGCCGGGCGCCCGTCTTATCGCGGATGAGTGTTCGTAAAATGTAATATTTGAATGAGACTTGCTCGATTTGTCCTGTGGGTATGAAAATCTGTACCGTATTCGCTATGCAACACTTGTGTGAATTTAAAATATTACCTTCTGTTTGGCTGTTTATCCAATCTGAGAGATGGCCAGTCCTCAGCTTCTGTCCCCATGCCACGAGGGCCGGGGTGTTCGGGATAAACCTGAGCACTCTTGTTCCCATGTTTGGGTCCTTCGAGGGAGGTGCTCAGCACAACAAACAAGGCAACCGGACTAATAATGCTTTATCACTCTCACTTAGGCATAGAATTCTATAACTTTAAATTTCGGCGAAGCCCCTGGTATTCGGAAGGCCGAATTCGGGGCGCGATACACGCCTGTAAGCCGGACAGAGCCGGCCCCTCGCCCTAAGCGGCATATGTCTTTAAGGACTCGAAAAACCTTGCCGAACAGTGACCAGTCTCTCGCCTTATCATGACAGTCAGTTTTAGCTTTCTCTACTGAGGTGCTCGGCCCGGCAGAACCGGGGCACAATCGCAGTAGTTCTCCTAGCGCTACCTTAGCCGATAGAGTGGAACATAAAGTACCAAAACATAGGAGCCGGGCAAACCCAACATTTGACCAAAGACATGATTCGGAGCTGATGCATATAATGCTATAAGTTCGGGGTGCCGCACTTGTGAAAGTGTTCGGACTTTTCACACCATATTGTGGGTACGTAAGCCCCTGGTGCATTGGCCGTACCAGAGTGTACGGTTGCTAGGCATCATTAATGAACACATAGATATGTATACATATAACAAAAATGCGATAATAGTCGTAATGTCATGCATTGTATATTAAAAATTTGCATTAAAGCAGAGTGATACAGATAGTGTAATAAGCAAAAGAGTAGGACTATGTCCCTTTCAAGGGCGAGCTGAGGAATTATATGAAATCTGTAATCCACCTGGGAATTCCGTAGTTGTCGGCCTCCTTGGTTGCTATATCATGTGTTCGGCAATAGAGCTGCCGGACAATGTTTCCAGAGATTGAAGTCCTGAAAGAAAAAGAAAAATAACCAAACGGGAAGCCCCTAGTGAGGTTTAGGCCGCGTTTTGGGGCGTGCCGCAGTTGTGCCCCCCCTCCCTACCTGTGCCCATGGTATTTTTAATGCGTAATTATGTACGAGCGGCACGAATAACGCCATTGTGCTGGGATTAGGGTGGCCGCCGTATTGCTACGCGAGCTCAGATCGCGCCAGGCGGTCTGTCTGCCGATTGCCCCGAGCGCGCTTGAAGGTGTCCGGTCTTTGAAACGCCGAACTGGTAGATTGCCTTGAGAGGCTTCTTTGCGCTTCTACTGCAAGGGGCGCGGTGTGCTCCTCTGTTCGGAGAGAGCGCTCTGTGTTTCCATTGACTGTGATAACTCCGCGAGGTCCTGGTATCTTGAGCTTGTTGTATGCATAATGTGGTACCACATTGAATCTAGCGAATGCGGTTCGTCCGAGCAGCGCGTGATAACCACTGCGGAACGGGACTATATCGAAGATTAACTCTTTGCTTCGGAAGTTATCCGGGGATCTGAAGACCACTTCCAGTGTAATTGAGCCTGTGCAGTGGGCCTCTACGCCTGAAATGACGCCTTTAAAGGTCGTTTTTGTGGGTTTGATCCTTGAGGGGTCTATACCCATTTTGCGCACTGTGTCCTGATAAAGCAGGTTCAGGCTGCTGCCGCCATCCATAAGGACTCGAGTGAGGTGAAATCCGTCGATGATTGGGTCTAAGACCAGTGCGGCGAATCCGCCATGACGAATACTAGTGGGGTGGTCCCTGCGATCGAAGGTGATCGGACAGGAGGACCAAGGGTTGAACTTTGGGGCGACTGGCTCCAACGCATATACGTCCCTGAGCGCACGCTTCCGCTCCCTCTTGGGGATGTGGGTTGCGTATATCATGTTCACCGTCCGCACTTGCGGGGGAAACCTCTTCTGTCCTCCAGTGTGCGACTGCCAGGGTTCTTCCTCGTCATCGCTATGCGGCCCCTTGTCCTTGTTTTCGGCAATTAACTTGCCGTCCTGCTTGAACACCCAACAATCCCTGTTGGTGTGATTGGCTGGCTTGTCTGGGGTGCCATATATTTGACACGAGCGATCGAGTACAATGTCCAAGCTGGACGGACCCGGCGTACTTTGTTTGAATAGCTTTTTCCGCTGACCGGGTTTAGAGCCTTTGAAGCCGGCATTGACTGTCGTATCCTCAGTACTTTCGCCGTTAATGCGGCGCATATGCTTGTTGCAACGTGACCTGCTGTTGCCGTCCTTGGTATCTATGGTACCATGGTTCTTTGATATGTTGTTACTACGAGCCAACCAGCTGTCTTCTCCCGCACAAAAGCGGGTCATGAGCGTTGTGAGGGTTGCCATAGATTTCGGCTTTTCCTGACCAAGGTGCCGGGCTAGGCACTCGTCTCGGATGTTGTGCTTGAAAGCCGCTAAGGCCTCCGCATCCGGACAGTCGACGATTTGATTTTTCTTTGTAAGGAACCGAGTCCAGAATTGCCTGGCTGACTCTTCTGGCTGCTGAATTATGTGGCTCAAGTCATCGACATCTGGTGGTCGCACATAAGTGCCCTGAAAGTTGTCGAGGAATGCGGCTTCCAGATCTTCCCAATAGCAAATGGAGTTCGCTGGCAAGCTATTAAGCCAATGTCGCGCTGGTACTTTGTGTTTTAGTGCGAGGTATTTGATGGCATGTAAGTCATCACCGCGGGCCATGTGGATGTGGAGGAGGAAGTCCTCAATCCATACTGCGGGATCGGTTGTGCTGTCGTATGATTCAATGTTTATAGGTTTGAAACCTTCTGGGAATTGATGTTCCATTACTTCGTCTGTGAAGCATAAGGGGTGTGCGGCGCCTCTGTATTGGGCTATATCGCGACGCAACTCGTATGGGTCCTGCCCGCTGTGTTCGGCCCGGCCGGATTTTCTTTTACTGTATCCGGCGTGACGTTTACCGTCTCGTCGAGTGGTGCGCCCTCATGATCCGTAGATCGATCTTGAATGCTTTGCTTTGTCCTCCAATATGTCTCGCAGGTCTGGCGTATCTCCCCATGCCTTTTTATTTGGATGGCGTTGGGGTGGAGGCTAAGCTTATGGCTGGAATGCCTCTCTATCGCGGCCACGAGGTGGCCGATCAGCCGTATCATACGCTTCTTCCTCCAGTCGGGGTAGTAATCTGCGCCTTGGGTAACTCTTGGAGGGACGATCGAGTTTATATTCCTCGGCCGCGAGGACTTCAGTCCATTTGTCAGCTAGCAGGTCTTGATCAGCTTGAAGCTGCTGCTGCTTTTTCTTCAGGCTATTTTCCGTGGCCATAAGCCTGCGCTTGAAGCGCTCTTGTTCGACAGGATCCTCTGGTACGGCGAATTCATCGTCGCCGAGGCTTGCCTCGTCTTCAAAGGGGGCATGTAATTATCATCCTCCTCCTCTCTGCCAGCCGCTCTCTCAAGAGAGCTGGCTCCTTCATCCTCCTGATCTAACTCTTGCTGGAGGGGATTTTTGTTGTCTTCGGCGCTATCCGGAGTGTTATTATCTCTTGTGCCGGTATCATTACTTTTGCTTTGGTGGGACTTAGAGCGGCGCCGCTGACGTCGGCGCTTGGGTTGCTTCTCGGAGGGGTCATCCTCCGCTATCTCGTCGCCGTTGCCTTCATTGGGTGTATCCACCATGTATATGTCATACGACGAGGTGGCTTTCCAGTGCCCTATAGGTGCTGGTTCATGTTCGTCTCCTACATCGTCGTCCATACCGTCGATGTCTTCAGAGTCGAAGTCGAGCATGTCGGTTAAATCATCGATAGTGGCTACAAAGTGGGTGGTGGGTGGGCGTCGAATTTCTTTGTCGTCCGCATCCCAGTCCTGTTGACCATAATCCGGCCAGGGCTCTCCTAACAAAGAGAGAGACCTTAGTGAATTCAGAATGTCGCCGAAGGGCGAGTGCTGAAAGATATCTGCAGCGGTGAATTCCATGATCGGCGCCCAATCGGATTTGATCGGCAGGGGCGCGGATGGTTCGGGGTCCGGAAGAGAGTCCGGCACCTTGGAGTCATGGGCTGCACAGAGGATTATGCTGGTGTTTGGCTCGATCGCCGACGAGACTGCAGCCCCTGAGGCGGTGTCTAGCCACCCGTCCTCGATTGGAGCAGTTAGCTCCGAGCTAAGGGTCGGAGCTGATGCGGGCGTGGCCTCTGGGGTATCATCCGGTGGCAGAGCTAGGTCATACCCATCGCGACAGTGCGGCGCACCCGGCTGTGGCTCGAATCCGTCGAAGATCAAGTCCCCACAGATGTTGGCCGTGTAATTCAAACTTCCAAATTTGACCTGATGGCCAGGGGCGTAGCTTTCAATCTGCTCCAGATGGCCAAGCGAATTAGCCCGCAGTGCAACGCCGCTAAATACAAAGATCTGTCCGGGGAGAAAAGTCTCACCCTGGACTGCATCGCTATCGATGATAGTACGAGCCATCAAGCCTAACGGCGACGACACAGAGGAACTCTCAATGAAAGCACCAATGTCGGTGTCAAAACCGGCGGATCTCGGGTAGGGGGTCCCGAACTGTGCGTCTAGGCCGGATGGTAACAGGAGGCAAGGGACACGAAGTTTTACCCAGGTTCGGGCCCTCTTGATGGAGGTAAAACCCTACGTCCTGCTTGATTAATATTGAAGATATGGGTGTTACAAGAGTAGATCTACCACGAGATCAAAGAGGCTAAACCCTAGAAGCTAGCCTATGGTATGATTGTATGTTGTGATTGTTGTCCTACGGACTAAAACCCTTCGGTTTATATAGACACCGAAGAGGGTTAGGGTTACACAAGGTCGGTTACAAAGCTGGAGATATCCATATACGTATTTCCTAGCTTGCCTTCCACACCAAGCATCCGGACACGAGACAAAGTCTTCAATCTTGTATCTTCATAGTCTAACAGTCCGGCCAATGGAGATAGTCCGGCTGTCCGGAGAGCCCCTAATCCAGGACACTCTCAGCGGGGCTAGGGTTTGGGGGCGGCTTGGGCCTCTGCTTAAAAAGGCAGGCCGGGCGAAGTCCTAGTCGGGCACGGCCCGACTAGGTCGGTTGACTTTTTTTAAATAATACCGCGCAGAAAAACGAAGAAAAGAAATACTAAACGGACTCCAAAAATCCTGAAATAAATTTTCTCCATCCTCTAAAATACGCCGGACAAGATGAACATTTATTTGATCCTCTAATGCAATTTTGAAAAATGCATATTTTTCCTGATTCAAATAAAATAGCGATAAAACCCCAAATAAAAATACAAATTGATTTTAATATTTTTCCTCCAACATTTCATTTATTTTGGAGAAGTCATATTATCTCCTCTCATATAATTTTCATATGAAATATTTTTGGGGAGAAAGAAATAATTAAAACCAAAGTGATCCTTGTTTCAATATTTGATAAAACTCGAATATGGGAACGAGGGAAAACCCCAACTCTCTTCGAGGGTCCTTAAGCTGTTTAGGATTTCGAGGATCACAAAACAAAAATGCAATAAAATATGATATGCATGAATGACCTATGTGTAACATTCCAAATTGAAAATTTGGGATGTTACACTAAGGTCCTCCCAGACCATATATTCTATGGTGATACGAGTTCCCGGGAGATCTAATGGCTCATAGTATGAGGTTTGAATGTTTTTGCAATATAGGCCTCAAAGAGTTTGGGAATTGCATAGAAAGTACAAGTACTATGCATGTGGCATCTGATCACAGATCATATGACCTGGATGCTCGTATCACCGTAGCGGCTAATTAAGGAGCGAGGAGCACCTAATATGAGCTACTGGGAGCCGTTGAATCAAAGATGCAGTGGCACACACACGGCCTGAATGTTTTATTTGCAAAAAAACCATGGAGAGTTTGGAAATTCCGCATAATTATGAAGACTACTCCCAAGCCATTGGATCTCAGATCCAGCGACGTAAAAATTTGTATAACCATAGCATCTAAGCTGCGGGGTGGATGTGATATTCTATACCGCTATCATTTTTGTTCATGAACTTGCAAAATATGTGTAACTCGTGTCGTAACTTGTCTAACCACGCAAAGTGTTTGTGCAAAAAAACCATCCTACACTAAAATATCAGAACAACACACGGGGGTCCCACTTGTCATTGATCAAATTTGGACCTAAAACTAACAAATCTGAAAGATGAGATTCAAACTAGCAACCTGGACTACAAAGCATAAGTCGATAGCTTGAAATAAGAACGGTTGTTGGCTTTGTCGCATAGCTTGATTTTATACATCATTACATTGAGCAGAGTAGAGGGAGTGGTTCGACAACACGTGCATGACTGTTGACTCACTTACTGGTGGGTCCCATGTCTGCTATCTCTCTCTCCTCTCCATCTAGTAGCCTTTAGACGCAGGGGCACACACGAAGATGCTTGTAAAATGGAAGAATCGCCTAGAACAAGAGACATTGTGACTGGTCGAGACAGGGCTAAGCACACCTATCCTCCATGCCATGTTAGCATGATGAAGTTGTGTGGCTAGTGGGGTGTTTTCGACCGACTGGCTAGGTCCTGAGGTTGAACCATAGATAGTACATCTGATAAAGTATATTTTCACATGCACATTTTTCCTCCATGCCGAGATGTGGCACACCCTACCGCGTGGTTTTTGGGTCCTCCAGGGTGGTGCACGCATATTTTCTTCCTTGCCGAGACGTGGGATTCCCTATCGCGTGTTTTCTGGGTCCTCCTCGGTCGTAGCGCCGAAGCAAGTAAATGAGTCGTTAAATCACAAAAGCCCACCTTTCCCGCCGAGGACATCAGTGAAGCAGGCTAGCTAGTTGGGCTAGTGCGACCGATTAGCTAGGCCGCCACCACATTTGTTTTTCACCCCTTTTTCTCTCCTTGCCAGCAGGTAAATATAAATTTCCACCGTGGCATTTCTCGGGTCTTTGTGTGCGGCAGGCGTGATAGGATTTTTTTATTTATGTAACATCCCAAATTTTCAATTTGGAATGTTATACATTAGATCATCATTGCATATCATAATTTATTTGCTGTTGGTTTTTATCCTAGAAATTCCACGCAACTCAAGGACCCACGGAGAGAGTTGGGGATTTCGTGATTTTCATATTTGAGTTTTCTCAAATTTTGAAAATAGGATCATTTGATTTTAATTATTTTATCATCAATTATTTCTATTACAAAAATATGAGAGAGGTAATAAAATGAATCTCCCGAAATAAAGAAATATTGAGGATTTAATAATAAAATCAAATAAGATTTTATTTCGGAGTTTTCGATATTTTATTTGAATTTAGGAAAAATGTGCATTTTCCAAAATTGCATTTAGGCCCCAAATAAGTGTTCACCTTGTGCAGCTTGATTTTAGAAGCCAGGGAAAATTTATTTAGGGATTTTTGGAGTCCGGTTAGTATTTCTTTTATTTCTGTTTCTGCGCGGAATATTAAAAAAAATGCAACCGACCTACGGGCAGTGTCCGACCCGGACACTAGGCCCGTCCAGGCTTTATAAGCCGGGGAGCCCAACCCGGGAACTCCCAAACCCTAGCGCGCCGCCCTGCCGCCCTAGCGCCGCCGCCGCCGCCGCCGACCGCTGCCGCCGCCGCCGCCGCAGCCTCGCCGGAGTTGCCGAGTAGTTTTTTTTAGACGCCGGTTTTCCCGAAAAACCGTCCGGTTTTTCCGACGGTTTTGTTTGTTTTTTCAGTTTCGGTTTTTTAAATAGATCGGTTTTTCCGATTTATTTAAATAGCGAGCGTTCGTTCGTTCGTTCGTTCTAGCGAACGTTCGTCGTTTTTCTTTTCTCGGATTAAATCCGCGATTTTTCTGATCGCGATTGTGATCCGATTTTCGTTTTAGTATAACTTTTCGCTCGTTTATCGGAATCAGGCGATTCAAGCACCTGGAGTTTCGTCTCGAAACCCTCTATCCGTTTAACCAACTTAAACAAGTTTTTGACACTATAAAAATTGCCCTAGATCCAGAATAGTAAACAAAGCCTGTTTCTTTTGCTGTTTGACTTTCTTTGCTTCGTTTGATTTGATTCTTTTTGCAAACCGGAGTTCTTAAGTTGAACTTTCTGGTTAGATCTCTTATTTGAGTTTTACCTATGCATTAGTTGAATACTTATTGTATGCTTGTTTGTTTGTTTGTGATGGAATACCCGGAGTGCGCCGCCTGTTACTTCGAATCTCTAGGTTTCGCGGATCATCAGCAAGGCAAGTAACACTTTGATCATACCTCCTACTACCCAATTTTATTGCATGAGATCAATCCTCAAACATTGCATGATTAGGATATAATTAAATTGTGGGATGGGAAGTAGTTGAGGTAGTACCTATTACCTATTGTATTATCAAACCTTTGGGAGTTACTTCTACGTTTGCTTACTATTGCTATGCTATGCTAATAGACGTGGATTGGGTGAGTGATATCCATGACAGATGTGAGTTTGTTAATTAATGGTTTATCTAAGGTGGAAACTTAAACACACATCTGGGTGGATTGAGGTACCTGGGTATTCCAGGATTGCCTGTTTTTCTTTATGGACCGCCACCCAGGCCCAAAGGGATCATGAGATTTTTCATACTAGAAACTTCCGTGTGCAGCCACAAGCTATTATGGGATCTAGCATAGTTGATTAAGTCGTGCGAACTCTTACAGGGTAGACTAGCATATGTAGGGGAAAGTAGGTGTAACGGTCTATCCATCGTAAGGTGCTAGCGCTTCTGAAAGACTATGTCTCGGTCATCCGTTTCTCAAACACCGTGTAGTGTGAGAAACCAAACGGAGGCGATCGAGTCTTGTGGGGAAAAGTGCGCAAACCTCTGTAGATTATATAAACTAATCATGGTTAGCCGTGTCCCCGGTTATTGACATCTTGAGTATCTAGTACTTGGATTATCATGTGAATCTCAACACGTTACTCTAAAATTTAATTTTGATGGGTTTTGTTTAATGATGATGCTTAATTGGGATTGAGAATGCTGTTAACCATTCTCAATGTTTAACAACTACCATGATAGTTAAATAAAATTTATTCCTTTGCAGTAGGGAAAAATCAGCTTTACGCAAAACTGTAACCATAGAGCTTTCCACCAGCCAAATATGCATATAGTATAGCTATTTCATTCCATTACTCTCTATGTGTTACTTTGCCAGCATATTCCATGTGCTGACCCGTTTCGGGCTGCAACGTTAATGTTGTAGACTTTTCAGACGACGATTAAGGAGTTTTAGGTCGTGGTTCTATACTCAGTGATGTCGTTGGAGTTGATGGACTCACTTATCTTCCAAGCCTTCCGCTGTTATCGTTATTAGATGGCCTTAAGCCATATTTATTGTAATAAGTTCTCTATTGAGACACTCGATGTAATAAGTGTGTGATTGCTACTCTGTTATAAATCCTCCAAGTACTGTCTGGTGTCAGCATTACTGATCCAGGGATGACACCTGAGCACAGAGATTAGACTGTTTGAGGTCTGGTCGCTACAATTAATGGGAGCAGACGCGGCAGCAATTAGTCATGATGACTCCGCCTGTAAAACCCACTGCTCCCTAATGTGAAAAGTTGTCGACTGGTGTTTTCCCATGGTGAAAACCAAAAGATTCACCCCGCTCCTCATCTAGCTCCGTCCGCCTTCCCGTAGATTGCATTGCCTTTTAGCCATTTTGCCCCCTTTGCTTCCTCTCCCATTGCTTCTACCTGGTTCCATGGCGGCACACTAGATCAAGGAGTCTGAGGTGAGGCACCTAACATAGGAGCTCCAGGCCAAGGATGCGGAGCTCAGGGCCAAGGATGTGGAGCTCCATGAGCTCAAACAGGAGAGGAGTTCCATGCTCCTCCTTTATGCGCGGGAGTTCATGGAGCTTCAAAAGTAGTAGGCATCCACCAAAAAGATGCTTGAGGCATCGGTGGCGTTGCTGCAGAAAGCGGGAGATACGGTAGGCATTCAGGCAAGCCGGCTGGAGCGCGAGCGGGATGACCATGACGAGGTCCAGGATCGCGTCAACCACTTTGTGGACCATGTTGCCACACACGTGTTGTGGCTACGCGATGCTTACCATCATGCCAACACGACCATGCCGGCCATCGGGCTAAACCCGTTCGACCACCCTGTCGACTTCAATGAGCTGCGGCTTCCTGACTTGGTCTCCTTCTTTACCTATATCTCCGAGGAGCTGGACAAGGAGGGGTTGCATGCGGCCGTCACCGTTGTCAGGCGAATCCTCTCAGGGCTTCATCACCGGAATCCATTCGTGCCATTGGACGCCTTCTTTGATGAGCTACCTCCCATCGACCAGGAGCAGGCTCCGCGGGTGGTGGCACCCTGCATCACCAACGTCGTGCGCCTCAAGAAGCAGAGGGACTTCGGTGGTGTTTAGGTGATGTAGGGTGGAACCCTAATCGGCCGATCTTTCACGAAAGGAGCGGATCCCGC
The DNA here is from genome assembly GCF_003073215.2 of Triticum urartu. Taxonomy (NCBI): domain Eukaryota; kingdom Viridiplantae; phylum Streptophyta; class Magnoliopsida; order Poales; family Poaceae; genus Triticum; species Triticum urartu. The sequence goes on along the minus strand of NC_053022.1, from coordinate 208,425,486 downwards.
AATGAACACGAAGAACAAGAGGATGGAAATGAGGGAAAACATGGGGAAAACACAAGAGATACACTCAAACCAACAAGATTAAGTCACACATGTGCTAGATCCTCGAAACACAAAGAGAGATACACGGTACACAATCAACTAGGGACGATATAAAGGTAGCCGTTCTTCTCCGTGAGGAGGTCTTGAGTTCTTCCCTAAAGAGGGGTCTTGAATCCGCTTGGGGGATCTTCTCCGATGGAGGCTCGAATCTCCGAGGAGAAGGTAACCAAGTGGATGAGCAAAGCTCTCACACAAAATATGAGCTAATCCTTTGCTAACCCTAACTAGGAGGTGCGGGAGGTCTATTTATAGTCTTAGTGCAAATTGGGGGGGGGGCAAAGCGAAGGGGTACATGGTCCTCAGCCCGCAACTGGACACAGCCAGGGGCCGGACGTCCACTAGAGACTGGACGTCCGGTGGCTCAGGGGTGGCCTGACGCCCGGTGGCTGCCGGTCGTCCGCTCATTCTGGCTCGGATGCTGGTGTAGCGGATTTCCGGTGGCTGCCGGTCGTCCGGTCGCCGGACGTCCGTTGGTGCCGGTCGTCCGCTCATTTGGCTCCGGACGTCCGCTCGCTGGGGCTCGGCTGTTGCTTCAGGCTCCGGACGTCCGGTCCCGGCCGGTCGTCCTGTGGCTGGGATTCCTTCCGCAACCCTTCGTCTTCTCCATCTTCACATCCATCTTCCTCCTCTTCTTCTCCTTGCTCCTTAGCTTCTCCATGATACCTGAGTATGCACAAACTTTCCGTATGAGGTAGTACCCATGTCTCATGTGCATCAAAGTGGAAATGTGAGAGGAGAGATGTCACCTCGGTTTCAAGAGCTCTTGCGCGTGTGATAACCCACAAGTATAGGGGATCGCAACAGTTTTCGAGGGAAGAGTATTCAACCCAAATTTATTGATTCGACACAAGGGGAGCCAGAGAATATTCTCAAGTATTAGTAGCTGAGTTGTCAATTCAACCACACCTGGAGACATAATATCTGCAGCAAATTATTTAGTAGCAAAGTAATATGATAGTAGTGGTAACCGTAGCAAAAGTAACGTTAGCAAAAGTAACATTTTTGGTATTTTATATTGATGATAACAATAGCAACGGAAAAGTAAATAAGTGAAGAACAATATATGGAAAGCTCGTAGGCAATGGACCGGTGATGAAGAATTATGCCGAATGCGGTTCATCATGTAATAGTCATAACCTAGGGTGACACAGAACTAGCTCCAGTTCATCAATGTAATGTAGGCATGTATTCTGAATATAGTCATACGTGCTTATGGAAAAGAACTTGCATGACATCTTTTGTCCTACCCTCCCGTGGGAGCGGGGTCCTAATGGAAACTAAGGGATATTAAGGCCTCCTTTTAATAGAGTACCGGACCAAAGCATTAACACATAGTGAATACATGAACTCCTCAAACTACGGTCATCACCGGTAAGTGTCTCGATTATTGTCACTTCGGGGTTAACGGATCATAATACATAATAGGTGACTATAGATTTGCAAGATAGGATCAAGAAATCTCATATATTGATGAAAACATAATAGGTTCAGATCTGAAATCATGGCACTCGGGCCCTAGTGACAAGATTTAAGCATAGCAAAGTCATAGCAACATCAATCTCAGAACATAGTGGGTACTAGGGATCAAACCCTAACAAAACTAACTCGATTACATGATAAATCTCATCCAACCCATCACCGTCCAACAAGCCTACGATGGAATTACTCACACACGGCGGTGAGCATCATGAAATTGGTGATGGAGGAAGGTTGATGATGACGATGGCAACGGATTCCCCTCTCCGGAGCTCCGAACGGACTCCAGATCAGCCCTCCCGAGAGAGTTTAGGGCTTGGCGGTGGCTCGGTATCGTAAAACGCGATGAATCCTTCTTCTCTGGTTTTTTCTCCCTGATTGTGAATATATGGTGTCCAGGTTGAGGTCGGTCGAGCGTCAGGGGGCCCATGAGGCAGGGGCGCGCCCCCCACCCTCATGGACAGGTGGGACACCCCCTGACGTGGAGCTTCCTTCCAATATTCATTATATATTCCAAAATAATTCTTCATTGATTTTTAGGTCATTCCAAGAACTTTTATTTCTACACAAAAATAACACCATGGCAATTCTGCTGAAAACAGCGTCAGTCCGGGTTAGTTCCATTCAAATCATGCAAGTAAGAGTCCAAAACAAGGGAAAAAGTGTTTGGAATGTAGATACGACGGAGACGTATCAACTCCCCCAAGCTTAAACCTTTGCTTGTCCTCAAGCAATTCAGTTGATAAACTGAAAGTGATAAAGAAAAACTTTTACAAACACTATTTGCTCTTGTTATTGTAAATATGTAAAGCCAACATTCATGTTTTCAGCAAAGATTATGAACTAACCATATTCACAATAACATTTAGGTCTCATGTTTACTCATATCAATGACATAATCAACTAGCGAGCAATAATAATAAATCTCGGATGACAACACTTTCTCAAAACAATCATGATATGATATAACGAGGTGGTATCTCGCTAGCCCTTTCTAAGACCACAAAGCATAAATGCAGAGCACCTTTAAAGATTAAGGACTGACTAGACATTGTAATTCATGGTAAAAGAGATCCAGTCAAGTCATACTCAATGTAAACTAACAGTAATGAATGCAAATGACAGAGGTGCTCTCCAACTGGTGCTTTTTAATAAGAGGATGATGACTCAACAAAGTAAATAGATAGGCCCTTCGCAGAGGGAAGCAGGGATTTGTAGAGGTGCCGGAGCTCGGTTTTGAAATAGATATGAATAATATTTTGAGCGGTATATTTTCATTGTCAACATAACAACCAAGAGATGGCGATATCTTCTATGCTACACACATTATAGGCGGTTCCCAAACAGAATGGTAAAGTTTATACTCCCCCTCCACCAACAAGCATCAATCCATGGCTTGCTCGAAACAACGAGTGCCTCCAACTAACAACAGTCCCGGGGGAGTTTTGTTTGCAATTATTTTGATTTGATTTGCATAAAGCATGGGACTGGGCATCACGGTGACCAGCCATTTTCTCGTGAGTGAGGAGCGGAGTCCACTCCTCTTGAGAATAACCCGCCTAACATGGAAGATACGGACAGCCGCAGTTGATACATGAGCTATTCAAGAATACAAAAACAGGATATTTATTTGAAGGTTTAGAGTTTGGCACATACAAATTTACTTGGAACGACAGGTAGATACCGTATATAGGTAGGTATGGTGGACTCATATGGAATAACTTTGGGGTTTATAGAATTTGGATGCACAAGCAGTATTCCCGCTTAGTACAGGTAGAGAGGTGCTTTGAGCAAGGAGATCGAAAATGGCAGCACGATGAGCTTGGACTCGGGTTTGAGCTAGTTAGTGATGTTTGTGGGATGAAGGAGTGTGTGGTAGCTGGAATAAGTGGAGGGGAGCCACCGTGGGCCCACGAGGCAGGGGGTGCGCCCTCCACCCTCATGGCCAGGTGCTTGCTCCCCCTACCATGTTCTCAGTGCCAGATATTCTAAAATATTCCAGAAAAAATCATATTTAAATTTTAGGGCATTTGGAGAACTTTTATTTTCGGGTATTTTTTATTACATGGATAATTCAGATAACAGATAGAAATTACTATTTTTTTATTTAATATAAACAACAAAAAGTAAAAAAAGAGGGTACAGAGAGTTGTGTTTCCTAAATTCATCCATCTCATGCTCATCAAAAGGAATCCACTAAGAAGGTTTATCAGGTCTTGTTAACAAACTCATTCCGAATAACATGGAACTGGAGAATTTTTGAATAACACTAGGTTACCTCAACGGGGATATGCACATCCCCAACAATAAGAATATCATATTTCTTCTTGACAGTAGGAAGAGGAAATTCAAAACCTCCAAAAATAATAGATGGAATTTTCCAATAGAATTGATACTATGGACTTGAGGTTATTTCCTCGGAAAGTGTACCATATGCTCATTACCATTAACATGAAAAGTGACATTGCCTTTGGTGCAATCTGTTGACGCTCAAAATTGGCACGTTTATAAAAAGTGGCTTGAAGCTATGTCAAGAGTAATTCAAACTTACTATTGAAAGTCACTATGAGATGGCTCTCTTCGAGAAGATCAAGATGAATATGAAGATGGTCTAAAACGGAGTTTTGATGCAAAAGTTATGACAACTTCAGAGATGCTAATGTTGATACCAGATTAAAGAATGAGCTGAAACCCAATTAAGATGTCCTCATATGGAAAAATGATCTACACGAATTGTCTTCGTCTCGTTGAAACGGTCAATGCAAAGCAATTACCTTGGTTTGCTTTAAAGTTGTTCATATATTTAGACATGACAATTCGAAAGAATTGGCACAACAAACATCCGGCTACTGTGTTAATCAGGTGGTATTGCATTTCTCTCAATAGCCGATGCTTAGTCTCGTCAACATATGTAAGGCCGAACCGAAGTCCACAACTTTATCCACTAATGAAATTTTTATGCAGGCAAAATTAAGGATTGGAGATACTATTGTTGATTATCTACAAAATCCTAGCAAAAGGGTGAACAATATGGTTCGGAGGATGACCTTGAGATACATATCTATGGTACTTTATCACCGGATTGTTAATGAAGCTGAGAAGGTTTCACCCAAGTTTGCATCAGAAAGTTCACACAAGACATGGTCAATATATACTTATCGTCCTAAGGACATATAAATGGCCAATGGACTGTTGACATCGTCCTTAGAACAACTTGGTACAAGTTATTTTACGGCACGCTAGCTTTGCCGAAAAACAGGGGGGCATGTGTTGAGGCTCAAAAGTGGCACGTTTATAAAGAGTGGCTTTAAGCTATGTCAAGAGTAATTCAAACTTACTATTGAAAGTCACTATGAGATGGCTCTCTTAGAGAAGATCAAGATGAATATGAAGATGGTCTAAAACGGAGTTCGGATGCAAAAGTTATGAAAACTTCAGAGATGCTCATGTTGATACCAGATTAAAGAATGGCTTGAAACCCAATTAAGATTTCCTCATATAAAAAACTGATCAACATGAATTGTCTTCGTCTCGTCGAAACGGTCGATTCTGATATAAAAATCGTCCCAATCCAAGTTCGTATGCAAAAGTTAAAGCTATCGGAGTGCAGCCCTGTCACGAGGCGAGATGTGGCGCGCCCCACTAGACATAGGTCTGATGGGTAGCGCGAGCGAACAGGTGTTCTGCGTGACCGTTGTGGCCCAGAAGATGGCCTCAAATCGAAAAACGTTCAACATGAAAGTTGTTCGTCTCGTTGAAACGGTTAAGAATGCTTTTGGGCTCGTTTCCATCCGAGTCCGTTTACCACCACAAAAAGGACCCGCAAGGTGCAGCCAGTTTAAACCAAACATTTTTGGAAAGTTCGGACAAAACCAATCCTAATTTGAATAGGGTTTTGGACGTGAATCCAAGTCTTTTCCTTGCATGAGAAGTCCAGCCGCCTCTTATATATCTAAGGGGTGACGGCCGATTGAACAACACACAATCGATCAAATCATGTACCACTTTTTATCTTTTATCTTTTCTCCATAACCCTAGTTCTTCTTCTTCCTCGTTCTTCGTCTCTTCTTCTTGTTGCAGGGCGGCGAACCTCGAGGCCCTAGGGCCGATCAGGTCGACCTAGGGCAGCCCATAGCCGCCGCGCGCCCTGACGGGGTCCCTCCCGGGCGTGTGGGGTTTCGGGTCTTCAAAAGCACCCGCCGGATTGCCTGCGTACCGCTTTTCCGGCCGGGTCTCCTTCGACGTGAGCTGCGGTGCATCACCCCCGGCGTCGAGGGTACACGGTGACATTTTCATGTGCGAACACACTTTTGGCGACTCCACTGGGGACGAAGCTTTGAATGGTCTCCATCCCATTCTTTCTACGAAGAGATCGTCACCAAGTTGCTGCAATCTACAAAGGTAATATGAATACCCAATTCCCTTTTGTAGATGCAAATAATCCATATGTTGTTGCTGGATCACCTAATGAGCATAATTTATCGGCTAGCCCTAGTGTTATCAATCATGCATCTAATTATGCGCAAGCACCGATGCAAAGCAATCTACATGCTTCAAATTCTTATGATTTTAGCAACGTACAACATATGTATCCAAACTCTCATGCATCGGCAACCCCACAAATCCATATGCCGATGAACAACATGATGGGTTTGGTTAATCAATTTGAAACAGCTCATGTTAAAATTTCCAATAGCATACAAGAAAGTGTTTCGCCTTTTTATTCATCAGCAACTAATTTGCAATATGTGAATCCAACCTTGCTGATGAATGGGAGAATTTGCCATGCTACTACTAGATATTCGGCCAGTTACTCTCAACCATCATATGCTACACCTCATGTTAGTAATTTTTCAGTATCATATGCAACTATAGATGTTTGTAATTCGGCCCCGCATCTTCATGGTCATAGCCGAAGCAGTGAAAATTTTACAGGAACACATGTGCGGTCATCAAGTACTATAGCATATAATGCATACTCTAGCAATTCAAGAATTTCGGCAACACTCACAAATCATTGCCGAAAGAATCTGAAAGTATTGGGGAGCAATCCCTTCTAGAAGCGGTTGTGGCTGCATTAAAAAAGAGCTTTGCACAAAACAAGAGAATTAGTGCTCTTTGCCTTAAACAATATGAAAAGGGGTTGTTTCTTGATTATGCCGCAATAAAGGCTAGAGTTTTGCAGGAAGATGAAACTTCATAAATTGATAGTATTGGTGAGAGAGCATATGGTTATACAGCAGTGCATACACCTCCACCTAGTACCGCAACATATTATACACCCCCTACACAATTGCAAAATTTTGGCAACACTAACACTTCATTGCCGAAAGATCCTAAAAGCATTGGGGGGCAAACTAATCTAGAGTGGACTAAAATTGAGAGGGGAGTTAAAGCTTTGCATGATAGGGTGAAAGTACTTCGCCAAGAGAGAATTCATAGGAAATTAGGTCAAAGAAAAGAATCCTTGCCAATTGATATAACCGGTGAAAAGAATGATGATTCGGAAACTAAAAGTTCTTCGGTTGAAAAAGCCGAATCAAGTAGTATATATTCCGAATCCATCAAATCCAAAGAGGAAAACATTGTTGAGAAAGGGCATGGAAAGTATAGCAAGACAGCCATACTTGATTTTTCTGAAGTTAATGGAACCTACTTCCTGCCCTATGAGTTTCGTGCCATAGAAATTGATGAGCTTGAAGAACAAGAACAAGTGGCCGAAGAAAGTTTGGTGGATGAAGTTCTTCAAACTAATGATGCATGAAATCAATAGAAAGGTGATGACAAGGCACTGGAGAGCTATCCAAAGGCGGAGCAAGATATTCTTCAAGTCACACCACCATCATGCTCTCCCAACATATTTGAAGAGGTATGTCTAGCAATTAATTTACCTATTTTCAAATTTGGTCATGACTTAGTTGTTGATGCATATATTAGAAAAATCTTCATAAGAAATATTGACAGACCAATGAAGAAGGGTAATTTATCTGTTAGTAATCAGATTGTCACAAAGCATATCGGTCAACATATTGCACCATTCAGAAAGACCGATTGCGAAAAATTATTGCAGCCAAGGCTTTCCCCATTGCTTTATCTAAAGCTCATATCTAATTGGGTAGCTCTTCTTATTGCTTACTTGGCTTACACTTGGTCTCAATTGAGACATGTATGTTCTAGCTATTTTCGTTTCAGAAATTTAAAGCCAAGGTTAAAATCTTCTGAGCAAACCGATGCCAGTATAGTTTCTTATCCAAAGACATCGGAGATAGAGTGCAAAACACAATGCATAGCCGAATGGGGTGATGCAAAATCTGAACCATTCGTTTGCTTAACTCCAAAGCCGTTCTCACAACAAGATCGGCTAGAAAACAAGAAGTATACATTCAATTCAAGCATGTGTGATCAAATATTTGATTTTTTGCTGAAAAATAATTACATTACAATTCTTGATCACCATGTTAAGCCATCAATCCAAGGAAAAATGTATTGTAAGTTGCATGATTCGTCCAAGCATAATTTTGAGGATTGTAACATGTTTTGTCAAATAGTTAAATCATCCATTGAAAAAGGACAATTGAAGTTTGTTGAAATACCAAGAGATGACCAGTCTATTCCGATTGGTCTCGATGTCAAATTTTTTTGCATCGGCTGCTTCAAGCCGATCAATTTAAAGAGAAGGTAAAAACTGTAGGTGATGGGATCAAGCTTTCAAGTAAAGAAGTTGTTGAAGAGCATAATGAACATAATCTTAAGGGCGAGAATTCCATCGAAGCTACAATGGAGACGCCAAGGACTGGGGGCAGCAAGAAAATCCAATGATCGATGAAAGCAAACCAAAAGAAAACAAAGGCCAAAATAAGCGCAAGTGTAAGAGATCAAAAATCACCTTCGCTGAACTATTGGATAAATATCAAAAGAAGATTGAAGAGAAGAATGCTTATCGGCCAAATCATGCAAAGAAACCAAGATCACCCCCAAGGCGCAAATATGAGGATCGGTATTGGCAAAGTGAGAATTTTAATGCAACATATTCATATCCTTATTTTGGGCCGCCAATGCCAATGCCGTGGATGCCTCCCTATGCTCATATAGATCCATATTCGTCATGGGACATGTATGATACAAGGGCACATTCTCCATCTTATTATAGACCATCTCACCAATATTATGCAGCTTTGAGAGGATCAACATTTGAACAATCACATGTTAAAGACCGTTTCAATCATAAGGAATCGGTGCAGAGCTCAAGGAAGAAGAAAGAGGTGGTCAAGCAAGTTTACCGTGTTAAAAGGGATGGTCGTAAGAGTGCAACTTCATATTTGATCTCAAATGAAAAAGAGCGAATTAATGTGATGACATTGGATACTAAAGACAATGAGACAAATCAACCAATTATTGAGAGTTGAAGTGCCAAATCTGAAGAAAAGAAGTTGAGAGTGCACAAGGCCAAAAAGGAATTGCCATCGGTCAAAACAAAATCACAGCTGAGATGCCTACTCAGCTTATCATATTGGCAAAAGAAAAAATTACAAAAACTTAGTGCACAAGAACTTGAAGAAAGGAACATGGCATGGGTCCCAAAGGAAGTGCTTAAAATAAGAATTATGTGCAAGCTTCCATTACAAGAAGTGCGGCAAAGGTGAAGAAGGAAAAGAGTGAAAACTATGAAGGACCAAGCCGAAGGTTTCAACATCTTTGGTCTACACATTATCCATATTCTTCAACTATGCCATTAACGCCCATGCCATGGAATTCGTCATCAGGTATGATTGGTAACCCTCAATGGGCTTATTTTAATCCATGGATGCAATATAAATTCTTACGTCATGAAAGGGTATTACCATGTCACTATACATTTAATTAGCTACAAGTTTGTTGCTGATCCAAAGGGCCGAAATACTTGATTTGTCATTTCATTTGTTTATTTCGGCTGTATGTGTTTTGAATGAAGTTTACTTGGTAATGGACGGTATTTATCTATCGTCCTAAGAGTATGTCAATACATGGACGGTGTAGTATTCTAACATCGTCCTTAGTTCGATTGGAGAGTGAGACAAGGTACGTGCTCATGGAAATTTATATGTATGTGAGGGAGTCCTGGATTAGGGGGTATCCGGACAGCCGGATTATATCCTTTGGCCGGACTGTTGGACTATGAAGATACAAGATTGAAGACTTCGTCCCATGTCCGGATGGGACTCTCCTTGGCGTGGAAGGCAAGCTTGGCAATACGGATATGTAGATCTCCTTCTTTGTAACCAACTCTGTGTAACCCTAGCCCCCTCCGGTGTATATATAAACCGGAGGGTTTTAGTCCGTAGGACGACATACAATCATACCATAAGCTAGCCTCTAGGGTTTAGCCTCTCTGATCTCGTGGTAGACCAACTCTTGTACTACTCATATCATCAAGATCAATCAAGAAGGACGTAGGGTTTTACCTCCATCAAGAGGGCCCAAACCTGGGTAAACATCGTGTCCCCTGCCTCCTGTTACCATCCGCCTAGACGCACAGTTTGGGACCCCCTACCCGAGATCCGCCGGTTTTGACACCGACATTGGTGCTTTCATTGTGAGTTCCTCTGTGTCGTCACTGTTAGGCTTGATGGCTCCTTCGATCATCGATAGCGATGCAGTTCCGGGTCAGACTTTTCTCCCCGGACAGATCTTTGTATTCGGCGGCTTCGGACTATGGGCCAACTCGCTTGGCCATCTGGAGCAGATCAAGAGTTACGCCCCTGGCCACCAGGTCAGGTTTGGAAGCTTAAACTACACGGCCGACATTCGCGGAGACTTGATCTTCGACGGATTCGAGCCCCTGCCGAGTGCGCCGCACGGTCACAATGAGCATGATTTAGCTCTACCATCGGACAGTGTTCAGGAGACCGCACCGGCAACCGCTCCGACCCTCAATTCAGAGCCAATTGCGCCATCCATGGACGGGTGGATAGACCCCGCCACGGAGGGCGTATTCTCAGCGGCGATCGAGCCAAGTATCGACCTTACCCTTCATGGGAGCTGTGACACCGAACTATCGGATTCTTCCCCGGCCATGGACTCCGAACCGCCTGCGCCCGTGCCTATCGAATCCGACTGGGCGCCGATCATGGAGTTCACCTCCGTGGATATCTTTTAGCACTCACCCATTGGCGACATACTGAACTCATTAAGGTCTCTCTCCTTGTCCGGAGAGTCCTGGCCGAACTATGTCCGGCAGGATTGGGATGCAGATGACGAAGAAATTCGCCGCCCACCCACCACCCACTTAGTAGCCACTGTCGACGATTTGACCGACACGCTCAACTTCAACTCCGAAGACATCGACGGTATGGACGACGATGCGGGAGACGAACAGGAACCACTACCCACAGGGCACTGGACAGCCACCTCATCATATGATATATACATGATGGACACACCCAAAGAAGGCAATGGCGATGGGATAGCGGAGGATGACCCCTCCAAGAAGCAACCCAAGCGCCGACGTCAGCGGTGCCGCTCTAAGTCTCGCCAAAGCAAAAGCGGTGATACCGGCACAGGAGATAATAGCACTCCGGACAGTGCCGAAGATGACGACAATCCCCTCCAGCAAGATTTAGAGCAAGAGGATGGAGAAGCCAGCCCTCCCGAGAGAGCGGCAGATGGAGAGGCGGAGGATGATAATGACATGCCTCCCTCCGAAGACGAGGCAAGCCTCGACGATGATGAATTTTTCGTGCCTGAGGATCCCGTCGAGCAAGAGCGCTTCAAGCACCGACTTATAGCCACGGCAAATAGCCTTAAGAAAAAGCAGCAACAGCTTCAAGCTGATCAAGATTTGATAGCTGACAGATGGACTGAAGTCCTTGCGGCCGAGGAATATAAACTCAAATGCCCCTCCAAGAGTTACCCACAGTGCAGGTTGCTACCCCGACTGGAGGAGGAAGCACTAAAACCTACATCTCCAGCGTATGACGCGGCTGATCGGGCACCTCGTGGCTGCGATAGAGAGGCATTTCAGCCAAAAGCTCAGCCCGCACCCCGACTCCACTCAAATAAAAATGTCATGGCACAGGGAAATACGCTAGACCTGTGAGACGTATTGGAGGACAAAGCAAAACACGCAAGATCGATCTACGGATCACGAGGGCGCGCCACTACGCGAGACGATAACCGTCAGGCCGGATACAGTAAAAGTAAATCCGGCCGGGCCGAACACAGCGAACAAGACTCATTTGAGCTGCGTCACGATATAGCCCAGTACAGAGGCACCGCACACCCCCTATGCTTCACAGATGAAGTAATGGATCACCAAATCCCAGAGGGTTTCATACCCGTAAATATAGAATCATACGACGGCACAACAGATCCTGCGGTATGGATCGAGGACTTCCTCCTGCACATCCACATGGCCCGTGGTGACGATCTACACGCCATCAAATACCTCCCACTCAAACTCAAAGGACCAGCTCGACATTGGCTCAACAGCCTGCCGGCAGAATCCATTGGCTGTTGGGAGGATCTGGAAGCCGCATTCCTTGACAACTTCCAGGGCACTTATGTGCAACCACCAGATGCCGATGACTTGAGCCACATAATTCAGAAGCCAGAGGAATCGGCCAGGCAATTCTGGACACGGTTCCTTACAAAGAAAAATCAAATCGTCGAATGTCCGGATGCAGAGGCCCAAGCAGCTTTTAAGCACAACATCTGCCACGAGTGGCTCGCCAGCACCTTGGCCAGGAAAAGCCGAAATCTATGGTAGCCCTCATGACACTCATGACCCGCTTTTGCGCGGGAGAGGACAGCTGGCTGGCTGGAAGCAATAACATATCAAAAAACCATGGTACTTCGGATACCAAGGATAGCAATGGCAGGTCACGTCGCAACAAACACAAGCGCCACATCAACAACGACAATACCGAGGATACGGCAGTCAATGCCGGATTCAGAGGCTCTAAACCCGGTCCATCCAAAAGAAGCACTCCGGGCCCGTCTAGTTTGGACCATATACTCGATCGCTCGTGCCAAATACACGGCACCCCCGACAAGCCAGCCAACCACACCAATAGGGAATGTTGGGTGTTCAAGCAGGCCGGCAAGTTAAATGCTGAAAACAAAGATAAGGGGCTACACATTGATGACGAGGAGGAGCCCCGGCCGCCGAACACTGGAGGATAGAAGAGGTTCCCCCCACAAGTGCGGACGGTGAACATGATATACGCAACCCACATCCCAAGAGGGAGCGGAAGCGCACGCTAAGGGACATATATACGTTGGACCAGTCGCCCCAAAGTTCAACCCATGGTCCTCCTGCCCGATCACCTTTGATCGCAGGGACCACCCCACTAGTATCCATCATGGTGGATTCGCCGCACTAGTCCTAGACCCAATCATCGACGGATTTCACCTCACTCGAGTCCTTATGGACGGCGGCAGCAGCCTGAACCTGCTTTATCAGGACACAATGCACAAAATGGGTATAGACCCCTCAAGGATCAAACCCACAAAAACGACCTTCAAAGGCGTCATACCAGGTGTAAAGGTCCATTGCACAGGCTCAGTCACACTGGAAGTGGTCCTCGGATCCCCGGATAACTTCCGAAGCGAGGAGTTAATCTTTGACATAGTCCCCTTCCGCAGTGGCTATCATGCACTGCTCGCGCGAACCGCATTTGCGAGATTCAATGCGGTACCGCATTATGCATACCTCAAGCTCAAGATGCCAGGACCTCGGGGGGTCATCACAGTCAATGGAAACACAGAGCACTCTCTCCGCATGGAGGAGCACACTACGGCCCTCGCAGCAGAAGCACAAAGCAGTCTCTTAAGGCAATCCACCAGTTCGGCGATTAAACACCCGAACACCTTCAAGCGCGCCTGGAGTAATCGGCAACAAGACTGCCTAGCACGTTCCGATCTCGCATAGCAATGCGGCCCCCACCCCAGTCCCAGCCAAACGGCGAAATCCGTGCCACGCGTACATAATTATGCATTGAAAATACCATGGGCATAGGCGGGGAGGGGGGCTCGACTACGGCACGCCCCAAGACGCGGCTCAACCGCACTAGGGGCTTCCCGCTTTGTTATTTTTCTCTCTTTCAGGACTTTACTCTCTGGAAACACCGTCTGGCAGTACGATTGCCGGACACACGATGCAACAACCAAGGAGGCAGAAAGCTACGTCGCACCATGGAAATCCCAGGTGGTCTCTGATAACGAGTGACATACTTGCTTTAAATACCATTCCTCAGCTTGCCCTTGGAGGGGACATGTCAAATAGTCCTAGTTTTTGCTTATCGCACTAGTTGTATCATTCTGCTTCGACACACCTTTTTGAATAAACAATGCATAGCACTAGATATTACCACATTCTCTATTCTTTTTTATATATATGTTCATTCATGACATTCAACACCCGTACACTCTGGTATGGCCAATACGCCAGGGGCTTAAGCGTACCCCATAATACGGCGTGAGAAGTCCGAACACTTTCGACAGTGCGGCACCCCGAACTTATAGCATTATATGCATCAGCTTCGAATCATGTCTTGGGTCAATAGTTCGGTTTGCCCGGCTCCCATGTTTTGGTACCTTACGTTCCGCTATATCGGCTAAGGTAGCACTGGGAGAACTACTACGATTGTGCCCCGGTTCATCTGGGCAAGCACCTCAGTAGAGAAAGCTAAACCTGACTGTCAAGATAAGGCGAGAGCTGGTCGCTGTTCGAGAGGTCTCGAGTCCCTAAAGACTTATGCCGCTTGGAGCGAGGAGTCGGCTTTGTCTGGCTTAAGGCGTGTATAGCGCCCCAAATTAGACCTTCCAAATACTAGGGGCTTCACCAAAATTTAAAATTGTAGACTTCTATGGCTAAGTGAGAGTGATAAAGCATTATAGTCCGATTGCCTTGTTCGTTGTGCTGAGTACCTCCCTCGAAGGACCCACCAATGGGAAAAAGAGGGCTCAGATTTATCCCGAACACCCCTGCACTCGTGGCATGGGGGCAGAAGCCGACGACTGACCATCTCTCAGATTTAATAAACAGTCGCACAGAAGTTAATATTTTAAATTCAAACCAGCGTTGCATGGCGCATATGAACAAGTTTTCATAATACAGGATCACATGAGCAAGTTCATTCAAAAATTACATCCTTCGCACACTCGTCCGCCACAAGACGGGCACCCTTCAGGACACCCTCATAATACATTTCAGGGTGGCGATGCTCCTTACCCTGCGGCGGCCCCTCCTTCACCAGCTTCTCGGCGTCCATCTTGGCCCAGTGCACCTTCGCACGGGCAAACTCCCGGCGTGCACCTTCAATGCAGACAGACCGCTTTATGACTTCCATTCATGGGCAGGCATCCACAAGCCGCCACGCCAGGCCAAAGTAGCTGTTGGGAAGGGAGTCACCAGGCCACATCCAAACTATAAGGCCCCTCATGGCCTGTTCGGCCACCTTGTGCAGCTCGACCAGTTGCTTCAGCTGGTCGCTCACAGGCATCGGGTGTTCAGTCCCAATATACTGAGACCAGAACAACTTCTCCGTCGAGCTTCCCTCCTCGGCCTGGTAATACTTCGTGGCATCCGACACGCTGCGAGGCAAATCTGCGAATGCTCCTGGAGAGCTCCGGACTCAGGTAAGTAACAAGTAATTTACTTTCACATGCTTTCTTTGCATATTGAATGCCTAACCCGCTGCTATCTTCCTCATCGCCTCAATTTCCTGGAGGGCCTTTTGGGCTTCATCCTTGGCATGTTTGGTGCTCTCGAGGGCCGCGGTAAGCTCGGACTCTCCCGTCTTTGACTCAAGCTCCAAAGTCTTGTGCTTCTTCACGAGAGCCCGGAGCTCTTGCTGCACCTCGCCCACTTGTGCCTCTTGTTTCTCCCGCTCGGTGCGCTCCTCGGCCGCTTTGTTTTTGGCCTCGGACAGCGCTCGCTTCAGGGTCGCCACTTCGGTCATGGCCCCTGGCACATCCATGATGATCCTATCATTTTGCAACCACATCTTATATATATATAGACAAGGTATTACTTACCTTTGTTCTCCTCGAGCTGCCTCTTGGCAAGGCCGAGTTCTTTCTCGGACCGCTCGAGGTTCTGCTTTAGTGCGGCGACCTCCGCAGTAAGTGCGGCAGATATCAACAGCGAAGCCTGCATGCGCATATAGACATACTTGTATTAGACTCCTGCAGATATTATTTGATCCTCTATTTGGCTTTTCTTTGTGAACACCAAACAGAGCATCAGGGGCTACTGTCTATGCGGTAATATTTACCTATATTATAAATACTTACCTCAAAGCCTGTTCGAAGACTGGCACAGGCTTCAGTCAGTCCGCTCTTGGCGGACTGAACCTTCTTGATCACCACACTCATAATAGTGCGGTGCTCTTCGTTGATGGAAGCGCCGCGAAGCGCTCCCAGCAGGTTGTCTGGTGCCTCTGGATGGACAGTGGTCACTGGCACAGGCGGCTTGCCCCCCTTGGAAGGGGGCTGCCTGGCGGAGTCCGGAACCACTGGAGGTTCCGGCGCGGTGTTCGGCTGAGGGCCGAACTTGGAGCCCTTGGGAGTCTTGCTCCCTTTGCGCCTGGAGCCCGGAAGGTCGCCTTGAGGCTCCTCCGGGACTATCTCCCCCCGGCTCGGTGCCCCTTGAGATGATACCTCGACATTGTCCGTAGGGCAAGGAGAGGAGGCGGTTGGAAGTGTATCACTGTTCATATCCGACGAGTCCAAGGAACCGTCCGACAAGGATACGTCGATATGGGCTCGGGACGGACTGCATAATCATATTCGATGTTAGGAGAAGCAGTGCAACAAAAGTATGCTATGAGTTACTCTGGTATCCGAATACGTACGACTTTGCCAGGGGCTTGGCCCTGAGTAGCCACTCGTCTTCGCCGTCGACGGCGGTGGTGGAACAGTCCAGAAGGAGAGTCCTTCCCTTCTTGGACCCTTCGGCCTCCCTGGTTGGGGCGGCCTTCCTTTTCTTGTCTCCCCCAGCTGGAGGGGGAGAATCTTCATCTTCCTCCTCGTTTTCATGGGAAGAGTGCCTCTCGGAGTTATTGGACGATGTGTTCGATACCACCTGGTGCCGGGAACTCTTTCGGGTTACCGTGGCCTTCTTCTTGGTCTTCTCTTGCACCTCATAAGGAGCCGGAGTTCGCATCTCCGTGAGGAGAGCGTCTACAGGGTCTTCGGGCAGAGGGGCCGGACAGTTAATCTGCTCCGATGTCTCCACCCAGTCCTGTCAAAGGTATGGGAGCTCATACCCCGCACATGGTTAAGCTATGGGAAATAAATACCCTACCAGATGTACAGAACTTACCAGATTCGCAGGGCGCTTCGCGCTTAGCCCGCGGTCCTCGGTAAGAGAAGGGGGGACCTCGGCGCCCTTGAACAGCACCTTCCAGATGTATTTATGCATCGTGTCGAAGAGCTCGCGTAGAGTCTGGTGCTGGGCCGGGTCGAACTCCCATAAGTTGAAAGCCCGTTGTTGACACGGGAGGATCCGGCGGAAGAGCATGACCTGGACTATGTTGACAAGCTTAGGTTTCTTGCTTATCATGTTCCGGATAGACTTCTGGAGTCCGTCCAGCTCCACCGATGAGCCCCAGGACAGGCCCTTCTCCTTCTAGGAAGTGAGCCGCGTGGGGATTCCGGATCGAAACTCGGGGGCCGCCACCCAGTTGGTGTCGCACAACTCGGTGATGTAGAATCACCCCGATTGCCACCCCTTTATGGTCTCCATGAACGAGCCCTCGAGCCATGTAACGTTGGGCATTTTGCCCACCATGGCTCCGCCGCATTCCGCTTGTTGGCCGCCTACTACCTTCGGCTTGATATTGAAGGTCTTCAGCCACATGCCGAAGTGGGGCCGGATGAGGAGGAAAGCCTCGCACACGAAGATGAACGCCGAGAATTTGAGGATGAAATTCGGGGCCAGATCATGAAAGTCCAGCCCGTAATAGAACATAAGGCCGCAGACGAATGGATGGAGGGGAAACCCCAGTCCGCGGACGAAGTGGGGGAGGAAAACCACCCTTTCGTAAGGTTCCGGGGTAGGGACGATCTGCCCTACGGCTGGCAGCCGGTGCGCGATATCTGTGGCTAAGTATCCGGCCCCATGTAGTTTTTTTATGTGTCCCTCCATGACGGAGGAGACCATCCACTTTCCTCCCGCTCCGGACATGTTTGGAGAGAGTTGAGGAGAAGTATGTGGACTTGGGTGCTGGAGCTCGAGTACGCGAGAAGGGATGAGCAAGGAGGAAGAAGGCGTGGGTAGAAAAAGGTGAAACCTTATCCCTTTACAAGGGCGGACGAAACTATGCGCCCCCACCAGCCTGGTAAAACTCGCTTATCCCCCAAGCGCCGTAATTGATGGCGCAGTTGGGTTACCCACGTCCGTATTGATGGGAATCCCATAATAAGGGTACACGATCTCTGCTTCGACAAGACGTGCCAAGGAAACCGCCTCGCGAAACACGCTGAGATAGGTTATGAAAAATGAATTGAATAAAGACCTGGCTGTGGTGTGATGCCACGCTACGGGGTCCGTCAGCAGATTAGATTTGTGGAAATATTATTCTCTACGATGGTATGTGGAACTTGTTATGCAGAGCCGGACATGATCCTCGTGTTCAAAATCTTCTATGAAGTATTCAGAGGAGGAACCCGCCTTGCAATGCCGAAGACAATCTACGCGCCGGACTCATCGTCATTGAAGCCTAGTTCAGGGGCTACCGAGGGAGTCCTAGATTAGGGGGTATCCAGACAGCCAGATTATATCCTTTGGCCGAACTGTTGGACTATGAAGATACAAGATTGAAGACTTCGTCCCGTGTCCGGATGGGACTCTCCTTAACGTGGAAGGCAAGCTTGGCAATACGAATATGTAGATCTCCTTCTTTGTAACCGACTCTGTGTAACCCTAGCCCCCTCCGGTGTCTATATAAACCGGAGGGTTTTAGTCCGTAGGACAACATACAATCATACCATAGGCTAGTCTCTAGGGTTTAGCCTGTCTGATCTCATGGTAGATCAACTCTTGTACTACTCATATCATCGAGAACAATCAAGAAGGACGTAGGGTTTTACCTCCATCAAGAGGGCCTGAACCTGGGTAAACATCGTGTCCCCTGCCTCCTGTTACCATCCGCCTAGACGCACAGTTCGGGACCCCCTACCCGAGATCCGTCGGTTTTGAAACCGATAGTATGCCTATATTATGATTGAATGGAGTTGGGACATAGTGACCGATGTCATTGAATATATGCTGCATAGGCCAATTCATAGGTGCAGAATTGGCTAGTGGAATTATACTTTGTTTGGATATGATTTGGCTTATGCATCTCTGAGATTTATAAGAGGCCAAATCATGGCTGATTTTATTACTAAACATCGGATTGATGACATGCATAATGTTGATATTAGCCTTGTCTTTCTAGTACTATGGAGATTATGTTTTGATGGTTCAATTCGTAGCAATGGCCAAAGTGTTGTTGTTTATATATTTCTTTATGGTGCTGTTTTTTAAGCCTCGTGCCTCTTAGAATATTTTTTTGCATGATTAATGAAAGCCGAATATGCATTGTTATCCATATTGAGTCTTTTACTTGGTATAGGTCCTATACATACTGAGGCTTTCAGTGATTCGTTATGAGTAGTGCAACAAATATCCAGGGTTTATCAATGTTTTGACGAATCACTCATAGTTTATCTTGGGGTATGTCTAGATGCAAAATTTACCTTGGTTTGCTTTAAAATTCTTCATATATTTAGACATGAAAGTTCAAAAGAATTGTCACAACAAACATCCGGCTACTATGTTAATCATGTTGTATTGCATTTCTCTCAATAGCCGATGCTTATTCTCGTCAACATAGGTAAGGCCGAACCGAAGTCCACAGCTTCAGCCACTAATGAAATTTTTATGCAGGCGAAAGTAAGGATTGGAGAAAGTATTGTTGATTATCTACAAAATCCTAGCAAAAGGTTGAACAATATGGTTCGGAGGATGACCTTGAGATACATATCTATGGTAGTTTATCACCGGATTGTTAATGAAGCTGAGAGGGTTTCAGCCAAGTTTGTATCAGAAAGTTCACACAAGACATGGCCGATATATACTTATCGTCCCAAGGAAATATAAATGGCCGATGGAGTGCTGACATCGTTGAGGGAGTCATGGATTAGGGGGTGTTCGGGTAGCCGGACTATACCTTCAGCCGGACTCCTGGACTATGAAGATACAAGATTGAAGACTTCGTCCCGTGTCCGAATGGGACTTTCCTTGGCGTGGAAGGCAACCTTGGCGATGCGGATATTCAAGATCTCCTACCGTTGTAACCGACTCTGTGTAACCCTAACCCTATCCGGTGTCTATATAAACCGGAGGGTTGTAATCCGTAGGCGATCAACACCATATACAACAATCATACCATAGGCTAGCTTCTAGGGTTTAGCCTCCTTGATCTCGTGGTAGATCTACTCTTGTACTACCCATATCATCAATATTAATCAAGCAGGACGTAGGTTTTTACCTCCATCAAGAGGGCCCGAACCTGGGTAAAACATCGTGTTCCCTGCCTCCTGTTACCATCCGGCCTAGGCGCACAGTTCGGGACCCCCTACCCGAGATCCACCGGTTTTGACACCGACATTGGTGCTTTCATTGAGAGTTCCTCTATGTAGTCACCTTTAGGCCTGATGGCTCCTTTGATCATCAACAACGATACGGTCCACGGTGAGACTTTGCTCCCCGGACAGATCTTCATCTTCGGCGGCTTCGCTTTGCGGGCCAATTCGCTCGGCCACCTAGAGCAGATCGAAAGCTACGCCCCTGGCCATCAAGTCAGGTTTGGAAGCTTAAACTACACGGCTGACATCCGCGGAGACTTGATCTTCGACGGACTCGAGCCACGGCCAAGCGCGCCGCACTACCTGAGAGGCATGATCTAGCTCTGCCCCCAGACAGTGTCCTGGAGACCACACACGCATCGGTTCCAACCCCTAACTCCGACCCTATTGCGCCAATCGTGGATGAGCGGTTGGACGTCACCTCGGGTGCTGCGATCCCAAAAGCGATCGAGCCGAACGCTAGCCCCGCACTCTGCACGACCCGTGACTCCGAGGATCCGGACTCCTCCCCGGACTCTGAACCCCCCGCGCCCCTGCCAATCGAATCCGACTGGGCGCCGATAATGGAGTTCACCGCCACAGACATCTTTCAGCGTTCGCCTTTTGGCGACATCCTGAATTCTCTTAAGTCTCTCTCTTTATTAGGAGAGCCCTGGACGGACTACGGTCAGCGAGGGTGGGATACGGGCGATGAGGAAATACAAAGCCCACCCACCACCCACTTTGTAGCCACTGTCAATGATCTAACCGACATGCTTGACTTCAGCTCCGAAGACATCAAGGGCATGGACGACGATGTAGGAGATGAACAGGAACCAGCACCTGTACTGCACTGGAAGGCCACCTCGTCATATGACATATATATGGTGGATACTCCAAAAGATGGAGATGGCGACGGAACAGTGGGGGATGACGCCCCCAAGAAACAGCCAAAGCGCCGGCGTCAGCGGCGCCGCTCTAAATCCCGCCAAAACAAAAACGGTGACTCCGGCACGGGAGATAATACTTCCCCGGATAGCGCCGAAGAACACCCACCTCAGCAAGATTCAGCACAGGAAGATGGAGAAGCCAGCCCTCATGAGAGAGCGGTAGACCGAGAGGTCGAGGATGATAACTATACGCCTCCCTCTGAAGACGAGGCAAGCCTCGATGATGACGAATTCGTCATACCATCAGACCCCGCCGAACAAGAGCGTTTTAAACACAGGCTTTTAGCCACGGCAAGCAGCCTCAAGAAAAAGCAGCAACAACTTAGAGCTGCCCAAGATTTGCTAGCTGACAGATGGACTGAAGTCCTTGCGGCCGAAGAGTATGAACTCGAACGCCCCTCCAAGAGTTACCCGAAGCGCAGGCCGCTACCCCGATCAGAGGAGGAAGCACCTACATCACCAGCGCATGACATGGCAGACCGGCCACCTCGCGGCCGCGACAGAGAGGCCTCTCAGCCCTCCACCCAAGCCATGCCCCGATGCCGCTCAACTAAGGCACGGGAAAATGCGCCCGACCTGCGAGACATACTGGAGGATAAGGCAAGACAAACAAGATCGATCTACGGATCGTGCAGGCGCCCTACAGCATGTGACAATGATCTTCACTCCGGATACAACAAATCCGGCCGGGCCGAACACAATAGACATAGCTCTTCCGAGCTGCGTCGTGATATAGCCCAGTACAGAGGCGCCGCACACCCGCTATGCTTCACGAATGAAGTAATGGATCATAAAATCCCAGAGGGTTTCAAACCCGTAAACATCGAATCATATGATGGCACAACAGATCTGGCGGTATGGATCGAGGATTATCTCCTTCACATCCACATGGCACGCGGCGATGATCTACACGCCATCAAATACCTCCCGCTCAAACTTAAAGGACCAGCCCGGCATTGGCTTAACAGCATGCCAGCAGACTCAACCGGTTCTTGGGAGGACCTGGAAGCCGCATTCCTCGACAACTTCTAGGGCACTTACGTGCGACCGCCGGATGCCGACGACTTAAGCCACGTAATTCAGCAGCCAGAGGAATCGGCCAGACAATTCTGGACATGGTTCCTAACAAAGAAAAACTAGATAGTCGACTGTCCGGACGCAGAGGCCCTTGCAGCCTTCAAGCATAACATCCACGACGAGTGGCTTGCCCGGCACCTGGGACAGGAAAAGCCAAAATCCATGGCAGCCCTCAGGACACTCATGACCCGCTTTTGCGCGGGAGAAGACAGCTGGCTAGCTCGTAGTAAAAACTTATCAAAGAACACTGGTAAGTCGGATACCAAGGACAAAAGTGGCAGGACACGTCGGAATAAGAAAAAACGCCGCGTTAACAGCGACAGCAATGAAGACACGGCAGTCAATGCCGGATTCAAAGGCTATAGATCCGTCAGCGGAAAAAGCCATTCAAAAAGAATACTCAGGGCCCGTCCAGTTTGGACCGAATACTCGATCGCTTGTGGCAGATACATGGCACCCTCGAAAGGCCAGCCAATCACACTAACAGGGATTGTTGGGTGCTCAAGTAGGCAGGCAAGTTAAGGGCCGAAAACAGAGACAAGGGGCTGCACAGTGACGACGAGGAGCCCAAGCCGCCGAAAAACAATGGATAGAAGGGCTTTCCCCCACAAGTGCGGACGGTGAACATGATATACGCAACCCACATTCCCAAGCGGGAGCGGAAGCGTGCGCTACGGGACGTATACGCGACGGAGCCAGTCGCCCCAAAGTTCAACCCATGGTCCTCCTACCCGATCACTTTTGATCGAAGGGACCATCCCACTAGCATCCGTCATGGTGGCTTCGCCGCATTGGTTCTCGACCCAATCATCGACGGATTTCATCTCACAAGAGTCCTCATGGACGGCGGCAGTAGCCTGAACCTCAAGGATTAAGCCCACAAGAACGACCTTTAAAGGCGTTATACCAGGTGTAGAAGCCAACTGTACAGGCTCAGTAACACTTGACGTGGTCTTCGGATCCCCGGACAATTTCCAAAGCGAAGAGTTAATCTTTGATATAGTCCCGTTTCGGAGTGGCTATCACGCCCTGCTCGGACAAACCGCATTCGCAAAGTTCAATGCGGTGCCGCACTACGCATATCTCAAGCTCAAGATGCCTGGCCCTCGAGGAGTAATTACGGTCAACGGAAACACCGAATGCTCCCTCCGTACGGAGGAGCATATGATGGCTCTCGCAGTGGAGGTACAAAGTAGCCTTCTCAGGCAATTCTCCAGTCCGGCCATTAAAAATCCAGACACTGCCAAGCGCGCCCGGAGTAACCCACAACAGGACCGCCTGGCACACTCTGAGCAAGCGTAGCAATGCGGCCCCAACCCCAGCTTTCGCGACATAGAGAAACCAGTACCTCGCGTACATAACTACGCCCTTGAAATACCATGGGCACAGGGGAAGGGGCACAATAATGGCACGCCCAAAATACGGCTTAAAACGTACTAGGGGCTGCCGGATTCTTTTTTTAATTTTTTCTTACTTTCAGGACTCCATACTTGTTCGGCAATTCGGACGACCTGTTCGGCAATTCGACTGCCGCACAAACGATGCAGGATCCAGGGAGGCAGACAAGCCATGCCGCATTATGGAACTCCCAGGTGGTCTCTGTTACGAGCGGTATACCTGTTTTAAATACAATTCCGCGGCCTGTGCCTGGTCAGGACATACTGAATAGTCCAATATCTTTTGCTTACCGCACTATTTGTATCGTTCGGCTTTGATAAATAGCCTCTCTATAGACAATGCTTAGCTTCTAGCCTATTTTTTGCATTATCTTCTTTTCACATTTATGTTTATTAAATGACATGATTGCACCCGTACACCATGGTACGGCAAACACGCCAGGGGCTTCAGTACCCCTCATAATGGTGTGAGAAGTCCGTACACTTTCACAAGTGCGGCACCCTGAACTTATAGCACTATATGCATCGGCTCCGAATCATGATTTGGGTCAATAGTTGGGTTTGCCCGGCTCCTATGTTTTGCTTCCTTACGTTCCGCTCTATCGGCTAAGGTAGCACTAGGAGAACCACTGCGATTGTGCCCCGGTTCAGCTGGGTTAAGCACCTCAGTGCAGAAAGCTAAAACTGACTGTCATGATGAGGCGAGAGACCAGTCGCTGTTCGAGAGGTTTTTCGAGTCCCTAAAGACTTATGCTGCTTTGAGCGAGGAGCTGGCTTTGTCCGGCCAAGGCGTCGATAGCGCCCCGAACTCGGTCTTCCAAACTAGGGGCTTCGCCGAAATTTAAAATTATAGAGTTCTATGGCTAAGTGAGAGTGTTCAAGCATTATATTCCGATTGCCTGGTTCGTTGTGCTGAGCGCCTCCCTCGAAGGACCCAACTATGGGAAAAAGAGCGCTCCGTTTTATCCCGAACACCCCAGCACTAGTGGCATGAGGGCAGAAGCCGACGACTGGCCATCTCTCAATTTTTTGATAAACGACCGCATAGAAAGTAATATTTTAAATTCAATAAGCATTGCTTAGCGCATATGAACAATTTTTCAGCGCACAGGATAAACACGAGCGAGTTCATTCAAAAATCACATCCTTGGTACATTCATCCGCCACAAGGCAGGCACCTGCAAGAACATCCTTTTAGTAGTTCTCGGGCTTGCGATGCTCCTTCCCCGGCGGCGGCCCGTCCTTCACAAGCTTCTCACCGTCCAACTTACAACAGTGCACCTTTGCACGGGCAAGGGCCCGACGGGCACCTTCGATGCAGACGGAGCGCTTGATGACCTCGAGCCTCGGACAGGCCTCCACCAGCCGCTGCACCATCCCGAAATAGCTCCCAGGCAGGGCCTCTCCGTGCCACAGCCGAACTATGAAGCCCTTCATGGCCTGTTCGGCCGCCTTGTGGAGCTCGACCAGCTGTTTTAGCTGGTCGCTCAAAGGCAGAGGGTGTCCGGCCTCAGAATACTGAGACCAGAACACCTTCTCCGTCGAGCTGCCCTCTTCAGCTCGGTAGAATGCGGCGGCATTGGATACACTGCGGGGAAGATCTGCGAATGCCGCTCGAGAGCTCCGGATTCGGGTAAGTAACAAGTAGTTTACTTTCATATTTCTGCTTTGCATGAAGAATGCCTTACCTGTTGCAATCTTCCTCATCTCCTCCAACTCTTGGAGGGCCTTTTGGGCTTCGGCCTTGGCAGACTTGGCAGTCTCAAGGGCCGTCGCGAGCTCGGATGCTTGCGCCTTTGACTCAAGCTCCAAACTCTCATGTTTTTTCATGAGAGCCTGAAGCTCTTGCTGCACCTAGCCGACCTGAGCCCCAAGTCTATCTCGCTCGGTGCGCTCCGCGGCCGTTTTCTTTTCGGCCTCAGACAACGCCTGCTTAAGGGTCGCCACCTCAGTCGTGGCCCCTACAATAAGCAGTACAATCCTGTTATTTTTTTCTTGCAATCAGGCCTTTTTATAGGCACTTTTTTTGTAAGGTATTTCTTTCCTTCTTTCTCTTCGAGCTGCCGCTTGGCAAGGCCGAGCTCTTGCTCGGTCCGCTCGAGGTCCTGCTTCAGGACACCCACCTCCGCAGTCAGTGCGGTGGTGGATAGCAGCAAAGCCTGCATACGCAAATTGACTCTTTTTGTTAGACTCCTGCGAAATTTAATAGATCCTCTATTTGCCTTTTCTTTCCGAACGCCAAACAGAGCATCAGGGGCTACTGTCTATGCGGTAATATTTTTACATATTTTTACTTACCTCGAAGCCTGTTAGAAGGCTAGCGCAAGCTTCAGTCAGTCCGCTCTTGGCGGACTGAACCTTCTGGATCACCGTACTCATAATAGTACGGTGCCCCTCGTCGATGGAGGCGCCGTCAAGCACCTCCAGCAGATTGTCCGGCACCTCCGGTTGGACGGGGGCCGCCGGCTCAGAAGGCTTGCTCCTCTTGGAAGGAGTTCGCCTACCGCGGTCCGGAACTGTGGAAGATTCCGGCGTGGTGTCCGGCACAAAGACGGACTTGGAGCCCTGGGGGGCCTTATCCCCTTCACTCCTGGAGTCCGGGAGGTTGCCTTGCGGCTCCTCCGGGACCACCTCCTCCTGCCCCGGAGCTTGTCGCGACACCACTTCGGCGTCGCCTGCAGTGCGGGGGGGGGGGGACAGCGGGCGGAACTGACTTCACGTCTGATGAGTCCAGGGAGCCGCCCGACGATTCGTTGAATTCGGCCTGGGGCGGGCTGCATAATTACGTTCGACATTAGGGAAAGCTATGCAACAAAGGAACATCATGAGTTACTCTGATGTCCGAACTTACGATTTCGCCGGACGCTTGGCCTTGTTTGGCCACTCCTCTTCGCCCTCTTCGGCGTTGGGAGAGTAGTCCGGTGGAGGGGTCTTCCTTTTCCTAGACCCCTCAGCCTCCCCCGTTGGGGCGGCCTTCCTCTTCTCTCCTCCCTCCGTTGGGGGGGGGGAGGGTTTTCTTCTTCCTCCCCCTCGTTTTCACGGGAAGAGGGCGTCTCGGACACGTCGGATGATGAGTACGACACCACCACGTTACGGGCACTCCTTCGAGTCCCCGTGGTCTTCTTCTTCTTGGCCTTCTTCTCTGGGACCACATAAGGCACCGGAACCAGCAGCTTCACTAGTAGAGCTGGCGCTGGCTCTTCGGGCAGCGGAGCCGGACAGTTAATCGGTCCGGATATCGCCCGCCAAGCCTATCAAAGGTAAGGGAGTTTAGATCCCGCATAGAGTCAAACTATGAAGAAAGCTTAACATCCTGTAAAAGGTGAAGATAGCTTACCTCGCTAGCGTGACGCTGCGAGCTGTATCCGCGGTCCTCGGAAGAGGATGCGGGAGCCTCGGCGCCCTTGAATAGCACCTTCCAGGCATCTTCGTATGTCGTGTCGAAGAGCCTGCTAAGGGTTTGGTGCTGCGCCGGGTCGAACTCCCATAGATTAAAATCCCGTTGTTGGCACGGGAGGATCCGGCGGACGAGCATAACCTGGATTACATTAACAAGCCGGATTGGCTTGTTCACCAGGGACTAGATGCATGTTTGCAATCCAGTCACCTCTTTTTCGTCACCCCATGACAGGCCCTTCTCTTTCCAGGACATAAGCCACGTGGGGGGTCCGGATCGGAACTCGGGGGTTGCGGTCCATTTCGGATCGCGTGGCTCGGTGATGTAAAACCACCCGGATTGCCACCCCTTTAGGGTCTCCACAAAAGAGCCCTTGAACCATAGGACGTTGGCCATCTTGCCTGCCATGGCGCCTCCGCACTCCACCTGGCTGCCGCGCACCACCTTGGGCTTGACGTTGAAGGTCTTGAGCCAGAGGCCGAAATGAGGGCGGACGTGGAGGAAAGCCTCGCACACGACGATAAACGCCGAGATGTTGAGGATGAAGTTCGGGGCCAGATCATGGAAATCCAGGCCGTAGTAGAACATGAGCCCCCGGACAAATGGGTGGAGTGGAAAACCCAGTCCGCGGAGGAAGTGGGGGAGAAATAGTACCCTCTCATGGGGCCCTGGGGTGGGGAGAAGCTGCCCCTTTTTGGGAAGCCGGTGCGCGATGTCCTTGGACAGGTATCCGGCCTTCCTTAGCTTCTTGACTTGGCCCTCCGTAGCGGAGGAGACCATCCACTTGCATCCCGCTCCGGACATTGCTGGAGAAGGTTGAGGTGGGAAGTGCGGGCTTGGGCGCTGGAGCTCGAGTGCGCAGGAGATGGATAGGCAAAGGAGGAAGAAGGCGTAGGTAAAAAGGTGGATCCTTATCCCCTTATATGGGCGGATGCGGTTGTGCGTCCCCACCAGCCTAGTAAAACTCGCTTGCATCCCAAGGGCCGTGATAAATGGCGCGGTTGGGTTACCCACGTCTGTATTGATGAGAATCCCGTAAAGGGGGTACACGATCTCTGCTTTGACAAGACGTGCCAAGGAAACCGCCTCGCAAAACATGCTGAGGTGGAGAAGTAAAAACGATTCGAGTAAAGGACTTGGCCGTAGTGTGATGACACACTGCGGAATACGTCAGCATTTTGATTTGTGTTAATATTATTCTCTCTATGGAGATATGTGGAAGCTTATTTTGCAGAGCCGGACATTACTCTTGGTGTTTACAATCTTCTATGAAGGACTTGGAGGAGGAACCTGCCTTGCAATGCCGAAGACAATTTGCGCGCCGGACTCATCGTCATTGAAGCCTGGTTCAGGGGCTACTGAGGGAGTCCGGGATTAGGGGGTGTTCGGGTAGCCGGACTATACCTTCAGCCGGACTCCTGGACTATGAAGATACAAGATTGAAGACTTTGTCCCATGTCCGGATGGGACTTTCCTTGGCGTGGAAGGCAAGCTTGGCGATGCGGATATTCAAGATCTCCTACCATTGTAACCGACTCTGTGTAACCCTAACCCTATCCGGTGTCTATATAAACCGGAGGGTTGTAGTCCGTAGGCGATCAACTCCATATACAACAATTATACCATAGGCTAGCTTCTAGGGTTTAGCCTCCATGATCTCGTGGTACATCTACTCTTGTACTACCCATATCATCAATATTAATCAAGCAGGACGTAGGGTTTTACCTCCATCAAGAGGGCCCGAACCTGGGTAAAACATCGTGTTCCCTGCCTCCTGTTACCATCCGGCCTAGGCGCACAGTTCGGGACCCCCTACCCGAGATCCGCCGGTTTTGACACCGAAAATCGTCCTTAGAAAAAACTTGGTACAAGTTATTTTTCGGCACGCTAGCTTTGCCGAAAAACAGGGGGCATGTGTTGACGCTCAAAAGTGGCACGTTTATTAAGAATGACTTGAAGCTATGTCAAGAGTAATTCAAACTTACTATTTAAATTCACTATGAGATGGCTCTCTTCGAGAAGATCAAGATGAATATGAAGATGGTCTAAAACGGAGTTCGGATGCAAAAGTTATGACAACTTCAGAGATGCTCATGTTGACACGAGATTAAAGAATGGCTTGAAACCTAATTAAGATGTCCTCATATGGAAAAATGATCAACACGAATTGTCTTCCTCTCGTCGAACGGTCGATTCTAACATAAATATCATCCCAATCCGAGTTTGTATGCAAAAGTTAAAGCTATCGGAGTGCAGCCTTGTCACGAGGCGAGATGTGGCGCGCCCCACCAGACATAGGTCTGATGGGTAGAGCGAGCGAACAGGTGTTCTGCGTGACCGTTTTGGCCCAGAAGATGGCCTCAAATCAAAAAACGTTCAACATGAAAGTTGTTCGTCTCGTCGAAACGGTGAAGATTGCTTGTGGGCTCGTTTCCATTCGAGTCCGTTTACCACCACAAAAAGGACCCGCAAGGTGCAGCCAGTTTAAACCGAACAGTTTTGGAAAGTTCGGACAAAAACAATCCAAATTTGACTAGGGTTTTGGACGTGAATCCAAGCCTTTTCCTTGCATGGGAAGTCCATCCGCCTCTTATATATCTAAGGGGTGATGTCCGATTGATCAACACACAATCGATCAAATCATCTACCACTTTTTATTTTTTATCTTTTCTACTTAACCCTAGTTCTTCGTCTGTTCTTCTTGTTGCAGGGCGGCGAACCTCAAGGCCCTAGGGGCGATTAGGTCGACCTAGGGCAGCCCATAGCCGCCGCGCGCCCTGACGGGGTCCCTCCTGGGCGTGTGGGGTTTCGGGTCTTCAAAAGCACCCGTCGGATTGCCTACGTACCGCGCTTCCGGCCGGGTCTCCTTTGACGTGAGCTGCGGTGCATCACCCCCGGCGTCGAGGGTACACGGTGACATTTTCGTGTGCGAACACAATCAATAACTGCCCCTGCTGTATTCAAAAAGGGTCTTCCAAGAATAATAGACATACTATCATCCTCGGGAATATCAAGAATAACAAAGTCCGTTAAGATAATAACGTTTGGAACCACAACAGGAACATCCTCACAAATACCGACAGGTATAGCAGTTGATTTATCAGCCATTTGTAAAGATATTTCAGTATGTGTCAACTTATTCAAATCAAGTCTACGATATAAAGAGAGAGGCATAACACTAACACCAGCTCCAAGATCACATAAAATAGTTTTAACATAGTTTCTTTTAATGCAGCATTGTATAGTTGGTACTCCGGGATCTCCTAACTTCTTAGGTATTCCACCCTTAAAAGTATAATTAACAAGCATGGTGGAAATTTCAGCTTCCGGTATCTTTCTTTTATTAGTAACAATTTCTTTCATATACTTAGCATAAGGATTCATTTTGAGCATATCAGTCAAACGCACACGCAAGAAGATAGGTCTAATCATTTCAGCAAAGCGCTCAAAATCCTCATCACCCATGGTTCTCTTTCTTTACCATGCTTCCAAGCAACAAAGTCTCTCTTATCATAACGTTGATTCTTTTATTGTGGGTTATCAAGATCAACAACAGGTTCAATCTCTACTTCATTGTCATTACTAGGTTGAGCATCAACATGAACATCATTATTAACATTATCACTAGGTTCGTGCTCATTACCAGATTGTGTTTCAGCATCTGAAATAGAAATATCATTAGGATTCTCAGGTGTGTCAACAACAGTTTCACTAGAAGCATGCAAAGTCCTATCATTTTTCTTTTTCTTCCTTTTAGAAGGACTAGGTGCATCAATAATGTTTCTCTGAGAATCTTGCTCAATTCTTTTAGGATGGCCTTCAGGATACAGAGGTTCCTGAATCCTTTTACCAGTTATAGTAGCCACTCTAACAGCAAAATCATTATTCTTACTATTCAATTCATTGAGAAAATCATTCTGAGCTTTAAGTACTTGTTCTACTTGAGTGGTAACCATAGAAGCATGTTTACCAATAAGTTTAAGTTCACCTTTAACATTAGCCATATAATCACCCAAGTGTTCAAGCATATCAGCATTGCATTTTAATTCTCTACCAAAATAAGCTTTGAAGTTTTCTTGCTTAACCATAAAGTCATTAAACTCATCCAAGCATGGGCCAGCAAACTTAGTAAATGGGATTTCAGCTTTATCATATCTATAGAGAGAATTTACCTTTACTACCCGTGTCGGGTTATCAAGACCATGTGTTTCTTCAATAGGTGATGGATTAAAACCATGTATTTCTTCAACAGGCAGTAAATCAAGACCATGTATTTCTTCAATAGGAGGTAAATTATTAACATCTTCAGCTTTTATACCTTTTTCTTTCATAGATTTCTTTGCCTCTTGCATATCTTCAGGACTAAGAAATAGACTACCCCTTTTCTTCGGAGTCAACTTAGGATTTGGTTCAGGAATTGGATCAGGTAGTGTCCAATTATTTTCATTAGTCAACATATTATTTAATAGAATTTTAGCTTCATCTGGTGTTCTTTCCCTGAAAACACAACCAGCACAACTATCCAGGTGGTCTTTGGAAGCATCGGTTAGTCCATTATAAAAAGATATCAAGTATTTCGTTTTTCTTAAGAGGATGATAAGGCAAAGCATTAAGTAATTGGAGGAGCCTCCCCCAAGCTTGTGGGAGACTCTCTTCTTCAATTTGCACAAAATTATATATTTCCCTTAAAGTAGCTTGTTTCTTATGAGCGGGGAAATATTTAGCAGAGAAGTAATAAATCATATCCTGGGGACTACGCACACAACCAGGATCAAGAGAATTAAACCATATCTTAGCATCACCCTTTAATGAGAATGGAAATAATTTAAGGATGTAATGGTAGTGAGTTTTCTCATCATTAGTGAACAGGGTGGCTATATCATTCAATTTAGTAAGTTGTGCCACAACAACTTCAGATCATAGCCATAGAAAGGATCAGATTCAACTAAAGTAATTATATCAGGGTCGATAGAGAATTCGTAATCCTTATCAGTCACAAAGATAGGTGAAGTAGCATAAGAAGGATCATATTTCATTCTAGCATTCAGAGTTTTTTGTTTCAGCTTAGCTAATAATTTCTTAAGATCCCTCCTATCATTGCAAGCAAGAAAATCTCTAGCAGTTTCTTCATCCATAACATAGCCCTCAGGCACAACAGGTAATTCATATCTAGGGGGAGAGTCTTCATCATCACTTTCATAAATATTATCAGTTTCAATAATTTCATTCTCTCTAGCCCTAGCAAGTTGTTCATCAAGAAATTCACCAAGTGGCACAGTAGTATCAAGCATAGAAGTAGTTTCATCATAAATATCATGCATAGCAGAAGTGGCATCATCAATAACATGCGACATATCAGAATGAATAGCAGAAGCAGGCATAGGTGTCGCAAGCTTACTCAAAACAGAAGGTGAATCAAGTGCAGAGCTAGATGGCAGTTCCTTACCTCCCTTCGTAGCTGAGGGAAAATCTTGATTTTAGCGTCTTGCAAGTTCTTCATAATGATAAGCAGATAGAAATCCCAAGTGACTCAAAGAATAGAGCTATGCTCCCCGGCAACGGCGCCAGAAAATAGTCTTGATAACCCACAAGTATAGGGGATCGCAACAGCTTTCGAGGGTAGAGTATTCAACCCAAATTTATTGATTCGACACAAGGGGAGCCAAAGAATATTCTCAAGTATTAGCAGCTGAGTTGTCAATTCAACCTACCTGGAAACTTAATATCTGCAGCAAAGTATTTAGTAGCAAAGTCATATGATAGTAGTGGTAACGGTAGCAAAAGTAACGTTTTTGGTATTTTATAGTGATGATAACAATAGCAACAGAAAAGTAAATAAGCGAAGAACAATATATGGAAAGCTCGTAGGCAATGGATCGGCGACGGAGAATTATGCCGGATGCGGTTCATCATGTAACAGTCATAACCAAGGGTGACACAGAACTAGCTCTAGTTCATCAATGTAATGTAGGCATGTATTCCGAATATAGTCATACGTGCTTATGGAAAAAAAACTTACATGACATCTTTTGTCCTACCCTCCAGTGGCAGCGGGGTCCTAATGGAAACTAAGGGATATTAAGGCCGCCTTTTAATAGAGTACCGGACCAAAGCATTAACACATAGTGAATACATGAACTCCTCAAACTACGGTCATCACCGGTAAGTGTCCCGATTGTTGTCACTTTGGGGTTAACAGATCATAACACATAATAGGTGACTATAGACTTGCAAGATAGGATCAAGGACTCTCATATATTGAAGAGAACATAATAGGTTCAGATCTGAAATCATGGCACCCGGGCCCTAGTGATAGGCATTAAGCATAGCAAAGTCATAGCAACATCAATCTTAGAACATAGTGGATACTAGAGATCAAACCCTAACAAAACTAACTCGATTACATGATAAATCTCATCCAACCCATCACCGTCCAGCAAGCCTACGATGGAATTGCTCACACACGGCGGTGAGCATCATGGAATTGGTGATGGAGGAAGGTTGATGATGACGATGGCGACGAATTCCCCTCTTCGGAGCCCCGAACGGACTCTAGATCAGCCCTCCCCAGAGAGTTTAGGGCTTGGCGACGGCTCCGTATCATAAAACGTGATGAATCCTTCTTCTCTAGTTTTTTCTCCCTGAAAGTGAATATATGGAGTCCAGGTTGAGGTCGGTGGAGCGTCAAGGGGCCCACGAGGCAGGGGGCTCACCCAGGGGGGCAGGCGCGCCCCCACCCTCGTGGACAGGTGGGACACCCCCTGACGTGGATCTTCCTTCCAATATTCATTATATAGTCCAAAATAATTCTCCATTGATTTTCAGGTCATTCCGAGAACTTTTATTCCTGCACAAAAATAACACCATGGCAATTCTACTAAAAACAGCGTCCGTCCGGGTTAGTTCCATTCAAATCATGCAAGTTAGAGTCCAAAACAAGGGCAAACATGTTTGGAAAAGTAGATACGACGGAGACGTATCAGCATGCTCGTGTCATAGGTCCGCTAGGAACTTGGTGAGATGATGGTAGGTCCATGGGGATGACCTTGGGATGCTCCGCATCATCTCCCCTCCCTCGGGGAAGTTCCGTCCTCGGATCAAATTCTTCATCACCATGGTAGGGAGAGAGATCTTTGACGTTGGAGATGTCTCTCACGGAGTACTTGTCACAAGGAATGACGATCTTGTGGGCGTTGTCGTTGTAGCGTGCAAGCACCTTGATGGGTCCATCCGGTCGTGGTCGAAGCTTGTTGAAGACCATGTTGAAGACCATGGGGTGGTTGTTGATGTTGATCTTGGTCGCAAGTCGTTGTACTTGGCGCTCAATAGTATGTCTTGTATCTTCATGCACCTTCTTGAGATGAGTCACACATGCACTTGTGTCCAAATTGATGCGCTCTTGGAGTGGTAGAGCAAGAATGTCCAATGGTGACAATGGGTTGAATCCGTAGACGACCTTGAAGGGGGACTTGCCGGTTGTTGAGTGTCTTGCTCGGTTTTAGGAGAACTCGGCGATAGGTTGGCACTCCTCCCACTCCTTGATGTTCTTCTTGATGAGTACTCAAAGTAGAGCGGAGAGTGTGTGGTTGGTGACTTCCTTTGGCCGTCCGTTTGTGGATGATACGCCATGTAGAAGAGCATCTTGATTCCGAGCTTGGCGCATAGGGTCTTACAAAAGTAGCTAAGGAACTTGACGTCACGGTCCGAGACGGTCGTTTTTGGCACTCCATGTAGACGCAATATTTCCCTACAAAATAGATTAGCAACATGTGAAGCATCATCTATCTTGTTGCAAGGAATGAAATGTGCCATTTTTGAGAAACGGCCCACAACGACAAATACCGAATCCTTCCCATTTCTAGTCCTAGGCAAACCAAGTACAAAGTCCATGCTAATGTCTTCCCATGGTTGATATGGAATCGGTAGAGGCATATAAAGGCCATGGGATTGAGCTTTGGACTTAGCTTTGCGACATGTAGAGCATCGGTTGGTGAAGCGGTTCACGTCGCGAAACATCTTGAGCCAAAAGTAGTTCTTCGAGTGCCTGGCGAACGTCTTGTCTCGTCCAAAATGTCCCATTAAGCCTCCTCCATGAGATTCCTGCAAAAGCAACAAGCGAAGAGAAGACTCGGGGATGCAAAGCCTGTTAGCTCTCATAAGATATCCATCGTTGATGTAATAGCGTTCCCAAGAGGTGTGCGTCACACACTTGGCATAAGGAGTAGCAAAGGTAGGATCGTGCTCATACAAGTCTTTTATATGCTCAAAGCCAATGACATCTAACTCAAGTTGAGTAACAAGCATGCATATGCGGGAAAGGGCATCTGCCACAATGTTTTCTTTAACTTTGATGTACTTGATGACATAAGGAAAAGATTCAATAAATTCACTCCATTTAGCATGACGCTTGTTCAACTTGGTTTCGCCCTTAAGATACTTGAGCTTTTCATGATCGGTATGAATGATAAAATCATGAGGGCGAAGATAGTGTTCCCATTCATGCAAAACACGGACTAAAGCATATAGCTCTTTGTCATAGATGGGGTAATTGAGTTGCGCGCCGGAGAGTTTCTCACTAAGTAAGCTATGGGGTGCTTCTCTTGCATTACCACACCTCCTATGCCATTACCACTAGCATCACAATGAATCTCAAAAGTTTTGTCAAAGTTGGGTAATGCAAGCACGGCAGCAAGAGTAAGCAAATTCTTAAGCTCATTGAAAGCCATATCTTGGGATGGTCCCCAAACAAAAGGCACATTCTTCTTGCTCAAAGCATGCAAAGGAGAAGCAATGGTGCTAAGATCTTTCACAAAGCGACGATAGAAACCCGCAAGGCTAAGGAAGCTATGCACTTGACGCAAATTGGTTGGTTGTGGACAAGTCTTAATAGCATTGATCTTGGACTCATCAACATGAACACTCTTAGAGGAGACAAAAAAACCCAAGAAAACGAGCTTGCCCATGCCAAAAAGGCATTTCTCCATATTAGCATAAAGATGCTCTTTCCGAAGAGTATGTAAAACGGTTTGGACATGGGTGACATGCTCTTTGAGAGATTTGCTAAAAACAAGGATATCATCGAAGTAGACCACAACAAACACACCAATGTAAGGGCGAAAGACATGATTCATAAGATGCATAAAAGTACCCGATGCTTCCGAGAGACCCATAGGCATGACTAACCACTCATACAAGCCAATCTTGGTTTTGAAAGCGGTTTTCCATTCATCACCCTCTTGTATGCGGATTTGATAGTAACCACTCTTAATATCAATTTTCGAAAATATAGTGGCACCACTAAGTTCATCAAGCATATCATCAAGGCGTGGAATGGGATACCTATAATGAACAGTGATAGCATTGATAGGTCTACAATCGGAGCACATGCGAAAGCTACCATCTCGTTTTGGCACAAGAATGACCGGGATGGCACAAGGGCTCAAACTTTCACGCACATGTCCATGGTCAATCAGATGCTTTACTTGCCTTTGTATTTCTTTGGTTTCTTCAAGGTTGACGCGGTAGGGAGCTTTGTTTACAAGCGGTGCTCCGGGGATGAGGTCGATTCGGTGCTCAATGCCTCGAAGTGGAGGTTGTCCTGGAGGTAGCTCGTCGGGGAAAACATCGTGAAATTCCTACAGAAGAGAAGACAACACTAGAGGAAGAGTGTGAGAAGTGTTAGTTTGTTGTGCATTGTCCTTGCACACAAGGACATAGTGTAGGACATTAGATGGGTTCTCGCACACTCCTCTTATCTCACTTTTGGTGGCAAATAGGACTAAGTTCTTCTTTTCGCTCATCGTGGAGGCGCTCGATTTGGGCTTGTGGAACTCACTCTCTTTTTGGTGGCTCGCTCTCTCACTATTATCTCCACGATGGGTGGCTTGCTTGTCGGCGACAACTTGGCTTGGATACATGGGACGAAGTACGTACTCCTTGCCCTTCATCTTGAAGATGTAGTGGTTCGTTCGGCTGTTGTGGATGACTCCTCTATCAAATTGCCATGGGCGTCCAAGGAGAAGGTGGCGAACGGTCATTGGAACGATGTCGCACTCTAGAGTGTCTTCGTAGGCGCCAATTTTGAAGTAGACTTGTACTTGATGCTCGACTTGGATAGTGCCGGAATCGCTAAGCCATTGCACTTTGTATGGATGTGGGTGTTTCGTCTTGGGCAATTGGAGCTTGGAGCAAAGTTCTTCACTTACGAGGTTATGACAGCTCCCTCCATCGATGATGACCTTGACGGATCGTCCATTGATGCCGGCCTTGGTGTGGAATATGTGGCATCTTTGGTCTTATTCATGGTGATGTTGGAGAGTCAAGACCTTGGAGACAACAAGAGCGGGACTTGAATCTTCATCGCAAAAGACTTGTTCCTCTTCGTCGTTCACTTGTCGGTGCATGGCGACTTTCTCAAGAGCATCCATTTCGCCTTCACTCATCGAGTCATAGGTGCCGTCATCATTGAGGATCATGGTCCGCTTGTTGGTGCACTCATAGGACTTGTGTCCTCGGCCTCCGCATGTGAAACATTTGAAGGAACTCATCTTGACGGTCTCATCGGTTGGAGTAGATGATGATGAAGCTCTCGGCTTGAAGTTGCTTGTAGTAGGAGGATGACTTGGAGTTGACAAAGCTTTCTTGGAACTCGACTTGTCGACGTTGCTTGTAGAAGGCTTGATAGACGGTGTTGGAGTCGTTGAAGCTTGGTTGTTGGAGAAGCCCTAGGACTTGGATGAGAACTTGGCACACTTGAAATCGTCTTGCACTTGACGTTCTGCCTTTGTAGCTTGATGCACTAGCTTGATGAGGTTCGACTATGGTTCGAAGTCGGCGATCTTCTTGATAGGATGGTTGAGTCCATTCAAGAAACGTGCCATACTTTGCTCATCGTCTTCCATGACATTGGCTCATATCATGGCAATCTCCATCTCCTTGTAGTACTCTTCAACGCTCTTGGTTCCTTGCTTGAGTAGTTGGAGTTTTCTTGAAGAGGTCGCGGTTGTAGTAGGTAGGCACAAAGCGTGCTCTCATAACATCCTTCATTTGCGCCCAAGTAGTGATGGCTGGTTCACCTCTTGCCTCTCGGCGCTCAATAATTTGTTCCCACCAAATGAGGGAATAGTCTTGGAACTCAAGGGATGCCATCGCGATCTTCTTCTCTTCTTCATAGTTGTGCAAATGGTACATTTTGTCAACCTTCAATGCCCATGAAAGGTACTCTTTGGGATCGTTGCTTCCGTTGAACTTGGGCATGGTGAACTTGATCTTGTCGTAGCGTTGCTCTTCATTGTGTTGGGGTCAGGGATGATGACGCCCATGTTGTTGATGATTGTCAAGATCATGTTGCTCTTGGTGAGGAGGGTTGTTTACCTCATGTTGATCTTTTTGTGGATGATTTCCATTTTCTTCATGCTCTTGATGAACTTGATGTCCTTGAGGATCTTGTGTAGGAGCTTGTCGAGCTCGAGGAGGAACTTGAGGAACTTGAGGATGCATGCGAGCTTGAAATCTTCGATCTAGAATTTCTTCGTGAAGTGCTTATTCTTGTTCACGAGCTTTTCGGCCTCGGTTGGCTACGGCCCGACTTGAATCTCAGAGGGCTTGTTGCGCCGCAAGTGCTTGAGCTTCACGGAGTTGTTGTTCTTGGCGTTGTGCCTCGGCATCTTGTGCAACTTGGTGTAGACGCACTCGCTCTTCCTCTTCATGTTGGCGTTGTCGTTGCCGTTCTCGTGCTAGCGCAAAAGCCTCTTGGGTTTGACGTTGTCGGTGCTCTTGAGAGTCGATGTCGTGTAGAGGATTGTGGCTTGCTTGACGATCATTACACGTGGCACAACGAAGAGTGTTCGATGTCGGGGTACTTGAGCCGGAGAGGGTGAAGTCGGAGTGTCGACTTGAGCGGGTCCTTCTTGATGAAGACAAAGTGGAAGAAGAGCGGTTGAGTAACAAAGCGTGAATATTGTCCATCCTTGTGTCATTCTCTTGCTTATGATCCTCGAGCTTGTGGTCGAAGTAGTCCCTTGTACGTTGCTCGGAGAGTCGCATGTCAGCGGCGAGGTTGTCGATGCGTTCACTCATTGCTTGTTTCTCTTGATGCAAAGAACGTTGTGCACCGAAGAGGTGGCTCTTGGTGACGTAGGAGTTCATGTTGTCGTCATGCTCACTGAAGAGTTGGTTGGTATAAGTACTTGGCCTATCCATCATTCCAAGAAAAATGTGAGTGATAGAAAGAGAAGAACGAATGCAAAATTTACCTTGACCGAAGTTGTAAGTATATCGATGATCACTCCAATGTAGGACAAGGGAATAGCACAATTGGTACTAGCTCTTGTCGGTTTCTCACACCTACACAAGTAAAAGCTTATGGTGGAGCTTGGTTAGGAAGGTGGCACAAAATTTGATGGAATTGTAAGTGAGCTTCAATAATGTTGGAAAAGATTCGTAAGATGCAATGTAACAAGTAGACCAAGCATATAAGGTACACGGAAACACACACGCAAAAAGATAAGTGGGGTTGTGCAACCAAGGGTGAGCCAAAATATGGAATCCACAAAAGTGCTCTTGTTGCACAACACTAGAGAGACGCTAGCACGATTGCACAATAGGCGGGTACAAAGAACTTGTACACAACCTACATAGCAAAAATGCAACAACTTCTATCCCAAATATGTTCTATGCAAGGTGTTTCTATGATACGATCCAAGATGATCGAGTATGACAATCTTAGTGTTGTATGATGCTATGGTTCTTGCTTAAAAGCTCTTTGCTTATCTTTCCACTTTGCTTAAAAGCTTGTTTGGCTCTTTGATGTTTGAGCTCTTTTCTCATGCAATGCTTGGCGAACCAACATAGCAATTGTGTATACGATGACAACTTTGTGACACAAGAGATGATACCACTATATGCAACAATGGTGAATGTATGCTATGGGAAGTATGATCACTAATGTGCACAAGTCTCGTTGACGGAAATACTCAATGGCTAGTCTCGATGGGTAAGCAACGCAAAGGAGTAAGGCTATGATGTCTATCAATGTAATGGCTAGAGTGATATGTCTAGTACCAAAATGAGGTTACCGTTTCTTGCGGACGGTATGGTGTCAAAATGGTGGCATGAATACCAAGATGTAGTCGAGGTGGTCGTTGTTGATGACGCGTCCGTGGCAAAGATGAGCGGTGGTGATGTCGATGTCGAACCATACCTAGATAGCCGAAACACAAAAGGATACGGAACCGCAACTCAAATTCTCAAAGCTCGAAGTAGAAACTGTGTCGGAGGGTGAAACGGGTAAGCAATGGTGGTGGTATGCGGACGTGGTGATGGTGTATAGGTCGTAGGAGTGCGTATGCGGAAATTTGGGGCGGTGGTGGTGACTAAAACTGAAAAAATTCAGTTTCATCACGGTTTGTCGGATGTCCGGGATGGGTGGGTCGTCCAGTCGTCGGACGTCCGGTAAGGGTCGGACATCCGGTGCCTGGGCGAAATTTGGGCACAGGATGAATAGCTAGGGTTCGTGATGGAGATGGGGGAAATCGTTGAATCCGGAGGATTTTGTGGATGGAAAGGGTGGGGACAAGGGGAAAAAGCTAGATCCACTCAAACCAAAGCAAATCCACGGATCAAATCCAACAAAATTTCAACACACCAACGAATCACGAAAAACTTTTGGGGGTATTTTTGTGGGGAATTTTCGAATTTGGGACAAAACAACAAAAATTAAGCTAGAAAACACAACGGGGAGGCTCCAAAATCGTGATCAACGTGGCTCTAGATACCAAGATGATGTAGGGTGGAACCCTAATCGGCCGATTTTTCACAAAAGGAGCG